>NC_141762.1:83332403-84002717 GCF_982258835.1 Parasteatoda tepidariorum
ACAGAAAAAGAAAGTACTTTGGATAATATTCGCTGACGTTAATATAAATTTGTTGATAAATAACCAACTCAAAACAATATACCATCGTAACTACATATTAAATGCGGTTTCAGGTCATAAGACCCAACTAAATTTATCACCCTTCCCCCCCCCAAAAAAAATACTTTTCTTAACCAAATGAATAGAAAATATTGATATGATGTGTCTACGCAATAATAAACGGCTCCTAGTGAGATATCTTAATGATAAAGTTTCATTCTTCGTCATTTCATAACCCACGCTATCTTTATACAAAACAAAATAATGGAAATTCATGCTGTGAAACTCGAAGATATTACAACTAGCTTGTCTAAGCAATAGTGACACGTATAATGAAACTTTAAGCAACAATATTAGATTATATTTGCAGACAGATATTCGAATATTTTCTAAATTTAAATTTCTAATTGTCTGATAAAAATAAAATTTTTCTACAAAAGAAATTGATTCTTTTTTTTTATGAAACAATTTTTAAAACAAGTAGGTTATTTTCCTGTTTCAATTATATTGCATTTTAAACTTAGTGAAAAATGATAGTTTTCATTAAAAAAAAGATTTTTTTCCTTACAGAATGCTTTAATTCTGATAGATAGTATACACGATTTTGAACATAAATACGCTGGTTAACCCATAGTACAATCATTACAATTCAACAGCAAGTATAAACATATTTTATTTAATAACACATTTTATTATAATGATTTAGGATAGTTATTAGGATGAAACAACATTATCTGTATTGTATATGTGTTTCTATTGTGTTAGATTTTTCTGCTTTATGTCTGTAATATATATATATATATATATATATATATATATATATATATATATATATATATATATATACAGAGAGAGAGAGAGACAAAAATATAAAGAATTATAAAAAAGAGAGAAGAATATTATTTCAAAACAATTAAATATTAAAAAGTTCAGAAAATAAAATCATCAAAAGATATAATATCGTTATCAGATCTCCCGATTATAAGCGCAAAAAAGGGTGCTTTCCAATATTGTATTAATATAGGCAAAGCAAAATATATCAATGCAAGATGGTGAGGAGTACTTAAAAATTTTTAGAAACTAAAATAGAACATATTAAGTAAAATAACAAAATAAAACGTATCAAGCAGAAAATAGAAAATGAAAAACAAAAATAAATAATTAAAAATACATTCTAAATTATTCTCCGAATGGTTATTCTAAAATAATTAAGATAAATATATATATTTGTAGACATTTTATCTTTATGCCTTGTCACTTATAGTATAGATCACTTGCTAATTTACTGACTCAAATTTTATTGAATCTAAATCCAGAATGATGCGTTCTCCCTACAAGCGAAATAAAAATTAGCTAGGCACAAAACAAAAAGCAAAGTAATTGAAATTATCTTTTTAAAATGAATTTTGGTCGCACTGAGTATGTCAGAATAATATATTATTCTAAATTATTCTCCAAACTATTATTCTAAATTAACTACGATTTGTAAATATTTGTAGAAATTTTATCTTCATATTGACACTACAGATCACTGCTAATTAACTTAAATTTGAATGAATTTCATAATTATAATAATAATATTGAATCAGAAACCATAATGATATATCCACCTTACAAGTGAAATAGCAATTAACTCGGCAAATAATATAAGACAAGCAAAATTACTTTTCGAAAATGAATTTTGGTCACACTGCATATATCATTAAACTATGTTATTCTTAAATGATTCTCCTCTTAGCGGTTATTCTAAAATAAATAAGCTTAATTTTATTTTCATATCCTCCTAACTATAAAACAGATCATTTCTGTTTCATTAACGCAAATTCGATTGAATTTAAAACCTTGCTGATGCGTCCATCTTGCAACTGAAATATTGATTAACTATACACAAAACTTAAAACAAATAATATTACTTATCTAAAATGTATTCCTGTTATACGGCATTGTAGCTATACTATTGCAGAGAATCCTTCTCTTAGCTGTTATTCTAAAATAATTAAGATTCAGTTACATTCAGGGTTAATATATTTATCTTTGAAGAAAACAAAATAAATAAAATCCTAAAATTTGTCTGAGCAACCATTTTAAACAAATCCCTTCTGGCGTTCTAAAACACAAAAGAAATACATGTTCCACGACAGTAATGCTAAGTTTGCGAAAAAGCAAACAAAAGGAGAGAGAGTTCAGGTAAATTAGCCTTATTGGAGCGTAGTCACGAAAGTCCCTTATGTCGCTGGATGCACTAATTGCTGAGCAATGGAGAGAATTTGTCTGTGTTACGTTTCAACGTCCGAGCAAATGCTCGCTGCTAACGATGTGAGGGTAGTTGTGCGGTTAAACAGTCACGCCAAGTGGTAAGTTATTATGCAAAAGAAATTAATCGTTGAAATCATCATCATTTGTTTTTCTCTGAAAGGATGGGTTTTTAATATTGCATTAGAGAAATAAATTTAGAAAAATAATAAATGATATAAAAAAAAAGTGAAACAAAATAATTTTGTTACTGATTTTCGATTTTTTAAATGCATTTAAATTTTTTAAATATTTATTAAAATTTTAATTGATTTGATTTCAAAAATTTAGTTACATATCACACTGAGGAGCAAATTGTTTGTAGATTCTTCGCAAATACTTGGTCTTGCCTATTTCGATACAAAAAGTGTTATACTATTCTCGATTGTCACAATTGAAACTTGAGGTCTTAGAAAATGTTCTTAAATCTGCATGCTATCAAGCTATGTAAATAATAAAAATAATATCAAGAACAGAGTTTTCAAAAATTTTACTGTAATGTTTCCTACTGAAATTAAAAATAAATGAATATTCATCGATATACTTGCATATTTCAACAATAAAGGTATCTGAATGAGCGAATCATGAATCGGAAAAAAAATATATTGAAAAGGTAGAAAATATAATGAACATCAAATCAAATTAAAAAACCACGATTTTGCTATAGAGAAAAACTGATCAACCGGTATGGTGGGTTAAGTCTTTTTCTACCTCGTGCTGGTTAAGCGTTGAATTCCCCCAGCCATGACCTGATGTCTAATCCTTCCGCACTTTCTACGTTAATGATCGGAATCTACATTGTATATATCTGATCAGGTCACGGCAGGAAAAGTTCTCGCAAAATCGGGCAGTTAGGGAGTGCGATGCGGAGGTCCGAGTGATTACTACCACTATTTTTCTTTCATCTGAATTGCGAAAGTATGCTGATCTTATGAATCTGTTTCGTCTTCAAGTTATCAGGGGATGAAAAGGGTGACATTGTCAATCAAACGTAACTGATATAGAATGTTAAAATTAACTTCGAAAGTTTTATTTCTTTTGACAGAAATTCATTTAAATCTTTCAATTACATTAGAGTACCCATATAAGAAACGTCTCTTGGTGATGCATGCTTTCAGAGGCATTCAGTAAAAAGTAATTTTGGTTTAGAAGATGGTCGCTAGGAAAACAGTTTTCATAAAAGCAGCTGCTATGAAATAAAGAAAAACTATTGAAAAAAAATATATACATATACATCCCCATAGAGACGGATAGAATACGAAAATAAAAAAAGAAGTAAACATTTTTCGATTGATAAATGGAACTTTTACCATGCCCGTTTTCAACTCATTATTTTCTACGTACTCCAAGGAAAAATAAATCGAAGAGGTATGGTTTTTACAGCATTTTGATCAAGAATAAAAAACACGCAGAAAATTAATTTTAGTTTTGAGTTTTTGCGTAGAGCAAAAGGGATTTATTCCAACTGTTTGTAAACATGAAATTATTGATTTTTCTTAGTAATTACTTTTGTGCTGGAGAATATATTGTGCATACCTGATATATGACTTTTAGTTTATGCACTAAAAATTTATTTATATTTAAGACTTTCATACAAAAAATATTTATATACTTATCTGATATTTCCTCCAATACCGCCTTGCAAATGAAGATTTCAAAGTTTTGAAAAGAATTATTAAAACAGTTATTAAAAATATGATAGGCAGGTGAAAGTTATTTTTTGTCCACTTTTCTCACAGAGACATATAATTTTTCAGACTACAGTGTTGTTGTCTGAAGTTGTGTACAAATGAAAATGAAAAATAAATAACAAAACTTAATGTAGATTTTCTGAGGAATATCAGAGAAACCAAAACTATTTAGTATTCAGTTCAAAATTTCGAATCTACAATAATGCATACAAAATTTTCGTTATCTTTTAAATCAGCTCACATGTTTGCTAAATTTGATTAATATCATCACAATCTATTGTTTGTATGAAACAAATATACATAAGTCACTTGCATTCATAATTTAAGTCAATCATGATTTGGAACATTCATCATTCTTCGCATGAATAATCTATTTTCTGGTATCTTCTGAATTTCATTAGAGCCGAAACTATTTATTAAATTTCAGTGAAATAGTAAAGGAAGAGCATAGTTTCAGCTAAGAATCATTTACGATCCTTATTTAACATCAAACTCTTGTTCATCTTAAAAGGTTTAATAAAAAATGTGGTAAATAGTTTCAATTTTATAAAAAACACTACAACATGTGTTGCATGAATCTAATAAATTGTGTTACTATGTACAATAATTATATGTAGTTTAAACATGCAATGTATATTTATTAGAATGTAAATAGATAGTAATAGTAGTTATTTTTTGTACACTTAGAAACAACAGGTCTAAACTACCTGAATATAATAAAATTTACAGTGGTTCCGGCTCTATGAGAGCACCAAAAGTTTCAATCATTTTCACCAAAGCTGTTTGATAATAATTTTGAGAGAATTAAGAATAAAATATGGTTTAATAATGTGCAATAAACTTTGGTAAATGTGGTAAAGTTTGGTAACTTTATCATAATACCTTAGAACATCGCTCAAGAAAATATTTATTTGATTAAATTCAATTTTAAGTTTAGTATTTTTTACTAAATTATTAGTAATAAGACCTATAATTTTGAAAACCGAATATTCCAAAAAAACCGTTACAATACGAACGAAAAATTAATGAAATGAATGGTTTAATTTTGTGCATTTTGGTTTTATTGTGCAGAATTATGTTTTTTTTAAAACAAAAAAGCAGAAATGTCACTGTCATACAGTGTGGTAATTTTTCCAACATTTTTTCCCTGTGTACTCCCTGTTATTCTTTGGAGCATTTGATAATTTTCCCTAAGCGCTTTGGAATTGCTTTGACAAAATTAATAATAAAATGTGATTTTATTATATGCATTAAAATTGATTATTGTGATAAAACTTGGTAATTTCATCATGATACATTAGAGCACGGCATACAAATTATTTATGTGATTAAATTTATTTTTCAGTTTTGTATTGTAAAGTAAATGTGTAACAATAAGAAATATAATTTTGAAACCAGAATTTTAGTTACGCCGTTACCATATGAACTGAAAAATTGCTAAATAAATGGTGAAGCTAGAATAAAAAATTTTTTTAATCAGAAATGTCATTACCAGACAGTATGGTAATTTTTCTAGAATTTTTTTCTTCCTATGGCATGTTAAAAACCACATCAGCTTTCTCTTGATAAATGCAAATAAAGAAAAAAAAAAGGTTTTGCGATATTTATTTTGACAATTTTAATGTTTCTCTTAAACTTTTTATATAAATGTTTGAAAAGATCCATTGTATCCATGCTTTTGAAACAGCTGTACTTCATGTCTTTAATACTACCTATTATTAGTCACTAAATGGATAATCATTGTTATTCAGATAAGAAATGGTACAGACATAGGTTCATGTCTGTACCATAGTAATAAAGTTTCCAAACGTAGTTCTTCTGCCTCCAATCATCAATTTTTTAATGCATGCGCATCTCATTACCTTGAAACACCAGTTTCATCGTCCATGGTTCAAATTTAAATTAGGAGACGGGAAAATTGTTTCCGTAATTAGTGAGCAATTAAGAGAAGCATTGGTCTATGAAGAGTGAACACCATTTTCGTCGACACGGTCCATTCCATTCCGTTTATTCTCCTTCATGGCAAGAACATAGGTGAGTCATAATTGCATTCGAAATCATTCGAAATATTCAAATAGTTTTATAATTCAATATCAAAAGCAGTAACTTCTGTTGTTCTTTTATTGTAATTTGCTATTATAAAAGGAAAGTAATTGAGAAGTCGTAAATGCATTCGAAACATTCATATAGTTTAATAATTTAATATCAAAAGCAATAACTACTGTTGTTTTCTTATTGTAGTTTTATTATAAAAGGAAAAAAAATGATAAGAACATAGGTGAGTCGTAATTGCATTCGAAATATTCAAATAGTTTCATAATTTAATATCAAAGGAACAATAATTATTGCTGCTCTTTTATTGCAGTTTGTTATTATAAAATAAAGTAAATGAGAAGAACATAGTTGTAATGACCTTCGAAATATTCAAATAGTTTTATAATTTAATATCAAAAGGCAATATCATTGTTGTATATTTAGTGCAGTTTATTATCATAAAAGGGAGGTTGTTGTATTACTTTTTCTTATTCAGTAATTGCATTCATTGAATTTAAAACACTCAAAAAAATACTTTGACATTAAATAATAAAAATATTATTTATTATTATTTAAAAAGAATATTCATAGAATGTTTATCTTCTAGAAACTGTCACTAAATTAAATAATGTTTCAGAATATAATTTCTAAGTATGTCAATAAAAGCAGAGTACTTTGGTTTTATACTAGTCTTTGAATCATAAAAATTACTGAGTAAATTACTGCGAAAGAATGAATACACAAAGATAAATCAAGTTCATTTCAGTAATTTCAATTACAAATAAAATTAGTTAAGAATATTTTTCTAAGAATTCTAAGTTATGAATGTTATGAAGAAATCCAGTAAATATTTCTTTAAGAAATAAAATAGTTTTTAGCAAATACTTATGGCTACTAACACATTAAGATATTAAGATCATTGTTGAAAAGAAAACAAAATAGTGCCATAATTTTCTCTTCTTAAGTATAGTAATTATTATAAGAAATTAAGAATAAATATGTTGCTTTGTTTTAGTTTTATTTGTATTTTTACAAATATTTTGCGAAAAAATCTTTATATTCAGTCTATGAAATTTTGCTCTAATACAAACTTAGGTTTCAAAATATAACTTGAAATAGAATATTACGCATGTAAATACGTCCAGGGTAAAACTAGTACAGATGGCCATAGTTTCTTCAAATCAAAATAAATGTACTAAGAATTGAACTACAAAAAAACGGTTAGGCATATTTTGAATTCTCATACAAGCACTAAACTTATTTGGTGCAAAAAATAATGAATTATAGAAAATAAAATAAAAAAATATTAAAAGTGGCCATCTCTTCTTAGTGTCGAGGTAAGTTAGCCATCCAATACAGTAAATTAAAGGGGAATTAATAACATTTGAATGGCCCATTTTATACAGCTACCCATGAAAAACACATTGTTGTAAGAAAATAATTTTGTCATAGAAAATAAGTACAAAGGATCTAATAAACTAAATGTAATGTATAGATTTATTTCATCACTTTAAAGAAACAAATAACACTTTTGGCAAAGTCCCTTGAGGTATGTACATGTTTTATGTAACCATTGCATGCACCTTACTCATCTTTTCCAGTCATTATTATTGGCTACGGTTTTGTATTTTTTTACCCAAATGGCAGATGATATTCATCGAATTCTAATTTTGTAGAACAGGATAATTTGTAGGGATCTTTACAGCAATTTAGAGCAGTGGTTCCTGTATTTTTACTGCTACGGAACCATAAATGATGAAGAATCTTTTGGCCGGAATCCCAAATAAATAAATAAAATTAGTAGCTCTGAATATACTAATAAAATTTTTTTAATTAGTTTGATTATTTTTATTGTAAAGAATTAAATTTATCAATTCATCGTTTCATCTATAATCGACTTGAAATTATAAGGTTTGAATTATTCAGTTGAAGTTGCAGGTCAGGACTAATTATAAATTTGTTTTTGGTGTGAGTCCGAATAAAGTACGCTGAATTAGAGTTTCGGAAAAGAACTGCTATAAATGTTGAGGCTGACAGAGGAATATAATTCTATATTCTAGAACTAGATAATTTTATGCTAACTTAAAAAATTCAATGAGAAATAATAATGTAGCTTTTTATAAATCTATAGCCTTTTCCGAATGCATGCAATATATTGTTGTTGGAAAGAACATATTTTATTTTTGAAATATTGTACTAATTATTTTTTTAATAATAACTCAACTTACGAAATTTCCCAAATATCATCAAAATCTCAAATAAATGATGGTTTTATTGTTTGGGTATAAATATAATGACAGATTTCAAAACTCATTGTTGGTTTAAGAAGAATTTGAGTTCTTCAATCCCTTGTAAGCATTCCACGGAACACAATTTGGGAACCGCTGGTTCAGAGATTTCTGTCGGATAATATATTTATCTGTAGAATCAGAATGTAATATGTTTCTATGTGTACTAAAATGTTTTAAAAAGAGGCTTCAATATTATAATTAAAAAGCTACTGATATGTTTCTATTAACTTCAATCGTAAAATTTCGAAGCAAAACCAAACAAAAATCATAAACGAAATCAAAAATTTAGTAACTATATTTATTTATTTGACAATATTCTGAGTTTAGTGAATACTAATTTACTAAAATATATTTTCTTAGTTTTTTTTCCATCAGATTTTAAAATTTTAAAATTATCTTGGGATTCCTGATAAGTCTAGACGTATTAATAAAATACAGCCATCACTCCTTGATTTCGTGTGGCCATGTCTCCTAAGGCTGAAGAAATACACCCAATATATAATGTTGTCCCGCCATTATATGCCTTTTCTTTTTTTCTCAGAAACAAAGATTGAACTATATCTGTGCCTTAAAGGTCCAGATAGATGGGAAAAAATATATCCTATGCATTTAAAACAACAAAATAGCCAATACACAAGAAATATTTGAACCCTAAATAAAGCATAAATTAAAATTTTACATAATTGTTTTGACAGGAAGAGCAACGCTTTGTGAAAATTGATTAACAAGTTAAATTCCATAATACGAAACTGTATCAGCTGCAATATATTTACAAATATCCTATGTTTATATAAACTGACCACATTTTAATTGGCTGACCATCGCTCAAATATGGCTGCTTAACCTAGATATTCCTTGTCATTACAGTTCGACTACAGGATTATAAATTTAATTTAAGTCAAGTTATTATAATAATACAAATAAATATTCTACATTTTAATTAATAAGAAAATTGGAATGTTCTTTTTAAATATTTTATGCAAATTAATCTATATTAAATTTCCTAAACTGTTAATGAAATTCATTATTTGTTCCGGATTGTTTTTTCCTTCTATACTGAAATTAATGACAAAACATAACTGGAGGACATGCATTGATATGCAATAAATATGAGAAATAATTTTCAACTCAAGAAAAAAATAATGCTAACAATAAAAGAGACAAGCAGTAATGCAATGAACTATCTATTTAATTACAATGTAACGGAATTAAGTAAACCCTTTATTAAAATAAATTAAATAAAATGAAACTTTATAAATTTGTTTATTTATTTGCAGTAAAGATTCGTAAGGAAAATATTGAAATTGCGCTGTTACTTTTTATAATATTATGTTGATAAGTTGTTATCAGGAAATCAGTGCAATAATAAATGCATTTATGTGATTTCAAATGTTAAATAACTATTGATTACCCAAAAAATTTTCATTAGAATATTAGTGAATTTTAATCTTTCTCTATAAACAAATGCAATAAACTAGATAAAGATTTTTCGATTCTACTAATAAAAAACAGCAATGATAAAATTTGGAAACCATTTTTTAAAATCTTGACTAACTTTATAACTTAAATGTGTTGAATGTCAAACTGAATTTGAAAACTATAACTTTTTGTGTTCAGTTGATTGGATTCATAAAATTTAAAACCTATAATATGAAATTAAAATCTGAAATTCAACTGTCATATTGAAGGTTTAAATTAAATACCATTATCTGAATCGTGTTTGGTTAGATTTCAGAAATTAAGAGGCTATGATATGAAGTTAAAATTAGAATTTCGACTATCATATTATCACTTAATATTAAAAAAATCAAGTTATTTAGAAAAAAATATTTACAGTATTGTGAAACCATTGGGTAAAAATGGGGTAGCAATTTCAGAAATTTTATTTTGCATATATTTTTCTAACTCAGAATGCAAAACATTTTTACCAGATTGATTTTTTTTCATCCAGGTGTTTTTTTAACAATATGGAGATCCGCAAATTGTCTAATTAGGAAATATATTTCCCTATAAAGGAAATATTTTTTATTCTTTCATATTACGGGAAAACTGGATTTGCAATGCAGATTAGATTAAGGCCTTAAATGAGACTTGCTGATCCGTATGCGTGAGATCCGAATGGTTATAAAAAAATATAATTATGCATTTCACTAAATAAAAGAAATATGGACTTCAAGTATTGTAGAGCTTTGTAATTTTAAATGCAAAGTAAAATCAAAGACGTTGTTTCTGTTATTTCAAATCAGAACCAGCTGCTGAAATTGCTGTTTGTAGCTCACTGCTCTAGCAAACTTTAAGTTGCTGCATCAATTGTAATGCTGATTTATTAATGTATTTATTTATGCATTTCTTTTATAAATTTCATGATATGAAACGAATTTAATTATTTTTAAATTTAAAAAATTAAAAAAATACTAAGTGTTTTGTACCCAAGACTAACTGAAACCATTTGACAACACAGGAAATATATAAGTATAAAAAATTTTCCACTAAGAGGAAGTTTGGTCGAAGTTAACAAATTATGGTAAAACTAACAGTGTTTTTGGCTTCATCGAACAACCAAGAAGCACAGTAGTTTTTACCGAAGGACTTTGGTAATGATTTTGGAAAATTTACTTACAAAACATGGTTTTATAATATGTTATAAAATTTCGTAAACATGGCAAAATTTAACAATTTTATCGTGATACCTTAGACCCTTACAGCATGGCGTGAAAAGTACTTATTCGGCTAAATTCAGTTTTCGGTTTCGCTTTTTTTTTACTAAACATGTGACAATGAGAACTATGATTTTGGAAACCAGATATATTGGTAAACTGTTATCATTTGAAGGAAACAATTAGTGAATGAATGGTTCAAATACCGTTTATTTTGGCTTTATCAATATTTTTTTAACAAACAAATATTTTATTGCTATACAGCACTGCAATTTAAATTGAATTTTTTCTCCATGCTGACTAGTGCTTAAAAATTTATTTAAGAACATTCCACAGCATTATTAAAAAGAATCTTATTAATGAGTTTTTAAATTAACTATTTTTTTTCCTTCAATAAAATGAATCCAAATGGTATTCAAATAATTGCACTTCTCATATGTTTCTATTCCTTGTCAAAAAAATGAAGCATAATGTCTTTCGATTCCACAGATCGAATCAGAAAAAATTTATAGACCGAATAAAGCGCAGCCATTAAAGCACATCCCAGGTCTAAACCGCAAAGGCTTTCGAGAACGCAGAATGTGCTTCAGAAACCATTTATCCATAGCAACGTCCATGCGAGGAGGCATTTACGATCTTGATCCATGTTGATACTTTCGCTTGATGATGCGAGATTCACGATGGTATCAAAGGTTTGACAGTTTAAGTAAAAAAAGATACAAGATGATACACATTTAGGCAGCTTGACTACAGGTAATAGAAAGCTATTTATCTTGAGTTAAGAAATACTACGATTAATTTAAAATGCTTGGATTTTTAGCTTCTTATACACCATCTAGTATATATCTCTCTTATATCGATACATATGTCATATTTATCATTTTGGATTATTCTTTTCTAGGTTATCTTATCGAAAAAATAACACTGGGGATAAAATTTTTGTTGCATTTATGTAAGCACTTGATATTGCCTAATTTCTAGTTTCCTATGAAACCATCTAGTATATCTCCCTTACATCCACACAAATATAATATTTCTTATTTTGGGTTATTTTGGATTATAGGAAGCGGTGAATGAATTTAAAGGCATAGGTTGTTATTCAATTTTAATCTTAATGATGTGCCGAAACTCCTCAAGAAGTTTGTTGCAATATTTACTCTACCCCTGATTATATATGACGCTTTTTAAGCTTGTACAAGTTGACAAAAAATAGACTAAATATGTCATTAAAAATCATAGCTTGGCGAGCAATACCGATTGCAAATTTGATATCAGGCGTAAGAAAGTATCTAAGATCTGTTGATCTCAAACAACGGAATTTTTCCCCCATTGTAATTAACCCGCTTTTGTCCCTGGCTTCTTTTTAGGGACACTTCTAAAATTAAATCATATAATCAGGTTATTTGTCTTTTGACACAAATTATGTATGCATTATTTTTAAGTATTTATTTCTTTTAAGTTTTATCATTGACGCCTTGATACCGCACGTCAGGCAGTTTGTTAATAATACAGTATTTTTTTGTTTTTTAAAATGCTGCATATTCCAATGTAAAGCCAAAATTATTTAACTGTTTCATTTTTTAGTCTTTAATATTTTTTTCATCTTGTTAATGCTCTTGGAAAGGCAAACATAAGGTTAAATATATTGCACATCTCACATAGTTTCAAGTAATTTTTTTTTAATTAATTGTTTTTTTCTCCATAATTTGTTTTAAAATGTTACTGATTCATTAATATTTTGGAAACACTAACAATGTATAGTGCAAAACCTGCAATAATTTTACATAATAATTTATAAATTGCTACATTAAACTTCTTCTCATACTAATACACAAAATTTTTAATAAAACAATTGTTAATAAAATGTTAATGTGTTACATACTATACTATCATACATGTTAATCCATATGCGTTCTATAAAGGAAGTGTTTGTTTATATCAAATTGAAGAATATAATATTTTACGTTGAATAATATCTGATTTTTATCAATAATTAATTAAATAAATTAAATATTAAAGAAGTTTAAGTTGAGTCCTAGAAAATTTTAAATATAGACCTAAGAAAATGCATGCATACTTTATTGCAAAATGAAAAATACAACTTATTTAAAATCAGGTGAAAAAAATTAAGTTTTCATGGATGCAATTAAGAGAAAAAAAGTAGAATAATATAATGCTCAGAAGAAAACGAAGAATTGCTAATTTTTTTTTTAAAAAAGTAAGAAAGTATTCTCATTTGCAATAAATTTTTAATCACTCCAAAAAATTTATGCGAGTTTGTGTAATAAGTTACTTTGAGATCAAAAGATGCAGATACTAATATATAGTTTACTAAGAAAATGTTAGGTGTAAAATATAATTAATACAATAATTATTACATTTTTAGAGTGCACCCTCGCGTAATTTGAAATGTTAAAATATTTCAGGTATTAGAGTTAAATATAAGTTAGCATAAGTAAAGTACGTTAATTATTTATTTGAGCAATGCAATTTTAAAAAAAAATATAATTGAAGTAAAATTTAAAAATTTAATAAGGAAAGTATTTATTCTTTTTAAAATTGTATATATATATATACATACATTTAATATACCTTCTTTTCAGTGACTCGATTTTATTATTAACAGAACAACACTTTTTTAAAAACTGTTTCTTTAATAAACAATAAGATTTTAATGATGTGTTACACAATTTTAGATTGGTTTTATATTCTTTAGCAAAAGTCTTTCATGTTTAATTTATTGTGCATAATACTAAGAAAGAATTTATTTGTATTTAAACGAAATTCAATTAAAATATCTATAGAAAATATGAAAATAAATAATTTTAAATTTTAAATTAAAAGATGCGAAAAAAATCTGAGAATAAAATTCATTTGCAAGTAAACATAACTGAAATATTCATATATTCTTGCTGAAATATAAGACAATTCCTTTGAGCTGAACTTTATTATTAACGATCTGAAAATGCTCTTTTAAATATACTTAAAATCTGATCATTCCAGATGTCTTTAAAATAAATTTCTAATTTAAGTTAAATGAAATATATTCTGAAATATTCAGTATCATATCATAAAAGGATTTAAGGCTTTTAAAAGAAAATAAATAGCATAAACCTATATTGAATAAATATATTTTATTACTTTTTTAAATATTATATACCTTTAATCATATAAAATGTTTATTCAAACTGTGATTTAAAAAAGTAATATCTATTTAGATA
The DNA here is from genome assembly GCF_982258835.1 of Parasteatoda tepidariorum. Lineage (NCBI taxonomy): Eukaryota > Metazoa > Arthropoda > Arachnida > Araneae > Theridiidae > Parasteatoda > Parasteatoda tepidariorum. Next base: position 83,346,629 of record NC_141762.1, read on the forward strand.
AGAAAAGAAATAATATTTTCTCAAAAAGAGAATTCAACTGCTGCTTTCCTTTTGAACTATATTCAAGAATGTTTTTATTTTTATTTTCTTAATAAATGATGTTACAGTAAATAAAGTTAATGGAATTTGATAAGCATACATTTGGAAGATATATAATAAAAAGACAGGGGGATTAATATAGCCGCTTAATAGTTTCCTTTTTAATTTCATACATTTTAACTACAGTAGGTTGTTAATGTTTATATCATTGTTATAACTTTACAATATTCTTTTAATTCACAATACAATCTATTGTGAAAAAATTTTTCAGCATAAGACATATTTTATCACTCATTTTCATCGCAGATTTTTTGAGTTCTTCTAAAATACATTGTTATTCGATTCAGTTGATTCAAAATCTTATAAAATGGATGAATAATATTTATTTAGTAATAAATTTCATAATTTAAGCTAAGCAGTATTAAAACGTATTGAATAAATAAACATAATAAATTGTAATTTTTTGAATGGGCACATTGTTTAACCTTATAATATTTGTTCTAGGTATATACATATTAAATAGACTTGCAATACTAGTTTATGTTTAAGATATATTTCTATAACAAAAACTATAAACTTGTTTATTTGTCCATCTGTGTGCTTCTCTTATATTTCTAAAACAGTTTGTTCTCGCTTGCAAAAAGGGGGACATTGGGACCCAACATCCGAAAGAATTATTTAAAAATTCCATTTGGTTTTCTTAACAAAAAATTTGAGAAAGATTTTTTTTTTCCCGTTCAGAATAAGTCATTGCTAATAAACTGTAGACGAGTCTGTTTTTTTTTCTTTATAATATTTAATAGAGAGATATTTGCTATATCAGTGATATTTGCTAAATTACAGGTTTATTCAATCAAAAAATTAGTTTTTTTCAGATATTTAGTAATTAATTTTTAATTGTTCGTCATGTCAAAAGCATTCGATGATAAATGTGAATAGCATATGAGGTCTACATTCCTGATTAGTTTTTCTCAAAGTTTATAAAACAGCAGATAAGTTTTGTTTATTGTTATGAGTTTAAAAAGTATTTCCATAAGACTAAATAATTTGAAACTAGCAATAATTGGAAAAAAATAATCAACTAAAAAGTATAGCTATAGAAAAAAATAGACTTATTCTCTTAGGAAAACTATAAGAATTATCTATACTATTATTGACGTAAAAGACGATTAATCTTTTTTTGAAATGGTTACTACTGTCATTAGGAAATTGAGACTATTTTAATAGGTACCATATTTACTACTCTCTCACAGCTCTCTCTGTCTCAACAACCTCTCACAGGTACCATATTATTTGGTCAACTATCTTTCCTAAAAGGATAAATATCAGGCGAAGAAAATTTTTCGATTGTGATAAATTTTACTTGTCATGAGTTTGACTTGAGCTGTAGCATCATGAGGTATGGTATTTATGAAATGTACTTCTATATCGCGTTTTGCTTATTCTAATAACGTATCGACATAGCGAAACATACAATAATAAATAAATAAATAAAGTGGAGTTGTTTAAGCTTTGCAAATTCTATTTGTTCATGCCTTCCAGTTTTGTGCATAATAACGTGGATCAAATAAACGCTGTAAATGTATCTTATAATGTGTGCAAAAATGTTGAAAACGCAGATGTGTTCCAAAATGATTGAAATATTTCTTTCTGAAAAGAAGATAAAGTTTTTAAAACTTATTTTTACTGCATTTATGCGTTTATTTTTTCTTAGCTACGTATTAATAAAGAAATAATATTTTTTGTCATTATTTAAGTATCGAATCTGAGAGAGTTTTTCAAAATTTTGATCAATACTAAAAGTCTTAAAATATTTGTTTGAAGTTACGATTAAATTAATCACTGAATTATAAGAATTATAATGTACTATTTAATACTCGTGATTATGTTAATTTATTCAAATTTTAGAATAGCTTGAAAATGCTGATAAAATACGTCCAAGATTATTATCAAGAAAATAAGGTGAAGTTAAACATTTTCTAAATAATTTTTAAAAAATAATAAAACGCAGACGTACTTAGTTTTAATTATTTATGGTAAATATAGGACACTAACACATTCAAATTATAAACTTCATAAAACACTTTCAATTTACTGGAAACTATTTAGTGAACCGAGTAAAGCAAACTAAAACAAAGAGACATAAAATATTGTCTCTTGTCAGAATTATGTTGTGAGAGCAATAAATAAAATATTTTGCCTGTTAAATTGAATAAAATTTTTAACAAAACATCTAATTAAATTGCAAGATGTAGTTCATCTATTTTAACTAATTCATTTATCAACTGCTGTGACTACTTCGTTATTTGCATCGTTTAATAAAGTTAGCATTTGGAGAGTATCTGCGAATGTATTCGAATTGCCCTTAAGCCCAAACCGACTCTGTATCGACGCTTTCCCTGTGTGCACTAGTTTCCCTTAACCTTTTGTTTGTACTGCAGAGAAAACACATACAACTCGGGGAAATAAGGTTCAGCAAAACGAAGTTAGGCAAAATATTCTTTAGCTCAATGGATGTTAATCAATGCTGCTAGAAGATAGATTGCAATATGATTAAATATTACATGAGTAGTTATGAGCTACTTAATACCAATAAATACTATTATCATAGTTTTAGTTTTCTTTATTCCTCGCTGTGAAAGATAATTTGATAATTTAATAGATGCAGAGAGAAACACTTTCTCAGTTACTTCTTCCGCAAATACATTACTTATAATAATGTTAGTAATACATTTATCAAAATAATTTCTTCACATTGTACTTTTCTTGCTTTTTCTACACAGCGAAAAAAATGTGTTCAAAACTACCTGTATATGGTAAAATTTACCGTGCTTTAGACTCTATGGGAATGCTAAAAAATTCGACAATTTTTATCAAAGCACTTCAGTAATGATTTCGGTAAAATTAACAGTAAAACATCGTTCTGAAATTTGATAAATGTGGTATCATTTGGCAACTTTATAATGACACTTTTACGCCATGAATAAGAGACATTTATTTTGTTGAGTTCGATGTCTTTTTTTAACACTAATGTGTTGTAATTAAATCTATAATGCGAAAACCAAAATTTCCGGTAAATCCTTACCACTCAGTTTTATATAGTATTTTGTTTTGTTTTTTTATTATTTTTTTATGTTTTTTGGAATGTTATGGAAATTTAATCTGATTGTTTTTTTTTCTTTTCCTCTTATTTTTCCTTTTATTCAATTTTTCTAAATATCTCGTTGTTCGCTAATGAAGATATAAACTTTACCAAAATAAATTATGTCCCTTAAACATTCGTAATTTCATCGCAGGCGTTTAAGTAGCATTTTTTAACTCAACCAAAAAAGTAAAAAAAAAAAACAAATTTGACAGTATAATTGACCTACATTTTTTTAAAGCATTTTAATTTACATAAATGTTATCATTAAGTTAAAATAATAGATATTCTGCAAAATATTTGAAAAAATTCTTACAGAAATCAAAGTGAAATTGTAGGGATAAAACTTCCACTCAAAATGCAGTCTTTTTTTAAACATATTTTATAATCCACAATTAGAAATTTGACACAAATACTAATATATATATATATATATATATATATATCATACTTATCATCATGATCATACTTATATTATTTTCATTGAAATTTTCGAAAATCTTCCTCAATTTTCAAAACCGTAAAAAGTAGGTTTTATGTAGTATTTTAACCAATAAAGTACTCGCGTATGCGCAGACAAGACTATGTAATTTTATTATAGTTTTAAGTTAACTTGTTTTGCCATTAAAATGTAATATTGTAGTTGAAGACGGCCCAAATTTATTTTTCAAGGCATACTTTAGAGTATTATCTTAAAAATTAGCTCTGCAAATTATGTCAAAACTAATTTAAGAATTGTAAAAATTATGATTTTCTGAAATCTCTAGTATTTTTGAAGAGAGCACCTATGAATTTCTAAAGCAAGTTTGATTTAACTATATCTGCATATTTCTTGGAATGTTTTGCGCTATAGGAAATGTATACTAAAAAGATTTTATTGAAAATCTCTCGCAAAGTTTCCTTTCATAATTATGTTCATTTACTAAATTTTGTACATTTTGATTTGCTTGTTAACATCGAATCTGATAACGAAAAAAAAATCTTGGAAAAAAAAACAAGATATGTGTCCTCATTCAGAAAGGGGGACCAAATTTACTCAAACTGCATCAAACATAATGATAAATTAACCTGTTATTTTAGGAATTGGTAGCTATAAAAACGAGCAGTAGAACTGTAGGCAGTTACAATACATTCTTAATATCCTTATAAACTATATAATATTTTGAGCAAATTTAAATTTTTGAAATGTAGAAAATATGCTTTGTAGTTTTTAATAAATGCTCATTGCCAGAAATAATAATTTATCTTTAGATCAGTTTTCAGGCTTTAACATTATAGATAACTATAGGGTCAGCGTTACCCCGTCTTAAACATTAAAGCAATATTTTGAAATTAGTACTGTAAAGGTTGAACGAATTAAAATTTCTGGCAACTCAGCTCTAAAATGGAATTTTATTTTCTTTTTAAAAAAATCAGTATTCCCTTTTTTTAATTAAAGATTTGAAAATATACCATTCACGCGGATATTTGCTCTTTGTTTTGTTAAAGAAATTCAAGTATATAGGTATAGATATGTAAGAAATATTCATAAAAACACAACGTTCAAATTTTTTTGATTAAAAAAATAGTGCTGAACAAAAAAAAAGATTTATAGTTCTTACCTTCTGCTCTGCCGAAGGAGTAGCTAAGCTCCAAGGCAATGAAAGTGCAGAATAATGTTATCCTAACCACAGATAATAGATTCATTCTGTCTCTTTGTTTTTGGCAAAAATATTTCATATTCACAAAGATATAATGTCAAAAATCCACAAAAAATCTTTCGTATCACTCCTTGTTTATAAAATTCCAAGACTATTTAATCTGCATGAAGCTGAATGTGCATTAATAGAAGTGTTTCACAAAGTAAACACAGTCCACAAAAGTTCACAATTCCCACTTTAAAAACATCTAAACAAAATAGCACATTAATTATGTCGAGATTTAGAAATATCAGTTTCTATCTTTGGAAGGAAATATAAGTTTTAGAAACTGTATCCTTTGTATCAACAGCAATAATAATATTCCCACCCCAGGAAAAAGGATACAATTTTAAAACGAGTTTTAAAATTTCCTAAAAATCTTTTATTTTCGAACGCTTTATTTTACTCCGTTTGATTTAAAATCCGAAGTAGAAAGAGAATGTAAACAAAAATATCCATATTTGCAAAAGTTCACCGACTTTTCACTTAAATCCATCACGATGAAGCAAAATGTATTTCTGGAAAACAATATATCTTTTAATCTAAAAGATGGAATTGATCAGAGCGTGGATAATTTATTATTCCATGCGGAGCAGTATTTTTACATAGGTATCCCTAAATAGGAGAGCTAATAAAATGCTTCGGATTCAAACTGAATCACAACATGGATTAGGACAACAAGGGGGTGCAAACTAACCCCCTTTTTTCCACAGGCGGATAAGTTCCAAAGATGCGGATCAGCGCATGCACTGCGGATAGTCCCGTTACGTTCCTGGCAGGACTCGAACGGTACTGGCCGGTCGATCGTTTCTCTCACAAAGGTAGGGTTGTCACATTGCGCCAAGAGATCCACGCCAAGATCTCGCCGCAAGAAGCGATAAGTTGGGAGCATCGGTCTTCAGTTTAGCGAGTGTTTGGCGAGATTCGTGAGTATGCGGCAAATCGGTGTATTGTTTTCATGTAAATGTATATTTGAAGAGCAGCTCGCGGGTGTAAGCTGCTCACGATTATTGTTTACAATGGTTGTAGTTTTACTGCTTTTTGTAAAGAAAGATAAAAAAAATAAAAATAAAGAAGCGAGGAATCAATTTCCATATTATTGTTTTCTTCGCTTATAAATGCGCTATGTACCAGTTTCGGGCGAGTGTGCATACTAAAAAAGTACTCTCTGATATAGTAAGAAATAAATAATGCCTCAAACAGGCGAGACAAAATGAGTAAAAATGAAGTTTTAATATTTATGGTTAAGGAGACATTGTAGATAATGTTTATGATACGCTTTTTTTTGCGGCTGAAAAACAATTGATAAATTATTTAAACGAAATGAGATCGCGTTTTTCTTATTTATTTTCGTGTATCTTTGCTGCTATATTCCAATACGATTAATTTTTCTTTCTTCTTATTTACTGAGATATGAAATGCTTGTTCTAAATAGTTTAGCAATTTATTCGTTTCGGGAATTTATAAACGTTATCGATGTTTATGTATCTAATTATTTGTTTTCTTATTCTTTATTTAAAACAAATATAATGATGTATTATAAATAAATTAGCATTTTTGGATAATTGGAAGACAGATAAAAATTAAAAAGAAAGTATATTAACATTTATTTCAGATATAAATGAAAAGAAATATTACCATAAAAACAATCAAATTAACTTTTGTTTTCATGATCAGTTTTTTGTTTTTTTAGACGTTTAACAAATTAGTCGTATGAACAAATTATTCGTCTACAAATTATATTTTGTAGATTTAAAACTGAATTTGAAAAAAAAATTGGCTAATATTTAAAATTGGCTTGTTTATATATTTGCTTGATTTGTTATATATAAAAATTGGCTTGTTTATATATTTTAATCAATAAACAAGTGACATCTGATAAGTTTATCTACATATAAAGAAATTTGGAGAATATATTTTTCAAACTGGTAACATTTTAAAATCAACTTTAGAAACTTTTGTAACTTCTATATGAGTTTAGGTTAAACGTAAATAAAAAAAATTATAAAAATATAATTAATAGTTATAACACATATAGTATGCTCAAAAAACTATTCTTCCAGTCTTTAAATATTTTTATAACTATAAGCTAATATATAAGAAAACAAATAGTTATTGAAAGAATTTGTCAAACAATATATTAGGTCTGGTTTTCAACAGCTGTAATGAAATAAAATGAAATTGCTAATCAGTGAAATTTGATTTCTGATTAAAAAAATAACTTAAAACAACCATTTTGAATGTTTTATGTTTTGTGTATGAAGGCGAAGCATTTTAGTTAAAGATCATTTATTCGGTTTAAGTTAATTTAGAATTTTTATTTTTTACTAAATGTCGGGAAAAGTGAAAAATAATTTTGAAAACCACAGTTTTCGGTAAAACTTAATCTTGGAAACGGAAAAATTACTAAATGATGGGTTTAAATACCGTATATTTCGGTTTTATCAAACAGAATTAAGATTTTTCTTTTTCGACAGAAATGTCATTACCACGCGGTACTTAGTTTTAAATTATTACAATAATTGTAAATTATTGCAATGATTGTTAATTATAACAAAATTGTTAAATATTGCAAAATTTAAATTAATATTTTTACTAAAAAATTTTCATTTTTATTCCCGTGCAGTAATTCAAAAAAAAAAAAAAATGCAATGAAAACAAAATATTTTAATGTTGTCATTTGAACGTAAAAGCCATTCCGAAATATTTTTTTCTGAAATATTTTATAAATAATGCACTTCAAAAGCAAAAGAAGCTCTTCAAAAGATTTTAAGGTTTGAGGGAAAATATTTTATGTGTGAAGCAATTATTATAGGAAAAAATAAAAATTTATGGTGCAAAAAACCTGTGCAAGACAGCAAAATTGAACGTTCTAAGGATACTAACTATTAATAAATCCACAATTGAAATCGTTATGCGCTTTCAAGTCACACACCTTATGCTACTTTACTTTCTTATTCTCAATTAAGACTTCGTAACTTATGCTGGTGCAGTTAATCTAGAATTATCAGAGGCAAAGTAACCACCTCAATTTTAGCCACTTTATACTGTTAGAAATTTCCCGGAAAATAGTTAAATGGCAATTCATTTAATTGTTAGTTTACCATATTCAAACAAAATAGTCAAATAACCATAAATAAGATGATATTCAAATCGCTAACTGTTAGAAAAACAGTTTATTAACTGTTTTCACTTATATAGCGTAAAAAACAGAGTTTTATCGCAACAACTAGGTCCACCTAATGAAGTCACTTAGTCCCTTACAGCTGGGTACATACTAAAGTCGAGAGGCTTATCTGTCAATCTCGTGACAAACAGAAAAAGAGTTTGATAATCAGCGTTGATACCACAATATTGCCTCCCTTCCCTTCAAAAGAAGAGTTTCAAGTATTCTGAACTCCTCAATATCTGATCCTGGAATAACATGAAAAGTCTAGTATTTCTCCAAGTTGAAAAAAACAAACAGATAAGCTAATTAAACTACATTCTACGATTCATATGATTAAACACAACTCAACCGCAACTAAACTTCAATGACCATTATCTAATGAAATTCATAGCTCTGATATCCAATTAAATTTCGTTTTTAAGGTTTTGAAACCATGCTAGTTGTAAATGGTAAAAAAAATCATACTTGTTTCGGTTTGCTTGTTGACCATACTTGTTTCAAAACCGCGAAAGGAAAAAAAATGTTCCTCTATCGTAAACTATATGGTTAGTTGAGTGAACAGACTGCTGCTGACTATTTTACCATAATTTCAAAACATGAATTTTAACATTGAATATTGTGTTACCGAATTAAACTCTCGGTTGATTTTAGCTTTATAATATTATTCTAAGTTTTACAATTTACATAACTTTAAAGTAATTCTAACTGTGTACGTAAATATTGCCTCAAAGAGCAGTTTCAGCATTTAGAAGAAGCTTGATCGACTTAAGTAATTGAAAATTTTAGAATTATTCTTAGCTAATTTAACTTGAGATTATTATTAACCAACCAAATTTAATTAAAAGCTATATACTATTTTATTCAAGGTAAAACAAACACAATGTTCATACTATGTACCCCTCAATGTTTATACAATATTCCCCAATGTTTATACAATGTTCCATAAACCAAGATCAAAAGAATACTTTAATTCGTGCCCCACAGCTATTTATAACTGTTTAATACATTTCGGAGAAAAGATTGGTGTTATTATTTTTAAAGTAAATGTTTAATGTGGTTTTGTGTACTTCTATGTTCAAATAATTCATTTTTAACTGTGTATCAAAATATGGGGAAAAGAAATAGAAATACGAAATTATTCTCCGCAAAGAATTAATATCCTTATTATTTTCTCATAGACTATTATTAATGAAGAAATGAACACTAAATATTATTAAATTGTATAAGAATATACTTTAATAAAGGAATTACACTGTTTTATAAATTATCCTAATTTCTTAATTAAAATTTATTATTAATCAAAAATTCTTTTGATAATAATTATAAATCATAACAATATTTTCGTATGACATCACTTTCTTATTTGGCACCAAGAGTATCTATGTTTCCAAAATTTGAATCCATACACTTAAGCTTCTAATTTGAGAGAGTATATTTCATAGCAGATCATACATTGAAAATGATGAAAAATGATCAAAAGTAGGAATTCTTAGAAGACCACCTACATGCGCAAAAAGATCTCCTATTTAGCGTTTCATGACAATTAGAGAGATAAAAGACATTTAAGTTATTCCTTTGCAATCACAGCTAATGTCACGGTGTCTCAAAGTGAAGTAAGTGATAAAACAATTGGACTGCACTTCACACCACCACTTCCATAATCGGGACCAAATGAACAGGAAGGTCCTTATCATGTACTTTAATAAGTAACATAGTATCTCATAAAAATTAATTATTCTCATTAAAATTAATGTAATGAATTATGATGCGTCTATCGACAAATATGTTAATCGACAAGGAGAAGCAGGAAAAAATAAAGAGTTGTTCCTTACAAAATTTCAAAGTGTTTCAGGGGGCTTAAGTTCTTAAAAATTTAACTTTACAAACTTAACTTCAGCTGTTTATAATCAATTTGTAAGTTATTATATTCACACATGAGGTTGTTTTGAGGCTGATAGAATTCTACAATACAGTATCCTGCTTAGAGCTGTTTTTGAGATGTGTGTGGTATTCCTACTACACTTCAAATAATTTAATATATTTGAGGGGAGAATAATTTCCTCCGATTTCAATTAAAAGCATTGCTAAACTCTATATGGGAATGATTTTATGAGGTGTAAATGAAGTTAAAATTTAGGCTTATTGCTGAAGTTATTTTTGGCGCAAAACATACTCTCATTTTCTACCTCTAGTGTTCCTATTATCCAAATCAATGAAACATTGAATCAATGAATTGGAATGGGTTACGCATTAATGAATGGCTAATGGAATAATAAAATGGCTAATGCATTTTGACATTATTGGAGTTATGAAATTGCATTATAAAATCTTGTTCCAAGCAATAGATTAGCTGAAAACTCTAAAATTGCTGCTTAATTAAAATGAGTGCAGAAAAACTTTGGGTTTGTAATAATATTAAAAGTATCAAATTATATTTGTTAAAATAAATTTGTTTTTCAAAGAGTGAAAATAAAACAAAAAAATACAATAAATGAAAAACTGAAATGTAATACTATATAAAACACAAAACAAAATAATAAGAACTTCTTTCTTAAAAAATTACAAAACATGGAAAGATAATTCTTAAAATTATAAATTTAAAGAACTCAATGTCAAAAGAAGTATGTTTAATGTCAAAGGGAAAAAAACCAGTAATGAGGCGAGAGGTGTTTTTTTCCAATATGTATTAAAAGAAAGCGACAATATTTTGAATCGAACAAAAATTGACTTTATTTTCAAAAGAAAGATACAATAAGAAAAATAAATTTTTCCTTGAAATTACAGCGTAGCATCATCATAAGAAGTCATTATAGAACCCCAGCCTTAAGGCAATATTCTATCGACCGAAGTATTGAAGTTTGTGATTGCTTAGCTTTTCCAATTTTTCTCTTAAAGTATTTTTATTATGATTTAATGTTTATTTATTCAACATTTAATGTTCCAAAGAAAGTTTTCAAAAATAAGCGTTTGAATTAGAGTTTGATTAAAAAAGTTTTACCGTTTTTAAATTTTTCCCCAGTGTTTTAAATAATATTTTATGAATAATTAGTAGCATGCATTAATTTATTGCGCTTTTTAAAATTTTATTTTCGCTAAGTGACTCTGGACAATATATGAACGAACAAGTATTAAGTCTTCGGGCAATAAGCTGAAAATCTTTTATGATAAAGAAAAAAGGTTTCTTCCTTTTAAGTAAAGTAGAGAAGAAGTTTAAATTTAAGTTCTTTTTCCAATTCTTTATAAATAGAGAAAAATTTCCTAATATAACCTATATAACCTATATATATATATATATATATATATATATATATATATATATATATATATATATATATATATATATATATATATATATATATATATATATATATATATATATATATATATATAGAAAGCTTTGAATGGGTGAATATTTCGAGTCAAACTCGTGTGCTTTCAGAGCGATTGAAAATCGTGCTGAAATATAATTTTAAAACAAGAGGAAATAATATATTATAGAAGAATTATTACTTAATTTTAATGAAAGAAAATTTTAATAAAAAAAAAACTAGACAACTCAATAGTTTTAGTTCTTTCTCATTTTCAATAAAAATACAGATACATGTTTCTTTTTTTCACAGATAATTCATAGTTAAACTTCTTTTTCTTAAAACAATATTTAACAATAAATATATCTGTAATTTTTGTTATGCATTTATAAATAACAAATTAAAAAACAAATTGGCAGCGATGTGTATAAAATAAATTTACTAATTTAAAATGCATTACCTGTTTTTAAAATACTATTCAAGAATAATGTTCACACTCATTACTGAAATCCTTTTCTAGAGTTTCAATTTGATGCAGGAAATCTTTGGTCTTAAAAATACAATTTCAGCAAAGAAGTGAGGTATCAATTGAGGATTTAGTATCTTTGAAAATTCGCAGCTCAAGAAAATACTTTTCTACTGTGAGATATATTCCTGCCTTTACTTCCCTTAAATCATTTACAAAAGTCGCTTCAATTATTTAAATATGCGTTTGCAATAAAATTCAGTAGTTAATTTAAACATAATAAATCATTTGTAATGCAATGCAATATAGGTGAATTGGTAGTAAAGTTTCAATATATTGTAAATAATTCAAGAATACGAATTTTTTAAGACGCAAGACTAAAATATTACACATATAATTCTTATGATTAATATTTTCTAGAGTATAAGTATAAAGTATGAATCAATTATACTGAAATTTTAAAAATTGAATTAAAATTCGTCTTAAAAAAAACGTAGCTTTATATTTTGTTTTCGACATATTTATCAATGCTTAAATTTTTCATTTTTATTATAACAATTCTTATTGACGGTAAGTAACAAAAAGAATCATCATAAAAATAAGCCTAACATTGTAAACATTTATCGAGAAGCAAAATAATTTATGAGTAATATAATTTCTGAGTAACATATTGAAAATCAAAACTGATCTAATCAGTTTCTAAATAACAATGCATCAAAGAATAATAACATTATCCTGAAACTAAGTATTTAACAATACAATTACTGTTTTTTTACTGATTATCAATACAATTTCTGTGCAACATATTAAGAAAGACACTTTCATATTACAAAGCAACATATTACACTTTTTTATGTTGTTAATAATTTTTATCGGAAAATTTATCAAAGTGATATGTTTTAAAACTGTCAAAAAAGCATATCAATTTCTTTTTCAACAAACAATAAAGTTTCTGCTAGTATAGATTTTTTTAAAAGAAGAAAATATTTATCTTTAACAATAGAGGAAAAAACAATTTTAAGCAAATTAACTTAGCTAGAAATTTTAGTGTTTTTATCAACAAACAAAATTTCCGAGAACATGCTTTTTTAAGAAGGACGTAACATTTTCTTATTTTGTTAACCGATTTCTTATGTTCTTATCCATGGCAATTTATCAAAAAGGTCTATAAGAAAACAAGTCTAATAAATAGTCATAAGAATAATAATAAATATAAATGTCTGATGAAACTACAAAGGGAATTCAGGTTATTGCTTTAAATTCATGTTGTGTAATATATAATGTGCAATATATATGTGTATGTATATAATGTGTAATATATATATATATATATATATATATATATATATATATATATGTGTGTGTGTGTGTAATATATATATATATATATATATATATATATATATATATGTGTGTGTGTGTGTGTAATATATATAAATATATATATAAGTTCAAAATGAAGAATAAAACAAAGAAAAATTATAGACATATGAAAAAAGGGGGGTGGGAAATAATAAGTAAAAAAAAATAACAAACAGCCTTTTATTAAAAAAAAAAAAAAAAAAAAAAAAAAGATGAAATGTTAATTAAAAAACAGGAAAAAAGGCGAAAAAAAAAGACTAAATGAAACTTATTGTTTTTCTTAACTTTCTTAATTTTTTCTTTCTTAGTGTATATTTTACAACTATGTACAATTACGCTCTAAACAATCATAGAAAATTGTATTAATTTTTTGTGAAGTTTGACGCGATGCACGGGCACAAAGGGGTTAGACATTGTTAATTTTTATTATACCATTGAAAAATTTGGACTTTTAGCTTTCATTTAAAAAAAAAATCCAAAAAAACATGTTTTTTGACGAAGTTATTGTCAAATAAAAAAAAAGGTTTTTTTCAGAATTTAATGATTTTTCAGCAATTATAATGAATTTTAGTGTAATTATAATATGATATAAAAATTTTTTAATTAAAATAAATTAAAATTTAATATTTCTCGATAATATTATTTCATAATTTATTATAACAATTTTGAAAATTTGAAACAAAAATTTGAAAACAAAAATGTACATACATTTTTGTTTTCAAATTTTTTCTGAGAAAAATACGAAAAAATAAATTTCAAAATATTAAATTGTAAACGTTGATTCTTATTTCATTATTATATTTTCCAAAAAAAAAATTAAAATTGTTATAATAAATTATGAAAAAATATTATCGAGAAATATTAAATTTTAATTTATTTTAATTAAAAAATTTTCATATCATATTATAATTACACTAAAATTCATTATAATTGCTGAAAAATCATTAAATTCTAAAAAAAACCCCTTTTTTTTTTATTCGACAATAACTTTGTCAAAAAACATGTTTTTTTGGAATTTTTTTTTAAATGAAAGCTAAAAGTCCAAATTTTTCAATGGTATAATAAAAATTAACAATATCTAAACCCTTTGTGCCCGTACAACGCGTCAAACTTCACAAAAAATTAATACAATTTTCTATGATTCTTTAGAGTGTAACTGTACATAGTTGCAAAATATATTAATTAAAAACAATTAGAGTACATAAATGTAGAGATTTTAAGCTTCAAAATGAGCTAAAGCAGAAGCATTTTTGATCATTTTTAAAGAAGGTATGACACTTTGAATTTTGCTATTTTTTTATAAGTTTCTAGGTGTACTGATACTTTTGAGCGGTACTATATATATATATATATATATATATATATATATATATATATATATATATATATATATATATATATATATATATATATATATATATATATATATATATTTAAGCTTATATAATTTCAAAATGTGGAGAAAACATTGAAACAACTACAAAATAATAACAAAGGAGAAAAAGAGAATAAAGTTATTTAGAAAAAAAAGAATTCAATGAAAAACTGGGGAAAAAGATGTAATCTGTTCATCAGCTCACACGATTATATCCGCAAAAAGGAGTGGATATAATCTTGTGAGCTGATGCAGAGATTATATCATTTTCCTCTTCAGTTTTTAATTGAATTTTTTCTTAATAATTTGCTTCTTCTCTTTTTTCATTATTCTGTAATTTTTTCCATGTTTCTATTTTGAACTTATTTTCTATATACTTGCAGCTTATGCTCAGTAAATAAAATTCAAGGATTTTCGTTTTTCTCTTTTTTCTTTTATATATATATATATATATATATATATATATATATATATATACACACATCATAAAATATAAGATACAGTACTCGATATTATAAAATGGTATATTATATAATAAGGTAGCTTCATTATAGAAATTATCAGTTAGATTTTCAAATAAAACAAAATAAAACAAAAATTAAAGATCAATTTAAATGTAAAATCCGAAAAGAAATATTTTAATCCGAAGCCATAACAAAATTTACTTTCTTCCAGGTCTTCGTACTCTAACACCACATCATCAACAATCATTCTCCCAATTAACAGGAATAAAATTGGGCGTCATAAATGAATAAAACTGGTTACAGTTACGCCATGTGGTTAAGTGTAAACTTTTAAACAAAAATAAATAAATGTAAACCTAAACTTTAAGTTCAGAAAAAAGTGATTAATAAAATTGATTTGAAAATTATTGCAAATAAAGTTTGCTTTAAAAGTTTCAATTTCCATCGCAAAGTTGGTTTAATTCTTACACATACGTTTGAATCGAGTCACTTGAGAAATTATAATGCGTCTAAACACTTTAATATTGTTGCAACTGAAACAGATTTCGAAACTAAGTATCTCAAGATTGAAGTCTTTCATAAACAGACATAGTTGGTCCGTAGCCTAATATTATATGTAATCACCGTTATTTCGTTTAACATGATTTAAGCAATTTGGATGAATTGAATAATGCAATAATTGAAATTCAAAATTTATTGATACAAGTTGTTTATTTCAATTTTCATTCAAGTTACTTTAAATGCATTAGCTTCTTCATTTCTATCATTCTACACGTTATACTAAAATACATATTTTCTGCAATTTGGAATAAGTTAAATTTTCTAAGAAAATATTTCTAAAAAAATTTTCCTTATTGATTTAAAAATTTTCAAAAATTTATATTGATTTGTATTTCAATTACCTTCTTTAAAATTTATGTCTCGTAAACTAATTTGTTGCAATAAGAATTCGTTGTAATGTTTTCATACATAATAATGTATTAAAAACTAAAATTCTATCTATTATGAGCAGCTTTATTGTATAATTAAGTTAAGATTTATCAAACATCTGAATTTTAAAAATAAAGTCATTACAATTTTAATAAACAATTAAAATGTAAAAACAATAAAACACTTTTTTAAATATTTTGAATATCATATACATTATTTTTTTCCCCTTTGAAAACATTAAAATTAAATAATGCAATAGGTAAGAATAATCCTTGTTCGTAATCAGCTAATTCCGGCCATTAAGAAGCTTAAGCCTCAGGGCTAAATTATTTAGTTATCCTTCTTCCTTGGTAAAAGTTATTTTCTTAAAGAAATGATTCTCTTAAAGAATGTTTATATTAAGGAATGTGTCACAATTCCTTAAAATGATTGTTTTGCGTGTAGCAGATACAAAATATGAAGAAAAGATTCTTTAACGTATATGCTGTAATTTTTGCTATATAATGATAAGTAAATTTTTTATTATTTCATTTGATTAGATAACTAATTTTCAGTAAGTAGAATAAGTAGCTATTTATACTTTATTTTAAATTTTGGTTGCAATGAAATAATTTTCTCTTTTAATTTTGATGGACAATATTTAACAAGAAATTCGAGATTTGGTTATAATTTATTTTTCTTTATCACATCGAAAAACAAAAAAATGGAACAATAATAATTTAAAATTAATTTAATTAATTAAAAAAAAATATTAATCAATTATTAACAAAATTAAAAATGAATTAATTACTACTTAAAAACATTTAAATTAATTATTCAGTTTTAGTACAATTTTTAATTAAATAAGAAATTTTAAATAAAGTAAACATAAGTAATTTTGAGTTATTAAAAGCTATTTATTTTTAAACTGAGTGACTGTTTTCACGTACTTATTTCAGATTTCATGTCTTATTTATTATAGGTGAATTCAGCAAAGTTATAAGCATTTTCAATCCTTACACAAACAAATAAGCTATTCAGTACGATTGTAATTGAAGCCAAATTTCTATAGTTTTTTTTTTATAAAGTATTTTTATTCCGATGATATCCTTGCCCTCCTTATCAAAAGTCACTGACATAACAGCTTTCGATTGTATATGTACTAAGAGAGAAGATGCTTGTGAAGTTTTAATGAGCTTATTGGTCCCAGAGGAGATCGAACCAGGAATTTGTAGAGTAACTACCACCAAAATTATTTAATTCCCATTCCTTAGTATACAAGACATATTAATTCGATTCTATCAGGAGGTGCCTCTTGATAAGGGAAAGTTGACATTGTTGGTAACCTAGCCTCACATGAGTGGCTTACGAGAATGATCTCAACACCCCTGCCTCGACCAAAACGCCCACCTTGACTGTAACTCCCACTTTGATATAAACACACCTAGTTCGATGGGTGGTTTACAGTGAACAGGTGACTTGCTATTTGTGGCTGCGACTTTGTTATCATCATGCTGTTGCTGTCTCGATAACACACAACAGAGCCGGTACACTCTCAATTGCCAATGGCAACACAGGAGTGATCAAGCCCACAACCGTGATCTTAATACAGTTCTTTCGCCCTACACTCAAATATTCGGTGATCTTAACACAACTCTCCCGTCTTCTCACAAAACAGTAATAAATCAACTAGTGGTGTCCGTTCTACAAATTCTATTACAGATGAAATTCTGGTGGAGGAGTAACGTAGTGTGACACCACTACGATTATTCATTTCCCATTCACTAGTATAAAAGACGTGTTAACTCTATTCTATCAAGGATCACCATAATAGATGAAGGATGACATTGTTGTCATCATTCCCTCACAAACTTTTGGGTCCATAATTGGATGCTTTAACGACATTAGGAGAAGTTGTGCAATCCAATTCTTCAAGGAGAAAAAAAATTCTGATATAATTACTGCTGATAATCCAGACATTTCTAACAGAATAAAATAATTTTGGTAAATAAAATCGAAATATACGGTATTTAAACCATTGATTTGGTAATTTTTTTAGGTCAATATAGAAGCGGTTTTCCAGAAATTTCGATTTTCGAAATGATAGTTCTTATTAATAAATTATAAACGTAAAACTGAAAATTAAATTTAACTGAATAGACGGTTTTTGTGCCACGTTGTTATGTATTGATAAAATTACCAAATTTTACTACTTTTACAAA
The DNA here is from genome assembly GCF_982258835.1 of Parasteatoda tepidariorum. Taxonomy (NCBI): domain Eukaryota; kingdom Metazoa; phylum Arthropoda; class Arachnida; order Araneae; family Theridiidae; genus Parasteatoda; species Parasteatoda tepidariorum. Next base: position 83,364,764 of record NC_141762.1, read on the forward strand.
TAATTTATCGCATATTATAGATTCATATCTTTTCTTGTTTTTCAAAATAATATCCAAAACCCTTCAGTTCAAAATTTCCGCTCTTTTCGGTCCAGAGTCATAAACGTTGTAAATGTTACTACAATTTGGTAGTTAAGACAATATTTTTTCCTCAGTGAAGATGAAAAGTAAACTTTCCATATTGACCGTCACAGATTCAAGAGAAATTGTAATTTAAATTACTTGGTTCAGTAGAATAAGTTTTTAGAAATTTAAATGACCAAAGAAAATAGAAATACTTAATTCTGATTTCTAAATTGTAGTATATTACTGTTTCTAAAGCCACCTTAGGGGAAGAAACTATCTGTAGTTCAGGAATGATACATTCCTGAACTGACAGAATCTTTTCCAGATTCTTTCTCAGAACTTTTAATAAATGGACAACATCAATATTGGTCAGACTTCTAAATTTATGGAATATTTTTAGGTCTTTGAATTCAATTGACTTTTTAATTAGAAAATAATAAATGCCTCTTTTTATTAGACTTTCTTTCTACTAACAGTGATAAATTACTCACTACTGTTTATCGAGAATCGTTTGCGGTTTCCCTCACTCCCCGGTAAATTTTCATTCCATCACCTAATCTAAAGACAGCTGCTTTTCTCACGCTCGTTTACCTTGGCTCTAAAATTTGTCCTAATAATAATCTTTTCAATTAAGAACTCATTTATCTTAAAACTCTCGCTGTAGACTATGCATTTCCTGCTAATATTATTGTTTCCATCTATAAAAAAAACTAATCTCTCTGTCCAATAAACACTCGAAATCAAGCTTAAATAATCAGATTATTTTACTAACATGAAATCAATTCTCAGATTGATAAGATTTTGAATAATTTTGAGTTTAAACTTGCTTTTTCCTCTGTAAACAAACTGAATTACGTCAACCTTAAAGATTTAATTGTTAGCATTTAAAGCTATGCGTTTATAAAATTTTTTAATCTATGTTATTTTCTAGTGTTCGCCCTATATTAACATTTGTCATTTTGGTAGCAGAAGGACAGATGCGTTGGCTGTTCTTTTAGGCACCATTTTAGGTTTGGCAATGTACCTCCTCTGAAAGATGGACATATACTACCGATAAAAAGAAGCGAACATCCCTGCCTTTGACCAGAATTCACACCGAGGACCTTTCTGACATGAGGTCCACTCTTTGACCACGACACAGTCCGGTCAATTTTTCTTATCAGTGTGGCCTTGATTGCACTAAGTTTATGTAAACTTAAACTTTAATTTAAATAACAAGAAAGACATGTTAAGAAGGACATATATAGCCCTACATTCTTGAAGCTCTAATCATCGGTTTCTTTTGTTTCCTTCGTTAAAATATTCAATATTGACTGACCTAGACTTCGAAAAATCATATTTTGGAAAAGCCAAATAATATAATTAATTAATCTTCTTAGTTTCCCATTTTTTTATCATGTTTGGAAATATATTTTATTTTCCACATTTTGCACACACCAAGGGCTTAAAACACTCTTAATCTTACACGCATTTTTATTTTATTCTATCTTTTATTTGACTATCCTCTTTTCAATTCCCAATAGTTAAACAAATTTTTCTAATTGCAACTTGTTTACCTTGCGTTTCTCCCGCCATTTCTGGTTTGGAAACTTTAGTATCTGTGTTTTAGTATGCCTAATTCTGCTTCGTTATATGTGTTATATACAAATCTTTTTCTCTTAGGTACGTTAGTTAGATTTATTCATATAAAACTAAGTTTAAAAGTGAGTTATAATTTAGTTAAAGAATGTTATAAGCATCCCATTTCTTTCTCATGTTTCGAAATTCATTTTAATTTAATTTCTACGTTTTGGCTTATAACGCTCTCAATCCTACACGCATTTTTCTTTTGCTAATCATTGATTATATTGTCTTATTTAAGTTTGTTCTTACCACCCTATTCGTTAAACAACTTTTCTTCTTTATAGCAAATTGTTTGCTTTGTGTTCTTTTTTGTCATTCCTTGTTTCGAAACTACAGTATATGTCTATTATATTATATCTATTATATTATATTTATTATAATATGTCTGATTCTGTGTTATTAAATGTGTTCAGTTTAAGTTTTTGTTAGCTTTATTCATGTGTAGGAGCTGTTGAACGCTGTTTAGCTTTATTCATTTAAAAGTGTATGAGTGAATGAACGTATGAGTGAAAATTACAATTCCTCCAAATTATAAAATGTTTTTTTTCTAATTAATAAAAAACAAATCCATTACAAAATTTTAATTTATCATTGAAAAAAAATTGTGAAAATTACTGTATTTCCATAATTGTTCGTAAGAAACAATTAAAATTTGCATAACAGGGTTAGGTAATTAAATTATTTTTCCATTATGCTACGGAGCCTTTTAGACTTCCGAAATGATTTAAACAATTTCTCAAGAGAATATTTAGTCTACATTTTTAAGACAGCTCCGAATTTGCTTTTTCATATATTTTTTATTAAAAAAATCAAATGATTAATCTAAATTGGTATGTGTTCATCAAGTAATAAGTTCTTTTTTTATTCATGAAGTTTAGCTATCTTTTTATAATTGCAATTGAATAAAAACTAACTGTCTATTGTGCTTCTAATTGATCTGAAAATGAGTTTTTATAAGTTTTTGAATTTCTCTAATAGAAAAGTTTGATTCCTTATTCATTCAAATCACTTTGCACTTTTTCGTAATTTATTATTTTTTTACCAAAAACAGTCAGCAATAAATAAAACTGCTTTTCAGACAATTAAGTACGCTGAGTTTTAAAAACGTGAGAGCTATATTTTATCTTCCGAATTATTAATTTTCCCAATTTCAATTTTTGTTATGATTCCAAAATTTATCGCGGAGGGATTGTTTTCTGTTGCATGATATGTATTCATAAAATTTTACTGGTCTGAATTAACTATCCTATTCAGTTGTAAAATGATTTATAAACATATTTTTTATTCTAATTTAACTTGTTGCTGAACACACAAAAAATTTAACTCTATGAATCATGAATTATATTTATTCATCAGTAAAAATGTATTCGTTTTGTAAACATTTGCACAAGATGTTTACTTTTTTTTATTTAGATCACACTTTATTTTACTCTATTTGGATTTGGAATTAAAAACATCATAAGCATTAGGTAGCATTAAACACAGTGGAAAAAAACGCCTGTAATTCAACGTGAACTAACTTCTTTTTCGATTCTATTAATAAGAGTTCTCAACACTCTCCAAGCCCACAAGATAAGAAGGAAACACAAAAATGCAGAAGAAAACCACAAAACAATTACAGTAAATAAAAAATGAATTAGCTCATGAGAAACAGGAACAAGAAGAACAAGTTTCTTAAACAAATGAAGGGATGTAAGATAATGATATGGTAAAGGTTGGGGTGGGCCAGTTGCTGCATGATGAAGGAATTTTAGGAAAAAAATTCAAACATTTGGAAAAATAAGTGTGTGAAAGAATTATTGACGCAATGTGATTTTGGGGTAGCGCCTAGCACACCTGTGCAACAAATCCGGGGTTCTATCCTAGCACCAATCATGCTTGGGCTCTAAAAACTGGTCCCGTGTTCTGGTGACCACCCAACCAAAACAACTGCTCCTGCACCTAAGAGCCCAGGTCAAGAAAACTGGGATGGGCACAATAGGTATTGAATTTTGTTTAGCTTAAATTAAATTAACAGAATTTCGTGAAACATATAGAACGATAACTAGAAGTCTAAATGAGTAGCTGAGTCCTTTCCTGTATCAAAAAATTCTAAACATTTTGTTAATAACCTTTCAAGCACTTCATTCACTCGTAATGTTTGCAAATCTCTTTTCTTCTTTTTTTTTTACATCTTGAAACACTTGAAGTGCTCACTCCATCTCCGTCACGTTGTTTTTATAACTCTTCTCATAGTTAATTACAATATTCCATCCATCTCCGTCACGTTGTTTTTCTCACTCTTCTTATAGTTAATTACAACATTCCATCCATCTCCGTCACGTTATTTTTCTAACTCTTCTTATAGTTAATTACAATATTCCATCCATCTCCGTCACGTTGTTTTTTTAACTCTTCTTATAGTTAATTACAATATTCCATCCATCTCCGTCACGTTGTTTTTGTAACTTTGTAACTCTTCTTATAGTTAATTACAATGTTCAAGATTCCCCCCTCTTATTTCTTCTCCGTACTTTATTTATTTTAATTGATTGTAGCTACATGAAAAAATATCTGAAAGTTAAGCAGGAAAAAAGTGCATGTAAGTTTTCAAGAGTCATCTATATTCATTGAGTGTGGTCATATTTAATATATTTTTAATTAAAACTTACAAAAAGGAAAAGAAATTGATACATTATTTTTGCAAGTAGGCTAGATAGAAAATTGATTATCTTTAACTGTTTGTCCATAGAATTAGTTAGCAAACTGCAGAATCTAGAATTAGCAAACTCTCTAAAATAAATCAAGCGAATATGTACTGCAATACTTAATTTTTAAATCTCGTGAATGTTTATCGCGATATGTAATTTTTAAGTCATGTAAATGAGATTACCGATAAGTGAATTATATATTGTTAAATTATGAATAACAAAGTGTGATTTTCTCTCAACGATAATAGGAATATAGAATTTTAAAATTTTCATTCTATGTTAATATAATGCTGATGGTTCTTTATAGAACCAAGATACTATTATCTGTCTGTTTATGAAGATCTTATTGTGCTTTTTCCCCTTTGATCATATATAGCTCAAAAGTAACCTTCTTACGCTGAGATGCTAGACATATTGTTTTTCATTTTAAAAATGAATAACAATGTGGGATTTTCTAACAGCGAGAATAAGAATATTAAATTTAAAAATTTTCATTCTGTGTTAATGCAATGATGATGGTTATTTATAGAACCATGATACTGTTATCTCTCTGTTTATATCGATCTTATTGTGCTTTTTTCCAATTCGATCATACATAGCTCAAAATTAACCTTTTAACGCTGAGATGTTAGAGGCATTGTTTTTTATTTTAAAATCTATTAATAACAATTTAATAACAATAAGCGATTTTCTAACAGCGAAAATAAGAATATTAAATTTTGAACTTTTCATTCTGTGCTAATGCAATGATGATGGTTATTTATAGAATCGTGATACTGTTATCTCTCTGTTTATATCGATCTTATTTTGCTTTTTTCCCCTTCATTCATATATAGCTCAAATTTAACCTTTAAACGCTGAGATGCTACGTATATAGTTTTTCATCTTAAAAATGAAAATAAATTTTTTTTAGAAAAAAAGAAATTGTTAAATCTTAAAAATATACAAAAATTTTATAACTAGTTTTCTTTCGGGTTAATGAAACAAAACTTAATGAAACTCATAAGATTTAAACTGAGTAAAAATTTATATTAGCTAAAAGAGCAAAGTAAATAACTTGCATTAATTTATAGTCGGCAATTTTGCAAAGCTTATTTTAATGTCTAAACTGCAATTCCATGGATGTCCCTTGTGAGAAGCAGGGAGAAACAGAATGCGTATTTCCCACCTTTTCGAATGTATCGCAGCCATTTTCGCATTCATTGTCTGAAACAAGGTTTAAAGGCGTTCTTAACAAAAGCCCGAAAGTTAAATCTTAAGTTACGTCATGAGAAATGTGGGAAATTGCCAGTCTAAAATGTTTTGAAACTGTAACTATAAGGTATAATGAACGAATAGTTTAGGTAAGTTTCCTAGCTTAAGCGTAATGAATAAGATTTGACTTGTTACATTTCCATTATAAGGCTGAAGCTGCATTGTAAATACCTTTAACGAAGGCGAAAGCATACAAAGCAGTCAAGAAAAATCCTTTGCATAGTTGCATTTAAAGGTGCTTGTTTCGTTTCTCATAGCTCTTGAGGAAAGTGAGCAATTTACGCTCGCCGTTTCTTTGTTGTAATGAGTTTAAGGTATTTCAGTCCTCACTGAAATTGTACTGCAAATAATTTGCATTTACTGAGGAAATATAGTGGGTTAAGCTATGCAGATAACTTAATTTTAATATCGTCAATCGAAAACGTCCTTTAGATTCTTTATCAAATTTAAAATAGGAAAAAAAAATTCCATTTAATGGAAATAGGCTCTCATCAAACTGCGATCTACATCGATTTCATTGTCGAAATTAAAAGTTCTTAAGCGTTTAAACGAAAAACATAATGTTTTTTTATTCATAGAAATTCTTCCAGTACATTTTATTATTCATTTGATGACACCTTTATATTTTCTGAAGTAAAACATAGAAGATACGTTTTCTCATTTTGTATTTTATAATAATAATTCTTGTTACAAGTCTTGACAAGTTAATTTTTATTTCGATTAATTTTAAAAATAAATTTATTAATAATTATATTTTTAAAAAGATTAAGGAAATACTTATGACAAAAGTGGAGGTATACAAAGCATTCTAGAATAAGAATCCTTGCATAGTTGCATTTAAATGTGCGTTTCGTTTTTCAAAGCTCTTGAGGAAAGTAAGCAATTCACGCTCGCTATTTCCTTGATGTAGAGAGTTGAAGGTGGAAGTCTCCTGAAAATGTAATAAAATGGTTTCAATTTACTGAAAAAGTAATATACGTAAGTAAGGTTATGTATGTGACTTGATTTTATTGTCGCCAAACAATAACATCATTTTGATTCTTAATAAAATAAGTCTTTCATTAAATAGAAATAAGTCATTGTCAAGATGAATACAACAAGATGATTTTTGCTTTAAATATTTCTTGTTAAAAAATATCCTTTTGAACAGTGTTTTTAAAGTGATTGAATAAATATTAATAAGAGAAATGCTCTGCATAGTGTCATTTCCTGGTTCTTGTTTCGTTTTTTATAGCTATTAAGAAAAATGAGCAATGCACTATTGTCGGTGCTTTGCTAAAATGAGTAGAACGCATTTCTGACCTTACAGAAAATATACTTCAAATAATTTGCATCAACTGAAAAACAATATGCAGTTGGTTAAATAATGCAGGTGATTTTATTTTAATTCTGGGAATCAGAAACATTAGTAGTATTCTTTATCGGATTGAAAAAAAAAACATTAACTGCAAATAAGTTGCATTTAAAAAGAACGTAGTTTTTATCTTAATGAATTTCAAAAATCAAATTAAATAAAAAAAGTTAAACTGCGTTTCAATGTGGATGAAAAGTAGATGGTGATTATGTTTCTGTCAAACCTAAAATTAAGAACAAGGAATGCATTATTTTTGAATAATGTGAGGAGGGGATTTTCAGTAGTGATGGCAGCTAATTATGAAAGTCATGCTCTGTATGTTATTCTACTGTGGCCTTTAAAAAAGAGTTATTTTCTCCGTTTAATATCACTTTTAAGAAATCGTTATTTTCTTTGTTTTCCTCCTTTTAATTATCTGCATTTAGATTGTGTATAAAAGGTAGCCGAAATTTCAATTAGAGATAAAATGACGAAAGTTTTTTTTCTTGCTGTGATTAGGAAACTATTTTTACATATATTGTCTTCCAGTTCAAAGCAACATTTTAAATTTGAGTAATTAAGTTAGGTTGGAAATCTGATTAATTATGAATTCTAATTTGATAATAAATTCTATTTTCAGTGATTCGAACAATTTAAACTTATATTATTATTCAGGGCAGAGTTTAAGTTAAAATTTTAATGCTAACAATTCCCTTTTTAGCACTGAAATGCCAGGGATATTGCTTTTCAAATTAAAAATGGTTTTCTTGAAAAAAACTGTTTAATTTATTTAATACATTACAATTTTATAATTATTTTCTTTTGGGTTAATGAAGCAAAATTTAATGAAACACCAAATTTTAAAGCTTGTAATACGTAAATTGTGAGCTGAATATGTAAATTGCGACCTAAAAGAGGAAAGTATATAGCTTCCATTAATTTATAGTCTGTAATTTTGCAAAGTAATTTCCTCTTTTAGCTAATATAAATTTCTTAATTATAAAGCGTAGTTAATTTTAAAGCAGTTGGAATTTTTATTGGTGATAATATCGTCATAAATTCTGCTTATTCTGATGAAGAAATGATTGAAATTACTATAATTACGGAAGAGAGTAGGAAAAAGTGCACTGCACATAATTTGAACTAAAACACTCATTCATGTTATTTGCGCACGACTTTATTTTGTTGGTACATTTTCAAAATGTTTTTTTTATTCCTAAGCAGTTTAACAGTGGTGTGAAAATGTGATGCCCTTTGGAAAACGTTAAAAAAGCGGCAATTTCCTTTTCTTTCTTGTTACTTTTCTTCTCTTTCTTTCTTACATTTTTAATTATAATACGGCCAAAATTGCGATCATAAAAAAATTGCGATCATTTTAAAAGGAAAATGAAATAATTTGCAAAATAGTTTTCTTTGTCAAAAGAATGCTGTTTTGATGAAAAATTTAAACTTTTTGCACAATAATTCTTCCTAACAGAACGGTATTCGTTATAAAACTTGATGACGCTGAAAATTACCTTCTATTTGTAAATGTTTTATCTCTATAATTTTTTTTCACTGTATCCAAAAAATAAAATAATTAAAAAAAAAAAGTATGAAAGGTTAAAAATCTGCTAAGAAATCCAGTTTAAATAACTTCGAAGAACTATCTAACAACAACGTCAAATATTTATTCAAAAAGTGCATTCCACTCAAAAATTCATTGTGAGCACCTTTCGGTATGACACCTATGAAACAAACAGTTAGAAATAAACGGTGATATAACTGCGAGAAAGTTCTTACTATTACGTGAGTAACCAGATATCAGTAAAGGATGGATTAGCATTCGAAGCAGAATCTTAATTTTCTTATGGATGACCATAAGCTCATCATTACCAAAGAAACAAGGTGAAAGCGATAAAGTGCCAAACACCCGCAAAATCGTCAGATCAAGAACCCAAAACAACGTTTCAGATATCGCGCCCTCTATGAGATCGAAATAAAAACTACTTCAAACGCCCCAATCGTATTGCTGCATGATCACATGATCCAAAGAAAAATGCTGGCCCACATCCAAATGCATTCTTCCTTAAGTTCTGTTAGGTACCCAGGTGGATTTTTCTGGAATGTTATTATTGTTATTATTTGTTTTGGTTGTGCGTGTCTTGAGTGTTAGTTTCTTTTATTATCTTCGTGTTTTTTTTCCTTCTCCGTTGCTGTTCGAAATCACTTTAGGATTTTCCCTTGACTTTCTTTTATCTTATGTCATTGCAAAGCTTTTTTATGGCGTTTTAAAGTCGTGATCCATATTTTTTTCTCCCATTGAGTATAGTTGGCTTTAGAATGTTGGAAAAGGAAATTATTTTGTTTTCAGTTATTCTTTCTTGAATAATTTTCTTAGAGAAATTGATGTTTCATCGATTAATTTTGCATCTACACGTGCATTTAGGTTTATCTTAAATTAGTACGTTGCTGAAAAAAAAGAACGAAATTTTCTGAATTAGTTGCATTTAATTTCTTAAATTATCAAGAGTTTTTACACTGGAATGGCGAGATTTAAAGTCAACTTCCAAACTAAGATTTTCCTGGGTTGCATTTTTTTACTATTTGAAGGGTTTCTTGAGAAGATTAAGTTATAGATAGGTAATGAAATCAGATTTTTTTACTATAAAATATTTTCTATGCAAATGACAGTTTCTATTTGTTAAATTTTTTTTTATTTATTTAAGAATCCACTGAAAAAAGCATGGCCAAAGCTACAACAATATGGCGAAATTGACAGTATTTCTGGTTTAATGGGTACACCAAAAAGCCCGGTATTTTTTATTGAAATGCTTTGGTAATGATTTAAATTAAATTAAACATAAAATACATAATGTTATTATTTATGATGAAACTTAGTAAATGTCAAAAAAATTGGTAAATTTATCATGATATCTTACAGCATTCATAAAATCCATTTATTCACCTAATTTTACTTTTCAGTTTTTTATGATTTACTAAATTTGGTAATAAAAACAATAAATTTGAAAACCTGAATTTCCTCTAAAACCGTTACAATAGGAACTAAAAAATAGCCTAGGCAAAGTTTTAATTATAAATAATTTCGGTTTTTTTAACCAGAATTTTTCTCCAGAAATGTTAATATTCTACTGACATTTTACCAAAACATTTTCCTCCGTGTAAATTCAACTTTTTTTTATTTAAAGCTTTTATTTAATTTCTAAATTAGTTTTCGCACAAATAAGGTCTAAATAAGTGATTCTTCAGCTGCATAATAAATGTAATAATTAATATTTTCTTTTTTGTTGTTGTTGTTGTCGTGTGCCATTAAGGCAAAGGGGTGCACATCTTGTTTTCTAGTGGCGCCATCTATAGCCAAGATTTTGAGTTCTGTCCACGAACGTCGCAGCTTGTTTTTCGGACAGACCCATTCATACATCCATTCATTCACAGATCGTAATTTTGACCTCAGCCAGAGAACGATACATCTCTAATTCAGTACCCTCAGATTTATGATTTGTTATGGGGGCATGGAGGACTTTGTGACCTCACAGATTTAACCAGTCACAATTTACTACACATGGAGTCTTCGGCAGGCGGTGATAAAATGCACAACCTATCGGACATGGATGCAACGCATTACCAGTCTGGCTATCCCAGCCCGTTCATTTTAGGCAATGCGTTTATTCATTTTTCTAAATCTAGAGAGCATTTCCATTATTATACATTTATTTTTGTTATTGTATCCAGTAACGAATATTTTGACAGACGTTTATTACTTGATGCTTCAAAAATCATGCAGGTCGTTCCATTGTAAGTCGAAAGGACAGTAACAATTATTTGAGAAAGCTCGAAGTACATAAGACTTTCGAAAATTAACTCTTAAAAAAAATTCTGGAATTTATTGTTCCAATGCGTATGACGTTTTAAAAATACAAATTTATCATTTTCTAGAAGCCGTTCATGTGATCCAGATTACGGATTCTTTTATATTTTATAATTTAAGAATCCAAATCCTTAATCAAAAAGTGATAGTTCAGAGAAAGTAAGTTTTTCAGCCTGATTTTGTCACTTATAGTCTGCATTAGATAATTAGTGAATGTAACGTTAAACTTTAGAGCCATTAAGCTTGAGTTCTTGTACGGGAAAATCCGATCATTAGATCAAAAATTATTCAAGGTGTGCCGATTTTCATTTAACGCAGTATATAGAATAATATAAAAGGACGAATCTAGTACATCCAGAATGAATAATTTAGGTATATAACTTAGTCCCGAATTTATAACACCCGATATGTTTTCAATGAAATATGCATATACCACACAATTATCGCAACTCAGGATTGCTCAATAAAGGCAACAAGCAATTAGTATGAAATATGTAAGCAATTTCGGTTAAAACGAAGTAAACAACAGGTATTGATGCGGCTAAAAGCTGCACGTAATTTTAAAGTTTATCATTAACAGCTAAAACACCATTAAAACTTCAATGTATTCAGCAATTTGTTAATATTTAAAAATTAATATTGAATAAAGAAAAGTTCAAAATTCGTATGAATATGAATTAACTCATGATAAATATGGTGATTTTCAAACTTCATACAGTATACTAAACAGCTAACAGGGAGTACTTGCTGTCAATCAGTAAAATATAATCGAGGTGTCCTAACAAAGCAGCCGGTGCAATAATAGCAACCTCCCTTGTACCATTCTACCAGCTACTCAAGATTGCGGGGTATCGTCAGCAATTATTATTCATTCTTTTCTTCCTTTTTTTTTTCTTTTTTTATTATTTTTTTTTTTTTTTTGCTTTAAACATGTTTTTAACAAAAATTATTATGCATGTAAGCAATGAATGTAATTCTACGATGCTTTTGTTTGAATTTGGAATGTGACTTAAATTTATTTCCGAATGACGTTACATTAATGTGTTTATTAAACAGCTGTAGTATTATTACATAATTATAAATATCACGAATGGCTAGGGCTCGGATTCTGTAAAACTTTTAACAAGAACTGGTATAAATATTCAACACTTTTTAGAAATAAAATAGATTTTAATTATTCCTTAAAATTTAAAAAAAAGCACATTTTGATTTAAGCTGAAAATACTTGTGTGTGTAATCAATCACGGCCGTTTTTTTCTGTACAGAAAAACACTTTATGATGAATCTGCCACTTACTAAAACAAAGTGTTTTTGAGTACACTCTATAACAAAAAAATCGACTCACCAAGAACACACTAAGACGCTCAACATCGACGCTCGATCAGGCTGGAATGATGCCGACTGGGGACGTATAGTCTTTAGCGACGAATCCCGCTTCCAACTGTGTCCTGACGATCATCAAAGACGTGTTTGGAGATGCACAGGGCAGAGAGAGGATCCTGTCTTCACTATTGCACTCCACGCCGGCCCTCAACAAGGCATTATTTCCGAATGTCCAACGTATAGTCTTTAGCGACGAATCCCGCTTCCAACTGTGTCCTGACGATCATCAAAGACGTGTTTGGAGATGCACAGGGCAGAGAGAGGATCCTGTCTTCACTATTGCACTCCACGCCGGCCCTCAACAAGGCATTATGGTCTGGGGTGCCATTTCCTTTGACAGCCTTACCCCTTTGGTCGTCATTAGAGGTACACTTACTGCACAGCGGTGAGTCGACGACATCCTAAGACCTGTTTTGCTACCGTTCCTTTTGCAGTGCCCTGGGTTGGTTTTTCAGCATTTCAGCAGGACAATGCCAGACCACATACGGCACGTGTTGCTATGAACTATCTGCAAGCTTGTCAAACTCTTCCTTGGCCTACCAGATCACCAGATCCCTCTCCCATCGAGCATGTCTAGGATATGATGGGAAGGCGATTGCATCAGGCACGGAATGTTGATGACCTCGTTCGACAATTGGATCGAATTTGGCATGAAATACCGCAAGAGACCACCCAGGAGCTTTATTGGTCTATGCCACGCCGTGTGGCAGCTTGTATCAGGGCTAGAGCCGGGTCAACACCTTATTGAACTTGCTACTGTAACTCTGCAATAGATTATTCAATTGTTCTGAAATTTTAATCATTTACTATTCTGTACATTGTCTTCCTATCCACCAATTTTCGTCTCAATAAGACAACTCCTTCTTGGTGCGTTGATTTTTTGTTATAGAGTGTAGTTGACTTTTTGCTCTTTCTTTATCAGCTATCAAACAACATTTTATTGATTAAGCAGTGCTCAGATATGAAGTCGAAAAACAAATTTTTTTTTGAAGAAAAAAAAAAACTATATTTTTCGTTTATTTTCAGTTACCTATTTTTCTTCAACTTTGGAAAATTTTTGAAATGCGACAAATGCTATTCAAGACTTGAAAAAGAAAGCCTCAGGCAAGATATTGCGTTTTGAAAGGTATCTTCCCTATCATTTTCCCTTATTTGACAGATGCATTACACATAACACTTTTTCCCTATCACAGGGAAAAAAAAGTTGTGTTTTTATACAATTTACTAGAAAGTTCGCAGCTCAAACCTTAAAACAAAATTGAGGTTCTTCATAGAAAAAAGCAAAAGTAAGGGAAAGAAAATAAATCAAATATTAGATGAAATAAATAAGAGAATAAAAAATCAAAATAATATAAACAATTTTAGAAGACATGATAAAGAAGAAAGTAGACTCAGTTTTCTGAAAGGAAGCAAGGCTAAATCAAGTAAAAAGAATTTCTTCGGACTCAGGGGTTGAAATTCTATTTACCCACGCTACAAGAATTAGATTTGTTCTTTAAGAAAATTCTGCTCACACCTGCGTTTTATATTATGCCAAAGAACGAAGGGGGGGGGGAGGGAAAATCTGAAAAAGGACGGACTTACTGGAATTTATCAGGAGTAGAAGAAACGGTTCAGCAATGTGATTTTCTGTAATGTGAAGTAAAAGACTTTATTATTTTAATGGTAGTCTTTATTCTCTGGGTCGGGATTCTAGTTTTTCAAAGAGTTTGTGTTTAATAAAAATGTCAACCTGGTTATTATTAACTTAGTGGAGTCCATTACACTTGAGTACTTTATCAAAATAAAGTCTGTGGTTTATTTTTGCTATTATAAATCTAAACGTTCAAGTTATATTAAATGAAAATATTTAAGTAAAAATCTTAAACGAAAGGAATGAGAGTGAAAAATTTAATTAAGAAAATCAAGTTATTCGAACTACTAGGCAAGTGTTTCAGTGGTTCTGAATCTGCTGTAAGGTTTTTTTTGGTTGTTTGTGGTAGGTAAACTAACTCTTGGTTGGGTGGTTGGGAAGTGGGCTGCGGAAGCCGGGTGATTCTTACTACAACTTGCCTTTCGATATAAATTGTGATATATTGAAAATAGCTTACAGAATGATGAAAAATTTCCAGAATTCGCCTATCAATAAAGTGTTGCAACTGGAAGTGAAAATGCGTAAGTCGAATCTCGTTAATATGGAATGTATAAAAAACGGATCACTTTAATTCTATACAAGCCTGTTTGAATACGGATTGTGATGGATTTCGAAAATCGATCGATTGATCGACGCTAATTTAATCATATAATATCAAAAAATTGATTGATAAGTTGTAAGCCGTAATGTACTAGCAGCGTAAAATACCTCACATGATGGATATTCCAACTTTTCGATAATTTGAACGTGCTATTCTTCCACACTGTACAATTTCGCTAATAGCTGAACAACTGAATTTTTGTTATTCTGTGCATATATTGCAAAATAGTCAGTTGTTTGTATGACAAAAATAGATAAGTATTAAGAGATAAGTAATAGATAGTATTTTTTTCTATTATGGGATATAAATGGGGAAGAAAAGTTTGGGGACAAAAATTAGTTTTATTCCATTTCCTATTATTTATAACAGTTAATTGAAGGAAAAAATAACCATTTTACACTAGATTTTTTTAAAAATATGTTTTAAAAAAATCGACAAAAAAGAATCATTCATTAAGGACATCTGTATTCGTCACATTTTGATAAGCCATTTCGTTTAATTTCCAGAATAAAAATTTTTAAATGAAGAAGTTAATCCATTAGATTTTTGAAAGTACTCTTAAATTTTTTTCACCCAATTACTAAAATGCTCGCTATTCTAACTTTAGAAACCGTTCAATGATTAACACTTAACTCTTGAAGCTTGATACCACTTTTAAATTATCTTACATTTAACCAAATTTTTTCATGGATATTAATCTGGCAAAAGAGGTATTTTCCTTTCTTTTCACTATGCTAATACCAAAAGCTTTCTTAAAATTCGTAACATAACTCTATTTAATGGCAACTTCCAAACTAAGTCTTTTGCATGGTTGCATTTTTTCATTATTTTAATGGCTTCTTGAGCAGATTAAGTACTGGATAGGTAATAAAGTCAGCATTATTTCTTCCTTAAGTTGAAACTTGACGATTTGTTAAAAAAAACTTTTATTTAGACTCAATTTAGTTTCAAAAAATAATTTTTTTTATGTAAATGGCATTATTTTTTTTATCAAAGAATTTACAATTTAGTTAAAAATGCACTGAGAAAAAATAATTGTCAAAATTACCTGAATCTGGTCAAAACGCTGAATAATTTTTACAAAGATTTCTTATTATGATTTTGGTCAAATTAACTGCGAAATATGGTTTGGTATTATGGGATACAATTCGTCAAATTTAATAAATTTTGACAATTTTTTCATGGTAATTTTATTATCTTAGAGCATAACATAAAAATCATGCATTGGGTTAAATTTCGTTTTCTGTAGGGTATTGTTTAATAAATATGTGGTATTAAGAATTATTATTTAGCAAACAAATTCCTGTGAATGGATACCATATTACCAGAAAAACTATTAAATAAATGATTTAAATACCATATAGTATTTAGGTTTTATTAACTAGATCTATGTTTTTTTAATCAGGAATGTCACTTATTGAATTGTAATTTTACCAGAATTTTCTTTCTCCGCTAGAATACTGTAATTTACATTAATATTATTCATTTACATTAAAAACTGGAGAAAAAAAAATATTTAAAAATACTACTTTTAATGACATGCATATCATAATTTAACTTTAGTATCGTTTAAAAATCGAACATAATTTTTATAATGCCAGAGAAATATTTTATTATTGTTTTACCAAGCAAACAGATAGATAAATTTATTTAGTATTTAAAAATATCAGCAATACTTCAATGCAAATAATAGCATAAAAACGAATAATATTTTTTTCATTTGTTTTATAAATACTGAATATCATAAAAATATTTATTGAGTATAATATTATTAAAAATATCCCCAATACTTCTATTTTAAACTAATTAAAACTTGACTACTCTGGTAAAAGTAAAAAATAATTTTTTTAAAAATATTCATATTAAGTGAAATGAATTAAATTTTAATTAATAAGCTCGTGTATTATTTTATAATCAACGTAATACGACTTATGCATTTGTGATAAATAGTGAAGTTGACTTCTTAGACAAAAATAAATTTATGGTTAAAATATTTAATACTATTAATTTAAAATTTCATTAAATGGATGAAAGCTTTAAATTTTAAGAAATATTACCTAGCAATATTTTTTAATACTTTTTAATTGCAAGCAGTTGTGCAATAAAATAATTTTCTTTGTTTATTTTATTAACAAATCAAAACATTTTCAACATTTTTATTTCGATAAAATTTCAAATATATCCTGACATTTAACGAGGAAACCATAACGAGAAATAAAATGCTTTATATTCTGTAAATTCAAATTTACAGTCGAATAAACACAACAGTAAGTGCATTAAGTACCCTGTTTATTAGAACATTTCTCTCGAAATCGAACGACAATTCTCGAGAAAGTACACGCGTAATAGTTTTAAATGAGCAACTCTCCAGAAAGGGTCGAGTTGTTCTGGAAATGTTAACTTTGGAAATATAATAAAGTTTAATTAATTCAAACAGTTATTCACTACTATAGTCCATTAAGATTGAGTGTTTATGGATTAGAACTTAATTAAGGGAATTACTTCGTTTTGTAAGTCAAAGCTCAAGTTTTCTGTCACCGAAATAAATTATTTATTTTTGTAACACAAATTAAAGTTTTTTCAGGTTCTAATAATAAAATATTATAATTAAGAACAAATTTATAAATTCTAAATGACATCAATAGTGATAGTTTTGAAAATTGGGAAATTTAAAAATAAATTCATACTTGCTTTTGGGGGAATAGGGACTCAGATTGTAACAGAGAGTGACAAAATCCCCTTCCTAATAAGATTCGTGTAAAATATAATGATTTTTTTCAGAGGAAATATTAAAACGCAATTCATTATTGTTACGCAAGATTTGTGTATCTAGCGCTAAGTATTATAATGAAAAAAGATATTAATTATAAATTAACAGTGCGGTGAAAAAAAGTCTGATAAAATAGCGTACATTGTACGCCATAGTAATGACATTTCTGGTTAAAGAATGAAAACATAATTATGGAAAACAAAATCAAAAGACCTTTACTTAACCCAATTAGTAGTATTTCCTTTCATATGTTTACTGACAATTCCGATTGTTCAAAACTATAGATCTTATTATCACACATTAAGTAATTAATACAAAACTGAGAATTAAATAAACGGTTTATAAGCCATGCACTAAGGTATAATCATGAAATTGCCAAATTTTTACGCCTTTACCACTTTTTATCACATGTTAAAAAAACATATTTTATTGTTAAAAATCATTAAAAAAGTGTTTCGGGTGAAAATTACTGAACTTTTATTTGTTCCCCTAGAACACTTCAAACTTTGCCATGTTCCTGTAGTTTTGACCATACTTTTTTTTTCTCAGTATGTTAGTTTTCTAAGTATAAAATGTTGAAAATAATTCGTTTTTTGGTTGTTATTTTTTTTAAATTTTTTGATTGAAACGGTAGCTTGATGTTGAAAACCACATCAGAATTAAGATTTGCATAAGCAGTTTTACGATTTATTTTTTTGTGCTAATAGGCAGGGTTAGGTGAGAGTATATGGTGACAATGAAGGACAAAACACCCAACTTTCTTTCGTCACTTAATGACCCTTTGTGACTCTCAGTTATAGATGATTTCCAAGTGTCATTAGACTTAGTTGCTTTATAAAACGTTGTTACGTTTAAGTAATAGACGTTTTTCTAGAAGGAAAAAACTCTCAATGAAATCAAAACAAATTTAAGGCTACATGCCATGTATAATTCGTATGTGTTACTTTAAATTATTTAAGAATATTTTTCCTTAAAATTACATTATGATTATTTTCAAAAAAATTAGGACCACAGCTTTTATAATTGCTTTTATCTCTCTGTAATGGAAAAAAAAAGCAAGTGACATCGCAATTTTGAGTGTTTACCTTAAAGTTACTTTTTGCTTTTCCAATCAAAAACTATAAGACTTGTATATACTTGAAATTACAGAATGCACAGAAAGTACGATGGAAGAAAAAAATAACGCTACATAATAATTAACTGCTGAACTTGTGGAGAGAAAATATCCTGTAGTCTGCAGAAATTCAACTGCAGAGTTTAAATTTGACTTGTTGAAGGAGCCATTTTTGCTTATTATTTTGTAACAAATGTTTTTTTTTTTTAAATTTCTTTTTATATCAAAGTTACTGCAGTTTTAAGTGCTTTTTTGGCAATTTTTTTTGCTTTACGTTACATTCTGTTTAACTACGCAAACTCTATATTGAAAAAAAAACTTGAAATTATGGGTAGAAAATGTTTTAAGGCTATATAAAATTTCATTTTTTTTTCTAGTTTGAGAATTATCAATTGTTATGATTTAAAAATAATACTTATGAGAAATATACTACACAGGACGATTTAAAACCTTAAATCGACCTGTGTTGCATTTTTTATATGTATTTAAATTATAGCAATTGATAATTCTCAGTTGTAATTTGACTTTCCAAAATAGATATTTTCGTTTACGAACTTAACACGATTGTTTTTTCAAAATCCTAGTTATTGCAATTTCAAATGATTTTTTCTTGTTTCTTTTTTTTCACTTTTTGTTTTGCTCTAATTAATGATTATTTGTTACCGCTTATTATAGAAGAAAAATGTATGTCTTTTTCGAGACTTTCATTTTATAAGCTCGCATCAGATAGCGAAAAGAAAAGATTGGGTATGCTGTCTGATGTAAATAACTATTATATCAAGAATTTTAAAAACGTAAGAGACTCAAAAGAGAAAATCGTTCTCAATTTAATCTGCTATATAATGAAACGTTATCGAAATATATTATTAAGACTAAAACTTAATACTCTTTGATGCGTCTTATATTTTGTATTTTTGAATTTAACTATTTTTTCAAATAAATTTTGTTTTTGTTTCAGTTTGATTAACTAGGTAATAATTAATAAAATGCTCTTACATAAAAGTATAGAACATAAAAGTATAGAACATAAAAGTATAGTACATAAAAGTATAGTACAACTTATATATTTTTTAAGCAAAAATAATTTTTTGATATTAAAAATTATTGACTTTTGAGATTAAAAAAAAATGATTAATGAAAAGCAAGAGATGAGGTTGGTGTGTGGAATCTCCTTCTCCAAGAAAAAAGGTTTCTCAAAATTCAGCAAAAATGCATCAAAAGAGTACAAATGCTAATTCTAAAACCAGTTACAATTCAAAAAAATCCTTATTTCCCTTGTATTGTATTCAAGAAAGAAACAGCATACATATATTTTTGAGCAAAATGCATAATCTCAAAATTGATGTGGAGGGAGCAATGTCTGAGAAAGATATTCTTCGGGTACTGGCAAGATTCGAACCAAGGACCTCCGTGTTCGTAGTTCAATGTGGGCCACCACAATTATGCACCACAGTCCAGGAAGAGTTAAAATTTTGTATATTCAAAGCTCAGCCCCGTCCCGCTCCCTAGCGGGGGCATCCGGGGTGAAAATTTATTGATCAACGAAAGGATACAAAGCAATTTCCAGTTTGAAAACAAAAGAAGATGAGAATTTAAAATGATAAACATGAATAATAAAACAAAATAAATGAATAATAAATATAATAATATTTAATACTTATCCTAAATTTTAGTTGACATCCTATAATTTTAGTTGACAATGACTTGTATGCCTTAGATTTGAATAGAAACGAATTTGATATAGCATTACATGATTTCTTAAGTATCTTTAAATATTACTAACAACAACAATCTGAAAAAGAATACAGTATATAAAAATGGATCCAAGAGGGTAAAGAGGTAAGTGAAAGATTGTAAACATTAAAAACATTGGATCAAAAGATAAATTAGACAAGCAAAAGCAATTTAAACGTGATAAAACATTGAAAACATTGATATTGAACCAACAGGCTTCCAGAATACTAAAATATAAAAATATCATTGAACCAAAAGAGTTCCAAAGTTAAAAACAAATAAATAGCAATGAAGTGAAATGAGTAGAATTAAAAGAAAGCATTAAGAGCATTTAGCTGTTTGTGGCAGGGCAGGTGGTCGCTATGCAACCCCGAGAGATGTTAATTTGGTGCAAAGATCTAAATTTGATTCATATGAAGAGGGTACATGAGATCGTCTGGTACGTTTATCTACCAGACGATCATTATATCTACCTGGGTACGTTTAATAATCTCAGTGATAGCATATTTTTGTGCGTTAGATCGGAACCAAAGAGTCAAGTCGTTCATATTACGAAAGAGATTTCCTCGGAGTGTCCGGAATTTGTCACATTCGGCGATTAGGTGTTTAAGAGATTGATATTTTCCACAGTATTTACAGCTGGCTGTATCTCGGAATAGCCTAGCTTGATGCTCGCCGAAAACTCCGTGGCCCGTGAGAAATTGATTAAGAAAGAAATCGCTGGAGAGTCTATTCTCCTTGACCATTGGGTAGAAGATATAGGTATGTCTCCCATTTGTTGTGGTTGATCACCTGTCCTGCCAGATTGCGTTGCTTACCTGCCTCAGTCTGTAATTGATTTGCGGTTTTGAAAGAGGATAATAGTGATAAAGCCTGCCAAGAAGAGTGCCTTGTTTAAAAGGCAAACATTTTATATACCAGTAACATACTAATTTCCAATTTTAATGGTACAAAGGGTTAAAATATGGAAAACATGATCTGAATAGCTTCGTCAGCATATCGGTAATTTTAATTTTACTTTTGGCTATAACTTGAAAATTTTAAATCAAACAAAATTTATGTTATTATGTGCCCTTGAAGCGACTACTATATGAAACTTCTTAGCTTTGCCTGAGCTAAGGTTTATAACTATGGGGGTTCGAATCCTACCGGCAGCAAGCGAACATCTCTTTCTAACAATTTTACCTCCTCATAGCTTTTGAGATCAAAAATGTGTATTTGAAAATGCATCTTGCATTTTGCTTTAATTTTGAATATACTATGTGTTTTTCGAATTCGATTTTTACTTATATTGTAGCTATTTTACTATTTTTTTCTTAATAGATACTTTGTTATAAAATGTGTTTTTACAAAGAAATACTAAACCCCTTAACTTGAAGAGATTAAGTAAATAAACGGCTTAAATACTCATATCATAATGAATTACACTCATCGTTTATTTAAATTAAATTTTATCATTAAACAGGTTTTAATAAATTATTACTATATTTACCACTGCGAAGCAAAAAATTGGATTTTATGCATGAAACATGTTCGTTTGTAATACAAAATTAATGAAATTGTGTACAAAACATTTATTTGTATTAGTTATGTAGCATTAATGCATTTAATGATCAGAGACAATTTAATTATAGATTTGTTGAGAACAAAATATGTTTCGTGAATTGTTAATTTTTCATTATTATGATACAAAAATGTGAGCGATTTGTATATTTCAAAGTAGGCAAGCTTATAAATACTTAAATATTCCTTTGCGTTCATTGTTCTTAAAATCTGTAATTATTTTTACATTCCTCCCAAGACATATTTTTTCACATATTTAAGAACGAAATTTTGACAAAACTCAGAAATACAATGAAAAATATGTTGTTACAAAGTATAAGATGTGAAAACAGCCATTTTAAGCATATTTTGGGAACATCAAATGTTTTTTAGATTTCGCTCATTTCCGGCTTTTATCCATTTAGAAAGAAAATGACGTTATCGATTTTCAACCACCCAGTTCAGTTAAGGAACAAGCCCATGTAAAATTTGCACTTCCTCTATCTCTGTCTTTCCTTTTTTCTTCATCTACGAAACCATCAGAGAGCGCACCAAATCATTTCCCCTTCAATGTTGCACCAGCTGGCTTGTTCACACTTACTTGAGCTCGACCAGGATTTTTCTTTCTTTTTCTTTATCCGACCACCCTCCAACGAGCAGTTTCCTTCAGCAAAATATATATAAATACACGAGCGTGTGTACACATAAACTTGCAAGCATTCGTTCCCGAGTTTTACATGACAGGCGCATTCTTTAAGAAAAGAAAGAATTTTAAAATATGCGGACAAAGCATATTTTAAAAATATGCAAAATACCAAAGAAACACGTTTGAAAAAGTAGAAAATTTACAAAGCAAGATAACAGCGACAAAAGAATGCTGAAGAAAAAAACTAGTGAATAAAATGTATACATGCAAATCAAAAACTTTAGGACTTAAAGTTTATTTCTGGTTGGATGGACAGTGTTTTCTTTATTTTTGTTTTAGTTATTTCCAATTAAATTGCACACTTTTTAAAAACATTAAAAATTGCAGCATTTAGTCCAATTTGAAAAATAAAATAACATAAAACTTCACACACAGCAAACTTTATACGTCTATATTAATATAAAAGAAGGTTAGAGGATACTTATTAATGGCTATGAAATGTTTTAATATTTAGTTTACTTTTTGGTTACTATTTTTGATTTTAGTATCGTTTTTGTATTTCAGTTTATATATAATTACAAATAAGTGAAAAATTGTAAAGATGTTGCTACTAATTGCAATAGTTTTGGTGGATTGGGCATTGTTGAGAAATGCAGTGAGTATAGAGATTCTGTCAACTTATTTCAGCATTACAAGCATATAATTACTTGTGATATGGACTTCAGTAAGGAAACCAACTCATGGTACAAACTTTAGAGTCAAGAAATGTGTTAATTTCAAACAGTTTCTAATACTTACAGAAATATATTTTTTTGTTCATTTTAAAAGTGTATTTTAAATTCTCTGTGCCAGTTACGTCCTTTAAGGATATAAAATTAAACTATTATCAATGTTTCAAATTTCACTTTAGACCATTTTGAATTCTTCCACTTATGCACTTCGTATTAAAGAAGATATTCCTTCATTGCAAAAGTACTGATATTTATCTGTGTCTAAAATTGTAAATAAAGCAGCTGGAAATAACTATGTTTTAAAAAAAAATGTTATGCTAAAATTTTTTTATAATAATTTTATAATCAATGAAATTGGTAAAACTTGAACTTATCAGCGCATTACAAATAATATCAACTAAATTTTTAAAAAGTTTTTTGTAATGTATAAGAACATGCAGTTAAGACCACTTAAGCAGATTCCATTGCCTATTATTTATGCCATCCCTAAATTGTATAAAAAATAAACAGTAGGCTTTCGTTCTGTTTGCTGTGCTAGCTCCACTATTGGTAAGGAGCTTGCAATCTCACTGGTATTGCAATTAAGAGAGCACTTTAATAATATTAATCAGGAAAATATAATCTGGAAGCTCTAATCAGGAAACTATCCATGACAGTGAGTAGTTCAAAATAATGGTTATGTGATAAATAAACTTAAAACTTGTAATGATATCGCTTCTATAAGCACCTTTGATTTTGCTAGTCTTTTTACTACCTTGTCTCTCGAACTTTTATTATCAGTAATTTCTAATTTAGTTCAATTTGCATCTGTACAAGTTTAATTTGGTATTGATAGATAGCCAGCACTTTAAAGTTTTGTCCTTATAACAGCTACATTCATAATGACAGTTTTTTATTCCGACAAACTAACCGTATTTCCATGGGAGGCAATTTTATTTCAATTATGACTGATCTATTTTCAATTTACTATGAAAAATAAATATGTAACGATTATCTCGTTACATATTATTTAACACTCTTTTTTTATATTGCAGATATAGTGATGACATTTCTCTCAATAAGATAAGTTAATTTCAGAGTTTGCATCATCCAATTTATATAAATTGTTTAATTCTTGTTACAATTAATGAGGATGGTAATTGCGGTAAACTTTTTAAAATTGCAATATTGGGCTACGAACCAACTAACCCTGAATACGATAAACACAAGGGCTTCAAATTTGAGGTAAACAGTTTTTATAGAAGTATTTTACTTGCATACGTGTGAAGCGTCTCATGATGTATTATTATTTCTCAAGCTACTAGATTTACATGTATGTGTAACAACAAAACCAACTTTACGTTGGAAGTGGAAAATTTTAAAGCTAAACTTTATTGCAATAGCGCTCCAATTAATTTTGTCAATCACCTTTTGTCCCAAATTAATTTTCCTAAACCAAAATTAAATTTTGTCCCAAATTTAATTTTAAATTTACTTCTTGAGATTTACACTGCCTACAAATCGCAAATCGCAACCATCACTTTTATTGATTAAAGACGCGCCATCTTCAACCCAAATATTTGGAAGCGTGACTGTTGACGTAGTGATATTTGTGTATCTGGACTAGGAAAGAAAATGGTTTTACTTTGACTATGGATTTAAATTCTCGGTTTTATATTTTTAAAAAAAGCGTTCTATTGTTTTTATTTAGAGTGTATGGTCCAGTCAATATCAACGAAGCTTTCAGCATTTGCTGTTCACCACGTTGCTATAACGAAACCAGACACTTTTTTCGTTCAAACAGGTAGGGCTTTTTGTTGGCTGCCGATGAGTTATAACGCATTTTATATTATTTTGTATTATTGCATATTATACATAATTTGCTCTGATTTTCAACGGTAACTTTTACGTGCGTTTATTAGAGTATAATGAATTGTTAAAAATTTTAATATATATATATATATATATATATATATATATATATATATATATATATATATATATATATATATATATATATATATTTTAATATTCGTTTTTAATGTTGTATTGATAAAAACTTGGAAATATTTTTTTAGGGAAAATAAATAAGTTAAACATGATAAACATAATCTAGTAAATATCATAGTTTATTAAAAAATTATTGTGATATTTAAATTGTTATGATAAATAATGAAAAGCGATAGCTTTAGATTTAAATAGCCACATTTTAATTCTCGGGTATTTTTTAAAAAGAAATATTGATTTCCTCGGTGAGCGAGAAAACTCTTATCATATTATGAAACAACTTTTGATAAATGAGCTTTCCGACCGTTTTCGATAACATCATCCATCTCAAACAATTAAAAGAAAAAATATTCTACCAGTTTATATTTTCCGTGTCTACCTAATTAGTAATCGCCTTTTATTTTCACTAGAAAATATTTTTTGGGTTAAATATTTCCGAACTTAATGCAGTCTTAGTGAACTGCCTCTGTTCGTAATTTATAATGAAGAGCAAGAGCACGAAGAAAAACAAAAATATTTACTTCATAATTTTCTACTCAATATGTCCATGAAAAATGTGAGACTTTTTCATTTTCGCTTAAAGAAGAGCAGTTTTTACGAAAAATTCTTTTATTTTTTGAATTTACTAAATAATTTTTTGACCATTCTTAAATGCAATTGTAATTTTATATAGTTTATTAAAATAATCAATTATAATTGAATGTGTTATGGAATTTAGTTTTCGTATCATTTAGTTACGTTAAAACATTAAATAATATTAAGATTTATGCATTTTATTAATCATAACCATCATTTATAATGTTATTAGAAATTTGTTTTGAAAATTTTGTATCAGAAGTAAAGTATATGGTTTTTTATGGAAGTAAAAAAATTTCTCTTAAAATATTTCCTGATAATCATCTGATTTAAAAGATAATATACACCGAAAAGCCATTACATTATGACCACCCTCCACCTATAACAATGGGCTCGCCAAGGTTTTCATGGTTTCTCGCCTAGGAACAATGTTTTCATGGGGCACATTAGGATCCATAATCCTCATAGAACAATCCCTGACGTCTGTAAGCTACTTGAACATAGTTGCAAACCAGGTTCACCCATTAATGGCAACAGTTTTTCCTGCGGGGGATGGTGTTTACCAACAGGATAATGCACCATGTCATAAGGGTCGAATCGTCATGGATTGGTTCGAGGAACATTCCAGTGATTTTCAAGTCATGTCTTGGCCCCCAAATTCACCTGACCTTAATCCAATAGAGCATTTGTGGCCCTACTTGGATCCTTTTACTAATATCCTTTTACATTCAGTCAATATAAGGATTTTGCGACGTTGTATCTTTGAAACGTCAAAAACCTAAAACATTTCACCTCTGTTTTTTTTTAAACGAGAAAGTTCTTACAATTTTAAACTATAAACTATTCCCTAATGTTTATTTTTTCTCATGTAAAAACAGTTCCGCATGTATGCTACACTGGTAACTGTCTTATAATACTTGTAGTTAAATTTTAATACTTGTAATTAACATTCTAGTTAAAAAGGGACTGTTATTAGTACACATAGTATTGAAACATTAAAATCATAGATTATTCTGTGGTTTTCATGTCCTTTTCCAACAGTTTGATAATTTTATCATTAGTTCTCTTGTATTTAGTTCCTATTATATTTAGGAAAACATGAAATACTTAACAAGTAAGTAACTTATATAAAAATTCAAAACAGGCAAAAAAATACTCATATTTTAACTACGTAAACTAAACTATACTAATGCTTTTACTAATGAAATTTTAACTAGTAATAGTTTACTAATATGTTAATTGAGTTTTATATTCTGTAAGTAATATGATTCCTCATATCTTCAATCGATGCTAAATGCCATTTTTGTTAATTTTAATGTGTCGCCCCCAATTAAAAGGAAACTGTTTATTTTTTATTAACACACTTTATTAAGTCGTCTTCATGTTTTAACACCAATGGTAAAATGATTTTTATTATTCATTCTAATTTTTCATGATATTAGGAAAAGTAACCTTTCTTTGATGAGTAAAGTAAATAAACTAAATGTGGATGGATACATAACTTTAACCTCTTAAAAATAAATCAAACTCCGCAATCATAAAAAATCATACTACTTTATATTCATCATTATTATTATTCTATATATCATTGTTGTTGTTTTAGTGATATTGATATCTATCATATTGGTCATTCTTGTTAATTTTTATGCGTCATCTCCAGTGAAACAAACTATGTTTTACTAATGCAGATTATGTGGTTTTGATTTTTTATTACCACGGATCAATAGTTCTTATAACTCATTCTAACTTTTCATGCATTTAACAATTGTTAATTACTGTACTAGTAGTTACCTTAATTGCTGATAGATATGTAACTAAAAACAAGTACAAATAAATGTAACTTCAAATTTTTAGTACGCTCGTACCATTTTATATCCAGCTGATATTACTATTCTGCAAATCACAGTTGTTCTTTTAGATATAATTGCGTCATTGCTTAACATTTAGCTAATTTTGATGTATGTCCAGTTATAATAAAAATATTGATGCCGTGCTGATCGATGATGATGATGAGATTAGTGGAAGAACCTAGTAAATAATATTTTTAGGGGAATTAATAAATAAGAGAAAATAACACAAATCGTTTGCATCAATATGGGTGTGTTTAAAGTAACAGAGCCATTTTGGCCTTCACTATAATCTTAACCAACAAACCCAACAAACATTAGTTTTTAGTGTTCTTGCATGGTTTTTATATTGAATTAGGCAGTAGTAAGATAAATAAAGCAAATAATTATTAGTCCCGTTTTCTAATAAATCGGTTGTTGTTGTTGTTAATTTACGTCGCACTAGAGCTGCACAATGGACTATTGGCGACGGTCTGGGAAACATCCCGGAGGATGATCAGAAGACATGCCATCACAATTTTGATCCTCTGCGGAGGGGATGGCACCCCCGCTTCGGTAGCCCGACGACCTGCGCGCGAATTCGAGCACTTTACGGTAGCACAGTTTAACGAGGACCAATACCGCACACCCTCGGTCCCTACGCAGACTGATCCAAGTGGTCACCCACCCGCACACTGACCTAATAAATTGGTGAAAAATAGTTTGGATAACACTTTTTTCGTGTTTTGATTACAGGCTCTCTGAATATGTCACTTATCTGGTTCTTTCACCAAGCTCTTCAATTAATAAAGCTAAAATAAATTCATTTTTAAAAATTATTATTTGTTGACTTTTCGAAACTTCACGTTATTGAACTAAGCAAAACTAGTTTATTGAAATTCATCCCATCTGGATATAGATTAACTGTATTCAGAATCCCTTAGCATGATGCTATTGCTCGTGATCAATTTAGCATTATAGCCAAAATTTACCATTAACAATTTTCTCCGGTACATATTACTTTCGCGGGGCAAAATTATTAACATGATACTTATAGTAGTATATTTGGTACTAATGACATAAACCTTCAACACTTGAGTTTTATGTGAAATACATTTATCTGTTGCAGCAAAGTAAATTCGAATTTATAAAGGAAAAATAAATAATAAAAAAACATTAAAAAAACATAATTTTTGAAAGAATTTGATAAGGACTTTAGAGCATGATCATTTCACTACCTCAGCCTTAATTTACAGTTTAAAATATTTATAAGTAAAGGTGTAAAAAAGTATTGTAATTTTAATTCTTTAAAAAAAAATACACTATCTTTGCCACTACTGGAAAAATTATTTTTTGAAACAATGGAAAACTCGTCGTTGAACTCTCATCAGAACTACATCATTTACCATAACACCAGTAGTACATAGTACCATAATAACTAAGTGTTATCTGTGTAGGACAACTTTCTATGGTTCTCCTAAATGAGTTTCGAATATACATGTCTGAATTTTTTATTATAGATCATAGCTTATTTTTTATTTCAACTAGTGTATATTATTAACATTAATTAAGCATCTTTGTCATTAAAAAGAGTATGGCAATTTTGTGCGGTTCATCTACCCGAAGAAATATATTTACTCTATTGCTTTTGCCTTCTATTACATAGCTTATTTCCCGTAATCACAGATGCATACATTACCTAAATTAATTACCGATCATTGGCGTCAATAATAATATGGCGATTTTTTACGTTTCTCCTAACGAACTAAACCACATTAATATTGCCTGAAGGCACATAAATATTTTCAGTAAAAAAATCTTAAAATTAAATCATTTCATTTCTAGAGTTTTTTTTACGGTTTCTCGTCGTTGTTTTATGTAATACGGTGATTTTCAGAAATTAACCACATGAATTTTCATGGTTTAAAAACTTATGGTAAGAACATTTACAGCTGTAGTTCACAAAATCTTTGTGTAACTGATCTTTCTGATAAACCATATTTCTCAAAAAATTCTTTGTTCAATGCTTGTTTAAAAAATTCATATACCAAATTTCTTTTCGAAAATGACAACATTCCTCAACTGGGGCTAATACAGAATTTTCTTTCAACTGAATTCTATGAAAAAACTGAATTTTCATTTAAGAAAGAAAACATAGCTGTAAGATCCTTTAGTATTCTAGTCAGCTTTACAGAAACGGGTAGATTCCTTACCCCACACCAATACGAAAGGAAGGGAAATATACTGAAATTGTCCAAAGAATTTCATTTTCTTATTTTATTACTTTATTTTTCTTATTTCTCTTTGGTATCGATCCCAAGTGAAGAAGAGGAAGAGTCTAGTCTTAAGTAAACCTTGAAGGGTGTTCAAAGAGTCTCCGAAATTTATTTTTCCTCGCATCTCTTCGCAGGATATTAAATGTCGCGAGAAAATGTTCTTATTTCACACTCTCCCAGAAGAGAGTTTTCTTTTCTATTTTGGCATCACGTTCCTCGTGTTTTTCCCATTCCCTCTCCCCCTCTACCCCTATCCCTGAATTCGAGGAATCACCCTGGGATGGGGAATTACAGATGCTGAAGATCTTAGCAACATGTGGAGGTAGCGGAGGATTCTTAATTAAAGAGTCGAAACCGATGAAGAGGGAATGATGCTTTGCTCCACGTTCGCAAGAGGGGAGGAGATAACGATTAATTTATCGAATGCTTTGCCGTTACATCTGAGGATAATAGATTTAGTAGTCTATTTCATTTTAATAATCCTTTTTCAGCATTACCATTGTTAAAATATGGTTTCAAGAGATGTAATGGGTGTTTTCTTTCATGTAGCATTAGTGGATTACTTTCTCAAAACAGCACCTTTGGAATAGAATATATTCATAATATACTTTCGAAACAATAACACAATAGCTTATTTAACCAATAAATAAATATGATTCTAGGAAAAAGTCTTGCACTAACGAATTGAATCACATTTTTTACACATGAACTTAACACATAACGCAAAAACTACAATAATCAAAGAAAATGCAGTTCTAAGATTGTAAAATACTGTTAATTCGCTATATATTTCGAATAGAATTTCGTAAAACTAGCACATGAAGTTATATAACCGAAGAGAACTGAATTCTAATAGCACTATATTGCATTTACATTTTTAGAATTTTTATTCTGAAATTGCAGTAAAATAACAGGCAGAAATCTGTTTATAGAATTAACCGTAAAGAACATTTCAATTCTTTATGGTTTTTTAACTATTTATAACTAATATGGTATCAAAACCACAAAAAAATAATAGCTTCATGGTGCTTCCATCTAAGTGTGAATAAGAGTATCGTATTCTAATGGTTCATAGTCAAAAATTGAAGATTTCAGAACACTAGAAACTCTCCATGAGGTGAGGAGAATGCAAAAACATTGTGGTGTTGAACTCCCGTTCTATTGGCAATAAGATTGAAAGATTTGTCCTTTCGGTTACTGATATGTACCTGACTGTAAGGTAAAATTCTGGTTGTTTAAGGTAAAAGCAGTTAAGGTAAATGCGGTGCAAGGTAAAAACAGTTAAGCACACTTGTTGAAAGCAGTTAATAGACTGCTTTTCTCACAGTTAGCAGTTTGAATACCTTCTTATTTATGGTTAGTTGACTGTATTGCTCAAATGTGGTAAAATAACTAAATAAATAAATAAATTGTCATTTAATGTCATTGTAATTTTTTCCAAGAACTTTCTAATAGTGTAGTGTATTGTATATTCAAAATAAATTTTCGAAATCAAAATATATGATGAATTTAGGTAACCTAAAGAGAATTTGATTAAAAAAAATTATGATGCCTGCAATGTACTATATATTTTTAAACAAATTTTAAAAAATTATCAAATGAACATACATAACCAAAGAAAATTTGATTCGATAAAACTATGTAAACGAAATTTACAGAAACCTTATTATAGTCATGCCGGTTTCGAAACTTATACCTCATGGAAAGTGATCATTAAACTGCTTTATAGGAACTGTAAAAGTTTTTTTGCATAATCACTTTCTACAAATGTCAAGCTTCCTCGAAAACTACAATGAGAACAGCAAAATCACAAGTATTGTAAAAATCATCTGAACCACAGCTTGTAGTCACTAACATTTAGTCTGCTAAGTATGCTCTATTCTGTGATTGGTTTCTACTTTTTGCTGTCCTTAACAAACACATTAGCATAAACACTATTCAGATTTATAGTATTATTTTTATTTTATAACTATATAGTAAGTGTTTTGTTTCTATTTTATAGTGTAAAAAATAAATTTTGCAACGAAAAATAACACTGGAAATATCAGGACTTGCTCAGATGCATTATTGCAAAAATGTGGGTGTTTTTCACGAAAACTTCATTTGAAAGTTTTAGAGAGCAAATTTTTCATAATTAGAGCATCATTCTTTTACCAAATTGTAATTCAGTGGATCATTTTTCAAAGCACACAAACAAAGCTAGCCAATAGAAAAGAAACTTTGCTTGAATTTTTGTTAAGTTGAAAATAAAAATATGGACTCATATTCATGTAACTGTTCACCATGTGCTAAATTTGTATTTTGATTTTGATTCGAAACTTTTTTTGTCCTAGATAGTAACAGAAATAACTGCTTATTTTCAGCATGTACGCAGTACCAAACGCAATAACGGATTTGCAACTCAATAAAAGCTCAACTAAGCTACTTCGGACATTGAATATAATGTAACATATAATTTTCAAGAAAAACTATTGCGTGGTATTTTCTTTAACTCGGTGATCTCCGATTTCTGTTTTAAAAATCATCTTTTTTTTGTATCATAGTTTGAAATAATCATCATCATCATAGTAAATAATCATCATAAAAATCATCATAGTTTGTAGATCAAGCACGGGCATAATGAACGTCTTCCTTATGAAGAATGAAATAACCGCTTTTGGTTGTTTGGTCAATATCAACATACAAAAGGGCAAAAAATGGTCAAAATTACCCCAACTGCAGTTTTAGTGTTAAATTTTTATTCAATCAAGAAAAACTTTATAAAATAGCTTACTAATATTTAACATATAGAGGAATAAGTATTTAAATAAGTCTAGAAAGAAATTTCTTAAATAAAAACTCGAAAGGTTAAATTAAATTATAGATAAGTCCTTGAAATTGGGATTGTAAAATTTTACTTAACGCATGGAGAATTTATGGAACAAAATATTAACGGCTTAATAAGAAAATAAATATTAGTATGATGTGATAAAATTTAATATAAATCATAACTATAACTCAATAAAAATTTAATGATTTGCTTGGGAGAAATAATATGTACAATATGCATCAAAAATAAAATATTTAAGGAATTCCACTGGGAATTAATTACGCGTGCAATAGTTTTTTTTTTTAAACTTCCAATGAAATGTATATTTTATGTAAAACATTTTAAGACGCACTTTAATTCAAATATACATAGTTACATGTTTAAAGTATTAAATATTTAATAAATCTGCATAATATTTAAAGAGACAATAGAAATTCCCTTAAAATAAAAACTTATTTTTCAAATTCATTGTGCTCATTGAAAATCGTCAACATAGATGGAGGTATTTTTATTTATATATAAATTTTTCAATTTACTGAGTGGCTTTTAAATCATAGTTACATTGAAAGATTGAATTTTTAAATTTTTAATGCATAAGTGGAAAATAAATCATAAAACTATTAAAACTTTCCATGCTATGAATACTATAGTCATTATTTACAATTGCAAAGTTATCGTGATATAGTAAACCTAGATTTGCATGATGCTCGATACATAATAAATGATAATTAATAATAGTTTTTACATTACGTTAACTATAAATCTGCGTATTAATTATCTAATATAAAGCGATTTTATTTATTCGAATTTTATTTTCTAATTATCGAACTTGATAAATGTATAATCACAAGAAACTTAAATAGTCGGATATTTTCAGATTAAAAACTTCATTCGCTATCGAAATGTATAAATAGCAGTCGATATGTTTCAAGCGCTTCGAAAAAAGGCGAGTATTTTCAAGACTTGTCAGACGTAAATGTGAAAAAATAAAAGTGACTTGAAATAAAAAATGTAACTTTTCGAACGGAATTTGGAAAAATAAAGGGGAGAAGGAAAAGAAGAATCGAGTGAAAAAGATGAAAAACAGAAAGCGAAATAAAACACAGTGGCAGAGAGGGGCAAATCAGGGTAAGATGCATTTTCACTCACTATGGAGAAGTGGTGGGAACTAATGTCGTTTAACAAGAGAGTCAGCATTCATTACAATAAAAAAGGTCTCCAGAGCATCTTATTTAAACCATTATTCAAACCTACTATTTAAAGAAATTTATAAAATATAAATCTTTAACAGCGAATCAAACAATTTATTTCCAAATAGCATTTAGTAAATATCAGAATGAATTTACCTTCAAGTTCAAATGTCTTTCAATGCTCATTTCTATGTGCTGTTATATTTACGAATTTTCACTTCATAAATTCTGCTTATCAGTAATTAACTAATGTTTATAACTCACGAGATCATTTTGAAAGATTCGCCTTAATTACCGATAAGAGCTTAATTTATCTAAATGGCATCTAATTGAAAACTGATTTACAAAGTCGTTGAAATTTGATTTTTAATTTCAAGTCTAATCTAGGTTTCTAATTCAAGAAGATATCACTTCTTTCTTTTAAAATCAGAGCTGCTAACACTAGTACAATGGAACTGGTATGTGCCTCCTCTTAATCTAATTAAAGAGTTTTCACGTTCGGCCCCTATTCAACCCCGACCCTTTTCTAGCGTCATTTTCAATCCTCGATGATCCCCGACGCATTTCATTAGTATTCACTGTTTTCGGTTGACTTCATTATCGATAATCTTCTACCGTATATACGGTTGCAGTGAAGCTTTAACATAGTTTAACTGCATGTGACTCGTGATAACATTCACAGTACCGTGAAGAATTTTCGAGAAGGAATTATAATTCATTATTTTACTTGCGAATTAATTATGCACAAAACTGGCTTAGGGTGTTTTTCCTATAATTATATCCTTCGTAGTACTATATCCGGAAACTACATTGAAGCTACACTGTATTTACTCAAAGTGTACTTGTATTTACTGGTTTTGGTTTTGGCAGGAGTTCTATTTATAGCTACATTAACCATAAAGGGTCTAAAATAATGTTCAAAAGGTCCAGGTCCAAACATGATTCATTAAATTAGCATTGCTAATCCTTTAGACTCAAAATCCTTATTATATGCAACCTATCATTCACCAGTGCTTTGAAAGCTACCTTTTTCTTATCATTTTTAATTAAATAGCATTAGATATTGCCGTTGTAATGAAGTTTAAGTATAGTAAGCTATGTAAAATTATATTAACTGTATGTGACTCATGATGATATTCCCTGTACCGTGAAGAATTTTTGAGAAGGAATTATAATTAATTATTTGACTGGCGAATTAATTATACAAAAAATTGGCTTAGGATGTTTTTCCTATAATTATATCCTTCGTAGTACTATATCCGGAAACTACATGGAGGCTTCACTGTATTTACTAAATGTGCATTTGTATTTACAGGTATTACTTGTACTTACTGGTTTTGGTTTTGACAGGAGTTCTATTTATAGCTACATTAACCATAAGGATTCTAAAATAGACTCCAAACATGGTTCATGAAATTAGCTTTGCTAATCCTTTAGACTCAAAATCATTATTATATGCAACCTATTGTAACGTAACAGTGTGACAACTGAGCTGAAAGCATCAGTTTCTCGCAACTGAGCTAAAAGCATCAATTCCTCGAGAGGTAATGCTAAAATGTTGTTGCTTGAGAGACACACACGAGAAGTGATGTTCTTTTTTGTGTAGTTGAAAAAGAGAGTTCTTTTCTGAGAAGAGATATTTTTTTTGGGTAATATTTTGTGATTTTTCGTGTGAATGTTTAAATAAATTGTTTGGTACAACTCACGTCTTATTTCTGGTTGTTGTGACACAACACTATCATTCACCAGTGCTTTGAAAGCTACCTTTTTCTTATCATTTTTAATTAAATAGCATTAGATATTGCCGTTGTTATGAAGTTTAAGTATAGTAAGCTAAGCTAAATTATATTAACTGTATGAGACTCATGATGATATTCACAGTACCGTGAAGAATTTTTGAGAAAGAATTATGATTAATTATTTTACTGACGAATTAATTATGCACAAAACTGGCTTAGGGTGTTTTTCCTATAATTATATCCTTCGTAGTACTATATCCGGAAACTACATGGAAGCTTCACTGTATTTACTCAATGTGCATTTGTATTTACAGGTATTACTTGTACTTACTGGTTTTGGTTTTGACGGGAGTTCTATTTATAGCTACATTAAACATAAAGAGTCTAAAATAGACTCCAAACATGGTTCATGAAATTAGCATTGCTGATCCATTAGACTCAAAATCATTATTATATGCAACGTATCATTCACCAGTGCTTTGAAAGCTACCTTTTTCTTTTCATTTTTAATTAAATAGCATTAGATATTGCCGTTGTTATGAAGCTTAAGTATAGTAAGCTATGCTAAATTATATTAACTGTATGTGACTCATGATGATATTCACAGTACCGTGAAGAATTTTTGAGAAAGAATTATAATTAATTATTTTACTGACCAATTAACTATGCACAAAACTGGCTTAGGGTGTTTTTCCTATAATTATATCCTTCGTAGTATTGTATCCGGAAACTACATTGAAGCTACACTGTATTTACTCAAAGTGTACTCGTATTTACTGGTTTTGGTCTTGACAGGAGTTTTATTTATAGCTACATTAACCATAAAGAGTCTAAAATAGACTCCAAACATGGTTCATGAAATTAGCATTGCTAATCCTTTAGACTCAAAATCATTATTATATTCAACCTATCAATCACCTGTGCTTTGAAAGTTAATTCATTCTTATCGTTTTAAATTAAATAGCCAATAGGTATTATTGTTGTGAGGAAGTTTTATTGAAGTAAGCATTGTTAAAATTGCATTATTTCTATGCGACTCGTGATGATATTCATAGTACCTTGCATAATTTTAAAGGGAATTATAATTTCTTTCTTTGATCGTTAAATAAATTTGAAAAACAGTGGTAAAGACTGTTATTTCAGTATTTATATTTTTGATAGTACCCTAAAAAAATATATGATCAACCTCTGCGTATAATATCCGAAAACTACTTTGAAAAAATAACTGTATTTACCCAAAGTGTACACAGTAAAAAATTTAATACAACTCCTTACCAAATATAGTGTCAAAGTGTTGTAGATATATTACAATATAAAATAAGAAACATTAATTTAAAATGAATACATATGATACGGCCAAAGCCTGAAGTCCGGCCTCTTCGCGAATTGGCCGGTCATTTCGCACTTTTGCCATATCTCTTGGCCAAAGTTATGATGTAATAGAAACGATCAGTGAATATTCTACTTTGGCGGTGGCAATTTCGCGAAGCGGGTACGATGATACGCCCAAATCGCGATGTGCATCCGGCCAAAACACGATGTGAAGTAATTTTTAAAGAATGTAGTTATGATTATACAGACTCAATAATACGCGCCAATGATTTTTCCTCCAACTTTGGCTAATCCTCCTATGCCACTTCACGATCTGGCCGGCCAATTCTCGAGATCAAGAAACGACCAGACATTGGCCAGCAATCCTATGCCACTTCGCGATCTGGCCGGCCAACTCGCGAAATCAAGAAAAGATTGGACATTGGCCAGCCAATTTACAGCGTTCTTAGCCATTTCGCGATTTGGCCGGCCAATTCGCGAAAAGGCCGAATTTGGGCTTTGGCCGTAACATATGCACTGATTATTATTATTTTTAAATCAAACATTCGCGTAGCACAGATAGAATCTCAAGACTAATTCGTACTATGCTTAAAAATACGGAAGAGGATAGAAATTATACATTATAAAATCAGATAACACAGTTCACAGAGATTTAAAAATTAAAATTCAACTATCCTTATTACACAATTAAAACATGCGTACATATTATGTGGCAATTATTTTTAAGTCAATGATTATCAGTGTTGGAAATTAAATTATTTCCACCTTATTCCAGATTGTAAGCAAACTACCCCCAATACTGCACTTGGCGTTTCTAGATATTTAAAACTCGCCAAGTGCCAACCTTGCTGTTAACGGAAGTGAAAGTATTTCTCATATGATGTAAAAGTGGGAAAGTTTGGTGTAAGGTAATTTAATTTAAAATGCTTAAATTAAAATTACGTCCTTTAAATCGTATGTAAATGCTCGATTTAGAGTCAAGTAGGAATAAGGTGTTTCCTTTTACAGTTTGGTAGGTTGTATCGCATCATATTGGAGATATATTACACCACATTTTTTACAGTGTAATAGTATTTTTTTTCCTTTTATGTTTTCAACGGAAATGAGTTTTATTTATAACAACATATACATTGCATAGAGTTTAAATACTTCTTTATCTCAAGTGACAAAACGACTTTTTGATGTTTTTAGTAATTTTTGGTCACCGTCTTATGAATATTTTTTAATTTATGAAAACTGATAACTTAATTTATGGTGTATATCTTGTCTTTTATGTGCCAATAATTACTCCGCTAAATATTGGATAGAAAACTATATAAAAGTTTTCATTAAAGTTGTAATAATTAAACTGAAATTAGTGTCAAGTAAACTTATCCTATCTTCTTAAAGTGTTCTAAACTTTTTGAAAAATTCAAAACTTTAAGGACTTAATTTTAAGGACTTTAACAATTAGATATAAATAATAACTGAAGAAAGACACTGTAAATATTTAGTTCAAATACTTTATTCAGAAAAAAATAGTAAAATATGTAAATGTCAAACATTATTTAGTCTGAGAATAAATTAAAAATACAATACATTTTAAAATGAATCCTCAAGAAATAAAATGTGTTATAAAAGTACAAACAGGAACACGCTGTGAAAACGTTTAATTTGTGTAGTGCGTCAAAAAAGTACTAAAACATCGCATAACTGGCAAGCAATAAAACGAAATTTATGATCCAGTGTAGATAATACGCTAAAACACAGCTCAAAATCGTAAAAGTTAGTATTTTTGATCTCCTTTGCGTAGAAAGAGCTATATATTTTAGTTCGATTTCCTTCCCTTCTAGTCAAAGTGGACCGTTTAAGTTATCCTTCTTTCCCTCTTGGACGACCTAGTGATCGTAAATGCCGCAAGCATCTCTTCTAAGTGACGGATGGATTTACGAACTTGTTTGATAGTCGGTGACGTACTGCCGCATCATTTACTTTTTTATAGTCATATTTGGTTTTAGAAAATAAGAAAATATAATGGTGATGTAAAAGCAACTGTCAAGATTTTTTATATCTTTCAAATTAAATTGCAAATGTTATGTAGCATTCTGTTAAAGTTTAACTAAAGTTTTAAATTGCTGTTGTGTTGAAAGTTTGGAATAGTTTTTTATAATTAAAATTAATTAAATATTACTTAACACATGCATGTCACTCTTTGATAAGTGAATCTAATGAAACAAAGTCATTAGTTTTTTTTTTTATTTTTTTTATTTTTTTGTCAAAGCAGGTCATTTAATTGTTCTTCTTACCCTCCTGGAAGTGATTGTAAATGACGTAAGAATCTCTTCTATTTCGACGAATGGATTTACGAACTTGTTTGATAGTCGGTGACGTACTGCCGCAACATGTAGTTTTATAGTCATATTTAGTTTTGAAACTTAGAAAAAAATGCTTGATAAAAAGGAGCAAATGTCGAAAATTTTAAAATTTTGAATTGGGTTTTGAGCATTATGATAGATTTAGTAAATCTGTCATATAACTTAATTATATAATTCGAAGTTCTAAGTAAAGTAAATAAATATATACACGCAGCAAAGGAGTAAACAGATCGTCTCAGGATTGTTAAAATCATGAGTTTCGTAGTCAAAGTTGATCATTTAAATTACAATTTTTTCTACCTTGAACAACATCATAATCAAAAAATCTGCTAGCACTCTGTCAAAAAAATTCAAATGAAATAACGGGAAGAAAGTACCGGCTTAGGGTGTTAGTCCTTCCTACCGTAAAATCAATTTTTACATGAACACGTTACTAAGTAAACAATCTGATACAACGTTATTTTTACACTAATAATTACCATAACTTTACTGAAACACTCTAATTAAATAAATATTACTATAAAATATTTTTTTTTCAATATTGTATTGTTTTTTTTCAATACCCTAACTGCCGGTACTTTATGCTGTAATTTATACAGTTCATAGCTTAAATGTGACGAATGGTGATATACTGCTACATCGTTTACTTTCTTATGTAGCTTTAAAAACTAATAAAATGTAACAGTTACATAAAAAAAATATCTTTCACGAATTTCGCTTTATATCATTTTTATTCTCTGATGAAAGATACATCTTGAAATTTTAAGTATATGTATTTAAACTGTAGTTAAGTTAGCTAGGAAATAACGTTTATTGCAACAATGAATTTTATTTGACATTAACTTAACACATGCATACAATACAGAGTAAACAAATTCAGTCTAAGTCATCAATTTCTAAGCAAAGTGGATCATTTCGGTCATCGTTCTTTTTTCTTGAATAATTGTAATAACGCAAACACCTCCTCTACGTGACAGAGGGATTTATAAACGTGTTTGATAGTCAGATTCATACTGTCGCATAATTTAATTTTGTATAGTCATATTAGGTTTCAAAAGTAAGGGTTTTTGTGATATGGAAGCAGCTGTTATAAATATTAATGTTTATCAACATTTTTAAATGAAAATTTGAAGGAGAATTTGAAATATAATTTTAGTGGTTTTGAAGCAGGGAAATAGAATTTTTTTAATTTTAAAATATTTATTGAAAAAAAACGTTAAAAGTACTGAAGTAATGCAAGGGGTTAAAAGCGTGTACAAGTAATGTCAAGTGTTAGCTTGCTATTATTTATTCAATATTTAACATTTTTTGTATCATTTTAAATATTTTCTATGCTCTTTATAATAAACTGAGAAGTGAAATATTACAAAATGTCAAAATGTGAAACATTAAAAATAAAATATTAGAATAATTTACATAAATGTAATAAATATTTATAATTAGAATTGTTGAAATGATATACTATAGAAAGTAATTCCGTTTAGTATGACAAATCACTAATAATATTGCACATTTAAATTTCCAGAGAAATTTTACATTAAGTGTTACAAATCTCTCAAATGAATTATTATTTTAATAAATAAACGTCCATGGTATCAAACAAACGCAAAACTTTTTAAATCGTCCTAATATCATTGTAAGAATCTATAAAACAAATATCAATACTTAAACAGAGAGTCGTGATGGCTCAGGAGACTGAGTTTTAGCCTTCCAATAAGGTAAGCTGGGTTCGAATCCCAGAAATGGCTAATCGATACGCATTCCGCACCTGGCTCGCACCCACATCAGTCCTGACTGAAATATCCTCGGAGGTAGACGAATCATTGGTTAAATCCCCTTTTCCGCCTATCTAACCAAGGGAGGTTTTCGTGGTTTTCCTCCCCTTGTAATGCAAATGTTGGACAGTTTCATCTAAAAGACCTCCAAGATTACAAATTTCTTCCAATACCTGATCCAATAGTTCCCTTGTCTTCTAATTTAGGTTTAAAATAACAAAACTACGGAGTTGAACATTAATAATCGTTAATCCAAAATCGGGATAGCTGTTAAACGATGGTTAATATATACCTTAACAGAAATTAGTTTCTTTTTTATTTAAAAAGATTTAAAAAAACTACCCTGTTTAGGGATTCAATGAAGAAAAATTGGCGTGACTGGGCAATATAAAATTAAAGCATTATTTTACATTCCAGTATTAGAAAAAAACGTTTAAAATTCCAGTTTAAACTCACTGAACATTCCAAAATACCACGTACTCGAAAACAATACGAAATTTATGTACCGTATAATGTTCTAGAAAGAGCATGAGCCAGAGAAATAGAATCAGAAGCACTTTTTCAACTGAAAACGAATTGCTCTGCTTTCTTTTGAAAATACTTTCTTTAGAAAGCGAGGTAAACTTATCAAAACTCTACTTTTACGAGGGACTTAAATTTTCCAGAACAAAATGAACGACTGGAACACTTGAGCGAGAAATTGGATTTTCCATCATGGAAAAGTATGGGTTGGACACAGTCGGAATGTTATTGTGAATCAAAAGATATATAGTTATACATCGCAAAATGAAGATTCAAAGCAAGTTACTAGCGTTGTATTTTAATACTTACTTCCCACATCGTCTATTTAGGACACCTAAAAGATTGGGAAAGAAAATATGGGAAATACA
Organism: Parasteatoda tepidariorum; assembly: GCF_982258835.1. Classification (NCBI taxonomy): domain Eukaryota; kingdom Metazoa; phylum Arthropoda; class Arachnida; order Araneae; family Theridiidae; genus Parasteatoda; species Parasteatoda tepidariorum. The sequence continues at coordinate 83,406,505 of NC_141762.1, forward strand.
TTCTTGTATTCCTTTTATAATGTCCTTTTTCTGGAACGAATCTATTCTATTTTGTAATATATTACATGTTATAAACATAAAGAAAATTAAGTAGGGAGTTCATTTCACTTAGAGAATAAAAGGTTTTTTGGAGGATTTAGGTTTTATAATTTTACTAAAAATTTTGAATATAATTGTTAAAATTAAATAAGTAGAGAATTCATTTCACTTAGAGGATAAAAGGTTTTTGGAGGATTTAGGTTTTATTATTTTAATAATAATTTCAGAAATATATATTTTTTTAAATTATTTTACAATAAAACTTTGCATTTATTCCAAAAATATTGGTTATTAAAAATATCTAGAAAATAAAAATAATAATGATAATAATTAAATTTGATAATTTAACCAACTGCAGACTTTTTTTTATTTAGAATTTTAACCGTGTTTGAGCTATTATTTTTCTTTATTTCATAACTTCAAACAAATTTCTGATATTGCTTAGTTTAGAACATTTGAAACGATTTGAAATGTTCAAAAATATATTATGAAGACACAGATATATTTTTTACACACCAAAATGATAAAACATTAATTGAAAAACATCATCGTAACAGCCAGTTGATGATAAGAGAGGTTATGGGGGCTAAGGGGTCCTTTATGGGGGTCCTATTTCTGGAACGAATCTATTCTATTTTGTAGTATATTACATGCTATAAACATAAAGAAAATTAAGTAGAGAGTTCATTTCACTTAGAGAATAAAAGGTTTTTGGAGGATTTAGGTTTTATTATTTTAATAAAAAATTTTAAAAATATATATTTTTGAAAATTATTTTACAATATAACTTTGCCTTTATTCCAAAAATATTGGTTATTAAAAATATCTAGAAAGAAAAAAAAGAATTAAATTGATAATGTAAGCAACTACAAACTTTTTTCATTTAGAATTTTAACCGTATTTGTGTTAGTCTTTTCCTTTGTATCATAACTTCAAACAAATTTCTGATGCTGTTTAGTTTAGAACACTTGAAGCGATTTGAAGTGTTCAAAAATATGTTATATATTAGTCAAAAATATATATTAGACGTAGATATATTTTTAACATACCAAAGTGATAAAATCATTAATTAAAAAACATCCTCCTAACATCCAGCTGATGATCAAAGAGGTTATGGGGGTTACGGTTCACACTTTAGGTGGTAATATGGTCAGCATTACGAAACTCCCAGCCGCACCTACTAGACTTTAGTTATCAGCAGGCTGAAGCCTTTTGATTTGAAGCTGAGGGGGGTTAAAAATGCAGCTCAGATATTACCGTATCACTTCCACGATGGTTCAAAATTTCTATTAAGATCTTCAAACTAGGTTTTTTGGATATAATTTTGGAAAAGTCGTATCAACCTCTGAATAAACAAAATGGTGTCATGATGGCTCAGTGGCTAAAGGCACTGATCTGTCATAGTTTAAGACTGGACTTAAATCCTCGGGGGCAGTTTGAAGCACACCTAAATACAAATCGATGAGTACAAGCTTCTCCCTGAAGTAACGATGCAGCCGCTTTTGAGCATTGTTGACCATGTTGCCAGAACCATGTCGTTGATTGCGGAATCACGGTTATAAGAATTCATAGAACCTCTGTTCGACAATGAGCTATTGCTGTAATGCATCACTCTATTTTATTCCAATATCTTCCCGGAGAATGACCTTTCATTATATACTCATCTGAAGGGCAGATACGTTGGCCACTCTTAAGGGGCACCATATTAGGTGGGCCAACGTTGTCCCCACAGTAAGGACAGACAGTGCAGAGAATGAAGATACATACATGCCTTGCCCGGGATTCAAACCCAGAACCTTTCACATGCAAGGCCAGTTCCCTGACCACTACACAATCCAGTCGGCTTATTGCATCATTATAAAATTATCTATGAATACATTTCTATAAAAATATATGTTACTCCTGGGATCCCTATATATGGATAAGATATAAGGATATATAAGATATTGGTAAAACGTATTATTGATCCAACTTAGAAGTCATACCTTGACACATTTATATCTCACTGCTTTCAAGAGTGTTATGTGACGAAGCAACACAACGTACTACCATGTGCATAGTAAAAGATTTGACGCAACAGTATTTATGTAACATGTATTATTGATCTGTATTAGATATTTAGATCACAGTGCTTTCGAAAGTATTACGTACACCAGTTATTCAGTTATATATTTTTCATATGAGATAATAAGCTGTACAACAGTTATACAGCTTATTATTCCATATGAAAATTCAGAAGAACAGATGTATGTAACGCAAAATTATGGCTCATCACAGAAGAGATCCCTGGTTATATTTAAAACACATACTACTTTTAAGACCGTTACGTATAGCATCAAAACAGCGTCCTATCATATGCACAATGTAAGAGTCGTAATATTTTTGTGACACTTATTATTGACCCATCTTTGATAAATAGATTGAGGGGAACTATTCCCCCCCCCCAAAATGCATTTGTAAGATTTTGTGTATTTATGAAGTGGGACATTACTAACATAATTCTTTTACCACAATGTTGACAAATTAAATAAAAAGGACCACACGCAATATGTCAGTTATCTTAAATAGAATTCGAAGACTATTGCTTCATTACATAACAAAATGATGATAAAAATATGATTCAAAATTAATGCAGTGTGATTTTATCGATAATGATAAGTATTATTAGCGTCCATTTTTTATTAGAAACTATCATCATTTACGGATGAAGTGGTATTTTCTTGTTGAGCAAACGTGACAAAATGGTCATACGTCGAATAAGCCTCGTGTTCACAATCGTATATCCACTTCTGATTTTTATGGTTTTTTTATGATCTATTTTTCTTCAGACGAAAAAAGATTTACTGTCATTTATCAGATTGGGTATTACAGTCTTACAGTAAAGTCAAATAACAATAAAACATATTTTGCAGACAGAAAAAGATTTAATGTTTTATATTTATTGTAGAGTATTCAGACTTAAAATTATACCTACTTAAAATTATACATTAGATGAGTCTAGATATGACATTTACACTGATTTTTTGATGTCACTATTTAAAAAAGTATTTTGAAAAAAATTCTGGAAATCTAACAACATTATTTATTTTTTATTAATATTTTAGATTGTAATTATATTCGAAGAAAAAGCAATTGGAGACGTCAAGTTAAAACAGTGATGGCATTATAGGCATTATGTATTTAATGACTTTTAAGTTTCCCTTATTTCTTTAATTTTTAATGAATAAGAATCTTGCAGAAATCAGCTAGTATTTGAAACCGAATTATTAATTTTAATTCTATTTTATAATGAGCGAATGAAAACATTCAATAAATCTCATTAAATATAAGGTACTCTAAATAAATATTATAGATACCTTTTTATTTCAATGTAAGTGTATAACTAATTATTATTCAATGCCACGGAAATTGAGCATCAAAATCGATTTTTAACCTGTCTTTTTCGACCACATCATATATTAGCATGTACGTTATAAGGTTTAATTTAATTACCGACGAAATTTTTGGTTTTAAATCTTCAGCCAAATTATTTATATACAAACTTTTGAATTGGATTATGATCCGGCAGGTCTTGGGGAATTTATCTATTATATCCTGCCCTATTAATTAAAAGTAAAATTAATGATTTTACTCCAAATATCACTTAGACAACAATATATATATATTATACACCGAAGAGCCATTACATTATGACCACCCTGATAATAACATGTAGGACCATCTTTAGCCCTCAAAACTGCACCCCCCATGGCATTGATTCCACAAGGTGCTGATAGGTAGTCTGAGGTTTCTGGTACCAAGCTCTCACCAACTGGTCCTGCGATTCCCTCACATTGCGAGGGGGTAGCGTCTCAGCACGAATTTGGTTTTTCAAGTAGAACCACAAATGCTCTATTGGATTAAGGTCAGGAGAATTTCGGGTCCATGGCATGACTTGAAAGTCACTGGAATGTTCCTCGACGATTCGACCCTTAAGACATGATGCATTATCCTGTTGGTAAACGCCATCTCCTGCAGAAAAAAATGTTGCCATGAATGGTTGAACCTGGTCAGCAACTATGTTCAAGTAGCTTACAGACGTCCTGGATTGTTCTATGAGGTTTATGGGTCCTAATGGGCCCTATGAAAATATTGTTCCTGGGCGAGAAACCATGGAAACCTGGGTGAGCCCATTGTTATAGATGGAGGGTGGTCATAATATAATGGCTCTTCGGTGTATATATATATATATATATATATATAAACACAAATTAACATGAAAAACATGAATAAAATAAAAACTAAATGGTAGAGAAACAAGAATGGTAAAAGCAAATAGTCGTTGTCAAGACACATCTATTACTATAAATGCGATATTTCTGAATAAAGAATAATTATCCTAAGATAAAAATTATTCTTTATATGTGTCGATATCGCAAAAAACCTTATGTTGTAAAAAATCATGAAATAAAAGAAAAATGTAAAAGGAAATCAAACTTACCGGCGTGAATTAAACGCGGTTTAGGTTTAAAAGTACAATAATAAAACAGTTAACAAAAATCGCGAAGATGTAAAATATTGCTTATAGCTTGAATCGAATATAATAAATAATATATATATATATATATATATATATATATATATATATATATATATATATATATATATATATATATATTAATTTGCACCCTGAGGTCTGCAACGAAATAGTTTTTGTTGAGTTCATAATATTTTTGATTTTTGTAATAATAAACAAAAACCAATCTACTTGTCATCTATACCAACTTTCCACAAATCTTCCATTACAAGAACAATGAGTAAAATTTTTCAGAGAAGAGTAAAGTTAGAGCTGTGATAATTTTGTTTTAATGAAGTTAAGGATAAATTAAATAAGCTATCTTATTTTTTCCAGAGAAACAGTGATGTTGTAGAACCCTTTACTTTGCTTATTCTTTCAAAAATGTCCTTTTTGTCTGTTCTTAATTTTATTTCTTGTAGAATGATTGCATAATTTCAGAGTAAAGTCCTCTTTAGGTTTAAAAATATTTATACTAACCATAAAAAATAAAGAAAGCGACTGGTGAAATTGCCAAGTAAAGAGAAAAAATACGTTTTTGCCAGTTTTTAAGATAGAACTTTAATCATGAAATATATTAAAATATATATAATGTCATGATTCTGTAGACAGTTAAAATCAAGAAGAAAATAGTTTATACTCAGTGTGACAAATAAAAAGATAATTTTAAGAGAATTAAGGACATCAACACTGCAAAAAGTGAGAAATATTGCACTTCATCGTAATAATTTATATAATCTGTATTAATTGACTTAACCTGTCCCAATTTTGTTGGCATAATTGCAGTAAAAAAGCTGCGAATATACTGCGAAAACTAATTACTTAAAATATATATTTTGCAAGACACTTAAAACTAGGTTATTCCAAAAGAGTGTGTTGTGAAAAGGACTTTGAAGGTCTCTTTCTTTTGTTGCTATGCAAACCAGCTTTCAACTTTGTTTTAATTCATTATTCAAGTCATTATATATATATATATATATATATATATATATATATATATATATATATATATATATATATATATATATATATATATATATATATATATATATATATATATATCTATCTATCTATCTATCTATCTATCTATCTATCTATCTATCTATCTATCTATCTATCTATCTATCTATCTATCTATCTATCTATATATATATATATATATATATATATATATATATATATATATATATATATATATATATATATATATATATTAAAATAAGTTTTTACAGAAAGAGTAAAAAGTTGCGCTTTTAAATAATGAGTGATGAAAAACATTACATGATTTTGTGTGTAATGTTTCATTATGTTTATGACATCAAATAAACTCAGAAATATTGCTCTCAATCGAATTTAGATGTAAAATGCCTTTGAAAATTTATTCTATTCCCGCAAGATATTAAGATTTTGCTTACAGCCTCAACTACACACACATTAAGTAAAAAGGTCCGATTTCGATATTAAGTTTGAAAACAAGGCCAGTTTTATAATTTTATCTACTAAAAACTCTGCTGTAACTCTCACCGCTTATTGATCAAATCTACAAGCTAAATATTTTTTTTTATTTCTTTAGTCTGCAGATTACTTATTCTCTATGTAACATAAAAAATACGTCAATTGGAAATTCCTGACTTTGAAAAGTGATTAATAATTTAAAGTATTAAAAATTAAAGTTATTAATCAGATAATGTTACCAAATTTCTATATAAGTATCTAGAGAATAATATAAATAGCAGCATGCCAATTTATAAGTACATTTGAAAACTTAGCCTAATTTATCATTTACTTTAAGTATTTGACCTGTATTACACAGAATTTTACATTCGAATTTTACATTCTGGATAATTAACACAGTGAGGAAAACAATCGAAGGGACAAATGTTCTTTTCTTTCTTCTGATATGATTCTGAATTCTTTTCTTTTGTTTACAATAAATAACTATCCAAACCTGACCAAAATGAAACCAATCTTTAGAAAAACTAAAATGGGCGTATATAAGGAAACTGGTTATTTGTAAAGTGCAGCATCTGACTACGTTAATGTGAAACTGCCAGTTACAAAATAATTAATTTTTCAATGTATCAGACCAGTTTTGGAATCGGAATACTTAGCAATTTAAGTTAATGCTTAGCTGCGTTTTTGCAATACTTTTTTCAATAAATAATAAATAAATAGATATTTTTCAGTATTGAAAAACAACGTACAAATTTCAATAACAGAGCAGTAAAATTGGGGAAACAAAGCCTGCTTTATCGTCTACTTTAATCTGAGTACTTGACTTGGAATACGCAAAACGCTTTTGAGTTTAATAAGTCCATCAAACTGCAGAGTGACATTTCCATGAATAATTCAAGTTAAAAAGAGAAAGCTAGAAAAATCTTTCTCGTGCAATTTCTTTCAAGAGAGAATGAGAGAAATGATCTCAAGCATATGGCAAGTTGTACTCAGAAACTTCTGCAATAGAGAAGAACTTTACGTCAAAAAATTCCAAAAAGCTGAAAAATCTCATAACACTTTCCTTCCCTCTACTCTTGTCAGCTGCTCCGCCGAGTTTTTAATGTTAAGCATTTCAAAAGTAAGAAAAGTTTTTTTTTTCTATTTCCCTTTCTCAAGAAAAGTTTTTGAGGGATATATTTTAAAGTATATTCACGTGGATGAAAACTAGCTATTTATTTTATTTCCATACATATACCTGCACTTATTCAGAACCCCTTTTCCTGCCACTGTATAAATATATACATAAATATAAATCATAACTTTTTCGAAAGAAATATATCTTTGAAATAAATCTTATATTTTCAGAATTTTCAGCCCAACAGGATTAAAATGTATATTTTTCTTATCTGAATAGTAACAGATCACTGTTTTTTGAGAAAAGAAATATCTATAATTTTTGCGAAATAAATAAAAAAAGATTCAAAATGGCATGGAGTTTTTGTTTTATTTTAACTTGTGAAATGGGTTTGATTTAAATAAATTTAAATATGAAATTAGGTGCTCCAAAAAATGCTTATTGATAAAGGAATTGAAGATAAATAATGTTTCTTACTCTGTGAGGACGAATACTGGGGCTTTCTGGCCCAGCTGTAACAAAAACATTGGGCAGATATCCCAGAGTTATTTTTTCAAATGTAATCTATGTTCACTGTTGCTACAGTGAAGAATATCCTAATGCAAGGCATTCTTAACTCGAGTATTAACCCTTATATTTACCAAAAATGGATTTTTGGATATCATAGGACCGGAACACAGTCGCATTCCATTTTTTTAGTTGCCAGAACGTGATCCATTATTATAAATATCAAGGAAATAAAGGTAATTTTATCTACAGCTTTTAAATGTGACAGCAATTAAGTTCTTCATATTCTTCCGATTATAATACATGAACTTACTATAGTTTGTGTACTTCAATTGAGTTCTTTTTTAAATGTAAAGTTTTTTTTTCTTCGAATAAGCGTCTTTGTGCTATTAAAAACAGACATACTTCAAAAGCAGATTTTTTCCATACATAAGTATTTGCACTTATAAAAATGCTTCAAAAACGTTACATTTTTACAATAGTATCGGATAAACGTTTATTTCGTGTTATATATATAGTATTTTAAAAGTTTTATCACATTTCATTAATCTTAGTATCTTTAGGAGAAAAGCATACTTCCGACCTAGGTGAACATTCTATAATCGTAAGCAGTGCATCAGTTCTGACGGGGTTAAAAAACATTTTTAATTGTAGTTTTCTGTATAATTGTTCACGCAAAGAATAATAAAGCATAAAGCACAAAAGTTCACAACTGAAATGGTCCATAATTAATAGTGAGAACATGCCAGAACAAATAATTTTTGCCTGACAATGAACCTGAAATATAAAAGTAATGAATGCAATGAAAATACATAATAAACATAAATGATAGTCGGCAAACTTACTAGCATTCTTGAGCAGTGAGACTGCTATCGTATAAAATTTACCTACATGTTAAATGCTATAACTATTCAGTGATTTAAAAAAAAAACAGAGTGCTAACATTTTTTTTCTAGGATTATCTGAACCAATGAATGATTGAACACGAGAGAGCAGTCTTTTGTCCATATAAGTCTGGGTTAAATATCCTTCTTGGAACATTTTAAGAGAGTTGTTTACCTCGCAAATCATCAGCAAGAATTATCATCTGAAATACCCCTGTAGTAGCAGGGATTTGTAAATTGCCTTTAATCTTCTATCATTCCATAATCTAAAGAGTATATTGCAACTGATGGTCACTCAATTGTGTATTTATTGCAATGTATTAAAAAATAAAGGCTCTTTATCCTTTATTTTCCGACATTAAAATTTTTTCTTATTTTATCAAAGCAAGTGACTTTTTGATAACAAATAACGAAAACAAATAACCCAAATTGTTTAAACAATGAACAATTTGCAACAAATAACAATGGATTGGAGCAACTTGTAAAAAATCACGGTTCATTTGCTTTAATTTTGTAGCCTTTGCAAGGCACTTATATTGATCAGGATATGGATGTAAGTGTATAAAATTAAAACACAAGTTACATAAAAGACTCAGATATTTATGTAATAATTTCAAATGTAGCTATCTCCAAATTATTCTGAAATCGAGAACAGTTGCATTTTCAGACTTAAGAGATAAATTATTATGTATGTAGCCATATGTATTATTCTTTAAATCATATTTATTATTTCAGCTATATTTTACAATCATCAAATTTAATACCCTTGCTCATAATACTCAAGAAGATTGTATTCAGGTGTCTTTGAAAGCCATTACGCCAACGCAATGGAATGCTCTATTAAAGCTATTTATCACAAAAATAGAAGAGTAGGAATCAAGGGAAGGAAATTAGATATAATATTTGAAAAGCGGATGATTTCTAGAACCATGTTTGCTGGGAGGTTTGAGAAATAAAAAAAATATATGTATGTTATGTGTGCAAAAAAGGACTTCCCATATAGTAAATATTAATTCTTGACAAATATTTCCTTCATTTTAAGCACTGAATGTGTAGTGCAGGGAAACTACCGTCAAGAGTGATTGCAGTGAACCCACTAATCTGTTTTTAAATTCAACTTCACGCAACGTGTTTGGTATTTTACTTTCTAATAGAACAAAATATTTTAGTCATATATTAAAAAAAATTGGATAGTATATATAGAATGCGTCCGTGTTCGTGCTGTATGTGTGTCAGACTGTTTGATTCCGCCATTTTTTTAGCTTTGAAAAATTAACTTTTTCTTGGTATTAGCACACAGCGCATGCGCCAGTCATAATGTGGAGGAAGCTTTTAGACCTTACAGCGTTGGCATGGTGCCAAAATTTTTTATGAGTTGAGAAGTTTAAATCTTTTTTTTTACAATACGAATTTCGGTAATGAACTCTGTTCATACAAATAATTCAGAAGCTATTTTGTCATTCCATAACAAATTTTAATAAACTCTACTGTCTAATCTTCTATTAACAAGTGCTTTACTTTAATTTGAAGGAAGAAAAGACAATCACAAGTGTTTTCGGGCCTCTACAAAGACATATTGTTGCCACAAACACTTATTGAATAAATCATTAATGATCACTTTGAAATTTTATCTGTGTGCTGATGTAACATACATTTAAGACATGTAAATTAAAAATTAGCAGATTTTTATTTTGTTACAGTATTGTGGAATATTCAACTTAAATTCAGTTGAAAAAATATTTTGAAAGCACTGTGTTTGACTTTCCATTAACGATGAAATATAGTAAACATTAAAAACTTCTTAGTTCAACTTTAAAATTTCACTTATTTGATGGAAAATATATGCAATCCCAATGCCATTAATATACCCTTTAATATTAATTTCTCTTAAGTAAACAATTTAAAATTGATTTCTTAAATATTGCTGCTAGTTAACATAGCAATTTGTTTTGCTGTTTTTTTTACTAAATATTTACATTAACTTTAAATCTTTATTTTTCAGAAAAAAAACTTTAATTTAACCATTAAGAAATAAAAAAAAATCATTCGTTCTTCATTTCAGTAAATTTTATGTTAACGTTGCGGGGAAACTTTAAAATATATCGATATTGCTATAATTGTAGCCATTTTAGATGTACTACCCAATAACTTTAGAAAAGTTGAATATGAGAAAGGGCAAGTAAAAATTTAAAATTGTCTTACAATAAAGGGATTTCTGAATTGTCATTAATATTAGTTAAATTCTTATTAATATTTGTTTTTAAACCATGAAAAATTATAAAAATGAATATTAAAAGAAAATAAACAAACAGTAATAATAAGAAGAAATAATGTTTAATAATGATTACATTTAATAATGATTATAATTTACTACTTTTACTTTATATTAGCTTCAAAATTAAAACTTCTAACAATTAAAACTTGATCCTCCGAAAAATTTCCCTTAACAGCTACTTGTAATGACTAAAACATGTTTTTGGTGCTTAATAAAATAGAAAATTAAACTTATGGTATAAAGAAAGTATTTTTAATGTCTAAAAAAATACAAATTATATTCAGTAAAAACAAGATGTATTGCCTGAATTTTTCCAATTTTCACGACAATATAAACTAATGGAAAATATTTTTTTTCCTTTCAACATGTACGTTGATTTAAGTTTATATTTTAAAATTATCCTACATACGAAAAAATTCGGTATGTCAAAAAAAAGAGATTAAAATTTAAAAAAATGTTCCTTGATTTAAAAAGAAGTTATTTCTTGGAGAATCTTTATCACAAAAGTTTTGTCAAATTGAGGAAATTATCATCGACCTTCATTTGTTAAAGACTACACAATAAATTTCTCTGAAATTCACAGTGTTGGCCACTTATTTATACGACCAGTTCAATTCTTTAATAACTCATCAAATGAAACAAAATTCCTCAAAATTAGTAAAATTGTCCATTAATTTACACAGTTATTACATAGCCTTTTAAACTCAGCTCATGGAATTTTCACTTTTTCCTCTCAGCTAGCGCAAAGAACAACAATACAACGCAAGCATAACTTTCCCACTCCTCTACAAGTGGGAGTACTTAGACATTTTGCCTCGTTCTACGATTCACCGTAATTCGACAAACAAATTGTCTGAGTCTCAAATAACCTCAAGGTCCGAATAGAAGATAGATTTTATCAGTTTGGCATTTATTAACGATCAGGGTCCATATATTTCAGGAGAAAAAGTTTTATTGATAGACAATCATTTTAATGGTAGATGGACTGGATCATTTGTAGTCGGTCACTTATCGTAATCTAGAGGTGAAACTTAAAGAACATAGGAATGTAAAAAGCATTGGCTTTTATTTAAACCATCGATTGACACAATTGATTCAGAAATATGGCATTGAAATAAATATAGCATTTTTTTTAAATTTTATTTCCTATGAGCTGCACAATCAGTCTTCCCGATGAGCAGACCTAGTGCGTTCTCCAGAAGTGGTATCCACTCTTTCAGGACCACACCAATGGGTGAGATACTGTTGGTCATGTTAATTTGGACGTCTAGTTTCTGTCACACTAGATGGCAGCACTGAGAGACTATTTGGATGCTAAAGTGCACTGGGAATTTAATTTTGCTGGAAATGCCAAGAGCCAATAAGGCACTCCAGGGATCTTTTACATGCCGCATAATCATACGACATGGCCGCCCAGCATCCCGAAAATCCGGTGTCTGGGCTGGGGAACGAACCCGCAGACTTGGGCTCAGAAGGCCGACGACAAACCAACTGCGGCAACCAACCATAAATACAGCATAAAAAATGTAGCTTTCTAGTGGACTAATGTGTGTATCATATCATCATATAGAGAATGAAATTTTAATATAAGATTTAAATACTGTAGAATTATTCTAAATAGATGATGAAAGCTTAGCATTGTCAATTACAGATTATGTAACCTTGAAATTAGGTGACTTTCTGTTTAATTTAAAGTGTAATTTAGTTGCTGTTTCAGAGACTACGATGTGTAGTAATATTTACTCAACAGGCAAGACACTGATCTATAGTTTCAAAATGCTGATGAAACTCATGTTAGAATGCAGTTTCACCAAAATTTTGAGAATTTTCGTTTCGCCAAAGATTTTTTATCAAAACTACCGAAATACAGCCTAAGTATCGCTGAATCTTTACAAAGATGAAAGTTTTATTTCTCGGTAAGTAAATCACTTTGTCCCTATATTGCCAAATATTCAGACTTTTATTATTAAAATGTCAGAAACTTTCTCTCGATCTAAAATCCCAAAGGTGAAAGATACGATTTCACACCGCCGGCAGAGATAAAGGAACTTTGTGCAATTACTATTATCCTTTCATCTTGCAATTCAAAAGACGGCATTGTTAGAGTATTTCAGTTTTGTATATAGAGCATAGTTAAGCATTTATATATATGATTTAGAACTGGTATATATTTTAGAACTTTCAATAGAAAACGTTTTAAATGTACATAAAAAATACATGAAATAAAAAGTTAGAATATATTTGATAGTTGCAATATAACATCCGATAAATTAGCAATGATCCACTGATTTAAATCCTAAATACGCTAGTTATGTTGTGAAAATCCATAACCAGAAAAAAAACTTATTGATTAATATTAGTTCAGTTATTTATCTATGTTCAAATAACCTATCTTATTAAAATAATTATTAAATAACTGAACTGTTGTACCCATATATTTTAATTTCAAACATAAAGTGCTATTTATATTAATTCCCAACGGTGAAAGCTATTCTTTCACACCATAGACTTAGATAAAGGAACTTAGAGCATTTACTATTATCCTTTAATATTCTAATTCAAAAGACTTCGTTGTTATAGTGTTTCAGTTATGTACATAGAATGTAGTTAAACATTTATATTTCCTGTGAAACTGGTATATATTTTGAAACATCCAATTGAAAATATCGATAATAAATACATTAAATAAAAATGTACAATAGTTTTTTATAGTTACAATATAACAACCGTTAAATTAGTAATGGTCCATTGATTTAAATTTTTTATGATTAATTACGCTAGTTTTGTTGCGAAAATCCATAACAAGTAAAAAAAGATAATACATTTTTTTTAACTTATCGATAGATATGAGTTCATATACCTATATATTTTAAAGCAATATTATTTAAAAATTATCGTTAAACCACTGAGCCGTAGTTCCTATATATTTTGATTTCAAACGTATCTAAAAAGTACTCTATATCTGAATTCCCAACGGTGAAAGATACTCTTTTACACCATCGACGTAGATAAAGGAACTTTGAGCAATTACTATTACCCTTTAATCTTGTAATTCGAAGGACATCATTGTTAGAGTTTTTTATACTCTTTCCCCGCCCAGACTATATATACTTCTTTTTCCTTTTTTTTCTCCAGAAAGTGTATTGTTTCGAACCGATTCGGCTGGAAGTAAATAAAAGAGCAAAGAAATTACTCCCAGTTACTATACTTGTTCATTGACTCATAAAAGATGCTTCTTCAAAATCGGTCCTCCTTTATCCATTAGCGAGATACAGTGCTTATCGGGTGACTAAAAATTATTATCTATTTCTTCTTTTACCTTCGACAAAACTTTCATGCACCATTAATTTATCATGTTTACTGGAAGAAGATTGCTTTTATTTGCTTATTGGAAACAATTTATTTTTTTTTCTTCTCAATTGTTCGACAGTTTTTAACTTTGCCCCTTTGGCAACGTTCAGGGTTAGCGTAAGATATGGAGAATCCAGTGGCTGTTAAGTTTTTTGTTTAGCCTCAGTAGCTTTTTTGGAAAAGCACTTATCTAAATTAAATTAAGTTTGAAGAAATTATGTAGTTAATCCTCCAAAATATTGCGTAAAAGTGGTATTTTTTCTTTAATTTTTTTAAATATTAGTAAAATGAAACTATTTTAAACCTCAATATATACAAATAAGAGTAATATAAGAGAAATATTTTTTTATTATTATAACGAATTATTAAATTATGTCTTGCAGGTATCGAATTTTAATGTGAAATTAAGATTTTCTCTTAAGTTGACCAAAAATAAGATTTTTGAGGATCATCCCCTATTTGCGCCCTTCATCCTCTATTTACGCTTTTATTCTCAAATTTGGAAATTTGATAAATATGTTACGAAACCATTTTAAATTATTTTCAAAAAATGCCTGTAAGTGTCAATACGTTTGAATTCACTAGTCGCATTATACTTTTCATTTTTGAGTTTTATTCTGTGTTTTCTTGAAATTTTATTTAATATTTCTGTTTGATTATCTTGCACTGTTTTTATTTTACATTTTTCGCTTAATTAGTTCTGCTTTTGTTTCAATTTTTTTGTATCGATATTTTATTTATTTTATCCATTTTATCGATATGCTTTGCTTCGGTATTTTTATTTTTTGCTAAAACTAAATATAAAGGGCAAGCATTTCAGTGCACCCTGTTAGTATAAAAACACAATAAAGTATAAAACTTCATACATGTCTCTATCTAGATAAAATATTAAAATTTCCATATCTTTATTTGCTAGTTTTCTGAGTATACTCTGCTCAAATTTTTCAATCCATCCTAGTATTAATAAACTTTTTGTCACAGTTAACGTTCTCAAATTTATGTAAATTAGGAATGACGTGTTTTTCTAATAAATGCTTTATTTGTCACAATTTGTTATTTACGTAAATAGCTGTTTTGCGGCGTCAGTGTGTCACGAAAGGATTTCATCATGAAAAGTATGATTTAATATTAATGCAGTGAGTAATATGTAAACAATTTCCTAACAGAAGGTATATTTAATTAAGTTTGAGAGACATACTGAGTTGGCAACCAAGTTTCCGCCATTTCTTTAAATATTTATTTGAACCACTGGCGGTTTAGAAAATGGAAAAAATTGGGAGAATGTTTCTCAGCAATGCATTACTTCCCTATCTAATACCATTGGAAAACTGGTTTAGCTATGCAGAGAAGACTGCTCGTATAAATACGACAATTTACGTGCAGAACCGTCAGTTGGTTAAGACTTATTACATGAGACAATTATATTTTATCAAACTCAACTGGATGATTAGAATGAATTTATATTTGACGTGCCAGTCAGGAATGTTTTTTTTTTGCCATGACATTCTCTCCATAAACAACTCAATTGCCACGAGCAGCTTTGTCAACCCTTAGAGTCTTGATTAAAAGAAAAATTTAGAAGATAGAAAATGTCAAAAATCCTTATATTTTTAATTTGACATTCCTTTTTAAAGACCTAAATTAAGCATAAAATAACTTTAACAAGAAAAAAGACATCGACATTATTTTTCGAGTTATCTAAAATAAAATAACTATGAAAAAAACATTTAATGGTACGTGAAATGTTAAAGTTTTAAAACAAGACTGTTAATTAGTTGCCTAAACCTTTATCATAGAATAGAAAAAACAAAACACTTTGAATAAAATCTAAAAAATGATTCACAAAATAAATTTTTTTCTAAATTGACAGAAAATTTCTTTGAATTAACGATAGTAAATGTTAGCTCTTTTTTAAGATCAATTAAAAAGGGTATGTCAATATTTAACAGAATTAAGCTCTGTGAAACATCATAAAAATAAGTTAATGCTTACTCACCGCTGTAAAATAATAATATAGTACTTTTATTGCTTCTATTATAATACTTTAAAGACCTGAAACTTATTTTTGAACGTTTAATATGTTTTATGTTTTAAAATAAATGCTTTAAAAGTAATTTTTGCGAGAAATAAAAATTTTGAATTCAAAATTTTTCTGACATTTTACAAATTATTCGGAAAAGTCTATTTTTACTTACTTTAAGCAAATGTTTGATTTATTTAATTTATAAAATAATAAATGAAAGTTTAAATATTTCAAGTAACTCTTGACTTTTTAAACATTCTGTATTTTTTTTATTTTATTACTAAAAGTATTTCATATTTGTTTATCACCTTTTTTCGTTATTTTGAGATTTCTCTTACACTATAAGAAAGTTCTCGTAAAAATGATGAAATAATAGTATGTTTATTAATCTTACCGTTTTCCAACAAAACAGTCAAATTATTTATAATTAAGATAACTTTCAAACTGTATGAAAAACTTGTATTAATTGCTTTTATCTGATACAATAAAGCAACCAAATTTTTATCGCACCAGCTTGGCTAAACCCAATAACGTCATTTAGTTGCTTTCACCTCGGTACATGTTACAACTCGTGGCAGACAAAACTGGGGTTTGAGTCCCTGTGTTGAAACAACACTATTTCTTCCCATTCCATCAATACTTAAAGAGATTCCAGTGTCCCACCATTCCCAATTTTTGACCCTGGATTATTAAAATATGGTACCTCATTCACGTTTAAATGACGACACCATAAATCTGCTTAATACAAAATAGACTAGTATTTATTATCACTTACTATAAGTGAATTTATTAAATAAACTAAAAAATCATGATTTCACTGTTCATTTGATTTGAGCAACCGCAACCTAACTCCAATGTTAAATTTCTTTTTACGGTTTTGAAACCATTCGAGTAATAAATAGTTAGAAAGCCGTATAGTTTTGTATTTAAGGTTTTTTAACCAGACTACTAGTAAACAGTTTCAAAACTGTAAATGCAAAAAATGTATTTTATCGTTAAATTTACGGTATATTGGATGGACAGGTTCATTTCTATTACCGTAATTTTACAGTACAAATTCTAACAGTGAAATATTACAAGCAGTTCTCGGAAGAAAAAAAATGATTCGAATTAATTAGTTGATACATTATGTCATACATAACAAGGGATTTAATATTTACAAAATTAGCATGATTTATTTCATGTGTAAAATAGTGACAGCATTATTTGCATTTTACCTTTCTTACTTTTTTTGTAAAGGCACAACGGGTACTTTTTCTTGTTTTAAGTAAGTAAATTCGAGTAAAAATATTAATTCAAGCAGAAGCCTTGTATTATGAGCGACATTTATACCTTTGCACAGTTAGATTTACTTTCTTTCGGGCAGTTAAAATATTTTAAAAAAAATCATCCAGGCACTAAAATTGTATTCAATTAATAAATTAATTAATTAATTAATACCTGAGTAATATAACTAAATCAATTTCTCTTTCCATTGGTACTTTTTGTGACACACAAGTACTTATCCAATCTAGTTAACAACAATACTATCTTGTTTATATATATATATATATATATATATTCAACATTCCTCCTTCTTACTACAAAGCTTTAAATTTACAATTACTGCCAAACTAGTAATATTTTCTTTTAATTTCTAACGCAGCTTTTTTAAATATATATGGTTATTTCAGTATAGTTTCCCTCGCTCTTATTTTAATTAAACAATGCTGCATCTTAAACAAACACAAAGATGAATCTTTAAGAGCAAACTAAAACAAAGTTCAGAATTTTGATCCGAGTATAATATCAAGACGCTTTTGAAATTTCTAAGTAAAATGTGTGAGTAAACCAAATTTAAAGCAAAAGAATCTATGAGAAAACTAAAAATTGTTTCGTAGTATTGTGTGCCTTACAAACGGAAATGATTTGAAAGATACGAATATTGAAAAGAAAAAAAACGTATTTTAGTTTCCAATAAGTCAGTATTGAAATTTTTTAAGAATATATTTAGATATCAGGATTATTACAGTATATTTCATTACAAGTTGAATAATTAATTTTAGTGCGTTTTATATCCAACTTAACATATTTTCAAAAGTCTTATGGCATAGACAAAGTTATTTTTCCGAGTATTAGACTTAGCGTCGTTTACGCAAAGATCAGGGTATTCAATTTTTAAACAAATAATTTGAGGTTTGATAATAAACAATGCTGAGAAAGAAAACATGGTCCTGAATATTATAAAATTGATCATGTTTCTGGCTCCATTTGAAACATTAAAAATGTCGGTTATTTTTACTGAAACGCTTCAGTAATAATTTTGATAAAATTAACAATAAAGTATGGTATCGTAATATTTGATGAAATTATGTGCGTTAAAATTTGGTACTTTTATTCTGAAACCTTAGAGCATGTCACAAAAATGATTTATTTGGTATAATGTACTCTTTATTAAACCTGTAGAAATTTGAGCTATACTTTTGAAAACCAGTTTTTACTGTGAATAGTTATTATTCAAATGGGGTAATTTCAAAATTAAAGATTTAAATAGCTAGATATTGGTAGAGTTTTTCTTAACCAACATTGTCTTTGTCATAGAGTACGATGATTTTTACCAGAACTGTTTCACCAGTGAATAGTTCAGACAGAAAACACAAATTTTAAATAAAATGGGATTTTTCTTGTAGATTTAAGAAATATACATAATGTTATTTATAGAAAGGAATGGAATGCTATTCACCGTTCTCCTGACAGATACTTACTCTTTTCAAAATTGTCAACCAGTGCTTGAGTGCATGATTTGTGCTGCCAACACTGATAACCAAAACAAAAATGTAGGTCTTAACAGTGTAGGGCTCAACATTGCTTCTGGCCTGATTTCGCAGGACAGATCGGTGTTACAAAATGTCAGCTTGAAGCGAGCGCTGATCCCTGATTAGTCAATTTGTGAGTTAGACAGCATACGTCATCGAACACTCAGCTTGAACGACAACTGACGTCCGAATCAACTGCAGTTGGATTACAACGTAACGTTAACGACCTAAGCAATGGCGGACAACATCCAACAGAGCATTGAAATCAGCCAAAATTTTGATTTTAGCATTGGACATAGCTTCTTCTTCATTTAGCTAAGCTGTAATGTGTTTTTTCTTGGACGAAGTCATTATTTGTTCTCTAAAGCACTGGTCGACAATAACAAAATCAATACAAATTGAAAATAAATATTTGTTTAAGTTTTTAACGCATGCGCAATGCGAGATAATGTCTGCGTTGGACCGACTGCTCACTCTGAACTAACAAAACAGTACGGAGTCAGCGGTACAACAATTTCTCGCTGACGCCCAGATAAGTCACTTGTCTTAAGAAACCAGGTCTTGAGTAATGAAAACAAGATCCTTTCCTTTTTACAATTTTTAGTAAACCTCTGTTTGTTTTTAGTTAGTTTAGTCTGTTTGTGTTTAGTTTGTTTTTAGTTTGTTTTTAGTTAGTTTAGTTTTATAAGTTTTGGTTTAAATTGTCCATATAAAAGTAATGGGTTCCTAAAATAATTACATTTATTACAGCAAACAAATTAATTTATTCATCATATTCTTGTTCATCAAACCATTAAGATTGCATGCTAGTATTTGTACTTAGCATGTATAAGGTTGAATGCAGTTAATTGATATTAAGATGTTCCGTTTTTTTTCTCCAACTTTTGCTCGCTGCATCACTCGCATAACTATAGCTCTTATATTAAAGTAACTCTGATCTGTATTCAACTCGGGCACTAATTAAAAGATACATTAATGTAATTCTGTTATTAATTACACGGTGTTGCTACGTAACGCCACTGATACAGAGTAACTACAACTTCTTCATTTTTCATACTGCTATAAAAAAATAAAGTATAAAACAGAGTTAGATTTAAACGCATGGTAGATGGGTGAAAATCTCTAACTTCAATTAGTTAATATTTCTGTACAACCTTAGAAAAAAGAGGACGCGTGTTATCATACACTGTGCAAAGCTTTTCCTTTTTGAAATACAAAAAGAAAAAAAAAATTCTTTCAAATAACTTAAGTTCTTGTTTAAATGAATTTAACCAAGGTTTTAGATAGCAGTTTCTTAAAAAAAATACATGCTTTTCTAATTTCTTATGCATTTCTCTAAAGGATACTTCCATCAAATATATGTTGTTATATAAAAAATTTGTTGTTTCGATCTTTTTTTTCAAATTTCAAATGTAAGAAGCCGCCTGCTTGATGGAATTGATTGAAACCTCACCTTACACGGTTTCAATCGGGGTTCTGGGATAAAATCAAAATGAAGTCTTAAAAATAAAGTCGTTTTGCGAAGTCTTAAAAACTAGAAACTTGAAAATAAACTACGGAATTTTTCTTAATTTACTTCTGTAAACAGTGAGTCTTCTATGAAACGCATTTTGTATTTCTGCAAAAACTTCTTATTTATTAACTTCATTTAATCTTACACGAGATTATTGATACATTATTTCCAGTAGTTTCGCAATACAGTATATTCTCTAATCGATTTTTTATAGTGCAAGTAGAAAATAAATATATATGTAAGTCATTCGATATTCAAAAAATAACTGATGAAATGACAATAAAATCGATTTGTTTAATATTTATCGTGATGCATATAAATAAATCAACTGAAAAAGAAACATAACACTAACAAATAAATTATTTCTGAAAATTAAAGCTTTAAATAAAAACTTTGTATTTATTTCATCAATTACTTAACTTTAGCAGATCTTTTATTTTCATTCTAATACTCGAGAAACAATTGAACTGCACCATTTTCAAAGAAATGCACCGCGAAAATCAGATGCTGTTAATTTGGTAGTTAGAGCATTAGAAAGCCATTGAAGTCAGCCGCTAACATGGCAACAATTAGCGGACAAACGCAATTTCCGTTGAAAACCCACCGACTTTGGAAATTTTCGACAGGAAGGCATTTTCTGAGGCATTTACTCCTTGCCTCCCCTAACCGAAGCATCGATTCAATTGAAACCGAATTCTTACTGGGGAAATCCGGCAAAAGGGAAATCCTTAAGAAGTTTACCCTTTACGTTGAAGAGCAATTAGTACCAAATAAAAGATTGGGGATAATGAGCTGTGCTTGATTAAGTTGTGGTTGCCTGAACTTCTGCAATTTTTCCCTTTTCCTAAAGTAGTTAGGAACAAAAGAGTGTCTGGTTTAAGACTTCCAGTATTTAAGTCTGTTTATAAGCAGGGTCTTACTTTGAAGGGATTTTTTTCAGGTTATGTTTTTCATTCAGTGAGGTTAGATAAAAAACAATTACAAATTAAACTTCCTTTATGGTGTGATAAGTTCAATAAACAAAAAATATATATATTGGGTAAGTTTAGGTTAAATGGCCATAGAGGAGAGGTGACCAGTTTAAATAACTCCTATGTTTTTTTTTAATATTGCAGCAGATGCAGTTTCGCAAGTAGCTGTTTAACTCCTGTTTATATGAATATATACAAAAACACAAATAATAAAATAAAAATTAATATATATATATATATATATATATATATATATATATATATATATATATATATATATATATATATATATATATATATATATATATATATATATATATATATATATATATATATATATATATATATATATATATATATTCATTATTCCATTCATATATAATTCATCATTTTATTCCATTCATAATGGAATGATGAAATGAATTTGGGGTTCCTTTTTATTATCAACTTTAGGAGAGATGGCAACATAAAATCGATGAGTGATGGCCACTTTTCTTTATTTAAGGAAGAAGATAGATAAATTTAGAATAAATTTAATTTATAAGAACTTAAAGAAGTAGTTAGAGCAAGAAAATAAGATATATTTCAGCAAATTAGTGTGAACCACCTCATTCAATACCCAAGATGAAAATTTTGATGGTTTTCCATTGATGGACCAAGATAATCTTGCTGGTAATCATCAATAAATCCATCATGAACCATTATACTTTTGATAAAAAGCGTAAGTAACCATCACAACAATGTAGGAATTCGGACTGATTTATGATGGTCCTACCTAAGAATAGCAACTTGTTTCAATTTTTTTTTAATGTTAAACCATCAGAATTTTCCACGATAGTTTCTTAGAAATCAAATGTTACAATGATTATGAACAACCATCATAGTGTGGGAATTCGGACAAATTTATGATGGGCCTACCTAAAAAGAAACCAATGTGTTTTGTTGGTATACTCCTCACCAAGTATTTCAATTAAACTATCATAGAAATGAATAGTTGGAACCATCATGGATCATCATGGATTGTTGGTCCATGAGAATCAACCTTCTCTTGAAGGTTAACCATCATAGTATTAAAGTAGCATTTTCCATCATGGAATGAGGGTAGTTTACTGGCATATTAAAAGCCATGAACGCATATTAGAAAATGTTGAATGATGGTGACCATCAAATGATGTTGAACCTTCTTGAATCGCATTGAAACCAACATAAACCATCAAAAGGATTCGATGGGATCATCAAGAAATTTGACTTGGACATTATTTCGTATAAATTTTCATTGCATATTAAGACATAAAGCCGAATATATAAAACAAGAAAATCAACTAATTATAATTTCTGAAATTTTGAATGCAGTAATATTTTTTTTTAAAATATAAAATTTATTATCAAAACTTTAAACATTATACTTTACAGTTAAATAATATTAAAAATGATTCTAACGCAAAACTTTCAGCATTGTTAACTCTTAAGTTTGAAATCACTAAAAAGTACTGCCTTAGTAATTTCTTTAGATTTACATATACACTAATGGAATTATAAATTCCAATTAAATAACATTAATTCCCAAAGGAAAGCATAAAGTAATATGAAAATTTTTCTAGATCCCTAAAAAGGGGGTTTAATTAAATATTTCCGAATCCTAAAAGCCTTATGAACAATTAATTAATTTTGACAAATACTTGAGGACATATAGTACGAGTAATTCAATATCTCTAAAATATTTGAAGCTTTGATTAAAAGAAAAGTAATTGCTCATTTTAAAGTTCCTTACTTTATTTTTCTTTACTTTCTAGTACTTGTTTTTAACAGTTGTTTGTGGTAAAAATCTAACATCGAAAGCAGAAAAAAAATGCAGTCAGATATTATTTAGAAACACGGAACTTAACTGCATCTTAAGAACTAATTTTTTTTCGCTTTTACTGATGTTTTTTTGTATTCAATAATTGATTAAAGCGAAATAAAATATTTTCCTTTGTTATTTTTACTGGTGCCTTTTAGTTAATGATTTTTTAAGAAATTTAATACTAAAAGTGCATTACATTGTATAAAATTAAACATAGCTGCTGGTTTTTCCCTTTAGAGAAAAGTTTTAACTATTAGTAAATGGAATGATTTTTAATCACGTTATGGTTAAACACGATATTAAATCGGTAGGGAACCATTCACGCAATTCAACAAGGTTAAAAAATTCATTTAATTTTGTAACTTTAACGATATAAATATTTTAAATTTGAAGCCATTTATTTTAGAGACAAGCTATATTCCTGATAACATTATTTTTTTTAAAAAGAAAGTTATAATAATTACATTTTTAAATATTTAATTAACTTCTAAGATAATAAAAAAATATTAATTTTAATAATGATTTGTGAAAGAAAACAACATCGCTTAATCATTATAATAGTAAAGAAACATTCCCTTGAACAATTTTTCAAAAATTTAAATTGATTAATAAATACTTTTGACTATTCGGACACAAGCAAAAATAAGCCAAAACATTTAAACTTTCACAAACTTTTATTTTTTTTATTCATTTTTTAATATCCTAAAATCTAAATTAAATAAAAAAAATTGGTCTGATTTCCTTGCCCCCGACTACCCGAAAAGTACCAATTACTATTGCTTTGCTTGCAATTTTTAACGCTATTAAAATCAAGTTCCCAAAAAGCTGTTTTGTTTCTTCCGATATTTTGCAAATATTGAAGCAGAATTGTACGTCATACGGTGAGATCAAATCATTAAATCCCCAAAATAAAAGTAAAATAAAATATAAATTAAAAAATAAAAAATTAAATTTGCAAAATTTTTTTTTGAATAGGTAATCCTTTTAGCCACAATGTGCATGTAACTAAGAAATTTTATTTTGAGAGAAGGAAGTTTCTGCCTTAACCATTCTTTTAACAATTTCTATACTTAGATAATGGTTACAATTAAAGATAGAAATCATCAAAGACCATTTTATTCATTAAAGTAATTCAAAGGGAATATTTATTACTATTATAATTATTATTATTTTGAAAACTAGCTATAACTAGCGACACTTTCGTAACTTCAGATTTCCAATTTAAGCATAATGGTTACAATTAAAGATAAAGACCCTTTCAGGCAATTTATTTCATCAAAGCAATTCAAAAGGATTATGTATTTATTTATTTATTTATTATTTTTATATTTATTGAAATTATACTGCTATTTCAGTAATAAAATTAACCACTGTTTTAAAAATTTATTTCTTACTAGCCGCTAAAGGCGGCCAGCTGTCCGCCACGCTAACGGTTTTCACAAATAAAGCTTTTTAAAACATAGCAGGAAATCTGAAAATTAGTGGACAATTAAAGTGTTCCTGTCCTGCAATTTCATATCCAGTTCTGTTGCAGATGTGTTATAGCTCTTGAGGATGTTTGAAGATGTAACTTTGGTATGGTAACATAAGGCCTATGGTAACCTAAGGCCTATGGTAATCTAACCTATAATATAAATATCAGGTGGAGACTTGATTTTTTTAAATTTTTTTTTAAAAAGGCCTCAGAAATTGTAAAAGCATAATACAAAAGTTGCTTTCGAAATCATCATTAGGTGAAAACATCTTCTAATCTTTGACGTTTCTCTGATACTTCTTGGGCTCTAGAATTGCTTGTCGAAATTCGGTCATGTTCCATCCTTCTTCGACGTTCCACAGATGTTTCTTGGGCCCTTCTTCTTCTTTGAGAATCTCTTAATATCCTTTTCTTTGACAAAATACAAAGTTTTTTGGAAGGCGATTCTGCCATGTCATGTCAGTAATCGGGTTTTTAAGAAGTCAACGAATACTTTAGAACATACTATGAAAGCAAATCATGAAACTTCAGTATTAAAATCTAAGTGCTTACCTGCAAACTGAAACTTTCTGAAATAACTAATTACATTTAATAAAAACTGTTAAAATAAAGAATAGAAAAACCAAAGAGATCCAAGGTAAGTGTGATCGTTCCTTCAAAAACAATTAAATTCCTATTTTATATATTATATGGCTACAACGCTCAAGAAAAAAAACTAAAATGCTAAATACATGAAAAGAACACAAAAACGGGGGAAAATATACTTGAGGGTGCCACTTGGCGAAATCGGCGACTTATGTTTGGCGTCTTACTTGGTTGCCAGAACTCCGTGGTAACAGGAATAGCGGCCAAAACATAGTGATATTTCAATGAAACAATTGAAAATTCAAGCAAAGCTTTTTAAAATTGCAGTGAACAGAATAGAATCAAAATTAATAAACCCACTATAATGCATTTTGAATCGAAACAAAAATTAATGGAGTAAGCACAGAAAGAAAAAGAGAAAAATAACTCACTTCTTCATTAAGCTTGAATATCTTCAGATTTTGGTGCACAGAATTCTCTAATTGCAGTTAGGTACTGTCTAAACTACGATCCCTTTCTAATAGATCTTTTTATGTTGGGAGCATTTGAACCTTTCACACGACCCATTCAAATCCATCTGATCAATCTTTACGTTCAACCAGAGACATCTTTCCCACAAACAGGACATTTATATCTATTACTAATTAAACCTTCATTCATACACCAGTCAATCACTACTTTTTTTCCTTTGTTATTCAAATCGTACAGAAACTTAAGATTTGTCTTATTGACAGTATTCATTTTTAGTACCAGAAGCAAAAGTAACCTTACCAGCCAGTATCCAAAGTAGAACTAACGGATCTCTGAAATTACATTTAAAAACAACGCTAAATTCTTAACCAATCAGAATCACGATTAAAATCTAAACCAATCAGAATAACGATTGGTTTTCAACATCGCCCAGCTTGGCGATCAACCTCGATCACAACTTGGCGGGGGCACCCTCAAATATAGTCTACCCCAAAAACGAATTAATTTTTTATGATATCAATTTCTATTTCTATATAATTTTTTATGGTATCAATTTCTATTTCTACATTGCTACAAAAATTATCGTCTTCGCTTAAGAAAAAAAAATAGAGCGTGGAAAGAAGAAGAAAAACTTATAATAACAATTATGAACATCGACAAATAAATCAAAGCAAAGCGTTCTATTTACGTATGGAATGTGTTGCCACATTTTTAATACAAAAGTTAAACTTTTCTCCACTTTGATAAATGTAAACAAATGCGAACCTTACAATTAAATTATTAATTCCTTCGTATATTATTGGTTTAAGTTGTCGAAATTTAATATTTCAATTGTAAGGCTCGCATTAGCATACATTTATAAGAGATATGCATTTTTTAATAGTTTTTTTAATATGGCTCTTATTTGAAGACGAAAAAGCATAGATTTTCTTACAAAATGACTGATAACTAAAAAACTAATCCAAATTTTTGAAAAAGAAAAAAAATACTTCTTCATTATGTCAAAACACAATTTTGTGTCAAGTTTCGTGCCTGGGCGAGGCTTCTGGGGCGATATATTGTGATTACAGACAGACACACAGCCGCTTTTATTATTATGTATAAAGTGTTCCTGTCCTGCAATTTTGTCTTCATATCCAGTTCTGCTGCAGATGTGTTATAGCTCTTGAGGATGTTTGAAATTATATAGCTACAACGCTTAAGAAATAAAAAACTAAAATGCTAAATACATGAAAAGAACACGAAAACGAATAAATTTTTTATGGTATCAATTTCTATTTCTATATAATTTTTTATGGTATCAAATTCTATTTCTATATCTGTTACGTCAAGCACTCAGGTATTATAATTTGATCTAGTTGTGCTTGTATAATTTTGATCTAGTTGCGCTTTCTACGTCATTTTGTTAACATCGTTTGGTTTGTTATTTAACATCGTTTGGTTTGTTATTTCTAAGTTAACTTTCAAAAAATTGGCTGGCATCAGCATTTTTATTCTTTAAGTTGCTTATTTTTTCTTTTGGAATTCGTTCCTTTTTAGCAAAATGTTTTTCAACCTAATCGAATTCTTTGCCGACTGTTCTCTGTATATATAAAGAAAATAAAGTAAATATTTTTAAAGTGTTGTGAAAAGAATTTTTAGTTGTACAAAGTACTACAATATCGCTACAAAAATTATCGTCTTCGCTTAAGAAAAAAAAAAAAATAGAGAGTGGAAAGAAGAAGAAAAACTTATTATAACAATTATGAACAGCGACAAATATATCAAAGCGAAGCGTTCTATTTACGTATCGAATATGTTGCCACATTTTTAATACAAAAGTTAAACTTTTCTCCACTTTAATAAATCTAAACTAATGCGAACTTTACAATTAAATTATTAATTCCTTCGTATATCATTGGTTTAAGTTGTCGAAAATTAATATTTCAATTGTAAGGTTCGCATTAGCATGCATTTATAAGAGTGGGGAAAAGTATATGCATTTTTTAATAGTTTTTTGAATATGGCTCTTTGAAGACGAAAAAGCAGACGAAAAGCATAGACTTACAAAATGACTGATAACTAAATAACTAATCCAAATTTTTGAAAAAGAAAAAAAATACTTCTTCATTATGTCAAAACACAATTATGTGCCGAGTTTCGTGCCTTGGCGAGGCTTCTGGGGCGATATATTGTGATTACAGACAGACAGACACACACACAGCCGCTTTTATTATTATGTATAGATGTAATGGATACGATCAAAGATGGAGACCATCATTTCAAGAGATCATTTATTTCATCAAAATAATTCAAGGGGATTAATAATTTATTCTATTTTTTTACTATTATTGTTAATATTTTTATTACTTTAATTATTATTACTATTATTATTATTATTAATTTGAAAAGTAGCTATAAATAAACAATTCTTTCTTAATCTCAAATTTCCAATTCAAACTGTAGTATAGCAGCCAGAATATTACTTGGGAAATCTGTAATTAGCTATGAAAACTTTATTCTAAGTTCATTCAAATTCAACTTTGTACTTTGTAATAGCTATTGATATTGATTGTGCATGCTGAAAACTACTGTCTGAGTAACATATATTTTACTTCAAGAAATATTGCTTTCATACACTACGATATTGAAACAGAATATACATCTGACAATCCAAAAGCTTGCAGTTCTGCAAGGATTATGTTGTTAAATTTAGACATTCTAATCCATCATAAATTATTGAATATATTGTAGTTCAAATTATGTGACACAGACCGTTATCCTTTCACAATCAGTTATTCTGGATTTTCATCTCTGCCAAGCAGCAATGTGAGCAGTTTGCCTCTAATAAATATATTCAGTTGACAAAATATGTTTCCCACAAACTCAAATATTACATGGTTGTTTGAATAATTTTTATGATGTAAAATTACTAAACGAAATTTGTTAAACTGTGCAGATGAAACTATGTCATTTATTTCCTTCTGTATAAATATTTCCAATTAAGAAGTAAATTTTTTATTCAAAATTAATTTTAATAAAAAAAATTGCATACTGAATATTTATTGCTGAGTTTGAATTATTTCTCAATTTTAGAAGAAACAAGATGGTTTAGTAAAAAAGAAAGTTTGTAAAATTCTCGTATGTAATTTTAAAACAAAATCGATCCTCCTGCTATATTTATATATACTCCTGGGCAAAATTCAAAAGTAATGAAGCCAAAGAACTATCTTGAACTAAACAGAACATGACACCTTTCTCTGAAATGATCATTTTTACATTTTGAGAATGAAACTGGCAAAATGTTAACCCCTTAACATCAGTGATATGCCAGCAAATCATTTGGTGAACTCTTAAAGTTTGAGGTGCCTCAAATCTTCTCAATGATATCTAGACTTAGAACTGGTCACTTTCTAAGAGGACTGGGCGCCTTTTAAAAGAACTTGTTGAAGAGATTTGGTCGCTTCGAACTGATCACATGAGATTTGAAAATGTAATGAAAACTTCTTCTCCATGCCAACCCTTTGTATCACCACGTTACATATCAGCAACATACATGAAAATTCAATCCTATAATGAGCTGGATTTACCTATAAAATCAAACCAAGTTCTGGTAAAGAAAATATTGCAAACTCGGGGGAACCAAGTCTTAGCGCAGCAACCATTATTATAATGCGTTTAGCAAGAATTGTTCCACGACATAATTGCAGGACATAAAATTTTTTTACAACAATCCCCTTGATTGTATATTTGACTAAGGAGGGATTGAAAAATGTGGTGTGAGATTTTGTTACCATAAAAACAACAATTTCAAAATTTTTCACATGAAGTTTGAAATAAATTGGAATTTTTGTGCTATTTTTCACAATATTGGAGATGTTCAACAAATGCTTTTTATCAATAAATTTTTAATTTTAAGGTCATAATTTTTTCATTATTTTTTACGCTCTTAATATGATGTATTCTAACATCCGCGTAAATATTTCTTAAATCAGAGTTGTTGAGTTACAAAGGGCTAAAGTTGTAGCATCCCAGAATCTTCCGAGCACATTCTGGATTGCTTCAAAATTACTGGGAAGGATTCCTTCGTAAAAACATCAAAATTAATGGTTTAGAGAGAATCTGTGCTATTAGATGTCCCGTCATCACATAGTAATTTGTCAAGATAAAACAGCAAAAACAAAGCATATTCTCGATTTAACTCTGTTATTGCTCAAACGTCGGTAGGTGGGTACTTTTTTAACGTTGCATTAGAGCTTCAGAATGGGCTATCCGCGACAGTCTGGGAAACATTCTAGAAGATGATTCTAAGACATGTCATTACAATTTTGATCCTCTGCAGAGGGGATGCGTCCCCTGCTTTTATAGCCTGACGACCTATGTGCGAAGTCGAGCTCATTTCAGTAGAACAGTTTAAAGAGGACCGATACCGCGTATCCTCGGTACCTACTCAAATTGATTAAAGTGGTCACCCACCCACTTACTGACCACAGCCACTGATGCTTGACTTGGGTGTTCTGCTGGGTATTGCTCAAAGAAGCAATTTTATACAAAATTGTGGCAATCAGTTTTATACATACCTGCAATACATTTTAACTTGGGATTGACATATTAATTCCGCAAGCAATCTTTAGCATAAATTAAAGATCTTACATATTGAAAAAAAATGAAGCTAGTATCGCCTACTTTTTTTTGTTTCAAGATATAGTAGCTACATTTCATTTAAAATATGAAAAAAGTCAGGACGATAAAATAATATTTACTTACTTTAAAAATAATGCACCAGTAATCTACACTACGCCTAATCTTCCTTTTAAGAAATATTTATTTTAGGTGTAGTGATAATACACTTAATCAAAGTAGTAAAAATTTATCAAAATTAAACGTTTCAGAAAAATGAGATCCCCCGGCTTTAGTTAAGCCTTCAGAGTAAGTTTAATCCATTTTAGCCGGATAAATTTAGAGTTCTGATTTCAGCAACACTTAAGTTTGGTTGTAAATTTCCATGCCGTATATTGCTAATTTTCAAGTTTATTTTAGGGAGGTTCAATAGTGTGTGTGTTATAAAAATTAGTTTAGAAACCTAATATTGATATAACTAATATTCAGGTCATCTATAAAAGACATTTACGACATAACCATATAAAGATAATGCTATCATATATTAATATATACTTTCTAACTTTAATCACCAAATGCGTATTTTTGCGTTACAATTCTTATAAAAGTTTTAAACGTAACTTTTTATTCATAAAATCATTAGTGTTTTCTTTTTAATTTTGAATTTATTTTCTATATTTTTAAACACGTTTTTGCTTTTGAGATGGGGATAAAGGCCATCATTTCCCCCCTGAACTCATGAATAATTATTAACTGCAATATTTTTTTAAATTCAAAAGTGGCAGAAATGACACCAAATGACGGCAATGTTTTTGAAAAACGTCTTGAAGTGTTTCAATAACCAATTAATAATTATATCTTAAGAAATGTATATTGACTTTTTTATGCAACTTCAAAATAGAGAATGGTTTAATCCTTATGTTATTTCATAGAAGTAGAAAAAAAATAAAGTAAGTGTCAATTTACATAGACGGAGAAAAAAGTGCAGTCAAAACTATCAGAATATGATAAAATTAAACGCGTTTCAAGCTCTTAAACACCGAAAAGTTTGATAATTTTGATAAAATTTACCGTTTTGGTAATGATTTCGGTGAAATTCACAAAAACGGTTTAATAAGTGAGAAAATATGGTAATTATGGTAAAATTTGATAATTTTCACCGTTTTCTTCCCAAACGTGAAATTGAGTCAAAAGTTTCTGGTTAAGCATTCATAAGAGCAATTGCAGTAATATTACAATTAAAATTATTTAAAAAACAATTTTAATGAAAAATGAATAAAAATTTGTTTTTACTGAGAGTTTGTCAAACTAACTTGTAAGAGATCATATTAGAACATGGGATAAATGCATAAAAAAACTTTTACTCTAAGTATATTTATTCATTTAAGTTTTCATGATGATAAACCCTTTTAAATTCCATTTTTGTACTTTTCCGTTTTATAGTCACTTGCAATTATATATGTGTTTAAATTAAGTATGCAAAAAATAAATGAGCATGAGTATGTTAAATTAAAGTTTAAAATTTTACCTTTGATCAAAATTTCCCACCGAAAAATGGTCGTAAGGATTGGAAAAACTATTTTTTTTTCCTCATTTACAAGGATTATAATAATTTCCTGTATTTAAATTTTTGCCATATAATTATACTAATTTGTGCTTTTTCTAATTATTTTAAGGTATTTGCAAAACAGCAATTAATTTCATTTAATGGCACAGAGAAAAATAGGAATTCCTTATCTTATTAATTCCATTTTCCTGTAATAGGACGAATTACGTATTTGGAAAAACTTATCTCCGGGATTTGACAAAAAATTTGTAAAAAGACGTATTTCCTTATGCACTACTTATATTTTAATTATACCAAAAAATAATTACAAGGAAAATTCTTTATCATTATTAGCTAATTTACTATAATTAAATTTTTATTTTTATTTTTTAGAGCATAATTATGTTCAAAAAACCCTATTCAGTATATTACAGACGAAGATGGAAATTTGGTATGAATATTGCGCTTTGAAACATGATATTAAAATTCTGGTACAAACATTCCGTTTTATTTTACAATTTCAGGGAATTGACACGTATATATAAATACAAAAATAATTTCTGACCTCTGACATTTCTAAGAAAATGTCATTTTTAAAGAAAAAAAATCAAAATTTTTTTTAAATTTTTCCGGCACTGTCTTTGTCTTAGAATAATCTAAGATAGCTGCACTAATATAAAATTATGATAAAATTGTATGTTGTAACATAGCTCTTAAGGAAATAAGTAATTTTTGAGGTTGTTTTGAAGTTAACAGATGTAAAGAAAAAATACACCTGAGATAGAAAATGCGGTTATGCTTGTACGAAAAATAACATCATCAATAAACTTTACTTTACCCTCATTTACTCCTCATGAAATCAACCTTATACATAGCTCAGCAATACTTTTAATTGAAATCAGTTGAAATTATTCACACCTCAAATATACTTATTTGCTAGAAGCATTGAAAAAATAGCCTGTACACCTCAATAACAACCTTCTCTAAGTTAGTTTCTCTGACATAGATTTATATCAACCTCAAAATAACCTCAAACTTGAAAAAAAAGCAATTTCACTTACCTTTATTATTAACCTTGGGTGGTTCATTCTTTTTAAAAGTAGTTTTTGAAGTCAACTCGAAATAATCCTCAAATCAAACTTAAAACCTCAAAACAACCTCAAATAGATCATAAAAACTCTTTAAATTTTTGTTAAGGGGCTTATTTACTATTTTAATATGCAAATTGTTTTAAAACATGGAATTCCGTTATTAAAATAATCCTAATATTCTCACAACTAAATAATTACTTTCATTAAAGCAATTCAATTATCTTTTGACGTTCAAGTATCACGAAGATTTTCATTTTTAACGGGTCAAGTTTTACGCAGAGTATGCAAGTTTGTAGCCAAGGTGCCTGATTTATTTCACATTTATCTTCATCCTACCACATTTTGGCGACATGCGGTCGCGCAGGACCTAGAATAATTATGTCAGTGCTTCTTGATACCAATTCCCGGTTAAGAAAAATACCCTTTCAAATAATACTCTACATGTATGACAAATAGCTTCATAATGCCGAATTTCATAAAAGCCTCATTTCTCATTTTTATTTTCGCCAAGAAAAATTGCTTTTTTCGAAGCGTCATCTCAATGTATTTCTATTGCTCAGTTTTCTTTTCTCTCACATTTTTATAGTTTTCTTTTTTTCTTTCAGCTATAGCAGGAATTCCTTAAGAAATTGAGCTATATATTTTAGAACTTATTACATTTCAAGAGAAGTTACGCTTCACTTATGTTTGCTTCTAAGACGAGATAAAAGGTATAATAAAAAGAGATTTCGAAATGGAAATCGAATAGGAGTAAGCTTAATTCTTTTTGTAGATTGATTTCCTCATAAATAGAATGTTCTAACTTCTGACACTTAAAATCTATACCTTACTTCTTTTTTTTTGCTTTTTTTAAATAAATTATTAGTCTATACTTTTTACATAAAATGCTATACAATTTTGAAAAAAAAAGAAAGACTTACGAATAAATTAGATAAATAAGAAATTTATCTATCAAACATTCATTTTCATTTATTAAAGTATTTAAGTATTTTATTAACTGCCAAAAAAATGTAATAATAATTTTTTTAAAAAAGTACAGCCTTAAAAGTAAATAAGTGAAATAAAATCTATACATATAATACATTCAACATCATTAACTTAAAAGCGGTTAAGCCACTTATTTCCAGTACAAAAATTTTAATAAATTTTTTTTTGTGTTTATTTATAACAATTTATATTTATAGTATTAAAATTTCATTAATTTGTAGGTATTTAAGCTATTTTATAGTTATTATTTTGCCTGTAATAACAAACTATGTTTTGAATATTCATAAATAAGCATTAAGACAATTTTAAAAAAAATTGCGAAACAATTGAAAAAAATTTCGAAAGCAACAGGAAAACAAAGAGTTTTATGTGTAAAAAAGCATATTTAGGACCGCATCTTGTACCGTTTTACAAATAGTACCTTCAACATTTTGAGTATTGTTAACCTTTTAAAGTTAATGGGATACCGGTGTTCATTGTATATAATCTTTTCTGATGCTCATATTACAAGCAAAAATATAATTTGGAATTTATTTAATTATAAAAATTGTCTAATAGTTTCAAAAATGTCTATCATATTATAGAAATTATATTTGAAATAAAATACATAGTTAAAAAAAAGCTTTTTTTCATTCATACTGAAAAATTAATCAATAATTGAATTTGTAAATTAAGGGAATTTGAATAATGAATAATCGCTTCCCTCAGATATAAATCACTGCAAATAATTGCAAATTCGAAAACAAATATTGTTCGAAAGTGTTCCGTGTTAGAAAAATTTGACCTGTAACGGAAAAGAATTATTCATTTTATAACCATAGAAATGCTAAATATAATATTTTGACCCAAATTAATACAAAATAATGAAAAATATATTTTATAAAAAATCATCATAAAATGGTTAAACTACATGAAAGCATGAACACGAATTTAATTCTGAAAAAACAGACTCTTTAATATTATAAATTAACGTATTATAAAATTTCCTTTGTTCGAAAGGAGCAAAGTGTAAACTACTTGATTTATCATCAATGTAATCATTTCAATAAATTAAGATTTATTTAATTTTTAAGAAACTTAAAACTTTTCCTTCCCATTTTTGAGGAAGTGTTTCATACATTGCTTTTAAATATGAAAATAAGAACACAGAACAAGCTAATTCAGCTATCTTAAATTATCTATCTAAACTAGAATAAATATAACATAACAACACTGTCAAAAATGTTATAATCTTTACGCGGCATCATATAATTGAACCAAAGCAAATCGCAACATGTAAAACACTAGTATTAAAACTTCGTGATTAACAATAATCAATTTAAAAGCAACTCGTTTTTACAATTATAACAAAAACAATATACTAATATGAGGAAAACGAACTAAAAAAATACAGACTGAACTACTCGTCTGACGGGATTAGTGTGCCAGTTTTCGTACTAATGGAAACTACGTCAGAATTAAATAAATAACCTGGTGAACAGAGAAACAATTAGAGAAATTTGAAAAATAGTAAGTTTTAATTAAAAAAAATTCTTGAAAACAAAAATGGAAGGAGTAACAGACACTCACTGGGCAACCAACTCTGTAGTCATGATGTCGATTATTTTTTTATTGCTCTTGAATTGAATTTCTTAAACTCAATATACTAACGGTTTGCTAAACGGTTTTGCTTTTTAACAAAGCCTATTTTACATTCTTGGATTTTGATTGCTTATGATTTTTTTAAAGTCGGTCAAAATGGAGCCGGTGAATTTGTGACCATAGAAATAAAACGTTGTGAATAAATAATGGAGAAATATAAAAATAATACCTTTATATATTTTAGAAAAGTAAGTTGAACATTGAACTATAATATCGGTGAATTGTCAAAATTAACTGCATCATCAATACGTTATGAAATTGAACTAAACGTCCTTTCAAAATGAGTCCCCTTTACGTTTAATCAGATTTTATATTTTAATGCTATTTAATCAAAAATCATTAATTTGCATAGCAATATCGTGTAATTTGGCATCGTGTCTAAATTGCATCAAATTTGAAGCAAAAAAATGGTCCAACCTACCACACAAAGTTTAACAAAATAGATAAATGAAAAAAAAAGTAAAACTTTAAATTTGAGACAAAGGAAAAGATTTTCTCTTTGTTTCAGTGTACATTTTTTGAGACGAAAATATTGAAAAATGGTGGAAAGCTAAAGATTTGAGAAACCCTTCCTGCTACTTTAAAACATTTCCAGAGTGCCGATAATTGTGTTGCATTTATGAATATTTGTTAAAAATAAAATACTGATTTCTTTGATATATAGTCTGAATGTTATCTGCTGTTGTTTAAGCTCTAATCATTTCAATCGAAAATATTTCCAATTAAATTTAAAATTTGACTCTTCTCTACAATTTATAATATTTTCATTTCCTTACGTACTATAAAAACTGAGATATCAAATTTTGAAAAATGGTTGAAATAAAGTGCTTATTTTGAATTACTTCATTAAAAAGTAGATCTGAGCTAAAAATTATTGCTTAAAATTATCATTATACCAACTAATGATAGATACATTTTTGGAAAATAAACAAGTAAATTAGTTATTGATAGAACTTGAGGAATTCCCAAAATTAAGGAATATCTTGAATGTTATTGTTATAATACAGTGTAAATATTGAATCAATACCATTTGAAAATGTTTAAAATTTAAATTTGGCAACTCAGAAATTTTAAAACGTGCTTAAACTCAAATTTATCAGTTCCGCTATTAAAAATACATTTCAAAATATAGCTTTAAAAAAATGGAGGTGCATGCCAAAGAATAGTAAGGAGTTCTTCAGAATTTTATGATTATTATTTTGAAAACATTACAATTACAAATTTGTTTTTGATAATAATTTGCTTTTAATTATAAATTTGAGGGTCCTTTATATTAATTTATATGATTTAGTTCTTAAAGTACTTATGATATTTTTTTTCTGAAGCTAACAAATAATTGAAACAGTTTTATTCAAATTTAATATTTTGTTAACGAAAGTTATCGAACCAAGTTTACATAACACTATATCTTTCTTATTTAAGGCTATTTGATTAATTTAACTAGTTATAAATTTCAATTTAAAATAAATTTATTGAATAAAAACACATCAAAATATAAATTACAAATATCACGAAAAAGATGCTGCCGTATATATCAGTTCCTTTAAAAAATAACATTTGTTTCATTATTTTAAAACATTATTCACTAACGATACTTTAAAAATGCTTTGAATTTTCTAAGAGTAAATCATTACTTTTCTTGAAGTTTCTGCATCATTTATTCTATTATTTGAGTCTCTCCAGCTCATCCTTAAGAGCCACGAAAGAACTAAAACTGAAAAAACTAAAGAACTATATACCTTTGGGGTTTCTCATTGACATAACGACCTTCACCGTTATCTTGATAATGATGTCTCGCAGATAAATATATAAATGTCAATTCTGGACCATAAAATGGCTTTGAATGGAAGTTTAAATAAATACTTTAAAGTATATGTATTCTGCACTATCTTTAAAGGCTCTGAAAATGAAAGAAAGTAATTCGGAAATTTTCTAAAATCTGCATTGATAGATCTATAGAAGTTATAAGAAATAATAATTTATTTCAATAAAGATCGTTAAGAAAATTCGAGAACTTCTCATTAAATAGGTTCTTTAAAGATATTTCAGCAAAGAAAGAAATTTCTTTAGGATTTTCTTTTGAGCTATAAGGCTTTTGAAAAAGAAGATTTATCATTTTCCGATTGGAGAAATAAAAGTGCTGATATCTTCAGCTTTTTTTTTCTAAAAATAATGGAAAATCATGCTATTTTATGAATAGCTAGTATTGATTTCATTTTTTGGATTGGGAAGAAATATAGGGTTTAATAATACTTAAAATAGAAAGAAATTCTTTCTCAGGGGTACGAATTTCAAACATATCATATTATTAATACTATTTTTCAAATGGAATTGGAGGAATAAAATAGTTTTTAGAAAATTCCCATTTATTATTCGATTAAGTTTCTAATCTTAATAGTTTGCTGATAAAATATCAAGTTTTTCTCAATAAGAATTATTAAACAGTAGCTGAATCCCCGCTCTCCGAAGGAGATGAAAAAAAAGTAAATGATCAACAAATTGGTGTTATTCAACTCTACGAAATCATACACAAACCTGAAAGACATATTCTGATAAAATTAATTAATCTAAAACAATTCCAATAATCTTCAATTTTCATTGTTCTATTGCTTTTCTCGAACACTTTATATTATCAGATTAAGCAAAACATATTTTTGGCAGTTCATCCCTTCAAAATAAGAGTTAATTATATTAAGTACCATTTGACATGAGGTCAACTCCTGATATCTAAAATTTACTATATTCAATTTTTTTTCATATACCTATATCTTACTTATACCCGTCCCGGTGACTTTATGTTATCAGATTAGATAAATCAAATTTTCAGAAAATTATTTCTTCAAAATAAAGATAATTATTTTGAGGGAATGGCAATAGCATAATACCAAATGATACCTAATATTCGATATTATCTGGTCATCATGCTATTGCTATAAGTCAACTCCTTACAGTTAAAAATTATAACATTCAAAAATTCTCTTCTGCAAGTATAACTTTAAATGAACGTCGAAACTTATTTTACAAAAGCATCTTGTTAGAAATATTATGTGTATTTAGCACATATTAAGAGCTCCAATTAACATAATGCCAATAGTACCCATTACTAAAATTAGTCGGCGATAATAATAACTCCTAAATAGTTAATTCCCAAAAAAAGCATAAAACGATATTATTTTAAAATTCAGCCGTATACCCATTCCCGAGTTACTGAGAAAAACTAAAACTATGTTCTTAAAATAATCGGTTAAGCATTGAACCTTAATATCAATGCATGTAATCATAATATCTAATAATTTTGTTTTGAAATTTCAGTGATATCTTAAATGAAACTATGCTTTCTTCCACATTATACAATAGCTTCAAGAATCCAGTTAAACAGGGTACAATAATATGATTCAATTTAGCACTTAAGAAACGTTATAAATAATTAGCATAATATTGATGTTGAAAGTAATCCTAAAATTTTAACGGTTTAGTATATAAAATTGGTCATAAAAAATCTATAATATTATTTTGAATGATTTTAGTATTCAGATCGACATAGATATTATCTATCTGAATCATTATTCAAATATTCTGCATATTCTGTATTCAGATCTGAATCACTATTCAATGTCCAGATGGATTCAGATATATATTATTCAGTTAGCCATTAGATCCTCTGCAGCTCACTATGTAGTATATCAGAAGTATAATTTCAATATTTTTTTTACTTTTGCATTATTATTCTAAAAGCTTAAAAACTTTCTGTGTAGTAATAAAATGTTGAAATTAAAAATTTATAATTTATTAACTAATTAATTTTAATTAATAATTTAATAATTGGTGCCTTTAAAATAAAATTTTTGAGGTTGATTTTTTTTCCAAGTTCAGTTGCATTTTTTTTTCATGAAAATATTATATCAGAATATTTTTCTCTTGTCCGTTTCGGAGGAGGGGGGGTGTGAAATATTTATCACTACAGAAGGCTTAGTATGTTCTTATATATGGTGCCTATTCACCTATTAGGTACCTATTATTTAATTATCACAATATTAATTATCAAAATTATTACTTGATTATTACATAACTTAATAGCATAATACCTTTGCAACAATTTTTTTAAATAAAGGTATAATCATTCAGTTTGTGGATACTTTACATGCTTATTTAACTTATAATCAATAATTTATCTTCAAAAAATAATTAAATTGTTAAAAAAATTTTTAAAAAGTTGATAAAATTCAAAATTCTTAAATCCCTAAGGCTTTCTTACTTTAAATTATTTTCAATTTTTTTTCTTAGTGCTTACAATATTCTTTTTAACAATTTTGTGCATTCATTTTTTGATATATAAATTAGAATATTTTTTATAAATTATTTTGTAAGAAAGTAGAAAAAAAGGGTAAAAATTCCTCTTAGGTATATACAACATGCTGTAAAAATTGTAATACCTCATAAAATGCTTATTCCATGCACAGTTTAAATAAGTGTATTATACTTAAGATAAAAAAGTTTACTTCAAAGCTTTATCTTAAATAGAAAAAATTCCTTAGGGATTTAATCAAGATTAAAACACAAAATTATCATATATGAGGAAAATCACTTTAAAGTCTGTCTGTTGAGCAAATTTTTGCATTAGGACAAACTAAAATCCTTCACAACTTTCTTAAAAATGTAGATAGAGACATGAGATTTTTTCAGTGTATTTTAAATAGTTTGAAGTTTCATTATTAGCAATAAAAAAATTGTTTTTTTTTGTTGTCATTTTTTGGGTACTATGACCCCTTAATTATCACAATTATTACTTGATTTCAACATTAACTTTTGGATTCCGTACGTATTGAATTTTTCCTTCCGTATTATTTTTTCAATATTAAATTTAGTTTGAGTTAAAGTTGTTTTCTAGAAATAGTAGATATGAAATCATCAGTTAGAAAGAATACGATTTTGAGGTAAAATCATTTCTCTATAGCTAATTTTTAAACACCTATTGATTTTACTTTCAAAAATTAAAAAAGTAAAAAAATACATATATCTATATATATATATATCTGCTACAAATAACGCACTTTCCAAAATGAATTGTGTTACATAAGATTATGTCCCATAATTTGCATATATAAAAAATTATTAATCCTTAAAAATTCCTATTTTTTACATGAACCACATTAAATTCTCAACCACATTTTTCAATGCTTTTTTACTAGATACAGCTGAACAAAGTTTGTTGTTTAGTTCTATCGGAAAAAATGCAGCATAATAAGCAAGCGCATATGCTTAGCGACCTAAAGCATCTTCATTATTCATAAAAGCACTAGTCCAAAATTATTTTTTTGCCTTTATTCTTTCTTCATTCTCATCCCATCATTTTACCCTTCAGTTAACTCTACGGATAAAGCATCGACCCTTTGGGTGTGATAACCAAAGCTTGCTAAGCGAATTAACCACTGCCCCATGAATAGTTAATCCTGGTTCCCAAGAACACACTTTCCTTGCAATCCCTTTGGTTTACTCGCGATAAAAGAAGACATAGAAAAGAAGGGCCGGTGAAACGAAGTAAAAAAAAATAAAGTGTATAATAATAATAGCACCCCAAAAAGCTTGGCGGATGAATAATGCATTCCTAACGGGGACCGGGTAGCGCTTCAATCCCTTCATTCAAGCCATTTTGGCGTAGGCAGAGCGGAAGAAAATAGTGCGTCGTTTTTCCCTTGTACAGAACTTTTTCCCTTACACATCCTAGTAGTTGTGGTAGCTTTTTAAGAAAAGAGTGGAGAGTTTTCTATTTTTCTTTCACTTCTTCCGGTATTCTTTTGAATATAGAAAGCTAGTTTTTTTTTTGTTGTAAAGAAATTCTATATACCTCAGAGTCAGTTCTTTTGAAATCTGAAGAAAAGACGAAAAGAAAAAACTGGAGTCTTGTTTGGTCCCCACCCTATCCCTTTTAGTGTAATATAATCTTCATGCAGGAGCACGTAAGGTATCATGAAATCTCGAGCGGATTCAGTTTTATCCGATCAGCACTTATGTGCGATACTGAATCAAATTTTATACGTTTGGAACATGATTTCTTATTTGTGAGTTTTTCAATGGTCATAACATAAGCAAAATGGAATACAATTTCCAAACAACATGTAGTTTTTATAATATGATGCTATGATTTAAAAATGGGTCCAATTAAAGATCGTATTACTAATAAAAATCCGTTGCTAACCTCTATAAATTTTATTTAATGAAATCGTAAATTTAGTAAACTAGTAATATAAAATTTGCTTCCTAAAATGGCTCGTACTTAAAATATCGTCTGCACTAATTAATAAGCTTATTTCAGGTCCGCTTTTCGAGCATTTAATATTAAGTCCTAGAACGATATGATCCGATAATTAGATCAAAAGTTGTTCAGGGAAATGCGTATTTTTTTTAGTACTGTACATAAATGCTTACTACATTTGAAATGATTTGTGAATTTGAAAATTATTCTTTACACTCATCTAAACACATTTCTAAATTATTCGGTGATGAGCTACAAAGTGACAATTCGTGATGGACAATTTCGTGAGGACAAGCACGCTGGTCACTAAATTTCAAAGTAGTTTAATTTATACCATTACTTCTTTAAATTATTATTTATTCAGTCAGTTCATCAAATCTTGAATGCAATTTCAACTCAACAAACAAATTTTGGTGATTAGTGTTTTTATTTGCGAGTAAAATGAAATTTTGCATATGTCATCTTTAATTGATTAAACATGCTGAACATAAAAAAACACAGAGTAATTATTTTAAAATATAAAAGAAAAAAAATCTGTTGCATATTTTTCTTAATTTCTTAAAATAATCCTTTTTATTACTCCCTGAGAGGAAATAAGCGAGATGATTAATCTTTTAACTTGACTTTTTTTCAAAGTTGCCTAAAAGGAAATTTTTCATTCCAAAAATAATCTACTTTAAATCTCAATTTTTAATTTGCTGCCAGAACTAAAGAAATACCTTTCTTCTAGATTTCATAGAAAATATTGGTGAATTTTTGTGAAAAATAAATTGATATGAAACATAGATGTTTTTGAATTTCCTTTCTTGATATCTTTTAATTTTTTTCCTCCTCTTATATTGCTTGTAGGTTATATTGTTTGTAGGGTTGTATGGTTATATTCCTAAGTAGGTAAAATACTAAAGGAATATTTTTCATACTATTGGAAGACTCAAATATCTCTACATCCATTATCTCGGTAACAAGTTACGAATTTAACTACTAGTAACTATTAATAATACATATTAACTATTTTAATACCTAAAGAGTTCCTAAATAACTGTTTTCAATTTATGTAAATTTTTAGAACACATGCCAAAATTATTAAAAAAGTATATTACACTAAAAAAAGTATCGTTAAAACTACCAAAATATGGTAATATGTGCCGTGTTTCTAGCTTTGTGGGTCTATCAAAAAGCATGCTATATATCGATATGATTACGATATAATAATATACTATATATACGATATAATAGTATATTCGAGTTAATTTTATTAATTTTTTGTTTTTGAAAAGTTTAATGATTTTTTTTATCTACTATTATTTTTATATCGATGAGATCTTTATCTATAAGACAATAACAGGATCTATAGAATATTTAGATACCTATAAGAAAAGATAAAATTACACGTATTTAAACTTCTGTAACCTTTAACCATTTCTATATCCTTAACCATTAAAAGTGAAGTATGAGCCATAGAAATATTAAGCAAGCAGATATTTTTCAGCTGTTTTATCTGCCATATACGCCAATTTCTAGGTAGTTAATACTTAGGAGAAACAATGGAAATTATTTTAGAACAGATTTTGAAAACCAGTAATAGCGGTAAACTATATGAACGGAAAAATTAACAAATAGATGGTTTAAATACCGCATATTTTTGTTTTAGTAATCAGACTTTTCTTCTTCTTTTTTACTAGAAATGCCATTACCATACAATACTATAATTTTACAAGAGTGTTTTTCTTTCTGAAGTTACGATTTAGTATTGCATCAACAATAGAGTACAATTTGTTATGAACTTTCTTCCAAAATCAAACAAAAGAAAACTGTAGTCGATAAGTTCGAATAGTTTTAAATTCTACGCTGTTAGTTCTTTGGATATGTGTTGGTTGCATATATGGCAGTACTTTTACTTACTTGTACCGCCGGTACAAGTAAATAGTACATACTTTTACTTGTACTTCGTTACTTTTTAAATTTAGTACTTTTACTTGTACTTCGTTACTTTTTAAATTTAGTACTTTTACTTGTACTTCGTTACTTTTTAAATTTAATACTTTTACTTTAGATTTAAGTATTTGTAACGGAAATATCGAATAATATCATTACTTTTTTTCTAAAACTCGGTAAGCTTTCTAAAAAAAAAATTTAATTTAAAAAAAATGGTTATGTGTTTTTAATTTATAAAATTAATGTGCAATATATATGCATTCACAGCTAACTTCGTGCTTAAATACCTTCTGTTACAACTTATACTGCACATTCAATTATTTTTTACTAGCTCAAAGATCACAAAGCTATCTGAGACCCCGTGTTTGCTTTGTTTATGTTTGTGCTTTTAAAATCCGTTTCTAAAGAGTAAAACAATTTTTAATCAATGGTAATTTAAATAAATAAAAATAATAAACTAAAAATTAAAATCAGTAGATAAAATTTCTTTTTCATGCAAATCCATAAAAAGTTTCATATTAATATTATATTTGATTTTAAAATTATATTATGCGATTATATAATAAAATTATCCGAATTTTTTATAATACGATTATATTATAAAAAATCCGAATTTAAAAATTAATTAATATCCATAACTTTCAAAATCAAAAATAATTAAATAAATAACAACAATTTTGCAAAAACATTAAAGAACATAAGAATATTATTCAATAAAATTTTAGGTTACTTCGAATTTTCAATTTCCTATAAATGTACTTTTAAATCGTTACTTTTTTTGTTTAGTACTTGTACTTTTACTT
Organism: Parasteatoda tepidariorum; assembly: GCF_982258835.1. Taxonomy (NCBI): domain Eukaryota; kingdom Metazoa; phylum Arthropoda; class Arachnida; order Araneae; family Theridiidae; genus Parasteatoda; species Parasteatoda tepidariorum. The sequence continues at coordinate 83,451,218 of NC_141762.1, forward strand.
GTATTTTTTACTCGTTACTTTTTAAAATAAGAACTTTTTACTTTTTATTCGTTACTTTTTTTAAAAATACTTGAACTTTTACTCGTTACTTTTTAAAAGTAACTTTGCCATATATGGTTGGTTGTCATTCATTTAGTGTAAAAAAATATAGATAATAGATTTTACATTTATATAGACATGAAAAATTCCAGCATGACAGTCATCCGTTTTGTAACAGTGTTCGTAACATGAGGTTTTACTGTACCAGGAATTATTTTTTTTGCTATAATGATGATAAAGAGAGGAAAATAATTATCTTGATACCAATATCAATATGCAGCAATTTTTTTTTAGTCTTTCACAAAAATGTGATAAAAATATTTTGTCTACTACTTTCAATTGAAAAATAAATCTCTATTAGTTTTAATGAACATTTCTAATTAATATGTTTTAAAGCAAGATAGCCTGTTCGCTATCATCTTTTACATGTCTTATTATTCAAAAGTTCAGCTCCTTACAGGAAAAGTTTTCAAATACCTTCTTTTACATCAGCGTCGCTTCATTAATAATCCGCAAGAGAAGAGAAGTTGTTCTCGAATATTAATCCACTGACTAATCAAAATTTCATGCAATTAAAAGAGTACCGTGAAGTTAAGCTTCTAAATTTGTTCAAATGTTTTGTCCCGGAGGAAGATCTTAATTAGAAATTATGTCTTAAGTTTCAAAATAATAGCTCGTATTTATTGGGATTTGCCCTAATTCCTTCGCATGACATTATCAATACATGAAGTTACCTTGCATGCCTCAATTTCGAAATATGCTTCCGCATATTTAAAATATAATAAAATTGGTTAATAATTATCCAGAAAATTTTAACATTTTTGTAAGCAATATTCGTTTTTAGGAATATTTTTAATAAAATATTCCTAAAAATAATATCTACTGTTATAGTTTGAAATTATTGTCGAATATAAAAGTTTGTAATCCTGTAAAATTTCGTTAAGTATTTTGGTAAGTATCCTATAACTTTAGATAATTTTGGGTTTAAGTTGTCTTTGTATTATGTAAGGTACCTCAGTTTCGTTAAAAAAAAACAAGAATATTTCAACATATTTATAATTATTGGTTATAGGGAAAAGGAAACTCATGTTTGAAACTAATGTTTAAGTATAATAGAAAAGCAAGCTAATATTTCCCTTAACCAAACCGAAAAAAATACCATAGAGTTTCGATGATCTTATTTATTAGATCATCGAAATTATGTTTTAATTAAATTAAGCATTATTATACTTTTAGACTTTGCACAGTTAATTTATCTACACACAAACAATCTTTCTGGGAATGCAACAATGTTCAGTATTTCTAGTGATAATCTGAATGAGTCAAAGTTTTTTTAAATTATTAAAAAATTTAAAAAAAAAACTTCTTTTAGAAATTAAACTTTAGTCACGAAAATATTTTATTTTGACAAAATCCGGACTATCGGTTTATTTGATCAAACTATTTCCTCACTTTTATCTGATTTTAGTGCTTTTTTAGAGTTCTCCAACAAATTGTTTACGTGATATGACCCTATGATTCTTGGGTTATTGCATTCTTTTGTAAAATGAATCCTGCTTATTACCCGCTCTCCCCTTATTTAACTTTCTAAGTTATAAAATTCTAATATTCCATCAATGCTTAAAATGTTATTGATATTAAATTTAACTATATATATCGAAATGTAGTTAATGTTTTTGAAAAAATCTGTATCCCTAAAAAAAGCGAAGGCATTAATTGTCTCAATTTGACTAAATGCTCACTAGAAGCGATTCCCAAACAATGGCTTCAGCGATGAAAAAAATTTAAAGTGTCCATTTTTAAAACACGGAAGACTAATTCAATCATATGAAGTACCACTATCAGAGACAAAACAAAGGATGAAAATAATAGCATAAATGGGAATTTTAGAGATAGAAATCGATAAGATCATGTACTCTTACACGATAAAATGCTGCACATATGCTACAAGTCCAATTTTTCTTTAATTACAACAATTTGTTTCATTAATAGTAGCAATTGCTTCCTGTGAAATCATAGCATTTGCTTGTCCTGGGTTTTAGATGATACGATACTGATATCCGTTCTTCACAAAAACCTTTACACTGTTTATTCTCAGCCGTTTGGCCTAGATAGTGTTCTCCAGAAGCAGCAAATATTCGCCGATAAATGTCAACATTATGCTCACTTTCCACTAGTAAAATTCGTGTCTCGTCCCACTATTAAAAATCGTTCTGAATATAATATCCACCGAGACATTCTAGGAGCTCGTCATCTGATGCGAATTTATTAATTACACTGTCAAAAAATTTCGTGTATCTTATCACAATTATCAGTAATTGCCGTCGAAAATGATGGTAATTACTTTACACCAAAGTGGTATTCCACTACGTGTTCCACTACTTCAAGAATTACACTAATTGGAGTAAAGTAGCTGCCACATTTTTTGAGTTCTGTTGCAATAAAATTTATAATTATTGTAAGATAAGATACACAAGAGTCAGTAAATATATTTTAACGATACGATATAAAGAAAGAATCATTAATTTAGAATGCTACCTACACTTATTCATAAAAAATGAAATTAATTCGCAAATCAAACTTGCGTGTAGCAGCGAGAGATCATTAAGACGAACCAGAACAAGGCTCGCAGACTTTAAAAACATAATTATCCTTATTACACAACTAAAAGAATGCACATCTATTTTAACGGCGAACAGCAAATTATTCAAACTACGACTATTCATAAACAACCAACATTTTCCGATTTCAAACGTAAGTGTTGGCGATTAAAAAAGAAAAGCGAGCCAACACCCGCGTTTTTGGAAGAGAAAAAAAATCTTGTTCGCTTTTTGAATGCGGAAATTTTTTCTTAAGCTCATTCTATTGAGCAATTTTATTATTGAGCAATCTTTGAAGTGTATTTCGTTAATTTTGTCATGAAATCACGTGATTTGTGGCGAAATGCTAACTCTCAAATATAAGACAAAAATGTTTTCTTTACTCGGAACCTCTTTGCAGTCTACCATTGGATATTGTTAACTAAAATGAAGAAAAGACAATCGAGACTAGAATGATGAAATTCACCAAACGGACTGTATAATGATCAAGGAGTTGGCCTCGTATTAGGAAGATCCTAGGTTCCAGTCCCGCTTCTTGCATGGGTGTAAATTATTTTTCTATCAGTTCGTCCTTCTTGCGTTTTAGAATCAACGTTGATCTATCTTTATCAACAATACCACCCGTTAGGTACCATGAGAAACTACGAGAGCCTCGTGATGTCTTTTTCCCTAGTAAAAAAATAACGAAATGTTTATTTTCTTTAGACGAAATTCGTTTCCTCAAAGAAGTAACAATAGTTATCTTGCAGCTTGAGGAAACTTTTGCTTAGATCATATACCAGAAAACTATTTCATCAAAAATGAAGAAAATTTCGTGATATTTGAGTATCCATTTTTTGCGGCACGAAATGATATTACACCATAGTTTTTACATCGTTTTGTGCACTTTTTCAGACTCAATTAAAAACATTGAGAGATTGCGCTGTTATCTCTACTGTTCACCGAAGAGCCATTACATTATGACCACTCTACAACAATGGGCTCGCCCAGGTTTCTCGCCCAGGAACAATGTTTTCATGGGACACATTAGGACCCACAATCCTCATCCCTGACGTCTGTAAGCTACTTGAACATAGTTGCAGACCAGGTTCACCCATTCATGGCAACAGTTTTTTCTACGGGGGATGGTGTTTACCAACAGGATAATGCACCATGTCATGAGGGTCAAATCGTCATGAATTGGTTCGAGGAACATTCCAGTGACTTTCAAGTCATGTCTTGCCCCCTAAATTCACCTGACCTTAATCCAATAGAACATTTGTGGTCCTGCTAGGAAAACCAAATCCGTGCTGCCACGCTACCCCCTCGAAAAGTGAGGGAATTGCAGGACCAGTTGGTGAGAACTTGGTTACAGATACCTCAGACTACCTATCAGCACCTTGTGGAATCAATGACACGGCGGGTGCTAGCAGTTTTGAGGGCTAAAGGATGTCCTACATGCTATTAGCAGGGTGGTCATAATGTAATGGCTCTTCGGTGTATTTCTGAAGGTATCTTTTGTGTCCACTTTTTATCAAAGAGTACCTTATAAATCATAAATTTATTCTGAATTTTTGTTGTTTGGATAAAAATATGCCAAAGCAGTTGTTTGAACACCAATTCTTTTTAAATCAACCAATGTCTTGTTTGCATCTGTTTTTCACTAACGGTAGATAAATAATATTTTATAGTACTTGGAATTTTTTTTGTCTAACGACTATTGCAAAACGTTTTGAATAATGTTGTTATATATGAAACATATGCTTCTAAATATAAATCTTACCAATGTTTCTTAAAATTAAAATCACTAAATGTGTGTTCAAAGCACGAATCCGGATACTTTTCCTGTCAGTTCGTATAATTGGGAAGCTTGTATTCATTAGCAAATGCTATGTAGATTTCCTTAGAGAATTCTTATTCTCATTCTAATTATTCATTCACTAATTTATCCAATCATTTTCTCAACTAATGAGTTCAGAAATTGGCTTTTCCTCTGTGTATGATTGTATTACGCAAATGCTAGAATATTTATAGTAATGTTAGCTTCGCTGAGATATTTTCTTTCTTTGTCGATTTTAAAATAGCATTCAAAGGGAATTTTAATACAAATAGGTACAGATCATATCGATTATTAAAATTAATGTAATTTAATAAATGGCTGAGATTATAAACGTGGAAATTTTATTATAAATTTTATTATAAATGATAAATGCAATAGTTTATTAAACTGCACATTTGTTTTTCATAGAAATTTTAAACTTTGCTTTATTTAATAAGTTAATAAGTATCTTTAAAAAATTTAGAAAATCTCATGTAGGTAAAATTATTGAAATTCTCTCTAATTCGTATAATAACAATAGTAAAAAAAATCCATATTGTCATAATACAGCAATGGATATAATCTTACAGATTTCATGCAACAACAATAGTTAGAAAATTAAAGATTTCAGGCAACAGCTATGGTGAAACATTTTAGATTTTTTTAAAAAAACAAGAGAACCACATTGTTCATAGCTAAAACAAAACATACCAGATTTTTTAGGACAATAATGAAACAATTATGAAAATGTAACGTATTAAAGCAATTTAATGCTATGACATCATCGAAAAATGGAAGATATCCGGAAACACCAAAACTGAAAATATTCTAGATTTTATACAACTATCAAGGGTGAAAAACTTCCAGCTTTCTTACATCTTCATAATCGAAAACATTTAAGATTTTAAACAGCAGAAATAGTAAAAACTTTCTAGACATGTTGCAATGACGAAAAAAGTAAAAGCTTTTTATTTTTAATGCTCCATACTAGTATTTTTATAATTGTTGTATAAATTTAAAAACTTACAGAAAATAACAAATATCAGGTATGAATTCGATTTGTTTTCTCATGCATTTTTTCAATTGTAAAATAAATCTAAATACAGTAGTTATATCCAGAGATCTACCCATAGATATATCCATTAGAACCATGGTCGTTATAGTTACTAAAGAATACTTCCTCAGAATATTTTATATCAATTTAAGTTAATATTTCCATCATAATGTAAAAAAAAAATCTTTAAAATATTCTATTGAAATACAGAGGGTGATATTCACCCATGTATATTCAAATTGTATGAGTATGATTTATTCTCACACTTTTGCGTGTAAATTGATGAATCAAATATGCATAAAAATTATTTTATATTCTAACACGTAATGCGATTTCATTTGTTATATTATTTTTAAAAAATACTGTTTTCAAAGCAATGCACTCTCAAAAATAAACTCTCAAATTTGATGATTCATCAATTTTTAATAGGTATTTCGTTAATTGTGAGAATCATTTCGTCAGGAAATCGCGTGATTTGTGACAAAAGGCGAACTCTCAAATATTTGACGAAAATGTTTCTTCAATTACAGAACTTTGTGGAAGATTTTTACTAGAATGAAGACAAGACGACAAAAGATAAAGCAATGATAAAATCGAAACGCATATTGGTCAAGAAATCGGCCTCGTATCAGGGAGATCCCGTGTTCGAATATCGCTTCGTGCGTGGGTGTAATTTATCTCGCTGCCATATTAGTTTTTCTCGTGTTGATTTGGAGACATTGATCCACTTATATAGTTCTCATGGTAAAGTGGTGATTAGAAAAGTTCGATATATTAGACACAACGAGGATTTTTTTTCTTTTATTTGGTTTTTTGGAGAAAAAAAATAGAATGACGAAAATTCTTAACTTTTGACGAGATTTGCTTCCTCGAAATAGGGACGATAGTTATTTTGTCACTCTGACGAATCTTTTACTCAGAGCATATACTAGGAAATTGTTTCGGCAAAAAAGAAGAAAAATTTGAATATCCATTTTTTACAGTGTGGTTGTTACGAAACATGTTTGAAAATAAAGAGTGGCAGAAAAACAAAACCGTATAAATGGTGAAGTAATAGATTGCAAATCCACAATCATATTTATTAAATTTTTTATTTATTAAAAAAATTAGTTTTAAGCAGTTTTAGTCAACTTTGGACCTACTCGTATCTGACAAATTTAAGTCCCGAGTCTCTTATTTTATCTTCCTAAAAAAAGAAAATATGTTTCCAACAGAAAATACTCTATCTTTCGCCAAATATCTTTTTTTTCCTTTAATGAGGAGCAAAATCTTCTTCTCAAATAGTTAAAAATTGCGTAAAACTATTCCAAAAAATAAAATTGCTTTATAGAAAACTCAACCAATAAGCTTTCAGTTTGAAAATTGCCTAATTAATGAATTGAATTTCGAGCATAATCATTATCGTCCTTCTCTTCATTGAGTTAAATTTATAATAAAGAAGAGTATAGAAAAGAAAAATGTCATTTCCGGGAAACTAAACGGGAGTTGAAGGATTGAGGAAAAAAACCTGTTCTAGGATAACAGCCATGCATCCTGGAAGAATGAAAAATGCCTGGATCCTTGCCAACCATCGCATTTAATGCTGCTTTGGTTTATTAGATACGTAATGATGTTATAGATCAGGTCAACGGAAAATGCTAGTTCAAAGTAACGAAAAGGGTGCACTTAAGCATTCTTAACTTTCTTTTTTTCTCTTTTTCAAAAAAAAATAAAGAAAATCGACTGGAGAATCCTAAATGAGATAAAACTTCGTTGCATTTATTTTGAGTTATAATGAAATTTGGATTATGCTAGTCAATACTCTAGGATTAGTTCCAAAAGTGAAACATTCGGAATTTATGAACTTTAAAAAATGCGGCCTAGTAAGTTTTCATAGTTTTCTTTTATGATATAAATAGTAATCGTAGGCAGTATTTTAAAATGCGATTTAAATGCTTACACGTACAGAATAGAATCATAAGTCAATAAACGATACTAATTGGTAATTTTGAAAACTGCTTTTATATGTACATGTAAAAATAAATATTAGAAATTTTCAAATTTTTTAAATTTTTAACTTTCACAGGGAAATTTTTTTCATCAATTTTTTTTATTTTACTTTTCAGAAATTCAGGATTATATTTATGGATTATATTTGTAGCAAAAGAAAATCAGATTATTTAAAAAATGGCGTGCACTCTTATAAACAATAAACTATTAAAGGACATAATATACATTTTCGAAACATTAGTAGTAAATTTAAAAATATAAAAGAAAAATAAATGCGGTAACTCTTAAGATTTTTAAATAAGATTCCCAAATTAAATTAAATTTCGATGTATTTAGAGCTTTAGTGAAATTTGGATTACGCTAGTCAATACTCTAGGATTATTTATTAAAAGCAAAATATTGTCTACGTTCGACAAAACTTCAAAATGTGGTGTATATTTTATTTAAGTAACATTATGTTCAGTTCAGAAACATCAGTAAAAATACCTTATTGACTGATGCTTCTAAATAACCGTTGGGTTTATTCTAAAAATTATTCTTATTTAAAAATTATGTTTCAAATTTAAAAATTATTTCCTTTTTCCAAACACTCTAACAATTGGTTTAGTGACATTTTATGCTTGTACAAATTTAATTAAAAAATCTATTGTAAATAGATTTTGCTGATTAAAGCCTTAATATAAACTTCAAACATTGCTTAACGACAATAACAAATATAACTTCGCTCAAAATTCCTTAAACCTCAATAATCAAAGAAATACTACGAGATGCGTTATTCTACACAAAATCTTTTTTAAACATGCATATTTCCATATCAAAATATTTTCCATTTAAAACATTTTATGCATGCATATCTTTACATTTCTTTAGCAATTTTCATGTGCCAAATTTTTTACTTGGGTAGCTTTCAAACTACTGATTTATTTCGCTTATTCACAGTATGCCATGCATGATGGTTTTAAATCTTTTCTGTTAAAGAAGTTAAATGATAAATAATGAGTAAGAAATTCCCTGAGAACAGTTTATTTTATTTTATCACTATGGCTGCACTGCCGACCTAATTTTAAGTTTACGACTACCGATGTTCAACTCAATAGCCTCGTAATCTTGAACCCAATCAAAAATATAAAGGAACTCCTGGATCAAGTATTGGGAAAAATTTGCCTTCGTGGAGGACTTCTTTATTGGAACAAACCCGCATTTGCGCCTCATTTAGTGGAAAACCATGAAAACTTCCCTCGGTTTGACTGAAGGCTAGGGGGACTCTAAACTATGATCCCTCCACTACTGAGGATATTTTTCGTCAATTTTGCTACCGGTGCAAGACGGGTGTGGAATTCGTATCGACTAATCATCACTGGGATTCGAACCCGGGTTACCTTGACCCTCCCGGTTTTTAGTTTAAGAGTCTTTTAATACTTCTTTCCAAGTTCATACTTTGAACAACTCCAAAGTCACTGGATTCATTTTATTCTTATAGTTTTAAAAATGTCTGATACTTAAATCGTGTCCTTAGATTCATTTTATTTTTGCTATGTCTGATTCATAGCAAAGTCTTGAAATCTTATGTTTATTTGTTTTGATTCTAGATTGCAGGTCGTCACAAAATGAGCTGATAATTTTCCTTACAAACATTTTCAAGAGATAAGACTTTTATTAATATAGATGCATTTAATATATCTGTATTTTTCAGTACACGTATGTACATTTAGATGAATGTATTTATGTAAGCATTCGTCTATATTCACACCTGTCAAAGGTATCAAAAATTGTAAATCGTAATTAAGGTAAAGTTGCCTTATCACTTTCAGTACTTGAAGTGAATATTTAAAAGCGAGTGAATATTTAAAAGCCTCATCGTTTCTATTCCTATTTAAATAAAAGCTTTATATTGGAAATATATCAATAAGGTTTTATTTGCGAAATTCTGCATGATCCGAATCAAACTTTCTGCATAAAAATAAATGCTGAACATCTATCCGAAAGATAAGCAAATCTGAGCAATATAAGCTTATTTTTCTCTGATATCAGAGCAAAAGGCATTACAGTCAACTTTTGAAGTAAAATTTATTCAACAACTATACGAGGTTTTCTAAAATATAAGTTTATAAATTTCTCAGATATTGCCATTGTCAAAAGTACATACATGACCAAGATAGAAACAGTTCAATATATCTAATTTAAATTCAATATTGTTTCGGAAGACAGAGATTTCTCAAAAGTAATCTCCTTCCAGAACTTTAGAGCAAAAACGATAATATAACTAATGCCTATCTCAGTCCGGGAGATATTCCAAAACTCGAGAAAGAAAACGGCCAGTATTCGAAAACTTAGAATATACTAACACAATATTTATTTCTTGGAGAAACTGTGTTTCCTCTTCGCCTTAAGAGTAAATAAAAGTTGAGTGAATGTCTCTCAAATTCACTTCTTTCCCAGGTTTCTGGGTAATACCTATCATTCTAAGGACAATATTGCAAAAAGCACGTGAGTATAGCCACTGCATTAGAATCTGCGGAAAAATACAAAGATATATTTCTCAGGGTATGAAAGATTGTTTTGAATACGGTAATACCAAACGACGCCATCTTTGGTCCTTTGGTAGAAAGAAAAAGAAATATTTCATTTAATCTTAGTAAGGAAGATAAAATTTAAAATTATACGAAAATAATAATTATGAGTTAATTAGTTATTTATGTAGTTCTCAGTTAATTATAAATTTTCAAAAACAATTTTATATAAACCTTATTAAAATTGTCTTTGACATTAAGACTGAAATAAATGCACCAAGTATCTGTAAAAAATTTATATTTGAAACAAAAATATGTCAGCGCATATCTAACTTAATAAAAGTAAGTCTTTTTTTTAATAGAATATAACATTTTAAAATTACCTGCTAAAATTATAGTCGAAAACACCTGCCTTCAAGGAGTCAGTACTTTTTACAGCATTATCCATTTTTATCATAAATTGGTTATTTTTTGCAAAAAATTGATTTATCGCAATTTTGCCTTTAAAATCACTGAAACATTGTAATTAAATAAATATTACTGTAAAAATAACAGTATAAAAATTTCAGTTGAAATTTATTTTACTGCAAAAGGGAAGTTAAGGTTACTGTGGTCAAGGTACCAGTGTTTCTTTTTTTTGTCTTTTTTAATTCGAAATTTTTGACAGTGATGGGACCAAAACCCTAACTCACTGTTCTCACCAGCTGCTTCCCACTTCAAACTTTCTCCGCGTGTTTATTGGATACTTTAGCTTTTTGTTCAAAGCTCTGAAAAAATGTGTCTTTTTTAATAAATTTCTGTAAGAATACAAATATATGCGTCTTCGAAACTTCTGGTTTATTTACATTTTATTCAATTTCATTCATTTACGTTACTGTTGGATTTATATGCCTTTCAATGGCACTTTGAAGTTAGGTATGAAGCAAGTGATTCATAGAATTTCACTTAGTTCTCAAATTTTAATTTCAGTGTTTAGAGACAGAACAGTTTTAGGTATTTTTTTTAAAATAAACTCACACATTGAGTAGAAGTTAAAGACAAGGTTAGAAAATAAAAACGCATAATTGAATTCTCTTCATCAGGTGGATGCATAATGCAGGGAACTGTTTTAAACACACAAAACTAGTACAATTTTTACCCAAAACGCTTGCATGTTTCTAACTATTTAAGTACATACAGCAGAGCTATCGTAATTTCTTTATTATTAAAATTTTGATGTAGCAGAACAGAAAAAAGCTGCGTATGAATAAAATATTTTGAGCTTATATTTTTTTTAGTTATACGCATTGAAATCATGAAGACCATAATCATTAATTATTATAAATCCTCATATTTCTTTTTTCAGAATCTTAATGGATTTTGAGGAATTCATTATTGTTTACGACTTCGTAATATCGTACGTAACGACAAGGTTTGCTGCTATAGATTTTAACAAAAAAAGCTATTTTTCTACCGGAGTGTTAGTTATCCGCCTCAGTCAGACAAAATTTTCCAGTCAGACCAGATATATATACAAAAATCTTCCAGATTAGATTTCTTACATTTAAAAAAAAATGTAAGAAGTAAGAAAACAAAATGTGGAAAAATAAACATGAAAACAATCAACAACAGTTGAGTCGAAAAAAGTTGTTGAGAATTGATAGCTCATGTTCTTAACTATTTTTCACGTGTCCAGAGTGTTATATTTTTATGTACACGTTTATATTCTCTTTAATATAAATCTGTCAATAATACGATAGACAATGTGTAGCACTCTCAAGAAAAATATGTAATAATTTATGAAATCATACGAAATACTTGAATGTTTATTAAGATTAATAAAATCCTTTCATTCTGATGAGTTTTTATAATTCTGAAACAAATAATTTTGGATAAACATTTCTCTTATTTAGTTAATATTTGTGAGAAACAAAGACGAACAATGTCATTAAAGATATATAGAGAATTTACGTTTGCACTCAAGTAAAATTACATTTATAACTCACTTTGTGACAGTTAAGTATCGTGAAAACTATTTACTTAAAAATTCTACAACTGTAATGAATATTTTTATTTTTACAGTTGATAGTTTTTAAACTTCTTGGTTACAGTAAATATTATATGCACCGCATAATATTTATAAGATAGAATAGCGCGAGGCATTAAAAACCTCATAGCATGTGAAGTAGTGGGTGGAATATATTGACATGGTAAACGTTCATGCTCACGCAAATAACCAGTTTTAATATTTAAAATAATAATAACTTAGTTCATATAATTCCCAATAGGGAAAACAAGTTAGCTTTTTATTTCTAAAAAATAAAAAATTTGCAATTAATACATTTGCGTCAAATGAAATGCGAAATAACTATATGACTAAACAGGATTCATATCCTGGTGCTCTAATAATATTATAATTATAAATTATCAATTGCGATTCATTACCGATTGGGTTCTACTAAGCATGTAATTATTTTCTTCTTTTTTTTAAAAAACAAAGAAAATTCCAACCAGTACAATTCGCGATCGCAACGCTCGAGTTGCAACGTGCGAGGAGCCGGTAAATATCAGACATTAATTTATCACGTTTTCATTTAGTTCCATCAAACTCATCGGCTATGACGGACGCCATTTTCTTAGCAGCAAATAAAAATCAAAATTTCCCTAAGGAACAGCTGAAGAACTTGAAAAAACTAACCAGAACATGCCAAACATTGAAGCAGAACACGCCAAGCATTTGAAGAACAATTTCTGAATAATTTTTACCTTTCAATTACCAACAACATAACTTACAATTTCATGATCACTTGCTGTTACAGATGTGTATATTACGGTAAAAGAATTTTTTCTGTCTTCAATTCATTACAAATTAAAATGAAGTCAACATTGCTTTCGTCATTCCAATAAATAAATGTGAATTCTGAACGTCAAGAACTGCAATAGTTGTAGAATTCTTCTTTGTTATAGAACAGTATATATTTCTGTATCTATATAATTCGGAAAACAACAATAACGAATCAACCAAATTACTTGAAATAGTGTCATCTGTGCTGATGATTAATAAATGTTTTATCGTTTTCTTGGTAAGTATTTCTTAGTTTTGAAAGAATAGATAATTTCAACTAGAATTCAGCTGTTCTGTTTTTAAGCTACATATTCAAATTCATATCGAGATCTTACAATTATAAAATTTTGATGTGTGGTATGTTATCCAAAAGTAATAAAGGGATAATCTATGCACATATTATTTGAAAATAAAACTTTCAAACGAAGAACATTTCATTTGGAACTCTACGGATTTATAAAGAAGGTAAGTGTTATGATTTTTATAATAAAAAATTAGCTTGTAAAACTTTTTTTTCTTATTTAATAATAGTTCTCTACAGAATGGTTTCTTACGTCTGATTAAGAACTATAAGAATAATAAGAAACTATATGAAAGTTTTTATTTCAATGTAAAGAATTCTTAAAATCGTTTTTTATCCTAAGAATTCTTTATTTTCCGTTTTATAGTTTATAATTTTTTGATAAAAATTGTTGTCAAAATACTTTTTTTGAGAACATAAATGGTATAACATTATGTGTTTATGTATACTTCTTGCATATTCTAATGTTTCAAGTAATATGATTCAGAAAAGTATGAATAAAAATTCGGTACTTATGTATTAACGCCACAGCAGCTACAGATTTGGCTGTTTTTAAGTGACGCCAATCGACACCTAAAACTTTTTTCAGAAATCATAAAACGAAACACTTTATTTAAAATCAAAGTAGTTCATCGGATTTCGGTGGACAATGGGCAAAATATTTCGCTCCAGAAAAAGTAAAATTGCATCTTGTTCTATTTTTGGCAAATCCCAAAGGCGCATTTTCGTAGCACTGAAAAATGGTAACAAAAATCGAAGAACAAATCATTTTGGGATTCTTCTGATTTATAAGCAGGTAAGTGTTAATTTTTATAAAATTAAAAATTTTACTTTTAAGTAGTTTTTTTCTTGATGATAGTTTTCTATAGAATGGTTTTCTACGTCCGATTATGAATCAAAAAAGAAAAAACATGAAAGTTGTTTATTTTAATATAAGGAATTTTTAGAATTGTTTTTTTTTTTTTTTTTTTTTTTTTTTGTATCGTAAGCATTCTTTACTTTACGTTTTTAAGTTTCTAAATAATGATTTTTATTAAAACTTAAAATTTTTTGATAAAATTACTTGTCAATAAACTTTATTTACAAAATTAAATTACATAAAATTATGAAGCTTATGTATACTTTTTGCTTATTTTAATGTTTGAAGTAATATGATTCTTAAAACTATGGAATGTAAAGTTTAAATAGGCCTTTCAGGTTATATCATTAAATTTAGTAAAACTATTTCTCAGGCATTAGGTTTTAACTTTAATAAGAAGATACATATTTTTTTCTGTTTATTTACAAATATTTTTCAGATGTTCCTTCTTTAAAAAAAAAGAGATACCATCTTGTTTTCGGTTGTATAAGAAAGGATATCAAACATTTCTCTTTTTTAAATTTAATAAGCCACATTAAAGAAGGAACGTTGCAATGCTACACGCTACATTAAAGACGTCTCCAGAGTAACTGAATGACGGTTCATATAGAAATCGCAGGTATGCGTCTCATACAACAACGCCCCCTATAGTTCGTTGCGATCGCGAATACTTTTTATAAGCTCTGAAAACTGATTTAATATTACCTCGTCATATAGGCTTCTTAAACCTTAGTACTCTCAAAATTTACTGTAACCTCGATAAGAAAATAAATTATTGCACATTTCGTTAAACTGGTTAGTATCAAACAATCTAGTTAATTATTATAACGCAACTCAGTTCAACCTCAGATTCAGGTTAGAGCAAATTTCCACGGTGTTAAGGATAATTATGCTTCAACATTTTTAAACGTGGGGTTATTTTTCCATAGGAAAATTTATTAAAAATTCAATGTTAGCATTAGACATTTTTTTAAAAGTATATGGATTCCCCAAATCTCCCCGATTGTCACGTAATAGGTATATGCGTCATATTATGACGCTTCATCCAAAAGAGCTTGATCTTGAAAAAGGCAATTGTGCTTAGCGTCATTTTTTACTGCATGATATGATAATAAAATTCCTGGTAAAAAATAATAGAGTTTATAAAATTGACTTATTTAAGCCATTCATTTGCAAATTTTCTGTGCATTTTTCAACGTTCTGGTTTTCCAAAATTATAGTTCTTATTACCACACATTCAGTAAAAAAAACGAAACTGAAAAGTGAATTTAATCGAATAAAAAAAATTTCTGCCATGATCCAAGTTATCATGGTTCCAATTTTAATCCATTACCAAGTTAAATTTTATCACATTATAAAACCATATTTAAATGTTAATTTCACCAAAATCATTACCAAAGAGTTTCGGTAAAAATTTTCGAAATTTTTGAAGATCCGATAGAGCCAGAAACACGGTAAATTTTACTATATCCAGGTTGTTTTGACAATACCTTTTTCAAAAGTGTAGTAAATTACTTTTGAAATAGCTACCAAGTTAAATTTTATCACATTATAAAACCATATTTAAATGTTAATTCACCAAAATCATTACCAAAGAGTTTCGGTAAAAATTGTCGAGATTTTTGAAGATCCGATAGAGCCAGAAACACGGTAAATTTTACTATATCCAGGTTGTTTTGACAATACCTTTTTCAAAAGTGTAGTAAATTACTTTTGAAATAGCTACCAAGTTAAATTTTATCACATTATAAAACCATATTTAAATGTTAATTCACCAAAATCATTACCAAAGAGTTTCGGTAAAAATTGTCGAGATTTTTGAAGATCCGATAGAGCCAGAAACACGGTAAATTTTACTATATCCAGGTTGTTTTGACAATACCTTTTTCAAAAGTGTAGTAAATTACTTTTGAAATAGCTAAAGGCTAATTATTAAAACAGAAGTGATTGAAATCTAATATTAAAGATTCCATTTTCATGATAAAAATTTTAATCAATTTTATTCTTAAGTATTTCAAAATTGAATGCATCCCATCAGCAAGGAACACTATTATTTAAACATATTCTACTATTAATTAAACATTTAAATTATACGGAACCATTAAACGAGCACGAAAGATGAAAACTTACTTTGACGAAGAAGCGTGAAATTAAAATTAAACTTCATAGGAGAGTTGAATAATTGAATGAATCAAATTTCTGACTTAAAACTATGTCAATTATGTATAAAAGCTATTTAATGATAACGTTCATACAACAAGCATCTCCTTTAAGTGATTCCTACATATTATTTGAATTATCTGCAAATATTTTTCTAAATTATTCTAAAGTATATTAAATTGTTATTTATAATAATTATATTTAAAAAAATAGTTAAAAATAGTATCAAGCACTGCATGCAGTCAGTAAAAAAAAGATAATTAATTTAAATTGAAATGTGCTTTAAATAAACTAATTTGGGTTAGTTTAATGCAAATTTCAAGTCCCATTTTTGTCCCATTTCAAGGTACTATATAAATATTTTGGTAGAACTAATACACGAATTATGCATTAATAGTTATACACATTTTATGTAGAATGTTAATGGAGTATATGACACAGCTCAGAAGGAAAGTTGAAATATTACATTTAAAAATATTTTTATGCCATTTAATTCCTTAGTACTGCTTGTAAAAGTGCATTTTTTCATCATTTTACTATGATTAACATCTAATTTTGAAATCATTTGTATAATTATCGCAGCAAAATAAAAATGGTTTCTTGTATCTTACTATTAGTGGAAAATAGATTAAAAATCTGGAAAGTGATAGGAAGTGATTTTATGATTTTGATGACAGAAACCAAATTATTTGGGAGTCAGTTAAGCATGTACAAAATATCTAAAGAACCAAGTGATCGAAAACTTTTAAAATCTGACGAAAGATATGAACTAATAATATTTCTAATACCAATTCGATAAAACCACTTCATTTATTTTCAGAAATAATTTTATTTTCCTTAAAATTTTTGTCATGAAGCGAGTTTAGAACAAATTTTAAGAAAGTTTGTGTCCAAAAAATGTATTTTCATCAGTAAAAAAAATAATTTTACGATTTTGATAAAGTTTTATAAAAAAAAAATTATACAATAAAACAAATTTAAGCTTCAATTGAATCTACATAGTTGTATTGTATTTATAAAGTTAAATTCTTTACTTTTTCTAACATGCTTAATTTCGAAATGCATATTCTGTATACATTTTAAAATCTAAAAAATATGTATATGTGCATAACAACATATTAGAAACCTTTATCTTAAAAATCACCATGTCCTAAATGTTGTTGTTAATATATCTAATGCTACCGGATATCTGGATTAAATTACGGTAAATAGTATCGCCACTCTGCATGGAATACTTTGAAAATCCTTTTCACTCCAAAATTTTGCTGTGAAATAAATTTTACTGCGAATTTCATGAAATTTTTAACAGTAATTTTTACAGAAATATTTACATGCAGTGATGAAGTTATTTTACAGTCAATATTACTGTTAAAAATACGGTATATCAGATATTTTGTTTCGTAAAATTTTGCGGAAAAAAGTATTGGCACCCTGATTGCCAGTTCCTTTCATATTAATGAGATCCGAAATTATTTAGTTGTGAATAATAATCATAAAATTAGTGGAATTAAAATAATAATAGTTTCCTCGTTTCAAACTTTAGGACAAAACTATAAATAAGACACGTGGGCAAAAATGTCTCTGAATATATTTCAAAAAACCAACCGCAAAATGCCTTTTTCAATCTCTGACACCATGAAGTAATGCTTGAAATCCAGAAAACCACTTTAACCGAAAGCAGGGTTCTGTTTTGTGTATATTTTCCTTGAACTGAAACGAAAGTAAAATTTTGTCTTAAATTTCTCCCACTAGTAAGGATATAGAGACACAACAAAACAAGAAAAATCCACTACTGAAGCTTTCTCAATTTTCTTTTATTTGCGCGTCCTCAAAAGCGTAAGCTACATTCAGTCTTTCCTTTTAACGCTGAAAAGTAACTGCAACTTTAACCGTACATACTCAATCCTTGCCTATTTATCTAAAACAGTTGACAAACATACTGACTTTCAGCGAGGATATTCAGACGGAAAGGAATTAAACATATTTGCTGTTTTTGAAAAAGGTCGTATGCGGCTATTGTTAGGCTATGGTTTCCGAGCCATTTTTATTTTCCGAGAATAAAATGCGCTTATAGCTCTTTTTATCCAACGGAATGCACTCATTCGAAACCAACGAAGTTGAAATTGAAGAAGAGGCATTCATTAGTTACACAGAGACAGAAAATACTAGGACAAAACTTTTACCTACTTATATATTCTTTTTAAATCTGGAGAGGAAAAAAATATTTTCTTAGAAATGTTGATTTATGTTCCTTTTAGCCAAAAATGATTTTATGAAGAGTCCCAAATATTTTAAGAGACTAACAAGGCATAGTTAAATAAATGTTTTTCTTGGGTAAATTTTGATCATGGAATACAAGAAAAATCTTTCAAGAAGAAATATATTTTTTGAAATACAATGATTGTATGGTTTGAACATTGGCGAGATAAGTAAAAAATGTGATTTTTCAATTTCTATGGCAAGAAAAAATGAAGGTTAAATTGTTTTTTCCATCAAGGTTATACTTCTACTAAGAAGTTTGATTTATTTCCAAAGACGGTATTATTGCTATTTTATATCTATTTTTGTTATTTTTTTATGTTATTCATATACTATACATTTAAAGTAAGTAATGTAATTTTAAATCAAAAGAAATTCTATTGCATATTTTTTAAAACTTTATTGCGTCTAAAAATGTTTTACCATATCTAGGACAAATCTTTGGAACTTTCTAAGTTCAGATTTTTTTTTAAGTAAACTTATGGTGCTTTTATGTCACTTAATAAATAAAGCAAAATAAAAGAAATATTTTCAATAATAAAACCATTATAAAATTTGCCTTTATTTATTATTTATTTAAGCATGTGCATATTTTCTTCATCATGAAGACAGATAATATAACTTTTTCAAAAGGAAATAAAAAATATCAACAAATTTTTTTCGTCTAAAGATTTTATATTACTCAATTGTCAAGACGATTTAGAAATCGCATTATCCATTTTATTTGTCGAATTAAGTCCAGACAAGTGAAATTTAACTTATTATCTTAAGACATGAGGGAAAAAAATTGGTAAAAATATCGTACTGTGATGCAATGGTATTTCTGGTTAAAAAAAACATAATTCTCATATTAAAAACCAAAATATACGATATATAAAGCATTCATTTGTTAACTTTTCCTTTCTTATAGTAATGATTTACTGAAAATTATGGTTTTGCAAATCATAGTTCTTATTACCACACGTTTAGTAAAATATACGTAAGTGAAATGTATTTTTTTTTAATCAAAAACATATTTATGCCAAGGTTTAAGGTATCATGATAAAATTACTTATCACATATTGTAAAACAGTTACATATTATAAAACAGTTTTATCAAATATTATAAAATCATAATTTATAGGTACTTTTAAGAAATTCATTTTTTAAGATATCCAGTAAAAATGGGTGTTCCTACAGAGCAAGAAACAACGTAAATTTTATCATATTTGGGCAATTTGACTCTACTAGTTTTTCTCAGTGAAGAATTAAAACACACTATCATTAAAAAATATTATTTTTTAAACAAAATATTTATTTAAATAACTAAGGATTCACAATTTTTAAAACTAATGACTCGGAGTAATATTTGAAACAGGAAAATGTAGTTTACAAAAATTTTTACTTAAGTGCTTCGGTAAGGTTTTTTATGTTCCGATATCTGATTATTTCACCTTATTCTGGTAGTTTTGACCTTATTTTTTTCTCATTGATGTATTAAAAGATACTTTTAGAAACTATATATTTAAAATTAAATATTAATTTAAATACTTATGAATTCATAATATTTGAAACTAAAGATGAAGAGTAAAATTTTAAATAATGAGCAAGCTTGAAATTTAATGAATGATTATGCTTCTACATCGATAACTTTTTCTTTGTAGTTTCAAGAAAATTAACTAATAATAATTAATATAGTTTTTTTTCTTAAAATCCTTTATGATTAACTAAAATATGAAATTCTTATTTTTTAGTGTTTTGAAACTTTTTATTTCTTATTTTGCAAAGCCTATCATAAATTATCTGTATAATTTTTCTTTTCTCAACTGCTATTTTTTCTTAAAAGTTTGTGAAATATTTTAGTTATTTAGAATGTTCTTTTCACTTCAATTGCTGCTTCGTTACTACTTTTGAAAATCTTATCTCAGGACTATAAAAATGGCCAGTCTTGCTATTGATTCAATTCATGCTTTTAAAACTAAATCATTTATATTTAAATAAATATAGCGAAATTCTTTTTTTAATGTTAGAAATTAAAAATGTGGTCAAAAGTTAATATTGTTTGAAACTTACAAACATTTTTCTAAGAGATGCTAAATTATGTATAAATATATATATATATATATATATATATAAATATATATATATTCTCATATTAAATATATATATATATATATATATATATATATATATATATATATATATATATAAATATATATATATTCTCATATTAAATATATATATATATATATATATATATATATAAATAGGCCAATAAATATTTCTTTAAATCCATTTACAAATTTTCAATAATCAAAAGTATTAAAATTCTATTATTATTTTTTCACAAAATTCTAGCTAGTTGACAGTTTTCCGTATAGTTTTCCAGGGAGTAGACGTCATCAGAATCCTCCAATCCACTCAATCCATGTAGTGAATGACAAGTACCTTACCGAAGTGTACCAAGTTTCCCATTCTTCAAGAAACTACGGTCATTCCTCATTCGTCTGAAAATGTGCCTTTTCTTCATAATCCATCAGCAGGCACTATTTGGGCAGGGAGGAACTTGAAGTGCCTGATTTCAGCAACATCGTTTGAAAAGGAGAGTGTTCCATCAAATCCCTTTTCCGCAATCACAGCGTCACTCGAGTCACTATTTTTCTTTTTTTTAAAATACACTTAGGTGTATATATATTTATATGGATCAAAAGAAAAAATTCTGAAAACTGTCTTCATATTTTTTTTATTGTTCTTTAGCTATAGTGAAACGAAAACGTCTAGCTTAATAATATTCTCTGAAATTATGTGGATGAATCAAATAAAATCAAGTGAAATTTTAAGTATAAGTACGTAGGGGATGGGCAGATATATTTCAATGGACTAGATTCTTGAAAATGTTGATTCACTTTCAGTGATACCGAATACTTAACTTGAGATTTTTTTCAATTATTTTAATGAAATTTTTGTAACTATGTTTTAATTAAGATGTATAATATATTAATTTTACGATTTTCGGATTCTTTATAGCAAGTACTACAAATAGTTTGGAAAAATAAGAAGCGAAATCAACAAACACTTTGTAAACACTATATGGTAAAAACAGGATTCAAAATTTTTAAATTTAAAAATAACAATAAATTCTAACTGTAGTGAAATTCCTCTCTAATCAAAGAATAATAGATAAAATCGTTAATGTGTATTTAAATATTCAATACATTTTAAGAAAAAAGAAGACAGCCCTTCAAATCTAATGATAAATAAAAATGAAAAAAGAGCAAACTTAAATTACATTACTTGAATTTTTTAACATTAGCATAACAATGGTAACGATGATCTTTAGATATTTTCAGTGGACTAGACTTACAAAAATACTGATTTGTTTTAATGAAATACCATCAAATCATCCACCCCATGTGTAGATGTATACTTGTTCCATCCAATTTGTGACTGATTTTAATTAAGTAATTAGGCTGTAATGGAGCGTCATTTGAACTTAAGAATGAGATGAATAAAATATTATTTTCAAAAATTTTTAACACCATTAATTTCAGCCCAAAAGAAATTTTATTTCGCTGTGAAGAGCTGCAAAATCATTTTTTCAGATAATTTGCTGATAAATAAATAATTTGAAGTTTAAAAATATTTCTTTTCTTTTGCACTCACTCTAAAAACCATGCATTTAACTCACAAAATTTTTAATAATAATTTATAACTGAAGTGATATCAAAACTAAAAGAGCATTGAAACATCCTTAGAGGATCGATGCGGCGCGTTTCCATTCAGCACAAGTGACGTAATAGCCAATCAGGAATAATTTTTTTATTGCATCACTTACGGAGGTCTTTTTGGGCATTTTAACTATTTTATAATTAAAAAAATATTTGGCCGAAAAACCAATCAGATTTTGGGTCTCAGAACAAAATTTCCAGTAAGTGATGATTGGAAACGTAAAAAAAAAAAATTAAGAGATGGTGTAAATGTCCATTGCTAACGTCAGTATCGGTATGAAATTCATAGCAATGAGTATGTTTACTGATTCAAGTTCAATATATCCCAAAAACGATTCATTCTACGAGTACTTTTAGTAACTGCACCAGAATGGCTCTTGTGGATTTCAAATCATAAATTTTAAAAAATATGACGTAGGTATTTAATTCACAGCTTACTTAAAAGTAATTACATCACGAATTAGATTTTTTTTATACTAAATGGGACATTAATTTAATCAATAAAATTACTTAAAATATAATGAATTTAAAAAGGTTCATATAAAAACCATTTTTTTTATTTAAAATAAATTTAATAAAAACAATTTCAAGTCTGAGATGAAATTTAGCTCCATAAAACCTCATCTATAAGTAATAATTTGTTGTCCTCCATAGCTTGACTAAAGAATTCTTCTGTTTTACCAAAGTATTTCTTTACAGAATTTTTTTTTTCAAAAGTAGTACTCAACTTCAGGTGCGAAAAACTGTCTCTTTGTCAATACATCACAAACATTATACTATAATCATTATTAATGTTGTAACAATCAAAGTATTTTTTAAAACTTTAAATGACTGTAGAAAGCAAATGATATCACCCGTAAAATATAACAAAATAAAATCTTTAGAGTTTAATACACATGCATCGATATATCTTGACGTTTTACTATGAAAAATATAAACATAATCCTCTCCAATCATAATTTTTTTCACTCATCAATCACTTGCTTGAAGCATTTTCTTGTCAAAACCATTGCGGTATCAATGTATTGTCATACTAGTTAAGATTATTATTAAATCATACCAAAAGTGCCATAATTGTAGTATATTCTAATTAGTAAATAATTTGCAAAATTTAAATTTTAGAATCTGCGAATTTACTTTAAATTATCGAATCTGCAAATTATATTCTAAATAACTTCGCTTTTCTATAATGGCATATAGTTTTTTTAAATTATTGAGTTCCTCAGAATCATGTCAAAAACGAAGCTAAATTCAGTAAAATAAAGTTTTATAAAGTTGAATCAAATTTGTATTATTTAGGTGAATGCTCACTAATCATAATTTTTTTCTATCATGAAATAATTGTTTGAAATTTTTTTTTGATATTTTATATTTCCACATGAGCTAAGATTATTTAAAAATAATAATAAAAAATAGGAAAAAAATGGGTGATTTGTAAAAGTAAAAAACAGCTGTAAAATGTAAGATAATTTTTTTAAAAAAATGTTAAAAAAAGTTCCATGAAAAAATTATTTCTCAGAGCGATTTGCAAAGCAATTTGCCCATTTATATGACAGAATTGTTTCTCAATTATTTTTTGCGGACTTCACAGTCATATCAATATTAGAACAATAAACTCAATAAAATAAAGTGCTTCTTAATTGAAATAAAAGTTTTATTCGAGCAAAGTGAAACTCACCAATCAAAAAACTTTTCTATCCTTCATTGCTTGTTTGAATCATTTTCTCTTCAATATTATTACATCATTCCAACTCATTTTCACAGTAGTTCAGATTCTTTTAAAATCATGCACAAGAAATATTAGCTGAAAAATGACTGATTTGTAAAAGTAAAAAATTTATGATTCTTTAAAAAAAGTTTTTAAAAAAGTTTAAAAAAAATCTATTACAAATGTATCTCAAACAAATCTCCTAATTATATATGTAAAACAAATTCCACATGTATATGATAGTACATTTTTTCAAATATTATTTACATACTTCACAATCATTTTAATATTAAAAACAATAAATTCAATAAAACAAAGTGTTCCTAAAATTGAAATAAAAGTTTTATTCGAGCAAGGTGAAACCTCACCAATCATAAATCTTTTTTATCCTCCATCGCTTGTTTGAAGCATTTTCTCGTCAATACCATTACGTCACTCCAACGCATTTTCACACTTCTCAAAGATTATTTTAAAATCATGCACAAGAAATCTTGGGGTTCGAGTGGAAAAAAAAATATTTCAAAAGAAGAGTGGAAAGTAAAGTGAAAAGAAAGTAAAGAAAAGGAAATGGAAAGACTTTTCATCAGTCATCAGCACACGTCAACGAAATACGTCCGAGTCACTCATTTTGGCTTTTCTTTTATTTTATTTTTTGTCCTCTTTTTTTCTTAACCGTCATTTATTTCCAAAGTGCATGCTGCTGAAAGATTTTTCTTAATTTTTTTCTATTTTTTTTTTTTATCATTTGAGCATACGAACTAAAGAATGTAGAAGGTATTTTTTCATTTTGAAAGTTTAAGAACGACCATGATATTATTTAAGAGATAATACGGCGGGTATTAGCGAGATAGGAAAACGAGTAGATGAAATGAGTTAAAATAAATTCAAATGCTGGAATTGGCAGATATTTAAATCTATATAACTAAAGAAAGATTTAGTGGTTTTTGAAAAAATAAAGAAATGTTATTTTAAAAGCATAAAATTTATATCTTTATAAAAACTGTATTTTTTGTTTAATAGAACACTATTAAATATTTTAAATTTCGTTTTATCTGTGAAATATGCTTAAATTCCACTCCCGAAGTCTGAACAATAGTTAAAGCTTGTGAGTCATAATTATGAAAATCCTCATTTTTGAATTGCCCTGGGGAATGGTTATAGAGAATATATAATAATTTCAATTCCATGTTGGCGATAAAGTATTTTTTGCTCCCTTTAAAAAATTAAGGTAAAAAGCGCCAGCACTTAGGATGCTGGTACGGTTTACCGTAAATCCACTTTTACCGAACATGTTACGGAATAAATTATACCGTAGTTATAAGTTTACAGTACTAATATTTTACTTTAATTTTTAGAGCAACAATTACCGTGAAATCACTGAATAACTCTAACTCAATAATTATTTTCTCTTTTTCTTAATAATATTAATTTCAATAAATATAATAATTATTTTTCTTAAATAATATTATTATATATTTAATATAATAATATTATTTAAGAAAATAATATTATTATTAAAATAATATTAATAATATCATATTAAAATAATAATTTTTCTTAAAATATAAAAATTTCAATTCCATGTTGACAATGAAGTATTCTTTGCTCCCTTTAAAAAATTAAGGTAAAAAGCACCAGCACTTAGGATGCTGGTGCAGTTTATCGTAAATTCATATTTTCATTTCATTTATATTTTCATTTCATTCAGATTTTCATTTTTTCATTCATATTTTTATTTATATTTCAAAGAAATTGCTCTGTTGGCGTAGTTTACTGCTGCAAAAAGAAAGTCTTCTGAAGTTACTACCGTTTGTTAGTCTCTAAAATTAAACAAAACATTACTTTCTATTTTAAAGCATACAAAGATTGTTACTTTGTACATTTATTTAAGGAAATATGTTAAATTTAAAGACTTGTCAAAATAAATTAATGTTGCATAGTTCAATAAAACAAAATAATGCAAAACAAAGAAAATTCCATTGTTTATAAACTCTCACTTAGCCTTGTCACTTTCAAACATGTCAATATTCCTCTTAGCCTTGAAGTATAGAGAACAATATTTTGTGTTGAAATATTTAAGCAAGGCTAGAACAAGAATATCATATGTTCAAACCTTCTTTTTCTTTCATTCAATACATGGTTTAAGTATTTTTGAACATTGAATCGCTGAAATCCATTAACACTGAAATATTCTTAGCTACTTCTCTCAGCGGTTTAAGACATCATCTACTGTGATTGAGATGAGTAATAAGAAGATATATGAAAAGAAATGTTTATTTCAAAATAATGGTTGGATAAGCATCTCTAAACAAGTATAGTAAATTATAAAAAATAAAGACTAAAAGTTAAAAACAAAAATTTACAGTAATTACCGTTTCAAGTTAACTTGATAGACCAGTCATATTGTCCGAAAAACTCTCTGTTTTTGAATGTTTAAACGAAAAAAGAGAATTTCCCAACGATATGTTGTTCAGGTTAGTAAGGTGAGAAAGGGTTAGTGTGTCTTAAATCACTAATATTTCAGATTTTTCCCGTTTCCTAACAATACCTTAAGAAATAGTAATTTTTTAAATCTAAGCATATAAATTGCTTTTATTACTAAATAAATTTACCTCAAATTGGAAATCAATACGAAACATGTAATATTTTCAGAAATAGAGCATTTCATTTTATATTTCATTACCGGCGTTACGCAACACCTCAATTCAAAGTTTACGATAATCACTGTTCAACTCTGTGGCCTTATATTTTTAAATACATCACAGAAGACAAGGGAACTCAGGATCAAGCATTGGAACAAACTAATCTTCATAGAGGACTTTTTGATAGAACAAACCCGCATCAGCATCACATGGAGAGGAAAACCACAAAAACCTCCCATGGTTAGCCGTCTGTTACTGGATTTTAACTCGTGATACGTTTACCGCTGAGACAACCAGCCACCTCTAGGATTTGAGCATGGCTCATCATATTGGGAAGTAAACGCTCTTATTCCGCGAGCTATCTTGTGATATATATATATATATATATATATATATATATATATATATATATATATATATATATATATATATATATATATATATATATATATATATATATATATATATATATATATATATATATATATATATATATATATATATATATATATATATTATATATATATATATATATATATATATATATATATATATATATATATATATATATATATATATATATATATATATATATATATATATATATATATATATATATATATATATATATATATATATATATATATATATATATATATTAAAACAGGTCTTAGGCTGGGAAGGAGGGTACAAAATTTATTTATTGATTATTAGACAGGGAACGTTTATCAAAGTGAAGACGAGATCGTTGTGCTTCTCGATATAAGTTAGGGAAAATCCTGCAAAATAAATCCGTAAAATTTTTCATTTTAGGGAAAAATGGAAATCTTAGTCATTGTAATTGGTTTATTAAATAGGTGGCGCGATTCCGACAAAGAGCAAAAAGAAAAATGCCTTACTATTAATTAATGCATACTTGAGCCAAAAATAGATTAAAGGACAGGATGTGAATTTAAAAGTGTGAGAAAGCATTTCGTTTCGAACAGTAAATTAAGAAAGGGATTTACAGAAAAGGAATAAGATAAAAAGATTAAGCCCTAGCTCAAACTATATTGCAATTTTAAAAATGACAGACTCATTTGATAATATAACCTTCAAAATAATAGTTTTACCAAATTTCCTATCATACAGCTTGACAATGAAACTATAAATTATTTTCATTTTACCAAAAGTCATTAATCAACTCGCTATGTTTAACTCACTGTATTTTTTGGTTCAGTAAGAACCGATTGCTTTATATGTTTATTGAAATGCTTCAAAACATTCCATATCCTTTTTACATTTTTTAGTCTGCAATTAAGTGATTAAAGTGAATTTCACACTAGAGAAAATTTTTCAATATGAACTTAAAGAATCTATTCGGTCAGAAATTAGTAAAGTTCCATTTATTCAGTAAAGCAGTAAAGCGAACTTTATTTCGCAGTAATTGCCTTGCCGACTTAGTTGATTAGTTTTAAAAGCTTTTAAGTGAATTTCAGAATGAATTCTTTATTTACATTTAGCTGTTAATAAAGTTTTCCCAGAAAGAGCTGCCAGTTCTGAATAATAATGTAAATAGCTAGCAATAAATTAAATAATCAGATAAATACGTTTTTATTTCCTGTCTGCTCTAAATTCTTCCTTTATTTGTGACATGCTTTAGAATAAAACAATTTTTTTTTTCATGTAGTATAGAAAAATAATCTGAACTCAACTTATTTGATGATTGAAAAAATAAATGAATTTTAAATTATTTTGTAGAATATATAATGATATATTGCTGGAGATGAGGAAAAATTCTAAATGTCTAGTTAAGTAAAACAGAATATTTAATGAAGAATAAATTTTAAATGAATTTTTTAGTTATTGCTAGTAAAATATCGATTAAACATTTTTATTACAGTTAGGAATTGAATATATTTAACACGAGACGGACAGAAGTCCCTGTGAGTAATTTTTGCTTTTTGTTGCCCATTAATTCCTGAAATATTTAACTTAGAGCTGTGCACTTTCTGCACTTTCTTTAACTTTCTTAATGTGACTCTATTTAGGTTCTTAATCATTTGGGTTTTAGTTTGATAGGAGGAGAAATATAGAAATATCCCCTTCCCCAAGCAGGTTTTTTTATAATAGGTGTGGTTCTAAAATAAAGCACAATAATTTTTTCAAGTCGCAATTATTAGTTAATACCCATTCAAAAAAATGTTTTTTTGGACTTTATATCTGTTGAATTCAAAGTTATGTCATACAATTAACTTTCACGTCACGTTTGGTTGAACGTCATGCAATTAACTTTCATTATTATTTGCATGACAATAGCTGTTCCTCAGCAATACTACCTTGCCTAGGATTATAACAATATAAACACTTGTAACCAACATGTACGTGGTTTCTTTTAGACGCAATAATGAAATAAATTTTAACGGAAATTAAGTAGTTTAGATATCGGATCTAAATCGAATCGGATCGGTAATCGAATCTGAAATGCAATATAGTTCTTACGAAAATTGTTGCGCGTGAAAGTTTTTAACACGATGAACCCTAATTTCTATTCTAAAGTTCATATTCATAATTTTTCCAGTTCAGCAAATTTAAAAATAGACATAAAACTTCAAAAATAAAGTTTTTATTGTAGGAGTTGAAATGACCATTTTTGAATGTTTTAGGCATTTTTACAATAATAATTTTATTTTACCAATCATCAGAAAGGCATGAAGTTTTGATATACTATACTTGGAAAATTTTTTGGAAAAGTCAGAAAGTTTGAGATTTGAAGTTATCTTGTATCTTCAAAAATAACCTAAGAAATGGCAAAAAACGATCAAAATGACCTCAACGGCACTTTTAGAGTTAAAAAATATATTTCAACTTAATATCTCCTTAAATCTTGTAAATTTTTTCTTAATTTGTAAGAATATTCAAAAAGAAATATTTTCGAACTGTTATCCATAATTATTATTTTTATTAAGCTTCATTTGCGTGTAATACAGGAAAAATTGAACAAATTATGGAATTATTTATTGATAATTCTTAAGACACCATAATCAGTAAAATACAATTATTATTACTATTTTTACTTTTACAATTTTTTTTGATTGAAAAAGTTTACTGTCATCAGTAGTTAAGAAATAAAGAATGGCAAAGAGAAAAATGAATGATAGAAGAATTAAAAAGGGAAAATTTCTAAGAAAGAAAGGGATGAAGACGAGGGAAAAGGAAAATGAGAAAGCAGAAAAATGGTTTTGAAATCAAATCACTTAAAAAAAAATTCTAATCAATCAATCAAAATTAAGTACCAATTTTTCAATTACGTATCCTCCAATACATTTCACTACATATTTAAAAAAAAATCACATTTTTTCTCAATTTTGTCCAAGATATTTTATTTATCACTTTGTCAAACGAGTAGGATGAGGATGCTGCAAAATGTTTAGCGGTAGTTTCGAATCTTCTGGCGAGGCTGATACTGCGTTTTCAAATAAATGGTTCTTTTGAGTAAATCACGTTATGAATAGTAATCTTCAAAAACTGTGATTCTAGATAAGCATGTGACATTTCATATTTATCTCCAGCTTACATATACCCTTCACAAGAATCTATATCAGAGCTAATGTCATTAGAATTTAGTAAAATTATTGAAACTTACTTTTTATTCAAGTTTGTGCTGCTTTGATGATCTTGATGCTTTCCATACAGCCCTTTTACGTTGGTTCATGCATGTGAATCATGTTCATGCATGTGCATCATGTTTTCATTTTTTATCACTCTATTACCACCTAGTGAGTCAAATAGAAGTCTTCATCCTCTTCATAAACTTCTCTTGTATCGACTCACCTATTTATCAAAAAATATTTCGTAATTATTCAGAAATTACAGACATTTTCTTTTTTTTTTCTAATAGCAGGTACTGAACTTTTACGTCCTTCCCGTGGGAAGATGCCGGAAGTGTTGCTCATTTAGCGTTACCCAGTGGACACCTGTAAACTTATGTCACGGAGGCGAGTAACATTAACCACGCCACACTGCCACAGACACCCGTTCATAATGTGGGCCACATTCGCATATTATACACAACAGAGGACAACACATAGAGGAAACATCCATGTACATAGCGGGAGTCGAACCCGCAGCCATTGGCTTCGTAGTCAGGTGCGCTAACCGCTCTGTCACCTGACCGACGAAATTACAGACATAAAATGTATACATAAAACTAATTTTATTTTCATCCATAAAAAATTTATGCAAAATTTTAATTTTTAAATCACCGTTCACCTGAGTGATTAATCTTTTGGATGCATTTTAATAAACTATGTTGCTTTTATATTCTTACTCTCGATAGTTTAAAGTAAACTACATAAAAAAATCACTTAATCAGAAAATTATTTCCAAAACGCTTCACATGCTCATTTCGAATATTTTGAGCGTATAAATAAATTATTTTCGTGGAGTATTACGATTATCTTTATCACTCACTACTTCCTTCAGTTTTCGATAAAAGTAAAATGAAAAGAAAAAATCTCTCTGACTGGTTGATATCAATTTTGAAATAAAATTGTCAGCCGCAAGAAAAACCTTAGGAAAACTTCCAAGAATTGAAATCGGAGTTTCAACACCATATATCAGGATTTGGGATTTTACGAGACGTTCCTAAATTACTCCGGATAGAAGGCAGAATTTTATTTTTGTTTGCTCTCTCTCTCTCTCTCTCCTTCTCATCACTGTTTAGAGAAAAGGAAAAGGAAGAGGATGTATTTTGGAAGCTTTTGTGGTCGACTGGGCGTTTTTGATACTCCAACGCTATAAATCCCTGTTGAAATTGGACAGGTCTTCTGCTTGAAATTGAACAACACTTGGTTCAGCCCTTTCCTTCTTCTCGAGCTACGATGGGAATTACTTTCTAAATCTATCGAAATTGTAAGTATTACTGTTTGTATTGGGTGTATATGTCTTGAGAATCGGTTTATTTGCAGAAATCTACTTTCGTTTATTTTTAACAAAAGTTTTGAACTCTAGCTAGAATAAGCAATATCTTTTTTCTCTTTTATAAATATTATTATTGTTAATCTAAGGTTGTTTCCCAAAACTGAAATGAAATATTTCAATAGCGTTAAATGGTGAGAAAATTTCTTATGAGAATAATATTTAGGATAGCTAAATAGTTCATCATACCTTGAAAAAATAAACATATATATATATATATATATATATATATATATATATATATATATATATATATATATATATATATATATATATATATATATATATAAATACAAGAAAACACGAAGAAAGTTAAGAAAAACAATAAGTTTCATTTATTGCGCTTAAGCTGCAAGTAAACAGAACTCATTAGATAAGCTGAAAATGAAGAATAAAACAAAGAAAAATTATAGACATATGAAAAAAGGGGGGATAATAAGTAAAAAAATAACAGACAACAGTTTAAAAAAAAAAAGGATGAAATTTTATTTAAAAAACCGGACAAAAAAAAAGATATTCTCTTTATATCAGCCCACACGATTATATCCGCAAAGCAGAGTGCTTTCTGATATTGTATCAATAAAGCCAAAGGAAAATATATTAATACAATAGTGTAAGGAGCACTCAGAAATCTTTTTTATAAAAATTACAACAAATAAAATAGAACAGAAAACAAAATAAATAAATTATATATATATATATATATATATATATATATATATATATATATATATATATATATATATATATATATATATATATATATATATATATATATATATATATATATATATATATATATATATATATATATATATACAAAAACTTCACAAATGGATAATCGTGTTATTTATTTAAAGATTTCAAAGAAAGTAACAATGTTCAATTCATACCACTCATAATATTTAAATTTTTGACATTTTCGGAATAATGCTGGAAATTTTGAAGCGCTAAACCATGTAATTTAGAATTTCATCACTTTACAATTTTTGAGAATTTCAACTAAAAGTTTAATACTGAAAACGATATCTAAAATTTTTCTATTCAAATATGATTGCGATTAGGTTGGTTACAAGGACATCTTTGAAGTTTGATTAAATATGTTAATTCTAACATTTTAGAAAAATTATAGAAGCAACTTTACTCTTCGTTAAAAGACTCAATTTTAAGAAAATTTTTATAGAAAATAAGGAAACTTCGCAAATTTATCTTAGCTTCCGTACTAAAGATTTTAAATAATTGCGTATGTGCCCCTGAAAAAATATCAAACTTACGTAAGTGAAAATAAGAGATTTCACAAAAATTCGTAAGTTCAACTCCGTAAACGTATTGGAATATCATTTTATTTTTGACTGAAAAAAATCATAGCAGCATTTATAATGGACGTAGAGGATGTTTTCGTTCAACCAATCGTTGCATTTCTAAATTTCATCAATATACTTCTTCAAACTCGTATTCCATACCCATGTTTTAAGTTCGAAGGTACGCTTTGAACGAAAAACAGCATTTAACATCTAAGAACGGCGTGCTTGTAGCTTTGTCTTAGTAGCGTTAATCACGACATTACAACGTAAAGAAGCGTAGCATCTAAAATCTAAAATAAACATGAGCCTGTGCAGTTGCTTCAAATATTACGTACGGGGGCGTACGAAAGCTAACGCAAAACTGCGAAGAATTTTTGTTTGCTTAGTATACCTCATGATTATTTGTTATTTTCTGAAAGAACATTTCAAAAACTTAAATAAAACAATTCAAGATGCTTAAGAAATAAATTTCAATTATTTACTGTCACTAAATCCTAATTAGACATAAGCAAACATAAGTAATTACTGTGCATAAAATCTCATTATGTGGTTATTAATCATTGTTTAGTTTGCTTTTAGCTGAAGTTAGTGTGTTTAAACAGTCTTTTTATTCTCCTGATATATCTTTTCAGTTTATCTACCATAAAATCTAAAAAGTAAGTACGCTCATGTTGTAAACCTTCTAATAACAAGTACTTAATGTCTGTGTAAACAAGTTCATGACTTTAATATATTTGACTTTCATATTTTATTTATCCTTATAAGTTTTATTTTGTCTTAACAACTAATGAAATTTGCAAAATAACATTTTCTCGACAAATAATGCTTTAACGGATAAAGAAACATATTTTAACAAGGTCTGTTAAAATGAAAGGTAAAAGAAATGGCAACATTATTTAAAAATCTTTTTTTTCTGAATTTTTAAGTAGTGGAATTACTTTAGTAAATATGAATTATAATAAAGTTGTTATACAGCCTACCTTTAAGATTAGGTTTTGAGTGAATTTTATTACTATAAATTCCTCGTTCTATTAAAATTTTGGGCTACTTATTTTCTGCGCATTTAAAAGGTATTATTATAACTTTTGCTTAAAAATGTTACGTGTATTAAATTTTATCGTTTTTATTTTAACTAAAATATGATTTGAGCAGTCCTTGCAAATTTATTTGAAACTTGTGTTACACTGTAAAAAATTCCACATCAAAAATTCTAAATAAAGGTAAAGAAATGATTTCCGAAGAAATGTAAGTTCGAAGTAACAACGTATGTTTTATATTTATAACTGACAATGAATAGCCGATCCAATTTCGGGATTTTGACAACTAATGTTCAACTCCGTAACCTTGTAATTTTGAATCCAATTCAGAATGCAAAAAAACTCCCGGATCGAGTATTGGGATAAATTCTCTTCCGTGGAGGACTCTTTAATGGAACTAACCACATTTGCGTAACATTGAAGGGAAAACCTCGAAAATTTCTCACGTTTAGCCTGATGGAAGGAGGACTTTAACTCATGATCCGTCTATCACTGAGGATCTTTCATGTCAGCATTGTTGTCGTTGCGAGCCGGGTGCGGAGTTCGAATCAACCAGCCATAACAGGGATTAGAACCCGGATCACCTCTTTGGGATGGGACCGTTCTGCCCCTTGAGCCACCACGGCACGGAACCAACATATTGCCCATATCTTTCCCCGCGGTATTTCAATATTTTTTATAAGCTCAAAAAAGCCCAGTGTCTGCGTAAGTGTGATAAAACGTCGAAGCCAAAGTGAACGAGTACTAGTCACTGGTTCAATCTGCAACCAATGGTTTTTATCAAGCATGACACTGATTGAGCGACGAATTTTGATCACAAAGAAACAAATGCCTCTATAATTTTTATTTCATTGAATAAATTTTATGAAATATCACTATATTTTTTAAAACTATTGACTATAATATAATTTTTTCATTCCTCGTTCACGAAACAAGCATATTTCAAGAAAAAAATTATTATTTCTTAAAAATAATTATTTGATTTATTCCCCACTTGCCTGTACTTCTTCTCATTAATTCATCAATTCATTGCATAATTCATTATCAAGTTAAGTAATAAATTTATTCACTAATTTGCCAATTTACTAACTTGTTAATTTCGTCTTTTTTCCATTATTTTTGTCATGCTTGAAATCAAGAATCAATATATAGTTGTTAATCAAATGATACATTAGGAAATTAGTAATTAAATATGTGTAATATAACTATAAATAAATAATGCACATTTGTATTAATCTAAATATCTATATTGCCGTAATTTAACACTTCTGAAAAAAAAAGAATAAACAAACAAAAGTGACATTGTTGAAAAATACTGAATAGAAAAAACGCTGTTCAGTGAAATCAGCAAAAGTCAAGATTGTCTTTTACAAAAATTGATAAATTTAGAGACTTTCCAAATTTTCAATATATTTCCTTGCTTACTAATCTATCAAATGTAATAAAAAAAATCATTCCTTCTTTATTTGGAAACAGTATATATTTGAAATCCGTTATATAGATTTATTCATATTTGATGATGCATTTTCGAAGTCCGCTTTAAAATAACTTCGACACAAAGAGAGGTAAAAATGAATAAAGGATACAAATCGAGAATCTTATCTTAATGAGCATTCTCTGAATTCAAATCGTTAGGACTTTTGGAAAGGAAATATCCTTTTACATCAGTTAATACACTGAAATAACATCCAATTAAGAATGTTTCTTGAGCTTCGTTGTAGGAAATTTTACCTAAAGATTATTTATGCATAAAATATTTTAAGATTACAAGGCTAAGATAAAAAAAAAGGGAACTTATATTTTCTGTAAAATTTTCTAATTAGAGTCACTTATTAAAATTCTTTTAATTACAGGTTGCTAATCCCTAATATATTATAAGTAGAATGATTTAGGAGGTAATACATAATGTAATATTTTTTTATGAATCAATACAGACTAAACAAAACGTATATCTGCTTTTTTATTTAGCTCTTGCGTCACTGTCATTCAGATAATTAATAAAATATCTATCAATGTAAAAGGTTTAGAATTATAATTCAAGGAGCAATTTATTTTTCAATTTTTTGGCAATTCAAAACCGTTAAACATTTTAAAGTTTCAAGCAAATATAAAATTTTCACAATGTGACAATAAGTTTTAAATTTATTTAAAAACTCTTAACATATATCTCATTTTTAACATAATAATAATTCAGTTTTAAAACTAGATATTTAAACATAACAGTTTTAAAACTAGATATTTTTATTCAGACATCTTGTTATTTAAAGACTATGTACCAATATTCTTAAGAATTGGGAAATGTAATGAATATTCCAAAATTGTTTGTAAATTTTAGTAAAACGCGAAATATTGGAAATAAGCAACGAAAAAAAAGGTCTTAAAACAAATTTACACAAGGTATATTGAGAAAGAAGAACTAGAATTGTACTATATATATATATATATATATATATATATATATATATATATATATATATATATATATATATATATATATATATATATATCGCACCCTTGCTACAAAAGTGCCACAACTCAAAAATCGTAATTTTTGAGTTATGACCGTCATTAGACGTAGTTTACACGTCTCTACCAATCTTCAAAAGAGCCAGAAGTTGCATTGAAAAATCAACCGCCAGAGGGCAGTTATGGCGTTTTGTTGTTATCAAGATGCATAGGACCCCTTCCACTGAAATGCCACATCTTGAGTTGTCGTCCAGCCGTCGTAGAGTAACGTGCGTATCGTTTATCTTCTAAACTGTTATATTTCGAGTTGTGGCGTTTTTTTTGTTTCAATTGGTAGTGATCAGTTGAGTGATTTTGAATTGCGGCATTTTAGATGATTCATTTGTGGAATAGGATTGTTTCGTATTTTGAAATATGTCGTTTTTGATGAATGAGTGAAAAACATTTGCTGGTTTGAACTCAAAATGTGTCACTTTTGGCGACATCGAGACATCTAAAATCCTCACCGATTTACGTACCTGCACAGTACGTGACTCTGATTCAGACAGCGAAAAAACAGGGTCCCCCTTACCGCGTTCATGAGCTCACATTCGAAGATTTTTATGACTTAAAACTGCTGCAAGAGCAATGGGACAAAAACTTTAATATGGACACTGAGAAGAACAAAATAAAGTGGCAAGACATGAAGATACTTCGTGTCGAACAAGATCAACCTCGTTCATTCTTCCATAAAACATCCTACAGTGACGAAACTTTCAAGAAGGTAGACATGTGCAACAAGAAGAAAACTCAATCTAAAGAAGATTTGAATACCATCCAGTTGGTTCAGGCTTATTCAGCTAAGATTCCGTTGCCTGACAATAAAAAACGAGATATCCAAGATCTTGTTGATAAAAACATAGTCCCAAAGTTTTATTACAACTCCTTCTTTAAAACTATTCTTGAATAAGTTTGCAAAATATAACCACGTGCTACCAGTTGTGAGCCTGATAGAAGAACATTAATTTCAAATATTTTAATTTGTTAAATTAAGTGGTACCTACCTACCAGGTTTTATTATTTTATGTAACCAGTTCTTTTGATTAACGTTTTTCTCGTTATATTATTATAATAATTTTGTAGACACAAAATGATCAGATCTCGTGTGGAATCTAGTGAAAGCAGCAATATGATATAATAATATAATATATAATATAATAATAATATAATATAATCTACAATATGAGTGTACTGAAACTGTAGTCATTAGCATTACTATTTAATTATTCTTATCGTTCTTGTTGTTTTGAACTTTTTCACAGTTTATTATTCGTCAAAGAGTTTTGTTTGAGAAAAATAAAAGTATTATTACTTTTTCATTAATTTGGGCAACTTTTTTTATTCACACATTACCCATTGTATTGTACCTACCTAGTTGATCTCTATTAGATCATTTAAAAACGTAAAATAAATCCATGATGGAGCAGTAATAAAACGTCGTAACTAAAAAGCTATTTTCATTTTAAGTCATCAAGAGTGTCATATGTCCAGAAAACAATCTTCGAAAGTGCCCCAACTCAAAATAATTTACTCCATTCTTTGTACGTGAGAAATCAAAACAGTCGTAACTTGAAAAATTTGAATTTTGAGTCGGAAAGATGGGAAAACTAGAACAATGACTAACGATCATAGTTTGAGATGTATCGGTCTTCATATTGACAAATTCAAAAATACTAAAATGTGCCTAGTCAGCCCGGGAACAGTTTTTTGCAATTCCTGAAAAACGTAGTTTTTTGAGTTGTGGCACTTTTGTAGCAAGGGTGCGATATATATATATATATATATATATATATATATATATATATATATATATATATATATATATCAAAATGTAAAATTTAAATTTAACTTTTTATTACAACCTTTCCTTTCGATTATATATTTGAACTTTACTTTAAAACTGTTAGAAAAAAAATCACTTAAAATATAATAAAGTGCCATCTGACTTTAAATTTAACTGGTTGAAAACAAATTAAAAATTTATACCCAAAAGGCAAACATTTCTGAACCTCACAACAAATTTTGAGTAATTGTCCCTTGAATAATGTGCATCATAATTTTCAGAAAAGGTTATGAAAATGTCTTTAATGTTTACATAATAATGAACAAGCTGACACTTGTTATATGAAGATATTATTTATAAGATTAAATATGTGATTGTTTAGATCTTCCTTTAGGGATAAATGACTGATTGACGTGACACAGGAATTTTATTTCCCAAGTGGGGCCAATGTTGAAGCTTCCATTGTCCACTGAAGGATACTCTGTCGATGACGGATGGTTTCAATGACGACAAAACTTAGGACAGTGATGGATGGTCTCTAACAGTATTCTCTACCAATAAGAAGCTCTCCATGAGGTATTTACGAGATTTTTCTTCATCACAGATTTGAAATAGGTTCTATTCAACGTATCCAAGGAGGAAGTTTGTTTTGCATTCAAATAAAGAAGTATTATGAACCTTATATTTTTTTCTCTGTCTCAAAATCCTTTTAAAGATGGAAAATAAACAAAAAATACAATATATTCCATTAATATTACATTATAGAGGAGATGCTGGCTAGTGGGGACATTTTTTCAAACTTGTCAATAAGCATTATTAAATATAATTTTTAAACCGTAAAGTATTTTTGGAACAATATTTTGGGCATTATTTTTTGTATCTGAACTTCAATAGTTCTTTAGTTCTTCCCTATTTCTTTATAAGGTTGATTTTGTCCACGCTAGCCCCGCATAGTGCAATGCAAAATGAGGATAATCAAATATCACGAAACTTTCTCTGTTTTTGACGACATCGTTTTCAGGTTTATTCTTCGAGCAAAAAAATTAATGACTATTCTATTCTTATGCCGGAGAAAAAACTTCTCAATGCCTTATGTAGTTTAGCTTTGGTAATAATCACTGTAACGGTAATAATCACTTAACGTAGGCACCATATCGGTTATACAACACGAGAAAGACAGGTAGAACAGAGAGATAATTTACACCCATGCCCGTACCTGGATTAACTCGAGACAAACGAGGTACGATGCCAACTCCTTGACCATCATTTAGTCGGGTCAGCTTTATTCGTCAATTCACTTTTGAATGTCTAGCCTTTATTCTAGTTTCGTCATTCAAATTAACAATCTCCCACAATGCATGACGATGAGGTTTTAGTTGAGGAAAAATTTTCCCAGAGGGCTCGAGTTTCGTAATAAATCACATAATTTCGTAACGAAATGATTCCCAAAATTAACAAAATGCTGGTCAAAGATTGCTGAAACATCAAAAGTTTGACTTTAATTTCTGAGAATTCGGGGCTAGTGTGGACAATCTTGACAACTTGCTAAGTTGTCATTTATTACAACTCAGAAATACATACCTCAACCTTAAATTAAAAGAATTTCAATCGAAAACTTACTGTACAAAAGTATTGATGTAAAATATTTAAAAAACTATTCTATAAAAGAGCATATCATGGTAATGAGAACGACATTTTGAATGCAAATTTGCATCAAAATTATTATTCAATTAGGTTAATTTAATAAATATTTAAATTTTTTTTCTGATTTTCATTAAAAAAAATTTTGAATGCCAATTTTAAATGCACATTAAGATGCAGTCTTGGTAATGGCCCCAGACACAGGCGATAGAAGCTTGTTAATGTTTTTTTTCCATGAAATTTCAGGAAAAAACTTCTTTTTTCATGAGAAATGAAAGGTTCATGATTAGAATAACTATATCTATCTTTCGTAAGAAAATTTAACACCATAATCTTCAAATCTATAAGCAACTCCCACTCTACCGGAATAACGCGCCTGTTTTTTTAATTGAAAAGAAACTTGACTAGCGCAAAGTCGTTAACTCTAATTATTATTGTTGCTAACAATTTTCCATTTATTTGCATCAATTTGATATAATTTAATTTAAAAAGGGAAAAAATTAAAGTTTGTAATTTATCAATGAAAAAATCCACTCAAAGCATGTACTCGCTAGCCCAATCAACATACGTTTTCTTATGCCTAATGCTGATTCATAGAAAATTTACAGAGCAAAAGTTAATATTGAAATAGGTAAGAAAACATTATTATTTATAACATACTATCACCTTATAATATATTATCACTCTTTTTGAAAATCAAAAAATATTTTAATAATGAATAATGTCAGTTACTTATACACATTAAGAGCCTTTGCTTTCCACATTTCTACCAAAGCATTCACAGTGTGTGATGATTACGTAAATGCACATAGACGAACTGCACCTTAAAAACATACTCTTACAAATTTCTACTAAAGTATTCATTGTGTGATTATGCAAATTCACATTGAAGTATTGCACCTTAAATACATACTCTTACAAATTTCTACCAAAGCATCCAGCTCATGGAAATATTGCATATTGAAAGCATACTTTAACAGATTTTTACCAAAGTAATCACAGTGTAACTATGCAAATGCACATGTAAGTTAACGCCAGTTTTTCCAATTAACGATATCTCACAGAAGAGAATTGATCAATAAATAAAAATATTATTCTAGAAAAATTTTATAATTTTTGCACCATGTCAACAGAAGCCCCACCCCTCACCCCTATATATTTCTAAGAAAAAGTTAATAAATTTAATGAAAAGCAATAAAAATACAAATAAAATTTGCATGCATTAAGTAAAATTTAAATGCATAAAGTTATCAAGTTTGAATATTAAAAATAATAAAAGTTTAATAAAGCAATGTAAAATAGCGTAATAAAATTTGACAGAAAAAGAATTACTGTACCCCTATATTTCAACATAATCCAGCGACATTTTAAGCGACTGTCATGTTTTTCACATGAATTAAATTTCGAATACGTTGAAATTATTCAACATTTAAAAGTATCGAAGATTTGTAATTAAATACGGACATTATGCGATGTGGACACTATATTTAAAAAATGCAATATAACTTAATAAAGTAACTCATAAATAAAACATTAGATTTCATTCTTATTTTAAACTTTTATTTACACCATTGTGCAACAATTTCAATATGGATGTGAGAATAACATTTCCTCCTTGTGAGAGATGGGTATTAATTTCAATACGAGGACTTGAAATAGGCTTTTGAAATATCATTTCAATTTATCCCACTTTGCTTTCATTTTTATTTTTGAAAAAAATTATAATGTATCTAAGAGAAGCCTAATATTTCCATGCATACAAAAAATTTTAAAATAAGAAAACACGAAGACAAGATGGTTTAAAATATGAATAGTACTTTTATTATACTGTATTCAGTTTTGACAAAGCTTGATCAACCCTGAGATATGCTCCTATACTTTTTTCCTCTTAAATTAAGATTGCTTGAAGAAAATATGTTAATGTAACTTCATTTTTATAGAAAATAAAAATTAATAAATAAATAAGCTTAAACGACGAACTATTTCTTAGAATCCTCAACAATACATATTTTTTAAATAACTATGTTTTTTGTTCTTAACTATATTAAGGTACATAACAGAAATATAATTTATCTGAAATCTTCTTCAATTTCTACCATTTATTATTCTTTTCACATATCCGTAATTAAACCTTTAAAGTAACCGGTTCAGTGACAATTTGTCACGGTCCAATATGTTGTGAGTTCAATTTGCCATACAGGCCATCGTTTTCACAAATCGTCATATGGACAATTCATCGTGGGCACGATTCGTCGATAGCCTAATTCGTCTTTTTGCATAATTCGTAACAAGTAGAGTTCGAAAAAGATACAAATCGTCGTTAGGAGAATTCGTCATGGGCACACTTTCTTGTGCTTTCAGTGTATCGATTTATGGAAGAAAAGCTTTTATATTGTTCGAGAAAGCTAATGAAAAATTTCGTATTTCTAATTAATAGTGAAATTAGTCCCACGAATTTATTAGAAAAATGTGTCAATGAGTTTCAGAGGTCAACTTTTAAACTCCGAAAAAAAGTATTCGAAAAGAATATTCTATGCAAGGATATATAGAATAAATTTACACGTAGGTTTATATATATACTGTATATATATACTGTATATACTGTATATATATACTGTATATACTGTATATATATATACAACACGTAGGTTTATATTATAAAATTACAGAACAATGAAACAGAGCGGAAAATAAAAATAATATAAATAACAAGAAACTGGAAAGAAAAAAAAAACCGAAAAAAATTTAAAAAGTGAATAAAATTCCGGAAAATAAAAGATATAATCTTTTCATCAGCTCACACAATTTATTCGCAAAAAGGAGTGCTTTCTAATATTGTATCAATGTAGCTAAAGCGAAATATATCAATAGAATAGTGTGAGAAGCACTCAAAAATATTTACATAAAAATTACGACAAATAAACTAGAACACAATAAGTGAAAATATATCTTAGAAAATAAAATATAAAGAGAAAACAGAATAAAACATGAAACAAAATCTATAAAGTGAGCAGCGAATTCAAATGAGCTTACATGAACGGGAAATTTTTCAAGAATGGTTTAAAGTATTTTCGAAACAAGATTGCCAGATTGCAAAATATGAAACCAAAACCGCAAATTGTGGTAAAAGCGTAAATATGGGGTTTTGTATTAAAGTGCGTTCTTACTTCAGTACTGAAATGCGTTTGATTTGTTAGTAAACAAGGATGGGCCCGAAAATGGATGTGCGCATGGTAATATTATACAGGATAATTTAAAGAAGCTGACAATTAATAATTTTAGACAATTAACACTTTTCTAAGAAAAGTAAAATAAATCAGAACGAAATAAGAATTG
This sequence comes from Parasteatoda tepidariorum, assembly GCF_982258835.1. Lineage (NCBI taxonomy): Eukaryota > Metazoa > Arthropoda > Arachnida > Araneae > Theridiidae > Parasteatoda > Parasteatoda tepidariorum. The sequence continues at coordinate 83,494,233 of NC_141762.1, forward strand.
CCTGTTTTGCACTTAATTTTAGCCACGGATTTGCCTGCAATGGATTTGCACATGGTAAAAATTATACTAGTCAACAAAGTATTTTTTTAGTAAATTTATTTGCAATAATATACAATTAACTCAATGATTTTACACAGAATTCAATTACTTTAGTTGGATATCCATTGTTTTTTATCAAATTTTGAAAGAGTTCATCTGTTTTTTTTATTATTATTTTATACTGTTTTAAACTAATTACTTGGAATTCTAATGTTTCTAGGAGCATCTATGTAAATACCACAATTAGTGAAATGAATAAAATTAAAAGAATATGTAGTAATATTTATTTATCCAAAAAACAAATAGATAAACTCATTCAAAATTTGATTAAAAAAACAATGGATACCCAACTAAAGTGATTAAATTCTATGTAAAATCATTGAGTTAATTCTATCTTATTGTAAATAAATTTACTAAAAAAAATTACTTTGTTGACTTGTATAATTTTTACCATGTGCAAATCCAGTGCAGGCAAATCCGTGGCTAAAATTATGTGCAAAACAGGTAATTCTTATTTCTTTCTCTCTTCTATTTTATTATTTTTTCTTAAAAAAGTGTTAATTTTCAAAAATTATTAATTGTCAACTTCTTTAAATTATCCAGTATAATATTACCTTGCGCACCCTTTTCGGGCCCATCCTTGGTAACTAACAAATCAAACGAACTTCAGTAGTGCAGTAAGAACGCACTTTAATACAAAGTCCCTCTATTTGCTCTTTTACCTCAATTTGCGGTTTTGGTTTCAAATGTTGCAATCTGGCTATCCTGTTTCGAAAATATTTTAAATCATTATTGACAAATTCCCCGTTCATGTAACTTCATTTGAATTCGCTGCTCGCTTTATAGATTTTGTTTAATGTTTTATTCAGTTTTTTCTTTATATTTTATTTTCTGCTTTTTCGTGATATTTTCTCTTATTGTGTTCTATTTTATTTTTTGTAATTTTTTTGTAAAATTTTTTTTGAGTGCTTCTCACACTATTGTATTGAGATATTTTGCTTTGGCTATATTGATTCAATATTAGAAAGCACTACTTTTTGCAGATATAATCGTGTGAGCTGATGAAAAGATTATATCTTTTATTTTCCGGATTTTTATTCATTTTTTTCCCTTTTTTCGGATTTATTTTTCTTTCCGGTTTCTGGTTATTTATATTATTATTTATTCGTTTCCCCCCTTTCTTCATTGCTCTGTAATTTTTTCCATGTTTTCTCTACATTTTGAACTTATAATAAATATATAAAACAATTCGATCATATGTGGATTCGAAATTCACCCTATGCACTATGACATACACATGGTGGGTAGTTACTAATACCTGAAATAAAATCCGTATAGTAAAATGCAGTGGAAATTATCGTAAACTGTGCAGAGAAAAAAGTTAACAAGCGTTTAACATGACTTGTTCCGATGCAATCTATAGGTGATTTCATTGAAATCTAACAGAATTTTTTTGTTCATCTTTTTCAGATTCTTATGATTCAACAGTAAAAAGAACTCATGATTAATTATAAAGCAAATATTTTAAATGAATTGGTTGTTTTAAAAATAAAAATCTAACTATATTTCACGTAATTTTCTCTAATAATATAAATATAATAATATAATATAAATTTTATTTAATATAATTGATGAATTGATTATTTAACTAATTAAATACTCTCTAAATAATTACCCAACTCGCTTTTACGAAATTTACATTTCACTGCAATTTATTCTTCTAATCATTTTTAAATTAGTAAAATTTCAATATTATTTTCTCAGTTTAATAAAATTATTCCTTTTAACTTCTCAGTTTTTCAATCATTTTAATGAGAATGGAATTTCATTAGAAAGAATGGGGCTTGTTTATATTTCAGACATATAGTTATACTAATGTCTAGATTTAATTATGTTTCATTTCAAAAACTATTTGCAAAGTATTCCGTAGGTATTTATTTAAATCAAGCTTTCGAATCCCAAGCAAATTTACTAATAAATACTCACAAAAGAGAGGAAAAATAATTTTCTTTTTTTCCTATTTCTAAAGTTTTTTTTTCTAAGTTATAATTATATTAGTATTAAATCAAACAATTAAAATATTTTTTTTCTGTACGCAGAGAAAAAAATATTCTGGTAAAATTACCGGGATGCATGGTAGTAATATTTCTAAAAAAAACGATATTGGTAAATAAAACAAAAATATACAGTATTTAACACTAGAGCGACGAAGAGGTCATTTTAATCGCGAATCAATTTTGTGATGATTAGGTTCGCAAATCAACTTCTTAAAATAATTATGCAAGCTTATTTAACTTTTGCTGCATTTCCTAACTTTTTGAAATCTGCAAAAGCATTATAGTACAATTTTCTTTTGAATATATAATGAGCGTATAAATTGATGATTTACCTAGAGCAACCACTGCTGTCAGAATGACCGCAATAGTGATATGAGTGCATATAAGCACTGTTTCATCTTCTTCATTGCTTATCTTTATTTTATTCTAGCACGCTCCTCGTTATTAGATGAGCACTGTACAATTTTCCTTTTTTTCAAGGGAAATATTCTTCTGCCCTCCAGTCCCTCGCAATTTCATTACAAAATTGTCAATATCATCTGTTCTGATTATTTAGAGATATGAGCTCGCAATGAACTTATGTAAAAATACCGTGTCCCACTATCCAAGAAAGTGTACATTTTTTTAAAAAATTCTAATTTGTATTTTATAGCAGGGAAACTATTAAAATGCAATAAACAGCTCTTGTCATTGAAAATTTCTTACGATAAAAATTTTCTCAGAAGAAGGGGAAAAATATAATAAAATTTTAATTTACTTTCTGGCTTGCTGGAGAAATAAAGACCAACTATTTTTTGATCAGTATGATATATCTAGAAAAAGACAGAAGAACCTTGGTAGAATTTGCCGTTATTAACTAATTGGCGTAGTCTTTATCGGAAAGAAATCCTTCTGCCATTGGGCTAATTTAACAGGCATCTTTTTACATACCTAAAACGTGTGTACTCTTTTGGGGCAAAATGAATTTCAATAATTGTGTAAAATATCAAAGCTACAGCTACCTTGTACTTTTAAAAAAAACTATTCCAATGCGGCATCAAAAAGATATTATTATAGATCAATGTAAACTAAAAAAAGAAAAAAATATCTGCACTTTGAGTACTATAAATAACTATGGAAGTGTTAAATTAATTTTGAATCCTAAAAATCTCCATGAAAATGTAGGTTTTTACAATTCGAAATATTTTTAAAGTGGGTGCATTCTCTTAAATAACCTTATTGTATAAACCAGAAACGCGATAAATTTTGTTAATACTCCTGGTAGTTTGACAACACTTTGCTTCTCTATGTATTACAAGTAACACATAGAACTCATATTCATGCTTATCTTTTTGATTTAAATAATAATACATTTTCTCTATGAATAAATTTAATCTTTATTTGATTACAAGACTTGAGTTTGTAATTTATTTAGAAAACGCAGCGAGGTGCAAAAATCTGAAATTGTCTAAATTTATTAAGAAATAATGTTTTTTCTAATATTTGAAAAGGAAATTGGTTCGATTATATTTAATAAAATATACTGATTATTCTTTCCGCAAATTTGATATAGCAATTCCAAAAAAGTATTTTAATGGATAATAACGTAGATTAATTCATTTATTAAAAATTAAATATTTTAAGGTAAAATTTTGAAAGTTTTACTTTTTAAATAGTTATTGCGTATGAAGCATTTAAATAGTTATGGCTAAAAAGTATAATGATTAATAAATATCTTTTCCTGAATTATGAATAATTTTTAACAAAACTTATTTTTTCACATATGCATTTATATAATTTCTATGGTATATATAAATTTTTTTCTTATATCATGGTTTTCAAATCCTTCACAAATGTGTAAAGATTTAAGAAAATAATGTCAATTCTGGGAATTTAATTTCTTCTCTCATGTGATTAACTTTACGTGATGACTAATTTACGTGGAACCTAATTTTAAATTATTTATTTATAATTAGGTTCCAGGATTAATTATAAAAGTAATTATTAAATAGTTGGAAACATGTTATGATTGTTTAAGCATGGCTTCATGCTTAACAAATGCGGTTTTATTCGCAAAAAAGGAATTCCCAAAAATAAATCAAAAGAAAACTTAAATGTAAATGTTTTTTTCAAGGAATAGGTTTTATGTTTTCATTTTTTATCAGCTGCAGAAAATCTAATTTTTGTGAAGAAAAAAATATTTCAGATTTTTATAAAATTTTGAAATTACTCATTCAAAATACGAAGTTGGTACTAAATCATATCATATACTGTTTCACAAATAGAAAAAGGAAAATTTGTATGTTGCAAAGTCACAGAAAATTCACTTTATCTATTTATTTGGTCTCTTATTATTTTGAGATTCAGCTTACATTGTGAAAGGGTGTGGGCCCAAGAGAAAAGTGACAATCCATGTGAGAGTACTTAGTTTGTCTGGGTACGAATCTCATGCATATGCTAGGAGGGTAAAAGTGCCCAGATGTTGCGTGGGGATATTTCAACAACGAGCATATCTTATCAACACAAAAGAGGGAAGAAATTCGCTGTCGTCATTTTATACTTGTTATAGTAAGTGGAATAAAACGATTGAAGTATGAAGCCACGTAAAATGGATGACGGTATAGAATATCATCGATAAAAGAACTTTGCTTTTGAATTGTCCATCATGTAAATTTCCCTAGATATTTCCTAAGAATTAGGCAAAACAACTCTTTTTTTTTATCTTTAACTTACATCCGGTTTTTTCTGACACTTTATTTGATATTCATTAGTCGAAGAGTATATCGTAAAAAAAAAAAATTTTTTTTCAGTGGGCAAGAACATGTTATTGTTATGACTTGTATTTTTTTTTCATTAAAAAACAGCTTGCATATCTTTATTTTTCATTAGCGGCTAAAAATTTATTTTTTTGAAAAACAAATTATTTCAGATTTTATTCAACTCCGAAGTCTCTTAATCAAAATACGAAACCGATACTAAAGCCTATCATATACTGTTTCACAAATAGAATGAAAAAAATATGCATATTACAAATTCAAGGAACATCCACTTTATTTATTTCGTCCCTTATTATTTTGAAATTCTGTTCAAGTTGTGTAAGGGTGTGGGCCCAAGAGAAAGGTGACAATTCATGTCAGAGTTCTTTGTGCGCCCGGGTACAAATCTCATGCATATGCTAGGAGGGTAAAAGTGCCCAGATGTTGCGTGGGGATATTTCAACAACGAGCATATCTTATCAATACAAAAGAGGGAAGAAATTTGCTGTCGTCATTTTATACTTGTTATAGTAAGAGGAATAAAACGATTGAAGTATGAAGCCACGTAAAGTGGATGACGGTATAGAATATCATTGAAAAAAGAACTTTGCTTTTGAATTGTCCATCATACAAATTTCCCAAGATATTTCCTAAGAATTAGGCGAAACAAATATTTCCTTTCTTTATTTTTATCTTTGATATGCATTCAATTTCTTCTGACACACTTTATTTGATATTTATCATCGAAGTGAATATTATAAAATGAAACAATTATTTTTTCACTGGACAAAAATATAGATATAAAACGGCTTTTACTGTTTTTTAAATTTTTTTTTCACAACAGATTGCATACTTCTAATTTTTAATGTTTAATATTTTTTTGCCAGAGATAGGAAATCTAATTTATTTACGAAGGAAAAGAAATATTGTCCAAAATATAAAGCCTGTAATAACATCTATATGTACAATATATTATTGCAGGCTTTATATTTCGGCTTTATATATTTGATATATATATATATATATATATATATATATATATATATATATATATATATATATATATATATATATAGTTCAAATATTGGTTCAAATATGGAGAAAACATAAAATAAAATTATACAGAATATTTTCTTGAAAATTTGGGAAGAAAAAGACATAATCTCTTTATCAGCTCACACGATAGATTAACTATAACAGTCTTTATTAATTATGAACTTCTTGAAATTATACGGTATAATATTAATTTGCGCACATCCATTTTCAGGCCAATCCATGTAACAAACAAATTAAACTTAAACGCACTTCAGTACTGCAGTAAGAACGCGTTATAAAACAAAATCCCTCTCTTTAGGCTCATAATAATTCAATATAAATATTTCGAATCATTCTTGAAATTTTCCCCGTACGTGTTCCCGTACAATTTTTCCTTTATAAAATGAGTTTATTTGAATTCGTTACTCACTTCATAAATTTCGTTCTTTGTTTTGTTGTCTTTAACCTGTTTTTCCCTTAAGCTTAATTTCTGCTTTTTGCGTGTGATTTATTACTTAATGTATTATGTTTCGTATCAGTTTTTTAAGTGCTTCTCGCACTATTTATTGTATTGATATATTTTCTTTGGCTATATTGATACTATATTAGAGAGCACTCATTTTTGTGCATATAATTGTGTGAGCTGAAGAGGAGAATTTATATCTTTTTTCCCAAATTTATATAAATTTTTTTTAACTTTATTTATTTATTTCTCTATGTTATTTTCTTTCAATAATTTTCATCTTCTTCTGTCATCATTTTGAAATTTTGCCCATATTTTCTTTGTATTTTTAACTCATTTTCTGATTTGTTTATACTTGCAGCTTATGCTCAGTAAATAAACTTAATAAAACTTGTTAATTTATTCATTTCTTTCTTCCTTTTTGTATTTATTTGTTGTGCTATATATATATATATATATAAGTAATATTAAAAACAGTCTTTAAGGAACACCATGTATACTAATGGATAAAAAATTAAACAGTAATTAAAGTATTTGGAACTGCACAATCTTTTAAAAGTAATATCAATAATTTCTCAATATTTTTTTATATTATATTAAATTAAATATTATATAATTTTTATATTATATAATTTTTATATTATATTAAGTACATTAAATATATTATATTAAATATATTCATATTTTTAAAAAAAAAATTCAGAAAAATGTTCTTTTTTTAATATCCCTTATTGAAAATTTTCCAAGTTTCGAATTACTATTCATTAACATTAAAGAGGCTCATATTTTTTTGAAGCCCGTGAGTGGTCAGATATGCACTTTTAAATGATAATGTTATTTGTGCAGATCTATTTTTTTTACAAATATTTTGTTTTAACTACAATTTACAACATTATTTAGAATGCAGATGTTAATCATCATTCATTGAATGCACAAGAAAATTATTTTATTTTTTGTTTTTGTGATCCTTTATTTTTTATACATTCATCAATTAGAAGATTTATACTATAAAAAATTATTTGTTTAAAATGAAATCCTTTATATATTTTTAACTCAAGCTACGAAAATTTTGTGATAAAAAATGATAAAACCAAATTTTATTTGTGTTTGACTTTTAATCAAATGCAAAATACATCCGAATTTCACTTATTATTTAAATAGAAAATCCAATTTTATGCTTCTTTTGCTTTTACTCTGAATCATTGTTTAAAATATTTGAAAAGAATTCCAAAATTCTTTTTACATTACTTCGAAATGTTTCAAAGTAAATAGGAACGTAACACAAAGCAAGATCAAATATTTGAACACTTTAAATTCAAATATTTGTTAATTGCTGGAACATTCAGCTCTGTTCAGAATGCAATTTTGTCAGAAAAACGAAAGAGGATAAAAACTATTAATGATAATTATCCTCTTCTTTCAGAGTATTTACTTTGTTAAGGTTAAAGAATGTCAGAGACCTGTAAAAGAAAAAATAACTCTGACTTTTGAAAAAGAAAATTAGCGTCTTTAAATTTTCTAATACATAAAAGCAGGAATTTATGTAGAAAAAAATATTATCTTTATATCTTACTTTAAAAAATTAGCTTTTAACACTATATAAATTTGAAGTGTTAAACTTAAAGAAACTAGTCTTTGAGAATTGTTAATGTCTTCGCCATTTGATTTAAGGAATTTATTTATTTGCATGAAATTCAATTGAATCTTACATGAAGTATATATATTAGCATAGATTAACAATGCAAACCGTAAACATTGAACCACATTTTTACAGACATTCACGACAAATATTTTTCTTTATATCTGTAGCATTTTTAATTAAATAATATTGATGTTAAAAACTATGAATTAGTGGAATATATTATTTCTATGCAGACAGTTATATAGTAAAGAACTATTTTTTGTAGAGTCAAATTTTACTGAAAATTTTTATTTTAAAAAGTATAAATATCAATGAAAAACCATTTTTTTGAATTAGATTATTTAACGTATCGTGGATATTTTAACGTCTCTGATTTAAATTCGTAATCGGTTTCTTCTCTCTAGCTACCGTTCTTTTTTTTTATTATTATTTTCTTTCAGATGACATTTTTAGTCCATTTTTTTAACAGAAATGTACAAGTTAGAAAACGTTATGTACAACAGGGGGTCAAATTAATATCGCATTATATTTAGGGGTGTTAGGAAACACTATCAAGATCTAAACTGCATAGGAACCCACGCCTGGAAATGTCATCATACGCATCTAGGGGCGCTACGTTTGAAATGTTTCTCCGTGCGCTTCTGAAAAGGTCATAATAGGTACCCCTAGCTGTGTGCGACGACTTTTCAGGCAATAGTTTCTTATGAAAATATAATCTTATAGTTGTGCCCAAATTCCTATAGACCCATCTGTAGTAATATTTACGCAATCCTCAGTTATGTATATATTTTTAAAACTTGCGAAATTTGACATAAAATGGCCTAAAAATACCATTCTTAAAAAATCTATATCTTAAGCACCGAAACTATTTTCAGATTTGAAATCCACACTACTGAATTCGCAAGCATTTGTAAAAATACAGCACATAGTTTGTTCCACAGTGTAATTATAAGTTTGGGAACATTTTTAAAAGCAGAAACTATTGAAAACATTGAAACGCTCCCTAAATATTTAATTTCAATGAAGAATCTGTGAATAATTTTGAAAATGTATTATTTATTAATTCTTCATTTTATTTTATTTAGGAATATATGTTACAAATAACGTACTAAATGGATGCATTGTATACAGTGCCTTGTATTTTTAGAACAAAATTGAAAACTTTTATGTGCTTCACCTAGGCACTGTTTACAATTACAAATGCTCTAAGTATGGTTTGACAGTTGTTGGTAATACGGATATCACAGAAAGAAATATGTGAGCAACCGTAAGTGTAACCTCTACTCTATCCTCAACTCTAAAAGCAATTTATCGGTTTGGAGTTGCCGATAGGGCTGCGCAATTGCCCGAACGGTCGCTCGTAACTGGTTACTATATTTTATTATTTATGTTAACTTTTGGTTAATATTTTTTTTCGTCTGATGCTATTATCTCGTAGTTTCTCAATCCTGTTCGTTAAAGGATTAAAAGGAAATCACAGACGTTGCAGAATATTGGCTAATTTTGTGAATTTTATAATCTTTATTCGGCTACAATTAAAAATTCTAAGCAATTCACTTAAACATTAGTGGATCCACATAGTATGAAAATGATTATCACCAATGTGGGAATGATTGATGTAATTTACGGAGAATATAAAATATGGAGATGTAGGGGCATTTCACCATTCCATTTCTAAGAGGATAGGGGATTTAAAAGACTGTTATCTAGTATTTTCCCGATTTCTTTTACGTTGAATCTATTGACTAATATTTTTGAATTTATTTTGGTTTTATATATAAAAAGAAATTTTTTTACTTACATTTACGTATCAAACATTGTTTTCTAGGCAAGTGAGGTATCGTTATGGCTATCATAAAGTCAATAATTAAATAATAACTTTATTTTAGAGTTAATTATCTGATTTAATAATTAAGCAGTTATAAAATTTGTTAGAGGTTTCGTGTGTTCAAGGTAAATAAATTTTTGCTTATACCAATTTGCGCAACTGACATTGCAATCTAGACAATTAAGGCATTGCATCAAATTTAATTTCAGTACGTTAATTCTAATAAAATCATAATTAATTCTTTGAACTAATAGTTTAGTAGAAATGAGGGTTTCATGTAGAAATAGGCATTTTTTGACGTACCTTTTACTCATACTTATAACATTACCACTATTAGGTCTACAAAATAAATTTTTTTTAAATTTTGTCTTAAAAAATACATAAGAAATAATGCTTGACTTACCAATATAACAATGCCTCAAAATGTTATTGTCATATAGTTAATTAATTGAAAATGCATTATTTGTAATTATTATCAGAAATATTACATTTAAGAATTTTCCATTTTTTAAAAAAAATTGATTTTCAAATATGAGAAGTTTGGTACTGATGAATTAAATGTCATACTTACAGTTTATTATTGGAACATTTAAAACATTTATTATTGATATAATATAATATAATTAAAAATTGCACGACTTATTTTAGAACAAATTTATTGTAACATACAATATATAAATTAAAATTAAATAATAACAATAAAAAGTTATATTAAGATCACTTTATTTTTGTACTCTATTTCTTGTAATAGGCTTTAAATGACTTCGCATTAAAAAAAAATATAAGAATCAATTTAAAAAGTAAAACATTTAATATCAAGTGGAACATTTAGTCAATTATTCATTTACTTTTTTAAAATTCTTTAATTTCAATCATAAAAGCAATGTTACATCTCTTTACTCCTGCATCAGACAAATCTTGTAGGGTTCTACAAAATATCTGAAATAAAAGTAAAAAAATAACAATCATGATAAAATATTACCAACACATTAATAATAGAATAAAGGAAATTGAATATCATTAATTTGAAATCAAGCATTCGGGTATATCTCAGAAACTTATTTTAAATCTGATATTTTTATTAAAGTTCTAGGACTATTCTATACACTAAAGAAAGATAGGCGGTATAATTTGTTTCGTAATTCTTATGATTGGACAGAAATTCATTTGTTTTAGAAATTCTAAATTGTATTTATTAAAAATTATTTGCCCTTTTTAAAATGAAACTATGTTGAAAAATTAGTAAGGTGAGCTTATATACTTACTCCCATTAGAGAAAAGTGAAGTATCAATAGTTAATTATGTTTTAACTTCGAATTATTAAAGATAAAATATTATATCATAATGCACCTAATCATAATGCACCATATCATAATGCACCAAAAGAAAGAGGGTATGAATGCAAAAACTGTTTTAAAAAAAGGAAAGGGATTGTGGAATGTGGTGCAGTTTGGATTGTGAAATAAGTATATTTAAGAACTCTTCCTTATACACTATATTTCTACTTCTTTCTAAAATTAATTACCGTAAAATGGGTAAATTTGTGGGAGACAATGTAAGTATTTGCCCCACATGTTTTCAGAGTTTTTTAATTTGTTAATGTTTCCAAGATTAGCTTTTCAAAAACTAAAAGAATTCTTAAGGAAGAAAAAATAATCATTTCAAAAAGAAAACGGGTAAAAAAATCTAATAATTTAACACATGGTTTTACAACTAGCAGAAGTTAAAATTTAAGAGAAAGAATGAAATTTAAAAAATAAAAAAAAACGCAATCTCTATTTTGTATTTTACATTTTAGAATAATGCAACAAAGTTTGGCGAGTTGCTTAGCGAAATTTTCAATATGATCTCCTCGCCAATCTTCTCACCAAAATAATTCCTCCTCCATATAAAAATCGAAATTATTTCTATCAAAAGCAATCTAAGATTTGATTGGAAAAATTATAATAATTTATAATTTTACTTTAAAAACAACTCAGTGTTTTTCTTCTTTTTTTTTCATTAAAAATAACTATTAATGGAATTAAGGCCTAATAAAAATATTTTTTTTTATTCTAAATATATATATATTTTTTAAAAACGAAAAAAATATTGCTACCAGATTATTAACTTCGTTAATCCATAGTATTAATAATGCATGGCTGTTAATAAAATTTTTTCTTTCCTCTTGGCGAAAACCAAATAAAATAAGAGCTTATTTGCCACAAAAAACTTTTTTTTTTAAATTGACAATCATAATAATGCTGATTAGAAATAGGAAATGTTCAGATTTCTTACGTTCCTAGTTGTGCTTCCTAGTTGTGACTAGTTGTGCTTTGGTTCGGCCTTTTTTCAAAATGCAAAGGAAATGAGTAAAATGTTTAGTTATTTCATACTTGATTTATGTTTATTAAAGTATAATTAAAGTCTGGCATTGTATACGATGCCGAATTTCCATTTTTGATGGTAACATATTTTAATACCTAACTTATTTTCATGTGTTTTTATCTGTGCTTTTCCCAACCGTAGCAGCATTCTTGGAAACTACAGAAAGTAAATAAGTATTGATACAAAAAATTTAACAAAATTTTATTAAAAAATTGCATTGTTTGTTAATAAATCCTCGTATATTGTTCTTAAAAGCAGAATCATCTATTTCAATTCCTGTTAAGTAGTTTATTTATTTGTAAACTTTCTTTAAAAAAGTGATATGATTATTTAAATTAAGATTAAATTTACGAACTACCTAAATATTGAAATGTTATTGTAATAATTTAACTAATAGTTTACAAGTTTAATATATACTTGTCACATAGAATGAAGTTATAACAGATTTCCACAAAAAATAATTTTGCTCCTATATAAAGTAGTGTTTAAAGCATTATTATAATATTTGAGGTAATAACAATTAATATTTATATAAATATGCAAGAATTATTTGAACATTTTATGTAATTCCAAGTTCTTCTGTTTTAAAATAAGTAAGTTTTAGTTTAGTTGAAATGTTTCTGTACTTTTTTCAAGGAAAAATTTAAGTTTTCAAACGAAAAGTTAACTATTTAGCATTATTCAATTTAAATCAACCTTCTGCTTCCTAATTATTTTTAATGAGCTTTTATTCCAGTTAAAAGATAATTAGTTGCAAACTATAAACTACCGCTTGTTTCACTAATTACTTCTAAGTAAGACTTAAATGATAAATGAAGTACTTGAAGTGTTGAAATTTACATATTATTATATTAGTATTGCATAACTAATACAATAGTTAATTAGATTATTATACTTAGATGATATAACAGTTTCTCGAATAGAATTAATAAAAGTTTAATTCTCATAAAAGATATTGTTATAAGCATTTTCAAACAGAATGGGGTAGAACAAAAATATATTTCTGTTGCACATATAAATGTTACTTTACACTTTAAACTTAATTTAATACAATTTATGTTTTAAGAAATTTATATATTTAGTTTATAATTTTCTTCAGAAATAAATAAGTCGTTTGGAATATTAAAGTAGAATATTAAAAATAGTTCGGAATTTCTGAAATGAATTGTTTGGAATCTTTAAATTTCCAAAGTATTACTTATTTCACAAATATTATGTTATTTAAATCTACCTTGTACCTTTTCAATTAATTTTCATTTTTGTTAATTTCGTTTAAAAGATAATTAGTTCCAAGATATTAATTTACGTCTGTTTATCTAATAAAATTTCCGTGATACTCCAAAGATAAATGTTCTTATTTTTCAAAACATATCAAATTATGCTTAGAGAACGAGAAATGACTTCTATCATTTAATAAGTTCGGAGATAAAAAATTTTCCTTTAATTCTAAATCAGGAATCTGGAGTTCCAGTAATGACTAAAAAAGGATAAAAAAAGTTATCTTTGCGCTCCGGTTGTGTATCAGCATTTTCCATTTCCTTTCCAAAACAGACAACTGGCACAACAAAAACAGGAAAAATGGAGAGCGGGAAATACGGGAAAAGATAGGAAGTATGAAAAAAAAGGGGTAACGTAAAAAAAAATAATGAAAAGTTAAAAAAAAAAAAAATAACTAAATGCATTCCATCTCTACGCGCCACTTAACGCAGGGAACCGTCCACCATCGTTAGAAATGATGTCATGCGAAGCGAGCGCCTCCTATCGGCCAGTCTCGGATGTTTGGCGAATTATCAGCCTGAGCGGTTTTGAATGATCGTTCACCTTCGAATGGTAGGGTACTCAAAGGGGGAGAATGCTTTCAGAACTAGGGGTTTTTGACGTTTTTCATCGCAGGGAAGAATAAAGAGCAAAACTAGAAATGCTGACAGTAAAAGACAACATGTCGTACGACTTAAAATAATCCAGCTGCAATTTAAAGTACTTGATTACAGTACACTGCTCTTGGCTTAAAATGACAATTTCTTTTTCATATTTCCAAATTAATGCCATGTTGGATTTAGAAAGCAAAATGTAAATGTCAAACCCTTTTTCTGAGAGATTTTTATTTCTCACGAAGCAATAAATAATATCAGAACACAGTAGATATAAAGAAACAAAATCATTATTTTAATGGTGTTAAAAATAATAATAGTTTGAGCTGCTCATCGTAAGCAGAGTGCATTTTTTTTCTACTTTGAGTGGAAATAATTACTGTTACTGACTAAACACAGAAATGCTGATTTTTTTATTTATTTATTTATTTTTTTTACGGGAAGTGAAAATATTTAGTAGTTTTACAAGCTATTTTAACTCAAAAAAAATAAAGAAAGAAATAAACGAGAAAGAAAGAGTGAGAAACAGAGGGCAAAAAGTATTACTTTAAATCCCGAATGATTGTTTGAACTGAATTTTAGATCAAATAATTTTTTTTCATGTCATGTGCATTCTCAATCATAATATGAAAATTATGGAATTGTAGCTGATGGGAAGCTTTAAAATAAACACAAGAAAGTTCAAAATAAGACTTTATTTTTTAGTTTTACAGAAAAAAAAATTCTTAAAATACAAGTCAAAACAGAAGAAAAAGAGAAGAAAATAACAAGATTAAGATGCATAAGTATTTCGCTTAAGTACGTTTAGTAAAGAAAAGGCTTCATTTTTTCAAATAACATTTTCTTAAAAGTTTTAATATTTTTCCATTTACAATTTTTTTTCCCGTTGAAATTATAAAAAAAAAATAATGAAGAAAAAACTTTAATCAATATTTATAAAATCTATTGTAAATAATGTAAGTAAAGAGAAACAGCATATATTTGTACAGCATGCATTGTATTAAATAAATAAATAAATAAGAAAACATAGAGTAAAAAAAAACATGCAAATTTTCACCTACATTAGAATTTTTTTTGCTCGAAAAATAATTAATAAACAGGTATTTAGATTGAAAAAATATAAATATCATTGATAGGAACAATGCAAATATAAAACTGTTCCCCTTCAGTGAAACAAAAGATAGTGTTTTGATAATGTTTTTCAGAGAATTATAAGTCTTCGTCAATATTACTAATGAATGGAAACATTATATCAACGCAGCAGGCAACTATTTTTATTAGAAATGATTTCATTTCACCGGATGAGACATTTAATATTTACACGTATATGAAATATAGTCTAAAACATTTTTTTTTAAATTTAACGAAATAATTAAATAGATATAATGGTGGAATATTGATTTAGTTTGTAACAATTTTTCAGAAAATTTTTAATTCTTTAACAATGAATTTATTTTTATCTGGATTAAGCAATTTAATTTTTAGCGCAATCAATTCAGAAAAAAATATAGTAAAGAGATTTCTTGACGAGTTTTGCTTACGCAATAATTTCAACCTATTTCCTTCTTGCCAACGGTATATAAGTTGTATCTGCAAAATTACATAGGCATTTTAAATCACAAGCAAAAGTTATTGCTTAAAATAAATGACAATTAAGAATTTCATTACCATAAACATTAAATAATTTCATAACTATTAAATAATTTATTAAATACCATGACCAAAAACATGCCATTCTTATAAGTCTCGTTTTATTAAACTAACAGGGGAAAAAGCTGATTATTTGAATAACATGTTTATAATCTAAGAACTGGTATAGTTTACCAAGAATAGATTTTTATTTACAATCCTTAAAATTTATATTTCAATTTTATCATAAATGTTAACAGGATAATAAAATAAGAAGACTCATTAAAAATGATCTGAAACAAAATAATATTAAAATTCTCAATCCTCGAAATATAAAAATAAATTAGATTATAATGAATACTAAATACTAAATTAACTGAATGAGCACTGAATACTAAATTGGATATATTGAGAAATATTAAAGGCATAGTGAAGGAGTATCTTTAGAAGATTTGTCTTCCACATATACTTTCACAATTAATTTATTTTTATTAGGATAAAGCATTTATTACTTTGACGCCAAAATTACAGATAAAATTTTAAAGCAAAATGTAGTATTTATTTCAATAAACTACTTCAAACTAAAATGTTTTAAAACTTTTCTACTTCGTTAACTATTTCTACAGAATAACCAAGATCTTAAATCCTTGTTTTAAGCCAAAAGCAAAAACAACAAAAGAATTTTTTTGTAAAAAAAACAAACAATACTCTTGCAATAAAAGTAGCAATATAAAATTTTACAATACAAAATAAGACAAATGAAATTTCATAAAATTCATTTTAACCATATTCTACTTCCTTCGAATAACCTACATATCTTCTATGAGCTGGAATATTTTAACAAGAATGCTTTTTACCAATAAGCAATAGTTTTTTTAAGACACTGGTATTTTCTCAGAATTCAGATTCCCATCTCTTAAATATTAACATGAGAGCAAAATTTAAAGTGTTATTATGATTTAAGATTGTTTTATACGAATTTATTTTAAAATTCTCAATCTTCAGAAAAAAAATAATAATTGAGATATAAAGTATTTAATGTTATCTCTAGAAGAACTTTTATTTCTTTAAATATTATTTCACATTCATTTGGATTAAGTATTTCACCCAATCCAAAATTGTGGGTGTGACATTTACACAAACTCAATTTGCTAAAATATTTAAAGCATTGAATTATTATTTTATGGATTTCAATGTTGACCACTTATACCTGCAACAGTAACACAAATTTGCGAATTGTTCTGTATTGTATTTAAGTTTCTCAAAAAAAAAATTTTTTTTACACGTTGAGGGTGTGACATGAAAAAGACATTTTTCATTTTGAAGAACGAAAACTCAAAATTTTGGGAATTGTGACAAGTGTGAGAATGGTGTGTTTATTTTTGACTATAATTTTTAAATAAGTATTTTATGAAAAAATTAAATTACTTCCTCAATTCTTGCTTGCGTAGGAGTTATTAAAAGTCTTCGTTGCGAGTATGATACCGTGTTGTGGGTGTGATTTGTTTGAACAATGAAATAATGACGCACATAAGTATTTACAAAGCAGATATTTTATTTAATATATTAATGATTGATTCAGTAATAACATCAAAAGAAGGTAGTAATTTAATTTTCTTGCTTTTGTCACTGTAATTGTTTTTCCTTCTACGCTACTATTTTTTCTTCTCTTTCTGCTTTTATCTTTTCTTCTCTTACGTAGATATTCTGCATATTTAAAGGGGTTTTCATTAATCTTTCTTCCGAGAACAGGCTATCCGAGGAAAAAGAAAGTAACATTTAGTTCTGTAAATATAACAGTAAGTATTCTGAAATAAATATTTTTTTAAAATAAATTACTGAAATGATTTAAAGTTTTTAATCCAAGAATAAGCTAATAATAATTTTTTTCTTAATTTCAAACTCAGTATCCACATTTTATGCTAACTTTATTAACATTGATAAAACAGTTTCAATAATTTTATTTCCCGATTTGTCATTTTTTTCTTTATTTAATTAAGTAAAAACAGACAAGAAATCTGCTTCTAATAATACATTTATTTAAAAATAATAATAATAATAATATAGATATTTTTCAGGTATATTTTTCTTTTAAAAAATAAATAAAAGATCGTCTTAGTTTTTTTTTTTTTATTTAGCAGAATTATAAATTTTTTTATTTTCTTAATCACATATCAATTACAAAGAAACTTTCCCTCAGAAGCAACAACTTATTAAGGAAACTGAATTAGAAAATTTTGCACAATGCCCATGTGCATTTGACGATAATTTTGATTTATTAACTGAGGTTCACACAACTAAATTAAAGGGTATTGTTACTGTTGTAATTCACGTATTTGCCAGCATATAAATTCTCTTAATAGCTTGTTTGAATAACATATGTGTTCAATTAAAAAGGATATTGCTGGTTGCGCATGTTACAGTTACGATGCTTAATAACTTTAATTAAAATATTTAATTTTTTTTTTGCTCTTGTAATTCTAGGTATCCTTCTAAACTATTTTTTTTTAAATACAAAAATCAAAACTTATCCTCAAAGAAATTTTTCTGTTGAGATATAAATTGAACTTTTTCTTGCAGGTGTAACTATAATCAAGTGAAAAATTAGATACGCTTATATTTTGTTATGAAGATTAATAAACACTTTTACTCGGTCAAAATTATAACTGTCATATGAAATATCCGTAATTTTAGAGATATGCAAAATTACTTGTTCAACTATACGAGACCATGAAACATAAAGATCTTTAGCACAGTCTTTGCACACAGAGATCGTGTCACTTTATCAATTAAAAAAATCAAGTTAATGACAAAAATTTAATTCTTTTTTATTAAAATCGGAAATAGTATACGCTTTTACACTTAAAATTTGAAGTTTCAAGCATATTTAGGGAAGTTAAATTTTTCCACCTTCTCCCGTTTCTTTTTTTCTTTTAGGATGGAGTGATTTATGATTTAAACATCGATACCCCAGTTAAAATATAAAATATGGAAAATAAGATATTTTGCACCCTCATATTGAAATCTATTCCTACTTTGCCTACTATTTTTTAATAATAACCACAAGCTTTAAGGCTTATTTTACACCACAAAAAAAAAGCAACAGCTGTCATTTTCTTAAAAGATAGGAAATAGCCATACAGAGTTTGAAAAAAAAGCAAATAAAATAGCATAAGCATAAATTTTTTAATAATTAATTCAACTTTGACCTGAACTTCTTACTTCCAATCAAAATTTTTTTTGTGTATTACCTCATTAAATACCATAAGGATAAATAAGATTATCGCCAAAACTTTGTTTTATAATATTAAACAAAGGAAACATTTTCTTCGAATAACCGTTTTATTTTTAATGTACTGAAACTGTTTACCGTAAAGAAATATTTTTATCTACAACTCCTATCTTTTCCAAAAAAATTCAGATTTGTGCACCATTTAACCATCTGAATCAAGCATTTATGACTAAAACATACTCTGGATAAAATATAATATATTGTTGCCTCAAATTACTCTTGGACATTCCAAGTTTGCCAGCCATTGGCCTTTTGAGAATTCAGGAAAGTGCAGTTTTCGCTTGACAAGAGAAATACGCAAGGGTAAAAGAACGTCTCAGCTAAAAACCCCACAGATAGATGACTCCACCTCTCATTCGTGTGGTCACTTCCTTAATTTAGGTATAGGCCTGAAGGGGAAGGACATTTTCTCGAGATCTCTGTATCATTAATACTGCTCCGGGAACGGGCACAGTTCTTTCGATTTCACATATTTTACGAGAACGTATATCGCGTGTACTTTGTGGGTCTTAGTCCTTTCGGACTGGAGTCCGATTCTCAAACCTCAGGGCTAATAAGGCCCAAAATATAAATTGCTTTACTAAACAATAATATTTTAACCGATTTCTGCTATTCTTAAATACTGTTAATGAACTTAAAGTCGCATTTTAAAACAGTTGTAAAAACTTCTACAATATATTTTAATGAGAAATATCACTAAGGCATTTCATAAAACTAAGACAATCAAATTAGCATGAACTTAAATATTTTGACAAGTTCCTTTTTGACTCTTAAACCTATGCGTTTAATAAAAATTTAAGTACCATAAGCAAAAGCATGATCTAAAAAAACCACGTTTTATTAAATTAAAGAAAGAAAACACGTTCTCCGAATAACCTGTTTATCTTCAATGCAGTGGAACCTTTTACCATAAAGAGATATTTTTATTTACAGCTCTGGTCTTTCCCTTAAAATTCAGATTCACCCTACGAATGAGGGAGTTAATTCCAGTCTTCAGACTATAATCGAGTTACTGTTCTTTTATTTGAAACATAAAGTTCTCTTTTACGTCCATACGTGATGTACTAGAGTGATTCAAGTAAAGTAGGTGAAAAGACTCCGCTATAGTACGTCCCTGGTCTTTCACGAGGTTTTGTTCCAGTTACTATTGGTAGCTTTATTTGAAAGTCAAGAGAAGAGGTAGGTAATTGAAAACAAAAGAGAAATTTTCTTTTCCATCTGTTAAGTAGTTTCGTGAAATAGATGCACTTAACTGTCCTCACAAAATTCCTTCTTCAGAAGGTTTATATCTTGTTTTATTTTATGTTTGCATAGGTTGTGGGTAATTCATGTAAAAATGTCCGGGAAATAAAAGTTAATGTGGGGATATTTCAATGAAACATCAGGGAATTTAAATACGTGAAAATATAATTATTTTCTAACTAAAAAAAGATTGAATCAAAAAATTCAGGAGAAAATAAAGCTATTCTTAAAGGAAAATAGTATAATTTTAATTATTTCTTTCTTAATATAAGACTTTTTTTTTAATTAATGTACATAGCATTTTCAACTATTGAATTATGAATTATTAGGCTGCACAAATAAAAATTCTGGCTATTTTTCTGACTTCCCAGTTTTGATAATAGTAATAGTAATTTCTAATAGTAATAGTGATTAAAAAAGGAGTAAAATTAATAAAATGTAGAAAATTTAGAACCTTTACAATTTTTGAATTTAAATGCTAAATTATCCCTTAAAATTACACACTGTAAAAAATTCCGGATAAAATTCCGGCGTTAAGTAACGCTTTGGGTGCATCATCCGTAAAATCAATTTTTCCCTTAAAATATTATTCCGTAATTTTTACAGTAATATTTATAAAATTGACTCAGTGATTCAATGATTTTACGGTAATTGTTACTCTTAAATTACCGTATATCAGATTTTTTTATTCCGTAACTTTTTCCGGTAAAAAAGGATTTTTTGGTGAAAAGTACCGGCAACCTGATTGACGGTACTTTTTACCGTGATTTGTGCCGGAACTCTTTTATAATGCACTAAATTTCAGGTAAAACTTACGCAAAGATGGAATTAAATAATTTCTCAAGCTTTTCCAGTTTCTATTGGTGGTCCTGCTTCTTTATCTCATATAGTCAATGATGAGTAATGAAACAAAACAATGGATATCTATTTAGAAATATATTACTAATAACTATGTAAATGATTATTGTTTTACATTGATAAGGAAATCTAAATGTAAATTTAGTAAGCTACACAATGCTTCTAAATAGGTTCTCTAACAAGGAAATTTCAATTGGGTACAAAAGGATTTATCTTTTTAGACAGTATAATTCAGAGAAACATAAAATCGAAACGAGATAGTCTCCACTAAGCATTTCTCTCTTAACAACATACCAGTAGACCTAATAATAAAATAAAATGATGGAAATCTGCTTGTAAATATATTAATTATAATTATACGATTGATTAAGGTTTTATAATAATCGAGTAATACAAATATAAGTTTAGCCAGCTTAACCATACTTCTAATTAGGTTTTCTAACATTGAAATCGGGTACAAAATAACTCATAACGACGTTCGCCTCGATGACAAGCTGCTGTCAATTCCGGTCATATCTCATATCTTCCGTTTCCATACATTCATCAAGTTTTACTCACCCAGGACGTTCTGTAAGCACGGAGAACTCCCGCAGAAATGGCCCGTTAAGTCCCTATTTTACTCTCAACAACTATTCAACAGGGAGTTGTTAGCGATACTTCCGGATCTCGTGGTTTAGCTAAAGCAATAAATCACCAGCCATGGCAAATTTAAACGGCTGTAGGCTCAAGTAGTTCGGAAATATATCATTCGGAAGATATAATATAGGCCATATGCTTTTGAAAATTACATACAACTTATGGTTGTTCAAGCATTCGTATATCAATTAAAAATTATAATGGAAATTTTTTACGCAAGAAGGTAAAAAGAAATTCCGTAAAATTTTTTAATTAATGTTCAGAAACGTAAATAATAAAATTTGAGATTAATATTAAGAAAAAAAATAACTGTAATGCGTTCTTCGTGGAAAAATCGTATGAATAATCTCTTATAAAATACAATAATATTTTTTAAAAGAAAAACTTTGGTATTTTGTCCTTTTAAGCTCATTTGCTAATAAAATTCAAAATTTTTCCTGAAATTAAAGTTATATGCAATTTAACAACTAGTATTATAGACACTATTCTGTGCCAACCTAACTAATGGCCCATATAATCCCTAGAAAGGTAGAGTTGGTAGTGTAAGGATATTGAATGTTTAGAATTATAAAAAGAAGAGCTAGAATAATGAAAGGAAGATTTGTAACAAGTTATCATTTATTATTTAAATTTCGAGGAATTAATATTATTTTTGTATTCCGTTGAATGAATAGGCGATGATTTTTTTAATTGTAGACATTTATTACCATTCAAACTTTTAATAATTAAATCTTTATCTGCTTTTTTTTCTTTAATTTTGCTTTTTGTTATAGAATCAACTGCTTTGATTTATTCTTTATTTAATTTTGCTAACGAGGATATCGGTGCAGTATTCTTATTGTTCAGGGTATTTTTTTTTTATTCGTCAATGTATTTAAAAAGTATACAAAATTTACTGCATACTTATTATTAAACATAACAAAGCTATGTAATCTTAAGTAAGGGCTTGCCATTATAGATTAAAAGCTAAGGGTAAATTTAAAGTTGTGAAAATATGCTAGAAAGTATGGGGTTATTTACGAAAGAGCGAAAATACAAGAAAGAATTATTCATGAAAATAATCCCACAACTGTGTGTTTGTGTTGAAGACTGAAATAACAAAAAATACTGGAAAGAAACTGGATTAACAGCCTTATGTAAACAATATACGATGTAGCAAAGCAGTTGACTATAAAGCGATTAATATTTCACACTTTTCCAAAATATTCTGCATCATGACTGATAAAAAACCTTCAAGGAATTTACTTAATGGCAGTTACTAGCAAACTATTAAATAATTCTTTCAATTCAGGCAGTGTTGTAGATTGATCATAGGTTAGAATCCCCTTACGTCCGACTAGTCATATGAGGTTTTCTTCTCAATGCGGCTTAGTTCCCTCAAAATATCCTCCACGAAGTCTATATTGTTTCAATACTTCATCCAGGAGTTCTCTTATCCTCTGGGTTTGTTTCAAGGTTACAATGTTACGGAGTTGAATCAGTGAATTTAGCCGTAAATTTAGCGATATCCGTAAATTTAGCAATGGCCCGTATAATACCGGTATTCCATACATTAACAGTCATATACTCACAAAAATACAGGACATGAAGAAAAATGGTTTCGTCTCTTTATAAACTGTAATTGCCCCATATAAAGTCTATGAAAAGAACAACGCGTTTTTATTTTATGCATGAAAGTTATTTTAAGTTTAGTATTTAAAGACATTTTACTTAAATTGATCGAAAATCGAAGAAATGGTAATTGATATATTCTAAGTATCTAATAAGCCTATAGTTACAAAATATCTTTCTTAATATTAAATTCAAGTCATTGAAGAAAAGTTTTTATTGAACGTAAAGCCATTGTAATTCTATTCTGTATTTGCATTACTAATTACACATATTAACATTAGCACAGAGTTTCCATCCATTTTAAAAATAGAATATTTCAGCCCTAATGAGATAAGCCCCAAAAAAGATTCTGCTAAAAAAGTCTAGGCAGCAGCGTACTCTCTATTGTTTACCTTTCGGCAAATACGTGACCGGGGCTGTGAAGGTTTATAGGGCAAACAGAAAGAAAAGGGCTCAGTATAACTCAATGTCTCTTCCGAGTTTTGTCGTTCTTTTCCGAGAGGGGATCGATGGGGCTGTCTCCGTTTCACCCCGAAGGCCTCTAATGAGATTAGCATACCTCTTTGCTTAGCTGCTCTTTATTTAATTAATTGATGCGCAACTCTAACTTAGGAAGAAAATTAGACTTCTAGTTTCTATACTATTCAGGCAATGCTTTCATGCTTGGCCAACATTAAAATGCCAGCAATTTTTGTCCATATCAATTTTCCTCTACAAAGAAAAATGTTCAAATTTATTTTTAGTTAGTATCTTCAGACGAACGATTTCTGAGAAAACTAAGTATTCTTAGATAAAGCTATATATGAAGTAATTGGTATATTTAAAAATAAACTATTCTTTTGCTGAAATAGCCAGGAAATCTTTTAAAATTAGTGAAATAAAAAATATACACCCTAATAATTTAACTTTATGTAGGCCTGTCACAAGAACATAGAATGGCCCGCCTCCAAACTAATGTTTTATTTTAGGCAACTAATGAACCAAATCTAAAAATTTAAAATAAAAGGAAAAAAACAGCATTAAAGGAACGAAATGATTTTTATATACACAATAAAAACTATGGTGCTTCGGAATAGGAAAATAAAAACAGATTTTTAAAAAAAATGCATGCGAAGGAACACTTAATTTCAAGTTAACTCCTTACGAGCTTTCATATACAATTTAAAGGTTGTATTGTCAAAGGTTACCAATCTCACGTGTATTCACACCATATTTGAATTATTTTTGCTTCCGGAAGCAATAATTCGTTTTGGATATCTCCAGCAGAATATTTAAAACATTCAGTACGCACAATTCAGTACGCTGTTGCCTTCTTCGCTGTTATACATCTACCCCGTTTCCCGTTAAAATATATGTTTGTTTAGTTGTGTCACATGGCTAACTACAATTAACTTTTCAAATTGAATTGTATTCAATGATTTGTGAACTGTATTAAATAATTTTAAATTTATAATTGCTATTTTGTTTATAGATTATATTCTTCGATTTTGCTAAGCCTAGTTCGAATTCTTCCTAATATTTTACCTGTGCTAAGCGTGATTTTGATACAAAAACTAATTTTATTTTTAGAATTAGATTATATTGCTATCTAAATTAATGAATTAAACTACATATTTGCATCATAAAACTACGAAACATTATGGGGGCACTTAACACCAAGTAGAGTCTGAAAATATTCTCCTGATTCCAGAAACGCGTAGTTTCATATATCTTTGAAAATACAAATTCGTTGACGTCATAACCACACATTACAAAATTATTAATGTTGATTTTTCGTGTGATAACCAAACACATGAAACCAAAAATAAATAATTCATAAAAACATGCAAAAAAAATAATTCATTAGAGCTGAAAGAAGAACATTCATATTAGAAAATATTTATCAAATCATATGAAAAACTCATTCTTTGAGACGAAGCGAGTGAACCGGGAACCGGTGGTCGGAGGGAGCTATAAATTAGATAGTTAATCCACCGTATCCTCTTCCCCATATGCAGCAAGATTAGTGTTGATCGGCTCAGAATTGCGGATTTGTATATAATGCATACATACTGTTACATACATATGAAAATCTTGCTTAATTCATATAAGTATAGTATGCATTAATATAAATCACCATTTACGCAATTTTGAAGTTATAACATTGAATATACTAAAAATATGCCAAAACTTATTTTGAAAACAGTTTTTTCAGTAATTCTTTTAGTCTTTTTAGAAACAAAATATTCTAATTTAAATAGTATTTACTAAAATCCACCATGTGTAAGTTTTGTTGTTTCTCCTTTTACAAATAAAAGCAATGTAAAAATTTCCTTTGATGTTTTAAGACATTACGTTTAAAAAGAGAATTTATCATCTTTGTTCGTGCACGCAGGCGTAAACCTTGTTTCCTGATTGTAGGGGTTTAAAGAAAAAAGGAAACAAGAAAGATATTTCCGAACATGAACAAACATCATTAATGTTCGGATTTTAAACCATCGAGCTGTATAACAATTGATCAAAGGATAGAGATCGTTGCCACATTTAGCCACGAAATAAAAGCTTCGATTTATAACAATGTTTTATTGCCGATGATCGTCTGCCATAATGTTTTCAGTTAGGAAAACTTTACCACAATCTCTTGTCGCGAAAACTTCTTTGGTCACGCTATGCTATTTACTCGAAATATTTCATGGGTAAACAAAAGAAACACTTAAAGGCATTTACGATATAGTCTAGGAATTTTCGGTTTAGTGTTTATTCTTATTTTATTCGCCGGTTTAATATCCGAGTTCTTTATAATAGAATTATAACTATTTTAGAAAGAAAACGGAGAAATAATATTGTTAAACGTTTAAAATATGCATACAGAGCAACGGTTGCTACTTAAAATACCGTAAAATAGATTCCAAAATTTTTTTAAGGATACTAATTTAGTCTGGTGGGTAGAGCCTTCGTCTACCATGGGCTCGGCTGGAGTTGATAATCCTTGCAAAAGGTGTCCAAATTGCTGTTCATATTCTATGTAATCTTCCTATAGAGTTCCGGGCAAGAAAAGTTCACACATGATTGGGTAGTTTGGGTCCATCTGTATACCTTCAGTATACCTTAGTCAGCCCATCAGTATACCTTTGCCGATCAGTATAATTTAGCCAAGGCTTTATTATTGTATGGGCCAATGGAGCTTAGGACCTGATCTCATTGCTTGTTGACGATTCAAATATCTGTTCTTAATAGATTTTTATTCTTTTTCTACAGATTCGTCAATATTTGATATTCATAATTCGACGGTCTTAAAGATTTCTTAGCTTGATTTATGAGTATGATAATTTACTGCTTCACTGAAACAAAAATTCTGGTAAAGTTACCGAACTGTATTTGAGTCCTCGTGTGTAGATATCTGGTCATATGATCAAAAGGCATTCATAGTCTTTTTTTTTCATGCATATAGTCTATTCTTTTATAATTAATTAAGTTTTTCAAAAGAAATTGGCATATTAAAATTATATGCCCTATGACCTAGTTGTACTATTGTTGAATGCTGAATATCAGGGAGAAGTGAGAAAAGTTATTCACATCGATCTTAAATAGCTTTTTTTTTTTTTTGGTGAGAAATTGAAATTTGAGAATATTTTCTGTTAAAAGACGCTGTTATCACAAACTTATATTTTTACTTTTCTCTAAAAATAATGAATTAATAAATATTTTCCAAGGTGGTGATGTGTATCATCAGTTTGAAGGGGAGCTGCATGCTTATGTAAGGAAAAGAAACAGAAATTAAGGAAAACACGACAATCAAGTATTTACCAATGACACAAATCGTCCTTTCAAAAGCTTTGAACATTAAAACGACTTGGATTGAAACGTTTAGGATTAATATATTCCTCATTCATGTTTCGTATTCTGTTGTCAAATAAATTGCGGGTATGAAATTATTAAAAGCATTTTCTTAGTATTAACCACATTGAAATTTAACGAATGCATGAGTAAAACGTAGCGCGACGGCCTCATCGCATGAACTTATTCATCCATTTGGGACTAGACCCTTTTTCAAAAGAACGGTCCTTTTTTCCGAACAGAAAAAGAAAGTGGCTGAGCGAGTGCTTCATTTCTATGAGTGATTTTTAAAAGTTAAGATAATTCTGTAAACCATAGCATATTAATAATATAAGAATTATTATTTTGTCTGAAATTGAAGCTTAGTGCTTTCAAAAATCTCAAGTGTAAAAAAAAAAAAAATTGAAAAATGCATAAAAGTAAAAGAAAAAATGTTCATACAGCGTAAATAAATATAGGAAAGTTGGCAAAACAGTTGGCGTACCACTTTTCAGAGTAAAATTTTTATCAATCTCAAATCACTGACATTTGAAATATTTCGATAATATAATACAGTCATGCAGTTACTTGTTCTTGTTGTACATGTATGTTCAAAATAAAATGTTAATGCAGAAAATTGTTTTTGCCAGGTCTAAAAGTAGTACGATTTCGTATACTGATTGCTTAATTACAAGCACATGCTCCCTAAATCGTATACCAATCTCAAAAATATTGAGTTTCTGATTAATTAATCGGTTGACTCTTGTAACATGAACTTTTGTAAATAAGCTGTGTTTCTTAAACATGAACAACAATTTAAAAATAAATAATAAGTTAAGAGTCAGTTGTGAATGGTTTGCTGCGTTCAAATTAGGAACTCAGAAAATTTATTTCCATTTGGTTTCAAATTTGTTACCATATTCGCCAACGAATAGAACGATGCTGAAACTTTATTTTTATTTATTTTTTTATAAATCATATCGGATTATTTCAACTGAAGTCCTTGCACAGACCTCGATTGGTTGAGCTCAAACTTTATCACATTGTGGTCTCAAACGGATTACATTTTGAATATATTGTTTTTATAGTTTTTCTAAGCAAGCAGCACCATCTCTTTACAAACCTCGTAACTAATTTCAAAAATTAGGGAAAAATACGAAGTTCTTAAAACAGAACACAGAAAACATTTTTATTTTCGTATTATACACACTAATAATTAAATTTGCTTCATTTTGAGATACTTTTTTATGATATTTTAAAAAAGTATTTTTAACATACTTGTTAACAATATCGACATCACAATTAGACTTTAAAGTAAGTTAAATCAGTCTTAAAGTAACCGATATAATAATTCCTAAAAAGTGAAAATGAAAAATAAAAATAAATTAATTTATCAAATGTTGTTTAACATGATAAAAGTGCTTGCAGAGGTTCACAACCTATTTTGAATCCCTCTGAAACATATTTCGATTTCAAAACATTTATGTTCTTAATTTATTCAGACTTTGATTATTTCTTAGCACGTTTTAAGAATAGAACAAAAAAAAGCATATAATTTTTAATATGCTAATTCTTTCATATTTTTTTTCAGTTAGAAAAAATTATTTATGGGAAATAAATTAACAAAACATCAATTATGAGGGAAGAAAAAAACGTTGTAACATACCGATATGTTCTTTTTGACTTTTTGTTCAACTGGATGCCTGTGATTGTTTTGTTCGTCGCTAATTGTTCGATATACAGGATAGCGCTTACGAAAGATAAAGATACACGCCACTTTCAACTTCCAATCTGTTTATTTAATTGTTTTCATGCGCAGTGTAATTGAGAGACCTGTTGACCCGCCAATACTACGATGCGATATAAATGGAAGCAAAATCAGATTTCTTCTTCTGCCTTACACGTATCTGACTTTCTATGACTTTGAAATTAATATTTAACAATGACCAAATTTCATGACTGATTTCTCTTAAAACAAATCTTTAATATCGGAAACAATTTTCGTACACACGAGGCTTGGTTTGGATGCCGGTTAAATGCGGAGATCGTGACAAAAGGATTTCATACAAGAAATTCAAAGTGTACTTCAAAAATAAATAAATAAATAAATAATGTAATTCCAAAAAAATTCAAGCTTTACTTAGCATATCGTTTGTACTTTTCTAACACGCTAGATTTCGTAGGGATAAATTTGTTTTAACTAAATTTACAATGGGGGAAGGAAAACTAGAAGATACAGTCAAAATTTTATGAAAATTAAAATGCTTCATTTAAACATCGTCTGAAGAAAATTCAGAAGTTTTATAAAACAAAAGATTGAATTGAAGATTTCAAGATCCAGAAAGCATTTTTAAGGATTTGCAAATAACTAACTTATTTAACTAGTAAATTCTGATTTAAAAAATTTAAAGCTATTCTTATATAAGCATTAAAAACTAATATTCTTTATAAGCATTTAAAGACTAATTTATAGCACAACAGAAAGCCAGAATATCACTTTAGGAACTCATCAGGATACTATATTTAATTTTAACGTGGCTCGTATGTTATATGAAGAACACAACAGTCGTGGCGTTGGCTATTAAATAATTACAAAAATAATATGTAATAAAATTGAGTCAATACTATCACAAATCAATGTCGTAATAAATAAAATTGGTTATAAACGTGAAATTTTTAAATTATAACATAAACAAAATTATTATTATTTTTTTTTTTTACAAAATAAGTTTAGATAAAATATTTGACTAATTTAAAATAATTTTGATTGTCAGTAATCAAATTTAAAAAGTTTATTCCCTTGATAAAAATTTACCGAGAAAATCAATTTTATTAAGTTTAGGTTTGTCACTAAATCGGTTTAATATTTTTTAAAAAAAAAGCATCAATCCAAAAATCTCTTTTATTTAAATACTTGAAAGCATTTTTAGGAAATTTTAAAAATCGCATCAAATTTCTGCTTCAATTTGCAATTATTAATAACAATTCTCAATATCTGTCATTTTATACAATCCTTCAAAAGGCTCTATCATTTAAAAATATTTGATCGAAATGATACATACCTGGAATGATTAGCTCCTGTTTAGATAATATCCATAGTGATTCCAACTATAAACTAGTTTAATACTCAGTGCCTATATGAATGACGCAGAAAGAACTGTAGTTTACTGAAAATAAACATTTGTATTAGCTCTATAAATTGATAAGACTTATTAAAGTTATTATAATTTACTTAGATAAAAGATTTACTTAGATAAAAAATTTCCTTAGATTTGTTATTATAATTTACTTAGATAAAAGATTTACTTAGATAAAAAATTTCCTTAGATTTGTTATTATAATTTACTTAGATAAAAATTTACTTAGATGAGTTATTATAATTTACTTAGTTATTATAATTTACTTAGAATCCAGATCTATACTGAACAATAATAGATAACGATAATTATTGTAGATTTTAGAATAGTAGAATATTATTTTTTTTAATTTTTTTTTGAGTAAACGTACACTTGAATGTAAGTGCGCAAGCCAGTTCTTAATTTAAAAGTTGTTGCCTCCAGGTTTCCATTTTTTATCACAGTTTTCTACTGTATATTGAATATTACTTACATACATTATGAATATTACATAAAACATTCGCCTTCTTTGAAATTGAATGTAGCTATTTTTTATTTATTCCAATTTTACATTTCGTATCATATTTAAAATTTTCAGAATATATAAAAGCGTCTATAAAAATATATAATAGAATAATAAAATAATCAATATTTAGTAAAAATTGAAATTTTCATTTCATTGAATGTTCCATCGTAACCTGATATATATGCTTCATTATATTCATACATACGGGTTTTAATAAGACGATGTTCAACATTTTATTTTTTCCATTTTTCAAATATAAAAAACATTTTTTGGAAACTAATACAAATGTGCATTAAAAATGTGTAGAAAATAAGGAAAATATATTTTTAAGGAGAAATTTTTTTTAAAATTGAATTGATCTATTTTGCTTTGGCTATATTAACGCAATATTAGAATGCACTCTAATTTGCGGATAAAATCGTATGAGCTGAAGACACGATTTTATATTTTCCTTATTCTGTTTTCTGGATTTTTCATTTTCTTTAATTTTTTAATATTTTTTTTTAAAAAAAACAATTATTTAACATTTTTTCTTCCTTAAAATGTTTTTTTTTGCATTTTTATCGTATTTAATAGGTTCGCAATATTTGCAGCTTAGGTGCAGAAAATTAAAATTATTTTTTTCTTACTTTTATATTATTCTCGCTCTTTTTTAATTCTTTGTTGTATCTTTATTGTGTATACACATATAATATTTATTACAGTCGATGCGAAAAAAAGTGAAATTTATCGTATTTTTGTGCATGCAAAACTGGGCACACGAAAGAAAAAAAAGTAAATTTTGTTTTATTGCACTCCTTCTCCCCAAATATAGTTATTTCAAGTGTATTTCTCATCAATACTGAATTTTTAAACAGGAAACAATTTTCAACACCCTATTAGAAGGTAGCACAAACGAAAATCATCAGGGACGGCGTAAAATAATGGAACATCAGAGGATAGGAAAGACGGCCTAAATGGTACGAGAGGGGGGCAAAATCGAAAAGGCCATTTAGTAACAGCCCTTTGCCCTTCTAGTGGGCATTAAATACAAATAGGGTTCCATTTTTCTCGCCCAAATGGTTTGCTGTTCCCCATGTTTCTGGTCTGGGGGTTGAGGACGTGTGGCCGTAATCTGCTACATTATGCTCCGATAAATTAAAAACAACTAAAAGCGGGGAAAAAGTCGGGAGAACTGTGAAACCTTTTCTTTTTCTGGTTTTGTTTCTTTTTTTAATTCGTTCTTTTTAGAGAGGTGGGATAGGACGACAGCTGTGTAAGATGGAATGGTATGATGAAATAATGCTGTATCCAATGCAGTACGCAGCAGCAGACATCTCCCCCTTCAGAGCCATTGGAGCTTATCTCCAAATTGATGAATGATCATTCCTCCCTAAATATGCAAATGATAGAAAAATTTGAGGAAAATCATCATTTCATTAGGTGTATTTTGGGTAGTTAGGAAATAGTTACAATGTCACGCAGCTCAATAAAGTATTTTTTTGTTCATTCATTTAGGTTTTGATGATAAAATAATACTTCAAACTTTATTACGTTGTAAGGTAATGGTAAATTTTAAAGCGCAAATAAAAAATAAAGAAAAATGTTTTAATTATTTATGATAATAATGCTACACTTATTAAGCTCACATTAGTGGTTCATATGAAAAAAGTAAAGTATGCTTCTAAAAATCAACATTTTCCCCTTGCATAGTAAGCGTTACGTAATTACAATTTTTACGCTATCGTATTTATGATAATGATGCTATCTATATGCACGAAGTTCACATGTAGTATTCATCTAGAAAATAAGTCTGCGTCTAAAACCCCATTTTTTTCCTCACGCAGTACAGATGACATTATTATTATTTTTTCATTATTGAATTTATATTAATAACTCTATACTCAAAAAGTTCAATTTGTGATTCATTAAAAAAAATTAATGACTGCTTCTTAAACTCCCTGTTTTCCTCTTGCATGTTACGTCATTATAATTTTTACGTTATTGTATCTATGATAATAATACCATATACTCGAAAATTTCACATTCCAGCCTCATCTAGAAAATTTAGCATCAGCAATTAAAACCTCATTTTTCATTGCACAATACACATTACTTTGTTATAATTTTTACCTTATTGTATTTATGATAATGATTAAATACTCACAAATTTCTCTTTTGCAATTCATCAAGGATTACTAAACTCTGCATCTAAAATCTCATTTTTTTTTCTTTACATTGTACACTTTATTATATTTTTCATGTAATTATATGTATGATAATATTTTTTACTCACAAAATTCGCAATTTATTCAAATATAAGGTTTCAATCTAAAGCCTCAATTTTTCCTTTCAATACACACGCTATTAAAATCTCTATTAATATGAAATACAGAATCTATCGTAACGAATGTAACTACTATATTTTTTAAATCTTTGCCGAAAATGAAGCTAAAAGGGCAAGCACACCAGAAAACATAAATTTTTAAAAAAAAATTCAAGGAAAAAACCAAAACAAAAACGTTATTGAAATTTTCTGAATAACAACTGAGGAAAACGAGACATAAAAATAAAAAAAAACCGTCTGGGTTACAAGAACTCAAAAATAAGGAAACCGAATAGAGTTAAAAAGTGATCGTTACAAACTCTCCCAAATTTCTTTGGGTAATCAAACTGGTTTTAATGTTCTCAGACCCACCTGCCTTATGAGTAATAAGTTGGATTGTAAAGGAAATTTAATTTTTTTCCTTAAATATTAATCCCTTATTCCAATGGGGACATTTTTTTTACTTAATTTTAAAAAATTATTGAAAAATTATATAATTAATATAGGTAATCATAGAACAATCTGTAATTAAAATTAGTAAGAAAGAAAGAATTTTCTTTATTTCTCTTCCTAAAGAGAGCAATGTTTTTTTGTAGTCTTAATATTAATGCTTATTTGTTAAGGGTGGATATTTATTACAAAGAAAATCTAAAAAAAATCTATTGAAAAATAAAATCTATTATTTTTATGTCAGCTATAATATTCGATCATTTTTTATAATTATATAAAGCAAAACAAGAACTCCTTGCTTAACTTAATGACGCAAATATACATACTATAATTATTTCAAATTTTATATAGATTTACAGTGCGAAAAAATACACCACCCGCAGTGACTTTTGATTAAATTATCAGATTTTCTCGAACTTGAACAATGGTTCGAAGAGGTGACTTCAAGTATGCTAGTCAGTTAATGCAGATGATATTTTAAGTTAGGAGATCATTCACGAAAAGGAAATTTTTCTGAATAAGCACATCTTTTTTTCAACGTATTAGGATTTCTGATTCCCAAAATAAAGGGGTTTCTCGTGATCTGGGAAATACTGTCTCAACAGTTTGAACAGGAGGGTGGTCGAAAGTTTGAACCATTTAATTGTAATTTTACATATTGATAATTTTATATTACTTTTTGGTACTAATGGTAGTTTACTAATCATAATTTTACATTACCTTTTGCGTATTTCGCCACACAGAAAATAATATTTTTAGCAAATATTTATTTTTTTCTTCTTATATTTATTAATAACTAGCCGCCTAAGGCGGCCAGCTGTCCGCCACGCTAAAGGTTTTAACAAATAAAGTTTTTTAAAACATAGCAGGAAATCTGAAGATTAGTGGACAATTAAAGTGTTACTGACCTGCAATTTTGTCTTCATATCCAGATGAACAGCGCCAAATATATCAAAGCGAAGCGTTCTATTTACGTATCGAATATGTTGCCACATTTTTAATACAAAAGTTAAACTTTTCTCCACTTTGATAAATGTAAACTAATGCGAACCTTACAATTAAATTATTAATTCCTTCGTATATTATTGGTTTAAGTTGTCGAAAATTAATATTTCAATTGTAAGGTTCGCATTAGCATACATTTATAAGAGTGGAGAAAAGTATATGCATTTTTTAATAGTTTTTTGAATATGGCTCTTTGAAGACGAAAAAGCATAGATTTTCTTACAAAATGACTGATAACTAAAAAAACTAATCCAAATTTTTGAAAAAGAAAAAAAATACTTCTTCATTATGTCAAAACACAATTATGTGCCGAGTTTCGTGCCTGGGCGAGGCTTCTGGGGCGATAAATTGTGATTACAGACACACACACAGCCGCGTTTATTATTATGTATAGATATCAGAAAGAAAAAAAATTGAATTGTAATGACAATTTTATTTGTCGAACAATTTTAACATCATATTAAAGAAGCAAGTTTAATGTTCAAAAATACAAATTTTGCACAAAATTGGTCGACTAGTTCTTGAAAAATGGATCTTTTGAAAAAGTCATATAGTGGGAAATATTGAAATATGTAAGTTTCAAACTTTTTATGGTATCCTACTTTTTATGACTAAGGTCTCCTCGCAACAGATCGAGGTATAAGAAAATTGGAATAAATGAAAGATAAATTTAATACTGAGAAATTAATTTTCAACTTTTAAGTTCTCCGTTATATCTTATCTATTAAAATGCTGCTGTTAAAACACAGTTATTTTAAAATAAGATAAAATTACATGTATTATAAAATATTGTTTATGCGTAATATGAGATTGACTAGTTATATCATAAATCTCATTAATGTTTTTCTTAAGTAGGAAATGTTTATACAGGTTCAAATGAGACTAATATATCGAAGAAACTCTAAACCTACATTGTAATATTATTTTAACTTTTGCATGTAGTTTAATGTTGCCGGTGTGAACGTTTTTCTTCTATCTGTATATGTGTAAAAATTACTGACTGTTTTAAAAAGTTAAAAACTTTGTTTTATATTAACTGCAACTAATAAGGTAAGTATATAGTGAATAGGATTCTGGAAATATATATTAAAGACGTTGATTACAAGTAACAATTTGTATTTTTTCATTAGTTGCAAGAATTTAGCAATTGTATATTGACTATTATAGACGATGAAAGAAAACATCAAAAATATTTATGTTTCAAAAAAACTTTTAAAATTAAGTTTAAAGCAGAATATTCCAAATTGTATGATATATTGTTGGTCGTTTAATAACAGAATACAATACTGTTATGCTTCAAGGCGTTACTTTTTTTTTCTTTTGTTGTTCTCTCAAAACACGAATTTTTACTTAGTTGCCCATCATCCTTAAAACATCATTTTTACTTGGTTAAAATTAATTAGAGAATAAAAATGTCTTTAAATATACGCATTAAACCTAAAATCTAACTTTTTTTTCATAAGATTTTATGAATTAAGCCATATTTGAAAAAAATTAGGCCAGAATTTTTAATTAATTTAATAACCACAAAATTTAAGAACATTTTTGTTAAAATTTTGCATTCAAAATTTGATCCATTTGAAAGAATATATAGTTTATTTTTTCAAGTTTACCTAAATAAAATAATACAACTTTAAAAAATTGGTCACACAAGGCATCTGTGGCTCAGGGAATACAGTGCTCACTTCCCATTGAGTTGAACCGAGTTTGAATGCCATCGATGGCTGGTCGATATGAATTCCGCACCCGACTAACCCCAACCTCAGTTCCGACGTAAAATATCTTCAGTCTCTCACCTTCAGGCTAACCGTGGAAGGTTTTCGTAGTTTTCCTCCCCATGCAACGCAAATGCAGGTTAGTTCCATCAAGAAGTCCCCCACGAAGGAGAGTTTCCCCGAATACTTGATACAGGAGCTCCCTTGTCCTCCGGATTGGGTTCAAATTTACAAGGCTATGGAACTGAACATTGGTAGTCGTAAACGCAAGAATTGGGTAATCTGTTCAGCGACAGTTATAAAATAAAATTAAATTATAAAATAAAATTAAATAATGCAGCTTGACAAAAAATTTGTCATAAAGTACATCGATGCAAAATTCATTTTGTAAATATCACATAATTACACTATAATCAAATTAGAAGACGTATTTTACAATTTTTTCCCTTTAATTATCGTAGTATTCATACTGTAATTTCAATTACAGTTAAGCACACAAAGTTGATGAGCAATTTTGCATAGTAAAGATTTATGACAGCATAAGTAAAAATTAATAATTTTCCTACTCTCTAGGATCAATATATAATTTTTTTAACCTTAAAAACATCTTAACATTTAAATATTTTCAGTGATATAAGTTAAATAGTAAATGGCCATTATACATTGACTTCAATATCTTATTATCGTGATTCAAAGATATGAGCAACTATGTTTCACTCTTTTCGAAACTTTAATCTGTCTCTAAAATCTACGTTTGAAATGCCTTTTCAAAAGCTAGAGTCTTATATATAGTTAAAACAATATTTAAATATTCCCCATTACCACGTTTATGGATTGCAAATACCCAATTTTAGAATTAATTTATTTTATCCCTTAATGCAGCTGACTATAGCGATTTATTGGAATATTATTCCAGTGAAAGACATTCCACAGGGGTATTTAATGGGATTACAGGAATAATGAGAATGCAATGAAGCAGTTGAACTATTAGATATTCGGTGTCCTGAACCGATGAGGGCGATTTATCTTCCCGCTCTTCCATTGGATATAGCTGAATTCGATTGCTTTTTGAACGGCGAATGCTTACACTGTTGACAGAAGCGTTTCTCAACGAGGGAAATTTCAACTATACCAGTCACAGGTAATTAACTATTGTTCGACTTTGTTAACATAATCAAACAATGGTTTACTTTCTAAAAATGTTTTGGTCTATTAAAATTTCTTTGCTAACCAGGCTAATGTGACTGCTAGACAGAGTATTCAAACTGGTATTGTATTTGGAGTAAATTTCTTATGCTTTATGTCATAATCTGTAGATTCTCTATTTAAATTGTGTCTATCCATTTAAAACCTACATATTCAATGACTAAGTATCTTATAAAAACTTAGCCAAAAATAGCTGAATAAATCTTTAATAGTATAATTTGTAAATAAGAAGCATTCCGTAACAGCCCAATGTGGCCCTAGTGTTTCATGCAAGTAAGGGCTCCACAATTTCGTGACCAACAGCATAATTGTAGCAATGTGGTCAGCACTGCACACAGACCGCCTTTACTTTCCAGACAATAGGTACCATCGATTTGAAACTGGGTGAGTTTTAATCCACCACTGAGGATGGAATCCCAGTTCTTCGCAATGAGTATAATTTATAAATATTAACTGAATGCCCATTTTCTTTTCAATGGGGTGAAACAAAAACATATACATTACTTTTTATAAATTCCTCTCAGCAATTAAATTCAACAATGAGGGCAAAGCTAAGAATGGTTGAAATTTCAATTCCCCTTCTTTTTGTTCAGAGTGAAAGAAATCTTATTACAAGACATACTTAATTTTTTTAAAAAAACTTCTTAATACATTATGTAAAAATAATTTTTTTCGTAATCGTGTTTCAATTTACCAGGCAAGAATACTTCTATATTTGCATTTAAATTTCATGATTATATCTGAAACATAATGACATTGGTAGTAAAGTTTGCCAGAGAAAGACATTAAATACGGATATTTAATGGATATTCATAATTTACAAATATTTTGATTCATAAATAGTTCTTTGCTTGCCTATTTAACGTGACTGGTAGACAGACGCTTTAGGCTGATTTAGCATTCGATGTGAATTCTTCATTTGATAATATTAAAGTCAATATCTAGTTTGAGAATTTGAAGCATAATGATGAACTAAATTACAAATAATAAGCAAAATGCCTTTAAAACTTATGATAGCAATGATAAAAGTATATTATTTATTCTAAATAATTTTTGTCTTAAGATTGTTTCAAAAATCACAGCTATATATTTAAATATAATGAAACAATGTAATTTAAAGTTAAACAGAGTGTTCCGTAAAGAATGATCTTATTATTTGTTTTTAGAATCCATAGCAAGAACTAAAGGAAAATAAACTATGTTTTATGCAACGCAAATTAATACTGAAGGAATTAAAAACAAAAATAAAACGGCATCTGAATTTAATGAAACGTTACAGAGGAAAGCGAGAGCGGATGCAACAAAGACCTGTTTGCATGCTGGGAAACAATTCGTAGTTTTGAAAGTTAACTGTTTAGAGACATCCTAGTTTTATCACGCAAATGAACTGGCTTTGAAATGCACGAATTCAAATTTCGATAATGATTTTTTATCCTTCACTTAATTAACTGAACATTGTTCATCAGAAGTGTTGATTTGATACGATATATTGTATTAAGCAAAACATTGTTTATTTATTATGGAACTAATATATAGGCAACTTCTTTTAAAACTGGTACCATATCACATATAAAAGGGTTTTTAGCTAACAGCTTTTAATAGCGAACTCTCTCTCTCAGTGGCGAGACACCTCATAGAGCGCCAAGGCCTACTCTGCCCATTTCAGTTTTCTTGACCTTGGTGAACAATTATTTATATTTTGATGCGCGATATGGTGTTATCTATATATATATTTCTCTTACACGACGACAAAAAAAAGCCTTATTACTACTCCCCGAATGGCAACGCTGGAAAATCGACCAATGATTGCCGCTAAAAATGTCATATGCCAAATCTAGATGAGATGGCTCAACATATAGCGCTTTTAAAAACTGAAACTGAAATAACCAGAGAGAGCATAAGCTAGGCAGAAGTGAGATCTCTATTTTAGTATTTTGTCGATAGATCTCTATTTTAGTATTTTGTCGAAAGCGCTTTTTTTCACGAATTTATATATTACGAATTTATTTGACGATTTTTGATTTACATCACGAATTTATTTGTTTTACTAGAATTTATTTGTTTATGCGGGTTTTTCCATTGCAATTCACTTATTTCAATTTTTAATAGACTTAACTATAGCCAAAATTTTAACCTTTTTAAAGAGATATCAGTTTTAGAAATTTTATCTTAAGATTTTATACTATAGCACATTTCTAATTGGTTTAACGAATTACATGTCATTTATTTGAATTCAAATTTATTTTAATGACTTAGTGCTTACTAAAAAGATGTAATTTTTTTTTTTAAAAAAAAGTTGTTATATGGATTTGAATGATTGTTTTGAATTCTTAGAATTTTGTGCATTTGCAATGTACCTAAGTTAGTAGCGAGTGAAGCGAGCTTGGTTTACGATGCAAACCATATAAGAGTGAGTAGCAATTTTCGGGGGTTGGCGAGCATTAGCAAGCAGGGGGTGCAGCCCACTAGTAATATATAAAATCAGAGTCAGTAAACCTTTTTAAAAACTGTTGAATTGGTAACAATTTGATATTTGCTAAAATTATAACGTCAGAAATTCTATTTCTAATTTACCTATCAAGACATCTTAATAACGATTTTTAAATGGCATGTTTCCGCCATTCTTAATAAATTTTGAATATAAATTTGGCTTTTTAAGTTGACTTTTATGTTTTATTTTTGGTACCTTTAATTGCTAATCCTCATTAAAAAAACTGATTAAATAGAGTTTTACTTCCAATTTGTCTCTTTTTGACAAACTATAGCTTTTGAAAAATACCACATTAATGACTGCTAAAATCGAATATGGAATGTCATTGAACTTTAAAGTTACATTGTTTAAAATATTTATTACTACTGAACAAGCTTTGAGAGTTTAAAATATCCTTAAATGTACATCATTTGTCTAATAATAATAAAATCATTCACTTCACTGCAATATAGCATTAGAATTATTTGCCAAGACTTAATCACTCACCAAATAAAAATAAATGACAATAAGTACAGGCTAAAAAGAAGAATGCACAGAGCATTATGCATGCAATCTGCATAAACTTCAAAAACATTCGTTTGAAAGTTGTGGAGATAACGACGACTCTTAAACAAACACTTTATTTAAATGAACACACTTACACTTCAACAATTTGAAAGAACAAATCCTTGGAATCTTTTGGGTGAATTAGGTAAATTACAAATGCCAAAGTGATTGCGTGCTTTACTGTTATCTTCCAAGATGAAGTGCAATTGAGACATAATAGGCTGTTGACTGAATCCCTCGATCCAACTTCGCGGAAATTAAGATAGATTTCTAACCGTGGTTGGAATTGAACCCTAAGGAATCACTGACCACATTGTTAGTGATTCCTAAGATCCCTTGAATGGTTTAATGTCACGCCGTATTAATGTCTTCATCGCACAATGTAAAGAGATTACACTTTTCGAAGATAACATGTTATGTAATGACATTTCTTATGCTCGTTGCATGTAGTCAAAGGTATTAAGCACATGCATTTTGGATAAAAATCAAAGGGATTTTTATTTAAGAAAAATAAAATCATGCATTATTGATTGAGCTAATTCTTATTTCTCTGGGAGGTACGTTTGTTTTTGACTAATGGATATCCGATTGTCAATTTGTTCACACAATGTAATGACATTAGTTTGATCTTTACACTTTTCGGAGATAACATGTTATGTAATAGCATTTTTTATGAGCCTATAGTTATATGCATGAGGCACATGGGTTATAGATGAAAATGAAGGAAATTTTTATTTAGGAAAAATAAAATCACATATGATTTTGATTGAGCTTAGTCTTATTTCAAGGGGGGATATGTTTGTATTCGATGAATGATGGATACCTGATTGCAAATTAGTCTTCTTGTTATGATGGCATTTCTTAATTTAACTTACTCGTTTCGAAGATAACATGTTATGTAATGGCATTTATTATCCTCGGTTCAGATAGTCATAGGTATTAAGCACATGGGTTTTGGATAAAATTTAAAGGAATTTTTCATTTACGAAAAATAAAACAGAGCATTATTGATTGAGCTGATTCTTATTACAAGGGAGATAAGCTTCTATTCAACTAATGGCTACCCAACTGTAAATTTGTTTACATAATGTAATGGCATTTCTTAGCCTAAGATTGCACTTTTCAAAGATAACACGTTATGTAATGACATATGAATATATATGCATAGGTATAAAGTATGCAATTTTTAGATTAAAATGAAGGGAATTTTTTTTAAGGAAAACTAAAATTTCATGATATAGATTGAGCTGATTCTTATTTCGCGGAAAAACACGTTTGTATTAGAATAATGGTTACCCCAATTTCAAATTTGTCCACAATATAATGATATTTCTTAATTTGAGATTACACCTTTCGAATATAACATGTTATGCAATGATATTTCTTAAATTCGGCGTATATGGTCTAAGGTATTAAGCACGTGGATTATTATATAAAACTGAAGAGAATTTTCACTTAAGAAAAATAAAATCGAAAAATTATTGATTCAGCTGATTCCTATTTCACTGAGAGATATGTTTGTATTCGTCAAATAGATACCCGTTTGCTTACCTGTCCACATTATATAATTGTACCTTTTAGTTTGAGATAACATGTCATTTTGAAGATAACATGTTATGTAATGGCATTTCGTATGCATAGTATTTATGGTCATAGGTAGTAAGCACATGAGTTTTAGATAAAAATAAAGGGAATATTTATCTAGGAGAAATAAAATCACGCATTATTGATTCAGCTAATTATTCTTATTTCAGGGGAGATACGTTTTTATCTAACTTAAGGATGCTAGATTGCTAATTTGCTCACATTATCTAATGACATTTCTTAGTTTGGTACATATGATCATAGATTTAAAGCTATAAGGAGTTTTTTTATAGAACAAGGGAATTTTATTCAAAAAGTTAAATTTTATATATTATTAAGTTTAATTCGTCATGCTTCTTGGAAAGAAGAATATATGTGTTTGACTTCTTGTTACTTAATTGTTATTTTTTTCATAATACGTAGAGTTTTTTTCTTCTTAAATTTAATAATTTTTTTCTTTATATGTCTCAAGCACGTGATTTTTAGATTAAAAAAATGAATTTTTATCTAGTAAAAATGAAATTACATATAATCAGTCAAGCTAAAATGTCTAAATGTCTTATTTAACGTAATTGTAAAAATATGTTTGTATTCAGCTACATTCTACTCATTTGTCATCTATGTAACATCATTTCTCATTTTGGTACTAATGATCGCAAGTCTTAGGCACATGGGTTTTGGCTATTTAAAAGGAAAAAAAAATATCTAATAAAAAAAATCTCCTTTATTATTAAGATTGATTCATAATTTTGAAAACGTAACTTCTGGCAAACCGTTACCATATGGACGGAAAATTACAAAATTCATGGTTTAAATACCGTGAATTTT
This sequence comes from Parasteatoda tepidariorum, assembly GCF_982258835.1. Taxonomy (NCBI): domain Eukaryota; kingdom Metazoa; phylum Arthropoda; class Arachnida; order Araneae; family Theridiidae; genus Parasteatoda; species Parasteatoda tepidariorum. The sequence goes on from NC_141762.1 coordinate 83,537,105, forward strand.
GGCTTTCAATATCGAAATTTTGACTTTTTACTCGAAATGTCATCTTGTTGAGGTACAGAAATTTTATCAGATTTTTTTCCCTATGTATTGCCAAAAATTCTAAAACTGAAACTATAAGAATGTAACAATTTCAATAATAACATCAAATTAAGAATATCTTATAAAGGTGCGTATTTCTTAAAGAAATAAAATTGAGGAATTTATGTTATTTTTCTTCCGATGTAACCTGTGACATAAACGACTTCGAATTACACAATCGTTATCAAAAATGAAAGTAGTAAAATTAATTGAAACAATATTTTAATTAATCCAAAGTATAAAAAAAGTAAGATTTTATAAAAGTTAACATTTTTAATAACTCAATTTATAAATATTTTTAACGTTTATTTAATCCGATATAAAAGATGTGATTGCGAGTTACTAAAGTAATATCAACATTTATGCAGATCAATAAATTTATTTGAGTCATGCTTCTTTAACAACATAATGTTTATTACACTGTTAGAAATCTCTCGGAAAAAATGGTTAAATAACAATTCATTGAATGGTTATTTTGCCATATTTAATCAAAACAGCCAAATAACCATAAATAAAATGGTAATCAAACTGTTAAGTTTGAGAAGAACTGCTTACTAACTGCTTTCACTTAATTCGGTTAAACGACCAGAATTTAATCGCACCAACTAGAATCACATGATGAAGCTACTTAGTTCTTTGCAACTGTGTACATATCACAGCCGAGTGGGCTTATCTGTCTATTTCATGACCGACAGAACTGGAGTTCGAGTCCTAGTGTTGACACCACAATATTTCCTCCGTTCCTTTCCAGTGTCCGGCACTCTCCAATGCCCATTACCTTACGAAAAGCAGAGCTTCTATGTCTAGTTAAATAATTAATTTTTTTAAGTTTTGGAAAAATGCTAGTTGTAAATGGTTAAAAAACCGTATAATTTTGTATCTATGGTTTAATAACCATACTTTTTGTAAATGGTTTCAAAACCATGAAGGAAAAAAAATGTTCTTTACCGTAAACTTTACGGTTAAATGGATGGACAGACAGCTGCCTGTTATTTTACCATAATTTTAGAAAGAAAATTTTAACAGTGTAGATTAAAACATGTGTTCATTAGATTAAAACTTGCTCAGTATGTACCGCTATTTTTGAACATTGTTGTCGGAATGTCTAAGTATATGACGATATAGATAATGGAAGTGCCAAATATAAAAATCTAAACAAAATTGTTTATTTATATTTTAAATAGTATATTAAGAGAAGAGATTAATGAGTTCACATAATATCTCATTATTATCTTATGTCTTATTATTATTATATCCTATTATGTGTGGAGATTAGGCTTTATCATAAAATAAAAACAATATTTCTTTCTTCTTCAAAGACTGCAAACAAAATACAGTAGGAACTCTATTTTGAGAAAATGCAATATATAAGTGAGAGGGTGAATAAACGTAAACGTACATAAGAAGAAATTGAGTTGTATTTTAAATCGATTAACAGCAAATATTTCTTCGTGACATTATATTTTATTATGTGCCGAGATTAAGCTCGATCAAAAAATAGTAAAAATATTTCTTTCTTCCGCAATCACTGGAGAAGAAAAGGAAAAAAAGGAAATTCAGTTTAAACTCTATTTTTTTAAAAAATAAAATGGAATAAATAAATGTAAAAATATTAAATAAATAAATACAAAGATGTAGAATGAGAAGTTAATTATCCTGATATTTTTAAATGAATAAAATATTGCTCTGTCACTTAGAAAGTCCAATGTGAATTAGAAAAAAAAAAAGAAACATCTAAACAACTCCAAACCTAATTTAAAATCACGCATGTATTTTTATCGAGATAATTTAGTTATACAAGAAAGTAAATTAATCCCTAAATTGCAGGTGAATAATATATCTTTATTTTATTATATTTAATTACATTCATAATATTATGTTGTACGTCATCTCATAACTAATGAAAGCTGACAGCTATAAAAAATTAACCATAACTTTGAATTTAATTGCATCATGTACTTTATTTTAGCAAATTAAGAATGTAATTGCAAGGCATGATTTTTTTTAAAAATACGTAAAAAAATACCTACACAAAACATGAATTTTAACTTGGAAATTTATTAAATAGAAAGGCTTAAAAATAAATAAACACGTAGTTTTATTATGTTACAAGTATATTTAACATTGTTTTATATTCTTTTTTCACGGAGAAAATAATTCTGGTAAAATTACCGTATTGTATAGTAATGACATTTCGCATAAAGAAACCATAATTCTGGTTAGTAAAATCAAAATATACGGTATTTAAACTATTTATTTGGTAATTTCTCCGTTCATTTAGTAACGGTTCGCCGAAACTTCTGGTTATGAAAAATTATAGTTCTTCTTATTACACTTTTAGCAAAAATTATAAAAAATGAAATAAATATAACTTCATAGCTTTTATGCCATAATTTAAAACCCATTAACACCTGAATTTTTTTTATTTGCCTTTAAAAAAGTTTCCTAATAAAAAAATTGGGAATTTTTTTTTACTGAATGAATATTTTCTTCTGTTAGCTACTACTTGATTTTTTTAAAAATAATAAAAATCATTTGCTTGATGTGAAAACAATCCTGCTTCAGAATTGACGAGTTCTCGCAATTAGAACTTGTTACACTATTCAACATGGGTTAAGTTATCATGATAGGACAACCAGATTTTATAAAATTTACCAATTTTTATCACATATTGTAAAACCATATTTGATTGTTAATTTAAAAAAAACATTACCGATGTATTTCGGTAATAATGACCGAGCTTTTTGGTTTTTCCATAGAGCTGGAGACACGGTATAATTTACCATTTTCTGGTACGTCAGACAATATTTTTTCTCAATGTACAAAACATACTATTTTCCCATGTTATATTCAAAAATTCAAAAGGCTTTTATTATAATTATTTGGAACCCAACAAAATGATTAAATTCATTGCAAAAAATAGATGTTAAATTTTAGAATACGAAATGATAATTTATAAAGATTAGACTCCGCATAAAACTCAAATATGACAAGAAATTCCATTATTGCTGCAATTTTCTCTACAATCATTGTAAAATGATGCAAGTCATTTAATGTTCCATTAAATAATTTGTAATCATTTTTGGCCATGATTAAATTCCTCGCCAAAAATTAGATGGTAAATTTTAGAATACGAAATGATAATTTATAAAGATTAGACTCAGCATAAAACTCAAATATGACAAGAAATTTCATTATTGCTACAATTTTCCCTTCAATCACTGTAAAATGATACAAATCATTTAATATTAAAGTGAGGGGAAATATTTTTCTATTGTGACCACATGCTGTTTTAACACTAAAACTTATAAGACCTTAAAACTATTTTACGCTTTAAAATTCTATTTTATCTTGTATTCAAATCACACAAAACTTTAGTTAGAAAACCTTTGTTCCACCCATACAGATCCCCTTGAAGTATTCTAAAATGGTTCCGGGGGGTTCACGCGCACGGAACAAAGGGCATCAAAACTCGATGGTGCAGAGCACAGATTGAGCGTGTAACACGATTACTCAACCACTGCCTGACGTCATTACTTTGTGGGGGCGGAGAACTGGATTCAAAGTGAGGGGTTCCTCACCCCCGCTCATTTCCCACGCTTCAACGGACTCGTCCGTTTCCAGTTTCACCAATTTCGGCATCTGCCACCCTTCACTGACACCCCTGGCCATAAAAGGGGATCGAAGCTTGACAAAAAAATCCGTTCCCAAAGTCGTACGTGGGTGCAAAAAAGTCTTCGAGTGAAAGACCACACTGAATAGATTGTTAAGTTAAGTGCTGTTCCACGCCTTTTTCGCTGAGGATTTTCATAATTCTGAAAAGTTGAAGTCTAGACACGTGCTCATTTCTCAGCTTACTGTGCTTTTTCTGTCAACATTCATAGTAACTTCAATAGTTTATTCTTTTGTATCCTCTGGATGTTTTTCCAAAGTAGGCTAAGCGTTAGAATGAAAAGATACCCGATGATTTTAATTATGTTTAGACATTACTTTTTCATCTTATATAAGATTTACCCAACAAATTAGAAATAGCAGATTAGATCTAAAAGTTTTAACTTAAATAAAGTTTGAACTTAAAATAATAAAATAATTCTCACATTAGAGTTATTTTACATTAATTTTTAAAATGAATGCATGATACAACTAAGAACTGATGTTTGCTGCAGAGAAAATTAATTTTTAAAATGAATGCATGATACAACTAAGAACTGATGTTTGCTGTAGAAAAAATTAATTTTTAAAATGATTGCATGATACAACTAAGAACTGATGTTTGCTGTAGAAAAAATTAATTTTTAAAATGATTGCATGATACAACTAAGAACTGATGTTTGCTGTAGAAAAAAAATATTTAGATTTTTTAATTTTCTTAGTTAGTATTTAAAATGGTAAGCAACCAAAAAGTTATGGATTTTTTCACCCATCCTTTATCCTGTAAAATGCTTCCCCCTGAAATAAGAGTTCAGTAAACAGTTAGAATATAAGTGTTTAAATCTAATAAGCAAAATATTAATGATCAAAAAAATCCGTCCTTTTTAATGTTTAAAAAGTAACTTTATGAAATATACAAACTATATAAACTAGTGAAATAAAAACTATGTTACTTAAATTCAGAAAATTTCAAAACAGAAGTCTCAAAAGTCTGAAACTGAAATCACTGCAGTTCAAAAGCCTTAAAACTTTTAGCTTGAAAAAATATATTATAAAGGCATAAAAGTAAAAAAAAAAATATTAGCAGACATACAGAATCTATGCAACAATAATAAAATTCTTAAAAGAGTAAAAGAATTATCATTTTTATGATTTAATAAAATTTTAACTTAAAACGGTATATAAATTAATCAAAAAGTAATTTTGCATGAATTTCTAAAATGAATACATGAAGAGTAAACAAGAGCAAAGAAAAAGAAAAGATAATTTTATTTTATAACCATCGTTGAACAGCCGACCCAAATTTTTAATTTGTGACTGCTAATGTTCAACTCCGTAGCTTTGTAATTCTGAACTCAATCCAGAAGACAAGGGAACTCCTGGATCAAGTATTGGGAGAAATTTGCCTTCGTGGAGGGCTTTTCGAAGGAACTAGCCAGTATTTGCTTTACATGGAGTGGGAAACCACGAAAACCTTCCATGGTTGCAATGGAACTCTAACCCATGATCCGTCTACCACAGAGGATAATTCACGTTAGCACTGCGGTTGATGTGGAATACGTATCGACAATCCACAGCTGGGATTCGAACCCGGTTCACCTCATTGGTGGAAAAATATTGTCAAATTAGAGATTTTTATATATAGGTATAGTATATATAGGTATAGGTATTAAGTAAGTTTCGAAATCCCAGATAATTCTTGGCGCAAGATTATATATATAGTTTAAAATCATCGCATTGCTTAAAGGGTAAGGCACTTGAGCAACGGCCTTTTTATTTCTACTAAACTGAATTTGAAGCCGTAAGCAATTATTAGACTATTCATTATAATAGAAAACGGTAAAAAAAAAATTTTATTTGTAAAAAAAAAAAATTTATATATGAAATCGTTATTTTATACCAGTATTATTTAAAGAGTAATAACACGTTGGAATAAAATTATTTTAATTACACATTATTTAATGCTAGTTTCGTTGAACATTTCAATAAAATGTAACAAAGGAATTTCCTTCGTTAAGCTTCTTCTTCTTTTTTTTTTTTTTTTTTTTTAAAAAAAGAAAGAAAGTAGTGAGTGATATTTTAAGAAAACTTAGTTAAAGAAAAATGCTTTTTGATAGTGCATCAGTCATGAAAACATTACCTTTCCAGGGTCCAGGTTATTATTCTAATTATTTCAAAAGATAATAGTTTAAAAATAGATTCTCCTTATTTATCACACAGGAAAATTCATTAATTTACCAATAAATCAAGCCTTATCTGATTTAAAAACAATTTTTCTGAAGATTTTTATACCTAACTTTGTGTAGCAGATTAAAGGAAGATTAATTGATTTGAGGTCAATGGCTGACTTTTGAGAACATTTATCAAGGAAACCAATTGATCTTAAGATGGGATGTTTTTGTTTCGATTTCGAAATAATGTCTAATTAAGGTAAAAGTGTAACGTTTTAAGTTCAAATAAGCAAAAATTTGTCTTGATCTCTTATTTTAGTAAAAAACAAAAACAAAAAAATTCCTCAAAATTGAAAACAAAATAAATAAATAAAAAATAAAAAAAAAATAAAAAAATAAAAATTTAAAAAAAAAAATTATAAAAATAAGAAGAATGGAAAACATCTTTGGATAAGTAGTTGGTAGCGAAAAAAAAAGCTTGCTTTTTTTTCTGTCTTCAATTCATTACAAATTAAAGGGAAGTCAATATTGCTTTCGTCGTTCCAATAAATAAATATGAAATCAGAACGTACAGAACTGTAATAGTTATAGAATATTCTTCTTCGTTATACAATAGTATATATTTCTGTATCCATATAATTCGGAAAACAACAATAAAAAATTATCCAAATTACTTGAAATAGTGCCATTTGTGCTGATTTTTAAGTAATTTTTATCATTTTCTTGGTAAGTATTTTTTAGTTTTGAGTGAATAATTTGAACTAGAATTCAGCTATTCTGTTTTTAGCTACATATTCAAATTCATATCAAGATTTTACAATTATAAAATTTTGCTGTGTAGTATGTTATCTAAAAGTAATGAAGGGATAAGCTATATATCTATTATTTGAGAATAAAGTTTTCAAACAAAGAACATATCATTCTGGAATTCTCCGGAATTATAAATCAGGTAAGTGTTATGATTTTTATAATAAAAAATTTGCTTGTAAATATTTTTTTTTTCTCATTTGATGATAGTTCTCTACAGAGTGCTTTTTTACGTCTGATTAAGAACTATAAGAATAAAAAGAGAAACAATATGGAAGTTTTTTTATTTCAATATGAGGAATTTTTAAAATCGTTTCCTTCTTTCCATATTTTGCGTTTTTCAGTTTATAATTTTTTGATAAAAATTGTAGGTAAAATAATTGCTTTGAAAACTTAAATGGTATAACATTATGTGCTAATGTATACTTCTTGCATATTCTAATGTTTGAAGTAATATGATTCAAAAAAGTATGGAATATAAATTCGGTACTTACGTAATAACACCACCGCAACTACAGATTTGGCGGTTTTTAAGTGGCACCAATCTACACCAAAATTTTTGAGACAAATCATAAAATAAAACACTTTATTTAAAATCAAAGTAGTTTATCGGATTTCGGTGGACAATGGACAAAATATTTCGCTCCTGAAGAGATAAAATTGCATCTTGTTCTATTTTTGGCAAATCTCAAATACGTATTTTCGTAGCACTAAAAAATGGTAACAAAAATCGAAGAACAAATCATTTTGGAATTCTTCTGATTTACAAAGCAGGTAAGTTTTAATTTTTATAAAATAAAGAATTTTACTTTTAAGTAATTTTTTTCTTATTTGATGATAGTTTTCTATAGAATGGTTTTCTGCGTACGATTATGAATAAAAAAAGAAAAAACATGAAAGTTGCTTATTTTAATGTAAGGAATTTTTAGAATTGGTCTTTTCTTTTTTGCTTTGAATCGTAAGCATTCTCTATTTTACGGTTCTCAGCTTCTGAATAATGATTTTTATTAAAACTTCAAATTTTTTGATAAAAATTGTTGTCAAAGAACTTTTTTCACAAAATTAAATTACATAAAATTATGAAGTTTATGTATACTCTTTGCTTATTTTAAAGTTTGAAGTAATATGATTCTTAAAACTATGGAATGTAAAGTTTAAATAGGCCTTTCAGGTTATATCATTAAATTTAGTAAAACTATTTCTCAGGCATTATGTTTAACTCTAATAAGAAGATACATATTTTTTTCTGTTTATTTACAAATATTTTTCAGATGTGTTTTGGATGTTTCATATTTAAAAAAAAGAGATACCATCTTGTTTTTGGTTGCATAAGAAAGGATATCAAACATTTTTCTTTTTTAAATTTAATAAGCCACGATAAAGAAGGAACGTACAAACTTTCTAGCTATGGTCAGCACAATAGAACCTCTCTCTACCTTAACAACTGGCGCAACAAACAGCGACTGAAGAAAAACAGTCCATTCAGTCATGCTGAACTTCTGCATTTGCCTTCTGAAGACGTTGAGCCCCACTCCTTAAAATCTTGTCTGAATCCTTCAGAGGGAATCCCCCGAGTCCATTTCCACTTCGACTTTTCTGCTCCGGTCACAAAGAAAGATCTTATTCCAGCTGAACTTAGGCAGCTAGCTTTGGAAATTTTAGGCGAGATTCCCAGTGACGCCGTAAAAATTTACACAGATGGTAGTGGACTCGGAAACCTAGCGGGTAGCGGCGTCTTCATTGAAAAATCTGAGCTAAATTACTCCATCTGTCTCCGTAATCCTGATTTCACTTCAGTCTTTCGAAGTGAATTAATCGCAATTGAACAGGGCATCGATGCTATAATCAACGAGAGTGACTTTGGAGATCTTTGGATCCTGTCGGACAGTCGCAGCTCCCTTCAACACCTACACAACTGGACTAAAGTTGGAGACAAAACAAGCATCTCCATCCTTCTTAAACTTCAACTTATTTCAAAGCACCACGACGTTCATCTTCAGTGGATACCATCCCACGTTGACATCCTTGGAAATGAGCAAGCGGATCGCTTGGCCAAGGAGGGCTGTAGTCATTTAACATCTTCGTCCTCAGCCCTAACCTTTTCTGAGTATCAATCCAAAATCAAAAGCCATTTATCAAAAAAGTGGAGGATCCCTCCCTCTCATCATTGGTATGCGGCCAAGGAACCGGGCTCTTCACTTGTTCATGTAGGTGATAGAGCATCTCAAACAGCTATTTCCAGACTGGCAAGCGGACACACGAACAGTCTCTCGTACTTTAAAGGAAAAAAGACTTATACAGTCTGCTCTAAATGTGAAGCCCAGCAGGCCTCAGCAGAACATATCCTCGACTGCTTGGGCCTTTCCAAGGAGGACTTATATGCTTCTCCACTTCTTGTAATCGACTTTTTGAGGGTCAACAACTTACTGGATCTTGTCTGACCTCGTCAGACAATTAGAGGATAAGCAACAACAACAACAACAACAACAGAAGGAACGTTACAATGTTACACGCTACATTAAAGACGTCTCCAGAGTAACTGAATGACTATTCATATAGAAATCGCAGGTATTAGTCTCATGCAACAACGCCCCCTATAGTTCGTTGAGGTCGCGAATTGTTTTTCTATAAATATTTCTGTATCCCTAATTGAAAGTTATTTTCCAGTACTGTTGTTATTATGATTTTGATTCAAGAGTTTAAAACTAAGAGAATTGTTGTTTTCTTAGTTATTATTCTGTAATTTTGCTCTCCATCTTAAGATAAAGTTATGTAGAAAGGTGGTCTAATTTTATTAATTGCTATACAATTATTATATTTGTGCAAAAAATATTAGCATACTGTTATAAATTACAGTTAAAGAGATTTGTCGAATAATTTAGAACTTAACGAACAGCTTGACCAAAAATAATGTTTAATGATTGCAAGCAAAAGTATTAAATTATGGTTGTGAAGTCATAAAATTTGTTTAAACGATATTATGTTATAACAATATAAATATTTAAAAGAAATTATTATTTTGTAAAATTATTTCTGTTCACCAATACATCTAAATATTTGTAGTACTTATGCATTATAACATTTGGGCTTGAGAAGTGGGGGCATAAGCGAGCAGAATTCCTTTTAGAGCATATATGTTAGGTGAATAATTTTATCTTAAGTAGAAAAACTATTTCCTGACAATAAACAATAATTATTTGCAAAGTTATCATCGGGGTTGGTGAGCGACAGCGAGCAGGGAGCGTAGCCCCTTAGTACTTCGTATAAATAGAGTTGAATGAATAAAAAGTATACTTCTATAGGAATCGGTACAATGAGGATCCAGAATGCCAGTATCTTTAACCATAATATGATTGTGGTACACGTGGATATAAAAGCTAGATATGCGCTGTGTAAAAATAATGTTAAGTTTCTAAAATCTCTATAAGGTGGTAATTTAAACCTCGCTTCTCTTCAAATTGAATCATATCCTGTAATGAATTTTACATGAAGCGATTAAGCACCTTGAATTTTGGAACGATATTATGGACCAAGATCCTCCTTAACTTCAGTGTATTTTAGCATCTCATAATAAAAAAAAACTGGTCTGGCGTAAAATCTCGTAAAAATTGGTAAACGATTACTTTAAAAAAAGTTTTATAATTTTTTTTTCTTTCTTTGACTTCAAAAATGGTAAAAATTTTAAATTAAATCGTTATATTAAATAAAGTTTGAATTGTCTTTGGAAAACAAAAGCAAATTATAAAAGCATAGAAAAAACCTTTCTTGACTTACTTTTTAATCATTGCAAGTACATTTCCTAATCAAGTAGATTTATTGCTCAATATATTTCCCATTTTTACTTCATTTATTGATTAAGTGATTCAATAGACCAAATGGGTAATAAAAAAAGAGTTTGACATCATTTTGATAGTTTATCGATCTGAATCAATTTACTTATCAGGAAAAAGTTATAAAAAGGGTTGACAAAAAGTTTCCGACGAACCTTCGGTTGTCACATCTGGTTATAGATTGAACCATTTCTCATTTCTTTCTTCTTTTTTTTTTTCACGTCTTTTCCTCGGGTCTTCTTCACTTTAGGAAAAGAAGAAAAATTTATCCCAACTTTTGCAACCCCGGGTAAAACTGTCTCTGACTACTCGAATGACAGATGGCGATTTTACCTTTTTTTACGATATTTTTTTCTTAATTTTATTTTTCTTTAAGAGGTCCGCTGGGTTGGGGAAAAATGGAGAAGTTTTGTGAAAGACATTTAGATGTTATCTTTATGGCATGAATGGGTTGGGAGGGACTTTTGCGACGTGACGGGGCTCTGTAATTGAAAATAACTTCCGCTGGTAGAATCACCCCTTTCTATCAACGGTTATAGTGTTTCGACAAGTTTATTAGTATAGCCACAATGGTCTTCACAAAAGAGCTAAATTGAAGTCATGTTGTTGTATTTTATCATCATTGATTTTGTTGAACAAAACAGTGAAAACGCCAACACATTTTTTATGCTTCCCCCTTCTTAGCTCTAAAAGCTTTTTACTACGAAAAATAATCTTTCTTTTTTTCCGAAACAAATTAGTCAATTGTAGCTTTTATAAATATTTTCATTGAAATTTATTCTGTTTATGTTAATTTCAAATTATTATTATTATTATTATTTTTTTGCTTGTAAATACACTTATAAGACAAAATAAAATAACAGATGCATTTTTAATATAATTAAAACTTCCATAATGAACTGTTTTGCTTATTATTAAAATTACATTTGTGAATATTTGTCTCTTCCTTTTTTCTCTTCGCCAGTTGGTATCAGTTAGTCATTATCAGTATTTTTAATTCTTCATCAAAATCTTCGCCAGTCCTTATTATTCACCATGTGAGTACTCATCATTTTTTACTAGTCTCTTACGTAGGTATCTTTTGGTCTCTCTCGGTGTCTTAAAATGCTCATCGTTAGCAACAATAATTCTTTCCTGATTGTCCTATGTGGGCCATTGACTTCTTCGAAATGTTCTTCCTTTTTTCTCCAGGTTGTTTAAGTATGTCACTCTCATTGTTATAAAATTCTCATCATAGCGGTCTACTCATCTTAGTAAAGACATACCTAATTTGTTATCGGTTGGTAAGTAAGTTCTAGTAAAAAAAAAGTTTAATGTGGGTTACTTTTACGTAGTTGACAATATCTACCTCTTTATACTGCTTGTTCTGTTCATCATTATTAAAAACCTTCTACAAAATATATTCTCATTATGACATAATTTACTGCCATCATAAGGTTCATGACTGAATAAAGCGTATGAAATAATTATCTACCATTCAAAAAAGAAAATTAGAGAAAAATTCAATCGTCCTAGCTGGGTATGAACCCCTTATCTATCTGGTAGATCACTGACAACCTAGCCGTTACTCCACGAATACACATCAGCTAGAAGGCTTGGTTAATTTAAAAATAAACTAATGAACTGAAGCTTTAATGAGACATATTTTACTATGGGATCAGATAAGACGGTTAGTTTGTATCCTATTCAACATTTTTAACAATGCTCTTTAATTTAAAAATTTTGCTTTGTTTTAATAAGGATTTTCGAGATTGCTACATTTTAAATATCATATTAAGCTTGTTGAAGATTTACTTGATATAGTGGTTTAAATCTAATCGAAATTTTAACTGGTGTCATTCCTGAACATGAGAAAGTTTATCGATTATATTCGATTGTATTTATTATTTTTGCATATTGCATTTATTGAGATCTTGTTATTTTAAATTTTGCTAATATTTTATTATATTAAATATTTATTTATGAATCAATTCAGAATTTGAATATTTGAAGTTGAAACAACTCGTTTTTCTTTATAAAATTATTTTTAATGTGGTAATTTTAGTCTTTCTGCTAAATTTGCATCGTATACAAATTACAAATGTTTTTTGCGTGTTGAGATTTCTCAAAGAGAAGAGAGCAAATGTCATATATATATATATATATATATATATATATATATATATATATATATATATATATATATATATATATATATATATATATATATATATATATATATATATATATATATATATATATATATATATATATATATATATATATATATATATATATATATATATATATATATATATATATATATATATATATATATATATATATATATATATATATATATATATATATATATATATATATATATTGTAACGATATTTATTTTTTTTAAATTCAATTATTGAAAGTTTTGTTTCCATTTAACTTTCATAATAAAAAAAAAACTATTTACGTAAGAAAAATGTATGAGTCGTTTAAAATTATTAAATATATCATAAATATCACATGCGAGCTTTATTTTTAAATGTAAAAGCCCATGAAATAAGGAGTTTTTTCCGATAAATAAAGAAAGAAATGACAAGTGTTTTTTTTATTTCAAATTTAGCAATTACATTTAAATATATGTTCCATATATCTTTTATTTTATTGTTTTTTTCTGAAACGATGAAATATGAAGATCCACATTCACAGTCATTTAAAAATAAATGTGTATACAAATTTAACAACATACTGCAGATGTGCATTTTAATAATATATATTTCCCATGCACTTTCCAGTATTAAAATTTTTTGCTTTTCTTAATGAACAAAATAATATTTTTGAATTACTACCTGAATAAAAAGCTTTTTTTAGTTTGGTTTACAAGATCCTTTTTCTTTAATAACAAACAATAAGAAAAAGTTGTGCATGCATAAACTTATTTTAAAAATGCATTATCGTCCATTGCAGATATTTTCTTTTCGTTCTTTTTTTTTTGACAGCATAAAAAATCATTCTACAAACTAGTTTTAATTCCATCAAAATTACATCAAAACAGCTAACTAGTCAACGATGAGCAAAAAGTCAAAAAGGGCCAATTCATGAATATTTCACCAATTATTGTATAGAGACCAAATTATTAAAATACAAAAACAATTCGGATTGTAAATCTTAATAAAAGCAGGACACAATTCACGAAAGAAGATCCAATAATTATTCGTATTTTAGATTAATTAATATAGACTATCAAGTCACTTAATTGATCTGATTGCTGAGAAATTATTTTCTTCCATAACTTCATTAATAATATTTTAACACAAGTATATTACAGTCATGTGAAATATTATTTTCATTTATCGCTCAAAAAACCCTTAAGTTCTACAGCTTCAGTTTCAAGACAATGATATGTATCTTCAAACCTTTATCATAACAGTATTCCAAAGCATTTTAAAAGAATTAAAACGAAAATCAATTGATTTTTTTTGAAAGCAAACTTCTGACAATACTTCATCTTCAATGCTATCATGTTTCATGCAATTCTTCTTACTGTAAAATACGGAGGTACTCTTTACTCAGATTTTGCTTAAAGAATATAGAAAAATTCCTTTCAAAAATTAGAAGAATATTATATGAAAAATTGCTATTGAATAATTTACAATCCAAATCAGGTTCAGATCTGTCTCTTTTAATTAAACAACTAAAGTGAAACGCTCATTACATAAAAACAATTCCCAAGACATTAAATTTATAAAATCTATTACAGTTTAAAAATAAACAAAAGAATAATTATCTCCATAAACATACATTCCAAATGGTGGCAATACTAATGTTTAAAGTAGCTGTATCAAACTTTTAAAACAATCACCGTTAACTATTTTCTTTTTCTAATACACCTTTGAAGAACATTTTTAACGGATCGTTAAGAAACTATTTTCTAACGCAATTTTTAATAGCAATCTTTTTAACAAGCATGTATTGCAAACAATTAAAGAATTTGTTTCTCTTATCTTTCAAAGACCAGAAAGCTGTACTTAACCTTCAGCTCTGAAACAATCATTTGTTTCTTCCATCATTTATCATAGAAACCCTTCACAACATTTCAAAAGGGCTTGGAAAGTTCGATCTATCATCATGAGCTGCATATTGAATTTTTGAGAACACATCTTCAATGTTATCAAATTTCTCCCAACTCCCAGTGCAGGAATCGGACAAATTAATATGAACTCCTTAACCGTTTTCTGAAAATGATTTAATGTCCAAGTTAAAAATTGAGAATTAGTACTTCGAAATTCTTGACTTTTGTGTGTTTTATTTATGGATCAAAAGGGTATTAAGTTAAGGGAAGTTTTCCCACATGGGTGCTTTTGAGTACTTTTCCTTCTTTTAGGGAATTTTATTTTTCGATCAGTTGTGAATGAGGTCTTTTGGTGTTTGAAAACTTACTTTTCTTGAAGTTGGATATGATTTATGTTATGCAAAATGAATAATGAGTTTTGATTACACTGACAGTGATGGATATTGCTGTTTTGGTAACCTTTTAAAAATAAATTTTTCTTGAAGTTAATTTTTATAGCTGTAGATCATAATGGATTTGATGGTTACTTTCGCAGTCAACATTTTCTCATTTTACGCATTTTGTTCGTAATTTAAATCAAAGTTTTGCTTTATATTTCATTTTATAACAGGCAGCAGAACCAATTTTGAGTTTAAGACTATCAATTTTCAAATCCATGGCTTTGTAATTTTGAACAAAACTGAGGAGACAAGGGAACTTCTGGATCACGTACTGGGACAAATTAGCCATAGTGACGGATTTATTGATGGAACCAATCTGCATTTTTGTTACGTGAGGAGGAAAACCACGAAATTCTCCCACGGTTAGCCCGACGGCAAATAAATTCTAAGCCATGATCCATCTACTAGTGAGGGTATTTTACGTCAGTACTGTAGTTGGTGCGAGACTGAGGTAGATCTTGTATCAAACAGCCACGGCTGGGATTTGAAGGTTATATCATTGGGCAAAGAATGCTCTATCCTCTGAGCAAATTTCTAATAATTGCAATTCTACTCCTCTCTATTTCCTCTCCACTATGAATTGAGTTCGGTTGTTTCAGATAGCTGTCTTCTTTAAATGAGATTTGTCAGATTTTGATAGATTCCTTTTCTTTGTTTAAATTTCTATTCGTGAAAGAATTTCGTTTTCCTTTTGATAAAAATTTTGAAGAATATATTTTTAGGAGACTTCTTTGTGGCAAATAATCTATATTAATCTAACATGATGAGAAGAATTTCCAGTGGAAGCTTTACCCTAAAATAAAGGCAAAAAAACTATAAGTAAAACATTTACTTTTTTTCGACAAGGTAGCTTTTAATGATTCCTAAAAATTCTTCAAACAATGGTGAAAAAAAAAGTACCTCAAATGTACTTTGATTTAAAAATATTTTAATAATAAAAGAACTAATGATAAAATACCATGATGAGATTTCATATTCCAAATCTTACATATTCATTAAAATTTAAATAAATATATACTACACATGTAAATATTTCTCTTTCAAAAGTTGCAAATCTGAATTTACTTTGACTTTTTTTGAGGAGGAATGAGAAGCTATGATTTTTAACAAGGTTTTCAGACAATAACACTTAGTTGATTATATATTAAAAATATTTTTTAGCACAAACTAGCTTTTATTAAAACTATATTTTTCAAATATAAAGTACCAGTTCTTTACCATTTTCAAACATTTCTACTTTATCTTTGACTAAAAAGACTCTTACTACAATGAAAATTTTGCAATAACAAAGCGGAAAATTATATTCTCAGACTGTCTTTCTTAATTCATAGAGCTAAAAAAAAGAGAAGGAAAAGGAATCTAACATCATTGCTGAAACCACTGAAAAACATCATTAATTCTGAAACTCATTATTTTTAGAACCAAACAAAAACATACTATTGTAAGATGTGACGTTTAAAAAAGGGAAAAATTTCTTTATAAACAGAAGGAAAAGGGAAAAAAGGGAACTTTTATCGCGTCGCCTTAATTCATGTTCATTCGGGGATTTCTTTCCTTATTTCATTGTCTCTTCATAGCTTCTTTCTTAATTAAAGCAAACTGTGCCCGCTTACAACTCGCTTTTCCCCTTTTGTCATCCATTTTTATTTTGTTAGAGTGCTTTTTGCATGAGGCAGAGCGTGGCTATCACCATTGACATGCATTCATGCAAGAGGAATTCTTGAATTACCAAAGAGGGCAATGTGAATAAAAAATGCTTTTAATTTGAAGGAAACTTTATTTAAATTTTTATACTAAGTAGAGAAAATGATGCATGTAATCTGCTTAGAAAAGATTTATTAATCAACTCGGAAAATGAGCGAAAAAATGAGCGTCCAATTTTAAGAGTCTATTTAACAAATGTTCATGCGAGGAAATGATTATCAAAAATGAATATTTCAATGGAAGTTCCTTAAAAATAAGGTTAACAATGAAAACTTAATACTTGTATAATTTATTGTTTTTTTAACACCAGTTTATTAATTTTGGAACAACATTTGAACTAGAAGTTGTTGAGCTTATAATTTTTTATTACTTATGTATATCTTCATTCTCAGAACTTACGTATATGTTACGATCAATATATGTAATGCGAGCATTCTTTAGAATTTCTGGTCAATATATAAAATGCTTGATGTGTTCTGTCAAAGTATGGAATAGGAAAATTATTATGTAATTTCGTTGGCCATTGCAAAGAGTACCAGGCATTATGTAGAATGACATAACTCTTTAGAGAAAGAATGAAAAGTGAGAATTATTACTTGTTTAGTCAAGTGAATATATAAAATGTCCACAGATATTTTAGCAGTCACTGTATGAGGTTACTATATACTCAATGTGTGAAATACAAGATGTAATGACCTGGTAATGTATGAAATGTGCTGAGTTTTAAACATTCTATGTAATATATATGTATATATATATATATATATATCTTTGTGTGTGTGTGTGTGTGTAGCCTTTCTTTTTCGGGGGGGGGGCGTTGTGATTACGATGGATTTTTTTTATAACGCACTTTGTTTCACTCTGCAGCAAAACTTTAAAAAATACTTTTCAAAGCAATTAGGATAATTAATTTTAATTATTTTCTCAAAGATTTCATTTTCCTCCGATTTTTGAAATAATATTTTGATAAATTGAATTTAAGAAACATAAAGGAACATTTTAATAATTAATTATTTTGCAGAATAAATGTGTATTATTAACGCAAGCAGTGTATTTTTTGATTATATATCACCAACAGTTTAAATTTTTACTTTAATTAAATCAGATTAAATTTTATGTTCTTCAAAACGAAGAAAAAAATTCCCAAATTTAAATAGAAAAATTTTAATGAAATTTGATATTTTTTTCCGGGCAACACTTTTAATTAAACTCTGGATTTTAATTATTAGGAAATCTTTCATTATTTATTTAAAGATACTCTTCAAACGCTTAGTAAACAATTTTTATACAGTTTTCTGTTGTTGTACGCAAATATATTTTACAAAAATAAAATCATTTATCTCTTTGGTTTATGTCAAGTGAGTTTAAGTTTATCAAAAAAAGAATATAATCCGAATTTTTCTGATTAGTCTCTTTATGATAATAATTAGCCTTTTTTTATTATTATAAGAGCATAAAAATATTCAATCATAATTACTAAAGGAAATATAATATGTTTCTTTTCATAAATAGAAAATGATTCATAAAATAAGCAAAGATTGATAATGAAAGACTACAAAATGAGATTTTCTTTTAATAAAAAGATGATATTTTTAAGACCTATAAGTTCTTTAAACGATAATTACTTGGTTAATTTTTTTCTAATCTTATTAAAGATTTACAAAGGCACAATGCAGTGCACTTTACATTATTCATGTTTTTTTTTTATTATATAAAAATTCTTATCAAAATTCGTACTTACTAATTTTTCTAAAAATTTGCTCAAAATATATTTTAAACCAAATAAATCTATTCAAAAGACTATATAGCTCGTGTATCTTAACATGTTTAGTAGATTTTTTTTTAATTATTCCAAAGAAAAGAGATTAATTAAAAACTTGTTATTGCAGGGTAATGCTAATTTTAATTATTATATCTCATTAACTATCCAAGCTAAGTGTTAAGTTATTTATAGAAAAGGAAGCTTTTTTTTCAAGCAGTGAGATTAATATAATTTTACGAAACAATTTTAGAACAAAACTAATTCACAGCTCCAATCAGAAAAGAAATCAACAAAGTGTGAGTAAAAGCAAGCGATTGTATTTTATGACGCCTGAACTTTTGAAATATTTTGGGAAATATGCTTCTCTAAAGCTGGCTGAGAGAAATATGTCATTGTGGTTTGAATTAGCGTACATACTTAGCTATAATTTTTCGGAAACATATCATAACATGATTCCACGAGATCTGTTTGGATTTTCCAACATTTTTAATTATTAACAGGTTTAGTTTCGTTTATTCTTCAATTAATATGTGCGTTTTTGAAATATTTTAAGGCCAAGTGGGTTATCTGAAGCCATATATAAAATCATGATCCTGAATGTAAATTAAATTGCTTAGCAAATACCACATTCTAACGCATAACAGCAAAATTAAAAATTTGCCAATTCGAATTTTTGTTTTAGTAATTTTTATTAATTTGGATTTTTTAAAAATAATGTTTAATTAATTTTGGTATTCCTTACATAATTTTTTATCTTGCTTAATTAAATTTTAATTAATTTTAATAAATTTTGTTATTTTTTTTAATTTGCATAAAATTTGAAAATAACTACAATTCCCATAGATAAATTAACTATGAATAATTTTTAATATATTATATTCGATGTTCAGAGATAATTAAAAAAACATATACGTCTCCTATAGTAGAAATGAGACTTAACAACATTACCCGTTGCTATATTATTCTAAAATTATTATATGCCTGCATTTTTAAGTGTAATTGATAAGATTATGACACTGGAAGTAATTCTTACAAATGCAAATGTTGCGCATTTCAGATAAGGCAATCTAATTTATCGAGAATTGAACTTTCAACAAGCTAACTTTTGATGCAAAGCATAAATGAAATGAATTGTATTTTAAGACATACTGTCAGTTCCATTAGTGTTTGAAAAAAGTTTTCAGCGATAGCGATATTTATCAAGACAATCGGAGTATACTTCCTTAAGCCAAAATTCCAGACGAAGCTGATGAGAAAGGAATATATTTGTTTCCGAAAATTAGCGTGGTGATTTACTCAGTTAAATATATCACTATCTTCCATAGGAACACATTACCAGAGAACGGAAAAAGGGGTAATGAAAAGATTCGAACTAGGGCGATTACTCTAATACAAAAGCTCAGCTGGAAGGAACGGAAACTAAACATTTCTCAAAGAATGTTCGAGATTTATTCGAATGGCGAGATATCAAAGAACACACATTTTTCTCATCTTTCTGAGTGCATGGTCCTTCGATATACGTTAGCGAGAAAAGGTTTAGACTGCATTCGGCTGCCTCCCCCCTCACCAAGGTATATATGATTCCATTTATAACAGACGAGATCACATTTAGCAGCTATTGCTTTTACACGTACAATGGAAACCCGTAACTGTAACCACGTTTTATATTGGGGTCGGAAGACAAACAGTGGTTAATAACTTCTGAGCCATTTGTTTCTCCCAAAAAATATCGAAGGATGACGGAAAAAAGATTTTTTTTCCTAAGAATGTATCATACTTTCTTGGAGGTATGTTTAGTCATTAATCAAAGAAGATCAGGGGAAAAAATGTCTTAGTCCATATAGGTCTGTTCTGTTTCATTTGCTAAAATGTCTAAACGGTTTTTGTGGAAAGAAATAGATATTTTTATAAATTATTGAATTAAGTTTTCTTTACAAATGGAAGACTGAGGTCTAAAATTCTTTTTTTTGGGTTTATATCGGAACTTTTAAAGATACGTTGTTTCTTTCAAAAGAGATCTAAAATCATGTAATTCTAAATTTTAGATCTATAAGACATCTAAAATCATGTAATTATTAGTAAATTTATTATCTCAATTCATTCCTATACTTAATAATTTAAAAAGAAAATTTTGAATTTAAATTTAACTACTGCGAAAATTTAATTTAAATTACGAAAATGCTTGAAGCAATATAATGATAAGCCCCATCATCAGGTAGTTGTGAAGAGCATTTCTACTTGAAAATCTCTATGATTTGTATGAGGCAATAACTTTTTACTTGAGAAATGTGTCTTTATCAACAAGAAATTGCAAAAACTTGTAAATTACTTGTCATAAAATAATTGTAAATAACAGTTTGGTGTAATAACGTTGAATCTGAAAATCAGACTTACATTACAATATTGCTCCGAGCATTTCATTTCCTAGATTTCTGTACATCTTATAAAGCTCAGATTGAAAAACATGTTTAACTGTTAGCATAACTTTAATAATGATGTTGTTTGAAAGTGTACGAAAATGGGATAGCAAAAAATTATGTTTTTGAAAAATTAAACATAAGGCTTTACATTTCAAATTGAAAAATTTTTATTTCTAATTTTTTGTGTAGATTATTAGCGCATACATATAGAGGACACCAATTTGGTTAATTGTTAAATAGTTGTTGGCAAAAAAAATTATACTTATTCCTTAAGATGGTTCTTTCTATAATCAACAGATGATAGTACAGTAAAAGACAGTTATATGTCTCTGTTACATGACAGTTATATGACAGCCTCTGGATGATCCGAATGATTTAATTTACATTAATCTGAGCTGCTTAGACGTCTTTAGAGGACTGCAAGATTTCCAATCTGTTTTTTTTTTCATGAAACTGCAAAAATATTTCTAACAAACCATCTCGTTAATTCAGATAACTTAAGGTTCGCATAAGCTACATTTTGCATAAGGTATATTTTAAAGATTTGCATAAGCTATATTTAAAATATGTTAATTATCAAGGAATTAATTTAGTAACTTTATTTATAAACATAACTAAGCATTGAAGGAAAAAAAGAGTTCTTTGATAAGAGTGTCAATATTATTTGGTTTCAAAAATGTGTAGACTACAAGAGCAAAATTACATTGCAAGTGGCAGACCGGCCTGTGTAGGGTGCAAGGAGCTGTCCTTACATCAAAAGGGTTCTGGGTTTGAATCCCGGGAAAGTCATGGATGTT
This sequence comes from Parasteatoda tepidariorum, assembly GCF_982258835.1. Lineage (NCBI taxonomy): Eukaryota > Metazoa > Arthropoda > Arachnida > Araneae > Theridiidae > Parasteatoda > Parasteatoda tepidariorum. The sequence continues at coordinate 83,558,816 of NC_141762.1, forward strand.
CTTTCCTTCTCTGTACTATCTGTCCTCACTGTTGGCCCACCTAATATGGTGCCCCTGAAAGAGAGGCCAACAAAATCGCCCTGTATATGCCTGAATTGACGGATGTTAACACAGGTGGGTATTGGAAAACAAAGCATCGCGATTTAAAAATAGTATGTATTCCTTTTAATGATAAAAATATTTCTGGTAAAGATGTTTAGGAAATATTGCCGCCAGAATTTTTTTTATTAGATTTTGTAATTTATTTCAATGAATAAAATTTTTATATGTGATTATGATCCACAGCAGAATTTATTTTTACTAAACATTCAGTTTTTCTCTCCTATAAAAAGTTTTTCTTTAAAATTGTATAAAATATTAATTACCAACAAGTTCATTTGAGAAATTAATTATTTCAGATCCCATCTTTTCTAATTCTAACATCAACATTATTAATTTGATTAATTTTCTTAATCATAAAGCACTCCTGAAGCAGCCTGTCAGTTGTCACCCCAAAAGTTTACCAAAATTATTAATACGCAATTTCTTTACCAACGCTATGATATCGATAATGTGGTCATTGTGCATCAGCCTCCCTAACTTCGAAGACTGGTTAGTACTACTAATTGATCTGAAACTGCCATAGGCTACAAGCAGCAAATGCTATTCGAACTCTTATTTACTAAAATGAGATTTCAGAGCATTCATTTTGTGTATCCATGGCTCAAATTTTTTAATGCACATAGGATTTTTAAATTAAAACAAAACTGAGTAATCTTTCAGATGCATAATTTTTTTCTATGGCTATTATAATGACATCGACTAAAAAAAATTATTATATAATTTAATATTAACTACGTAATATATACGGTTCATATTATATAATATTAACTATGCATCTCTTAGATGCATAGAAAATTAATTACGCCCCAGATTAAAAGAAAATCCTAGATGTAAGGCAAATGTATGAGCAAATAGTTATGCTATGTATATGTATCAAAATAAATCATGCATAACATAAATATATGCATCATTGTATTTAAATATTATGAGGGCCAAATTATATTTTCCTAAGATAAATATGCAGGAAAAACAACATTTTCCTGATATATATATATATATATATATATATATATGAGGTAAAAAAAACAGAATGAAAAAAAGGAAAAAAAAAAAACACAAGTATTTCATAGAAATTACGCAGATTATAACAGTGTATCATAGTAAATGAGAAGAGCATCATGGGTGTATGAACCAATACGCATTAATTATACTGGAGAGATAAGTGTCCAGTCGTGTTTGCCAAAAATATATTACTCAAAATAAAATGAAATCAATTATGCCTTATGGTCGTTTTATATCTAAATAACAGGCAAATAAAGTGTAGGAAAGTAGACAGTGGGTAGCAAAATCTTAATTAGATTTACAAGTTCATAGCAATTGCGAATATTATACCAGTGTATCATAGTAAATGAAAGTAATACCATGAGGGTATTTCCTTACCGTATTTATTATTCTAGAGAGAATAGTGCCAAATTGTGTTGCCAAAAATATATAACTCAAAAGAAAAAAAATCCCTTGTGCTTCATGTTTTTTTTTAAATATCTAATTAAAAGGCAAGTAAGCAGGTGAAGAAAACTAACACGAGTTTGAAACAAATATTAGCTATTTATGCAAATTGTTTACTTTTTTTACGATTCATTTTGTTAATCTTTATAAAAAAAAAGGTTAATAGCAGTTATTAGGAGTTAGGAACTGGATAAAACGAGAAACAAATGGTTTCAAATATCCTCTTTTCCAATCGTAACAGCCATATTTTAAGCCTTTGAAAGATTTACTTAGGACACGTAAGATTCTATTCTAAAACAAAACATAGCTATCCTTAAGATACGCCATTAATTTCCAGCAATATTGGGAAAGTTGTCGTCGAAATTTTGATCGATTGCCACGGATAATAAAGCAAGCACTTTTTTCTCCATAGATATAAATCGCCATCATTTTCTGCATATTTCTTTTTACTGTAGCTTTTTCTTCGAACTTCTTCGAGTATTGGCATTCGAAACTTATCATTTCGTTTGGCGAAAGCCAATGCTTTACAGATGAGTTTACGAATGATTTCGCCTCTGGAAAAAAAGAATTGGATTTGCTATTTTCTGTTCTTTTTCCTCTCTTTTTTTGATTGTTTGTTTGGAATTTTCTTCGCTTTCTTCTTACCGTGTGGGCTAAAACTATAAATAAGAAAACACAGACGAAATGCATTAATATTCCTTTTTCTCTTCGATCACTTTCTTTTTATCTTTTTTACAAAGAGACTCATAAAAGAAAAGAATTGTTAGTTTTCCGAAGCTTTACGGGGGGCTCTTATTTATTTATTTCGAAATTTTTGAAAACTGAAACAGAACAGCAACATATTTTTCTAAAAAAAAATGCTCTTATTTGAATTTTATGAACAAGCAAGGCAATCTGCCGCAGTTCACTTTATTGAACTTGATATAAACTTACAGTAAGCTAAGCTTTATTTAAATTGTTCAAAAATAAGACATGATATTGCATTTTTAATATAATACCCACATTTTTTTTAAAAATGCATGCATAAAAACTAAAGTTTATCGACACAAATTAATTCTACTTTTTAATAAGTTCTAACTGAAAACCCACTCTTCTCACGGGGTAAGAACAGAAAATAAACAATCAGTAAATAAGAACTGAACAGCACTTTAAAATAATGCCCTTAACTGAAATACATATACTAAAACAATAAATAAAGCTAAAAGTATTCTATTTTTCCTTCATTATTAATCCCCCCCTTCCAGGTGGCTTTCTACCACTATGTTAAACAATAATCATTTTTAATGTAGATACAATCAAAAAACATTTAACTGTATTCAATATCATTTGGAATGATTATTGCAACCATAAAATTTTACCTCAATCAAGCGAGTATCTCCTGTTATTCTCCGTATTAAAGGGGCCGAAAAAAAACCTCTTTAGAGTATCTATATTGAACTGTGCAACATTGCATTTTATCTATATTTAAACTACAGAGTACCAAGTTCACTAACAAAATAACAGTTATCTACCTTATTATATTCAGTACCTATTAAAACTTCCATTACCATAATGCCTATAGTGCCTATTAACAAAATTAATTTAATTTAGCATAATTGGTGTAAAAAATACTATGGTTGTTTTATCGAGTTTCTCAGAAATGACTTAGTATCATTATTCGAAAATTTTAATTTTAGAATATATAGCTTTATCTTTATTTCAATTTGTACTGATTACCAATATTATTTAAGCATAATTGGGGCCTAAAATAGTATAGCTAATTTAACTTTTCTTCGAAGCGAATTGCATTAAGTTCATACCTTATCATATTTTTGATCCAATTAGTACCTATCAACAAAATTAATTAAGTATCGTTGTCTTTAATTACAGTATGGCAATTTTCAGAGCTTTTCTACCAAATTTCTATTGATTTTGCTTTATCGTTGATAGTTTCTTTTTATTTTGATTAGTATCTATTACCGAAACTAATTAAGCAACATTTTCGTTAATAACAGTAAAGTGATTATTTATATTACCCCAAAACAAACTAGTTCTTGTAGAATTTCGAAAATTAAAATTAATGAACAAATATGACCCCTTCAGCTTGCCAATTTTTTAACTTTGTATTTGCCTTCCTGCGGCCTGTAGATTGGCCCATATGGTATTTTTTCTAACAATTTTAACAGTTAATAACTCTCGAACGAATTATAGAGTGTTCATTTTTTAATTACATCTTATTCCATGTAAACTTTTCTATACATCTTAGTAATTTCAAGTTTCTAAATTTAATAGTTTTTGCGCAGTTAAACAAAATGCAGCGTTAAGATGAACACCCAAAACAGTTGCGGTGTCATCGACCCTAATAACTCTTTAATATAAAGAGATTTATACGCATTCCGTTCAAATTTTGAAAAAAGATGTTAAATCTTTTATTTTATTACATCTTATCGTATGATATTGACTTTTTTAGCCACTAGATAGAAAAATAACTTTTAACTTTTATGAACTACACTTAGTAAATTTTCCGTTTCGAATCCATACAAATTCGAAAATAGGATTTTTTTTTTAAAAAAAAAAGAAGTTTCGGGAATAATTAAATGCTCTGTTTAAGGATGTTTAAAGGTTTTATCTTTAGTTTTGGCCTGACAATATTTGTTATTGTCAGTGAGATCTATTTCATTACAGTTGCACACGCAGAAAGTAAATGTGAGAAAATTTACTTGTCGACTAAAGGTGGAGATTAAACCGAAACCGTCAAGATATAAAGCAGATGCTTTTTACTATTTAACCATCTGAGCATGTTAATTAGGGTCTATCCGGGCATAAAAACAAAACAAAAATAATCCAGATCAACACTCAAAAGACATAAAAATTTGCTTGTAGTTCTATGTTTTATATCATTTACTTTTTTGTCAAAAATAATGATTTAAACCAAATATATTGCCTGCATTTTAATATTCAGAGATGTTATGCATTAATGAATCTTGAGCAATTTCTTCTGGAATACTCTTAGGGATACATCTTACCCTAAGAGTATTCCAGAGGAAATTATTCAAATGATTGAACATTACTAAAACACTTATTCTTTTAAAAAAAGCTGTAAAGTATTATTAAAGATAAGTAATAATTATAAGGATAAGTAGTAATAATTATAAGGATAAGTAGTAATAATTATACGATAAGTAATAATAATTTTATTTTATTTTATAACCGTAGGTAAAAAGCCGACCCTATTTTTTGGGCTTACGACTACTAATGTTTAACTCTGTAACCTTGTAATTTTGAACTAAATGTTACCCAGTTACTTGTCATTATCAATATAAATGTACTTCTGTGATAAATTTACGGTAAATCAATAATTAAAACAGGCAAGAGATATGAAATACGCAAGAAATAATATTAAAAACAATTTAGCTATTGGCTAGCAATTAATTTTAAAATTTGCAAGTTGTGAACATTTTTTATTCATTTTTGTTTTCCATTTAGCTCGACGTACCATATTTTAGAAATGAAAAGTTTAAATAAGATACAGGAATTAATGAAACATTCTATTTCACGATAACAAAATAAAGTAAATAAATAAATGTCATTGTCACTACACAAAGAAAAAAAAATTAAAAATTCTCTTACACTTAAAAAATAGGATATCATTCATGGTTAATTCATATGATATGGGTTCACTAGAAATTCGTATTTTAAAAATTATAATACCGTCATTCGGGGCTACTTTGTGCAGGATTTCGCAGTTTTTGAACTTTGACATGTAAAAAAACTATGTTAATTCAAACTTTAGTAAAATTTTTTGATATTATATTCATAACTGGACTCAGACGAGTGAATTTGATCAATATTGGCATTATTTGTATGTAATATTTACGAATTATAAGTCAAAACATACCTTGCACAAAATAGCCCCTAAATGGGGCTACTTTGTGCAGCGATAGGAATTCAGTTTAATTATCATGTTTTTAGTAAAATATTGATATAAAATTGTTAAAAAGTTAATTGTTGACATTTTTAAAGACAAAAACATCAAGATATGTAAAGATATTAGTTTGAAAATAATTTTCAGCGTTAAAAAACAATTTTTTTTTAAGAATTTTTTCTTAAAAAGAATGTTTATTTCAAAACATTTAAGTTTAAACAAAAAGAAACCATATACTTTTGTTAACATTGAAATGGATGATATTTCAAAAATAATAATTATTACATATTCATTAACATTTATAATATTAATAAATTTGAACATAACATGCTTGAATGAACACGACAGAACTTGCTCTTCAGTTTCTGTCAAAATCACTTGATGTCCTATAAAATATATTTTTATGTGTTAAATCGTTTGATTAATTCTTTAGAAGAAAAATAATAGTTTACCAGCACGTTTCACGTGTTTCTTGTGAATTTTATTGGAGATAGTATTTCTGTGGATTTTGTACTTCCGAGAAGCTTCTGCAATCGACATACCACCAGCAACTGCTTGCAAACATTGTTGCAGCTTTTTCAAAGTGTAATAACGGTAGTTTCTCGTTCCAGGTATTTTTTTATAACGTCTGACCATTTTTCTGTCGAAGAAAAAAACGAATGAAACTTTGCACAAAGTAGCCCCACAGTGCATTTTTTTTTCATTTTCCGTTTATTTGTTATTAATTTTAATTTTTTTTAACGCTAACATGATATAATTTTTTATTAATGTACAAATAAAAAATTTTGCACTTACAACAATTGTTTTATCAACGTCTTTGCATTTCACAGCTAAAGTTTCCACGCACACTTTTCGACATCCGACGTCCTCGGAAAATTGTTGACTTTGGATGAACGAAACACACTCTGAGACTGTTTTAAAATTCAAAAAAATGTTTGCAGTAATAGAAGAGACTTCTATCTTCAAATTCCACACATTTTTAACGTGAAATAAACATAATACTGAATAGCAGCACTTGAAAAATGCCAAATTCGAATTTGCACAAAGTAGCCCCCGCTGCACAAAGTAGCCCCGAATGACGGTACTAAAAATTACACATTTAATAAATAATACAAAGATGAAACGTACATTTTACTTAATAAATGACTTTTATGTCATGCTTTAAAGTATCATTACAAAATTTTCAAATTCCACCACATTCACCAAATTTTATCACATATTATAAAATCAAATTTTACTATTAATTATACTGCAAATGTGAATTGGTAAAAACTATCGTGGTCTTTGGTGTTCCCCTGGAGCCAGAAACATGGTAATTTTTATCATATTCTAGTAATTTGTCAATGTCTTTTACTAAGTGTACAATTCTCATCAGAATAACTCGAATCGACATGACTGAGGACGTTCCTTAGATAGAAATTATGTTAAAAGCTATGAAATTAATAATCTAACTATATTTACCAGAAATAAACTTAGATGAAATCTATGCGATTGAATAGTGGTGGTATCCTTGCCTCGAATTACAGCAAAGTTATTGATAACATTTTTATACACAAACAATACGAATCTTTAAGAGTTATACATTTGAGATCTCATGAACCTTAAAATTGTTAAAATTTACGGCAGCCTTAATATGAGCTGGGCTGTTCGATATAATAGTATTTTTTAAGCTTAATTACACGATACTATGGTTTATTTGCACGAAAATGTAATGCATTAATGTAATGCATTTTTAAGGATGGCAGATTGTGTCGCATAAAGATTAGAAATAATGATATCAGAGCATAAGGTTGAACTAATTTTTCTAGGATTGTAACAATAAATGCACTTCTTATAATGAACTTATAGCAAATGAACTTCTTATCAGTGCATAAGACAAAACAATTAACACTGAAATAAAATATTATTTCCGAGAGCTTTTTTGTTGTTTTATCCTGTTTTCAAAAAATCAGCTTTTGCAAAGAAAAAAATCCAATACATTGAAAGTTTCATTAAACAAAGTTGATTGAAGTAAATGTTCTTTTTTTTTCACCAAATTTCTGTTCCCTGCTTCTTTACAATTAAGCCTAGTTACTTAAAAAAACATATCACACAATTTCATACGTCAGTTCCAGATGCAGAGGGGAAACATTGATGAAAAAAAATATTTTCAGCTGATTTAAAAAGCAATTAAGCCCCAGAAAAGAAGTGAATTCGCTGAAAACATTTTAACTCCTGCCCCTGACTTTGCAGCTGCATAACTTGCTGTACCATTTTTTTACATTTCTTTTTAAGAACAGTTTACTTAAGTTAATTAATCTTTGAGGATGAATTAAGGCATGCATTCATTAAAAGTAAAATGCATCTCTTGTATGAGCGTTATAAAAAAGCTGTTTTTTATTCATCAACTTTTTAATGCTTTTACACCAAATCTTCAACACCGCACCAGAAAGGCGAAAATTGCACTCAATTTTTTTTTTGTACTTTTCGCCATTTTTTAATCTTTTTAAGAGAATCTTCCTGTGACTTAAATTTGAAAGAAATGAGAAAAGCATTTATCATAATCTTTTTTAACTACTTTCTCACTCTTGGCATTTTTTAATCTGATTTTCTTTCATTCTTAAGTGAAGAGATTTACTCAGATGAGTAATTGATTGGTTCTTTCAGTCGTTGATTGTGGAAAATTGCTCTTTAACTTCATTCATTTAGTTAATGCTGCTTTTTGAACATTTTCATGCTAAAAATTACAACTTATTTAAATCATATTTTTTGTGACTACAGCTATTGAGTAACAAAGCTGTTATTGTATAATGGATTGCAGCGTACACAGTGCATGAATGACCTTAAAATATGTACTAGTTTATAAGTTGGAGTAGAAAATTAGATTTTTACATAAGGGATTAGTCATCAATTTAATTCCCTTACTTTTGGCATTTAATTGTTTATTTTGTTTCTTCGAACGAATAAGTGGTAGTAAAATCATTTTACTGCTTGAAAAAATTAAGACGATTAGAACATTAAGACTTGAAAACATTAAAACGATTAAAACATTATGACTTGCAAACATTTAAACGTTGTTACGATTATGAAATAATTCAGCTGAACTAAATGATTAATAATTAATTAATCAATTAATTTGAATAATTAACTAAATGATTAAATACTGGCAAATCACATTACAGCCGTTTCAAATTTCACATATTTTTTTGAAATTACAGTAACTATAATTAGTAGGAGAATACTATTTGTCAAAATTAAACGCTGGGGAAAAAGTTTTCTTCGTTGCATTTATGCAAATGCTTGATCTTGCCTAATTTGTGTGAAGAAATCTTAACTGCGAAATTTGTTTAACTCGTAAAGCTACATATTTCTTAATGAGAATTTTACTCTATTTTTTGTCAAATATACAAGTTTCAAAATGTTATATATAGCAAAAGGTAGCGTAAATGTTACGAAAGAGTCTAAGAGAGCTAGGGCACATCTTCAGGATAAAAACTGCGTAGAAACTAATGCTCGGTAATGCGTCATACCCTATTATTGACTGTTTCTTCATTAGCTTTGGAATAGGTCATAATACGGTAAGCATCCCTAGAAGCGTATTATGACATTGCCGGATATGGATTCGTATGCAATTTTAATCCCAATGATATACCCTAACTCCCCTAGAAGTTCTTCGCAACATTTATTCGACTCATGTAATGTATAATGTTTTTAAGCTTGCACAGTGCACAAAATAAATAAAAAAATATCACTATGAATAACTATCGCACTAATGATCGGATTTTCGCGTAATAAGTGTCAATCTTAATGGTTTCTGAGGGTGACTTCAAATGTGCTAAAAATTAATGCTAACTATCAATTAAGTTATGAAATTGGACACGAAAAAAGCATTTTCTCTGAATAATAATGTTTTCTTTTCTACATATTTGGCTTTCTGATCCTCAAATTAGAAAAAGGGATAGCAAGCAATCTGGAAACTGTGATCCAAATAGTTTATTCAGTAGGTGGTTATAAGTTTGGTCCCCTTATTGTTATTTTTTCGTATCTTCAAAAAGGAATAGAGAATTTAAAAAAGATTGCATCCACTAATGAGACAAAAATTTGCCAAAAATAATTTCATACCAAAAATATTTTTTTAATAATCATTTAATATTTTTTATTATTTAATTTGATACTGGATGAAAAAAAAATTACTATGAGCCATAAATTTTTTATACCATATTAATTTACGAATTTTTGTATCGTAAGATCTAAAGTTTTAATTTTTTTTATTTAGTAGAAGCTGAGAAAAATTAAAATTAATTATTTTTAAAAAAATTTATTATTTTTGAAAAAATTAATTTGACAAAAATGAAAACAAATATTTAAAAGGAGCGATTAATGCCAAAATTTGCTAAAATTACACGCATTTAAGAAGAAAAATGTATTGATCAATTATTCAATGTATATTCTAACAACTAAACAACAATAAAAATATAAATGAAGATACTACTTATGTAAAATGTATCTTTATATCGTCTTGAACCAAACTCCTTTAACATCAACGTCGATTTACCGTAATATTGTTGATGTTTTAATGCTGCAATAAGTAAGAAGATGCTGAACAAGAAGAACTGTCTAATACATAGGGAAAATTTTTAAACTTCTTAAAATATCTTAGTATTTCATATATCGTTATCATAATTTTAAAACTAAATTTTTAATTACCTGACCACGTGTGCTTCACAGAACTATTCAACTAATTCTTTCATTATATTTTTCCCCATTTCTTTAACATGTCATATAGATTTTTTTCGATAATATACTAAACTATTTTTTTTCACTTATTTTAGTGCTATAGCTAGTTAGCTGATAAGAATTTAAGAATATTTTCTATATTAATACTACTCGGTGCAAAACGTTTGAAAGATCGCATTAAAAAAAAAGCGCACCCTTTTTCTCTAAGAATAAGCAAGCAAGCTATTTACTTATTTACTTTATTGTTTCTTATTTGTTTCATTTATGAAAAGTAAATACATATTAGTGCAACTCAAAAAACCACTACTGTTTGTTTTGTTTTTTAAAGGAACAAATTCGAACAGCAATTTTATTTTGACGTTTAAACGTATATATTACAATGAAATTTAAGAAAGCTGCTCTTTTAAAAAAAAGATGTTTAAAAAAGTTACTTCTGTTAAAATTATTTTTCAACTTTAGCACAAGATATTATTACAGTATTACATATTATTCACAAGATATTATTACTGTATAATTTGTAATCAGGAAAGTGCCTTATTTTTTTAAACAGCAAATATTACTAATTGAAATTTATTAAAAGATTCCAAAGACATGCTATTCTTAGAATCATTATTTATTTTGAAATATGTAAACAAAATATGCAATTTTTGAAATTATTCTTATAAAAAATGCTCAGTGAGAGGGTTAACACACTTTTTACAAAAACTATGAATACTAAAATTTTTTTTCCAGTATTTCGTCATAAGAGGAAAGTAATGATATTGGTACAAGGAATCTTCTCAATATTTTCATTATTTTCAGAATTGAAATCTGTTTGAACGAAACATATTATTTCTTTAAATCTAAAACGAGAAACAATTTATCTATTATTATTTATTTTAGTTTATTCAATTAATTTGTTAATAACGGTAAGGAAAAGTATATGCATTGGAAGCCTCTTTCACTATAATACGATAAATGCATAAAATCACATAGAATAATAAATTATTTGAATATTTTAATTTAAGCAAATAATTGAATAATTACAATAAATTAGAATAATTTAGAATATTCATTGAATAATTATAAGTAATTGTAATAAGTTATAACAGAATTGAATAAATATATAAAAAAAAATTGAATAATTGTTTGATAAATTTATTCCAAACAAATAAGGATGTAAAAATAGACTCGAACGAAGTACATCTAAAGTATATCCTAAAATGTATCTAGAAAAATATTTGAATCAATAAATAAAAAATAAAGTCTCAAAGAATTTCAAATAGGTGGGAAAACTGTTTTGAAATAACTGTCCTTGTAACAATTTAACTTCTATTCCTGGTGCTAGAGGACTTTCCCTTTTCTCACTTGGCTTATAAAATTTCAAATGTAAACAGATTTTTTTTTATGTTCTTAAGACATCTTTTTAAGGCTCCGACAAAGACAACTGCATTGAAATTTTTAGAAAGTTGTGACTTATTGTTAGTTTTTCAATCTAAGAGTCCATGCCATGATCTTACATAAAATATGTTTTAATATTGCATGGAGTAATTTAATAAACTGTATAACTATTTGAATAATTACTGTGTTACAAGCATCTGAAGCAAAAAGATAAAAAAAATCATTAATTAATAAAAAATATAAAGATAATAATAAAAGTCGACATGTTTTGAGCTTCCAGAAATTAATGTAACAAGTCATTTACGCCTGTAGAATCTTGAGCATGGTGACCTATTTGTGAATACTCGAAACATGTTGATTTTTATTGCCATCTTCACATTTTTTGAATCCTGTGAAGTACATTTTATCATTAATAGTGTTTTACATTTGAGTCCTGATCATTATTTTGATAAGAATTTAAGCTCGCTAAAGTAAAAATCTGTATTTCAATATATTAACAGGATGCCTGTGGTCCTGAAAAAACTAAGATAAGCGAAACATCAATATTGTAACTATGAAGTTATTTTCAACTTAAAAATTAAACTTTTGAGCCCAGATATTTGGAGTTAATTAAATTGAGCATTTTATCTTTTTAGGTTTGCTGCCATCCCTTCAGTATCCTTGAGACCTCATGAACTCTGTTTAAAAACAAGTTTTCGTATCAAATATATGAAAATTAAGGAAATTCGAAAAAAAAATCATAAAAAGTGATATTTGTTGATAACTTTAGCTGATTGTAGTTGAAGTACACGTAGAGTGACATTTCATGTCGAATTTGCGAAAATAAGTTACAGAATGTATCGAAATATCAGGATGATATTCGCAAATCATCTTCATACAATGAAATCCGTGTAACCAAAGTATTTGGCGGAATGAAACAATAATTTTTTAACGAAAGAATTCTACAACATACTACATAATATTACAAGCTATTCTTAAAAACATAGTTCAATGTTATTAAAATACCGCATGACATTCGCCACTGTCTTCAGTTGTAGAAAAAAGAAATATCGTAAATTATACAAAAACTTGTGAATGCGCATTTGAATTACAATTTCTCTAGAATTGAATTTTCTCTTTTTTTTGCATTAGAATTACAATTTCTTTCTGGATTTTTTTTTCAGGAACTTCTTTTTTGTTTCTATAAATTTTCTTGACTAGAAGATTCGATCGAAGCAGCAAAAGTGATTATCTCTAAAATTTTGTTATAATCTGTTATGTAAATTTGATTTTAGTACGAAATTCTAATATAAATGAAGTAAATATATCGTAAAATGCAACGTAAAAACAAAGTTCAAATTCTAAAAGCTTAAAAAATTATTAATAATTTATAAATCGATTTATATTTTCTTTTCAAAAGAGATAAAAAAGAAGAAGAAAAAAATGTTTTTTTTTGGTAAGAAATCAGCTGAAAAAATTTCTATTGCCTAGAAACTTGGAGATAATTTTTTCAACTATTAATAAATAAACATCTTCGAGTAATCGCAGAACATTATTTTTTTATGATCTGAATTTTGTTACTTAGCAGCTGGGTAAAATTAGAAATTTATCTCTTGAATTTGTCTATATTTATTTTAAAGCCCTCATTTTCGGTGGCAACTTGACTTGGCTGTTTTTTGGGACTATTGCTAAGTATGGGGCTATAGCTTCCTTTCCCCCAAATTTATAGTCCAATCTGTTCAAATTTCTGTCCAATCCCGGAGGATCCAAACTAAAAAATATGTAAAAAAAAATTTTTTTTATTCAGAGAATGCACGATTTTGTCATTTATTTCGTAGCTTTATTTACAGTTAGCACTAATTAATTAGCATATTCGAGGTCACCTCCATGTAGCAGTAAAATTGACAATTCAAGCATGAAAATCTGATTGTTAGAACGAAAGTTATTCAGATTGATATCTTTTTTATTTTGCGCACTGTACATTTCGAGAAAAAATAAACTAAAACTACAGCTCGAAGAGAGAAACCTATTGTAAATTTGAAATTTTAGCGATCTGAAATTATCCAAGATCCGTTAAAAGAATCTCATGCAACTGAAAATAATTTAGAAGTAAAATAATATAAAAATAAAACTATAATGATCCCCAGTCTAATCTATGAAAGTTGCATTATTGCCTAGTTTCCTGGTTTACTTGTATTTTGTTTTCCTTGATGAAAATTTTTACATAATCAAATGCCATCATTTAATACGATAAAGCTTATGTAATAAATTTAAATTAGAAGAACTTATTTAAATTTAAGTTCAGCGGGTAAAAGAAAAAAAGGACCACCTTAAATAACTTTTGATCAAATAATCGAATCTTAACATTCTAGGACTCATTCTTAATGGCTTAAAAGCGTTACTTCAAATATGCTAATTAATTAGCGATATTTTAAGTTACGAAATGCCCCACAAAAGCATACCTTCTTCAAATAAGCGTACGTTTCTTTTGGAAGGTTCGGATTTTTGACCCCTGAAATATAGGGGGTAGTCGCAATCTGGAGAATATGATCCCCATAGTTTGGCCAGGAGAGTTTGGACCACTTAATACTAATTTATTTTTGCGTATTTCGCTATGCCTCTAAAACTTTTTATCCGAATTGAAAAATCTCTGCTCCCAATTTTAAATTTCGTTTATCCTAAGATAATTCCATGCAAAAAATAAATTTATGTGAATATTTATTAATTTTTATTAATTTATTTAATAATAATCGAAAAAAATTTAAATTGTAAGGAATACAACTTTTAACATCATTTTAAAGCATTTAACTTTATATGACAAAATACAAAATTGGAGGGAAATCGGCTTAATAGTCCCTCAGAAATCGAATTTTAAAAGAGCCGGGTATTTAAAATTCGATTTCAATCAAGTTTTGTATTTTGCCTCACAAAATTAATTATTCTAAAATGATGTAAAAAATTGTGTAATTGTACAAAATTGTATAATTATAAATTATTGGAACCATATTTTCCAGTTTGTGACTATTCCCTATATCTTTGAGCTCAGAAATCCGAATCCGTTTAAAAAAAAATGTATATTTTTTCAGAGAAAGTAAGTGTTTGCGTGTAATTCCAAAAATATCGTCTGCACTAATTAAATAGCATCTCATACCGTTAAGATTTGTGTCCTAGAAGGTGAAAATTCGATCATTTGATCAAAAGTTATTCAGGATGGTTCGTATTTTTTTTTTTTTGACACACTGTAGATTATGCTGTAGATACGCGCATGGCAGAGTTCATTTGCATTTCGAGAATTACATAATCAGTGTGATCAGAATGTGAGATAAGTCAATGATGACAGAATCTCTAAGTTGTTGGTTCGCACAACACTGTGTTAAAAAATTTAGTCATTTAACAAAGATTTCTACAAGAAAACTCCCTTAAGAGAACAGAAAGAAATGCAGTTGTTAAGTAAAAGGATCTGAGTGTTGAACATTGATACTCCAATGCAATTATGTGTTTAGACGATGAGTTGAGTTTTGGCAAAGTTATGTCATGTCAAATCACATCATACCATCAACGTGACTTCTTCAATTTATTTTGTGGTGCCATCTAGCATGATAGTTCAAAACTACTACATCTTGTCATCTCTTGAGCCAGATGATATATTTATTTATTTTACAAATCTGAAGCTCTGGATAAGGACTCCAACTTTTGGCACCTGATGTTCTTATAAATTCACTGCTAGAAAAACCTTGTAAGATGAAAATTGGATTTACAGTGTTTAGCTTCAGAGCAATGTGGTTGGAAATAAAATAATAAGTTATATTCGTAAGGTCCTATGAAAAAAAATATCCGTTTATTTTCAAATGACAGTGGGAAGAAAAAAAAAGAATAGAATGATTAAGGTTTGATACATGGTTCCATGAATCGAAAAAGGAAGTTTTGGTTCCGTTTACATTTCATTCCCTTGCCAGCTTTACTTTTTTACATATTAAAATGTTGGAACCAGATAATTTATTTATTTATTTTCAAAATTAGAAGTTTTTCGTAAGCTGATTATATACCCAAATCAGCTAATTTACATATTTAAATGTACTCAAGTGTCCTTTTTAATAAACGGGAACTTCTGAAGTCGCGAGACTTCAGATAATAACTTTAAATACTCAAATGAAATCCTAAGTAACATTTTTAACAATTAAAGTTAACTTGCAAGTAGTATTTTTGTAACATACTAGATACAAAAAAGAAAATGCCTTGTCCCAGCAAATTTTTCCCCAGCAATTACACCAGGACGGACTCTACGCAGATAAGCATACCTTTAAAAATACCTATATACGTTTGTTTAGTACATGAAATGATTTTTAGTATACTTTTCGAAGAAACTTAGATATTTTAATTTAGACAAATGTTCACCCCTTTTTCTAAAGATTTATATTAATAGTGTTCATTTGTTTCAATAACCCTAATTCCCCAGTTTGGCACATAAATTAAATTTTTCAGTATACTATTCAAAATAAATTTACATAATATCATTTAGACAAGCTCATTGATTTTTTGTCACATTTGCTAGAATTTCTTTAACTATATTTATCTTCTCCAATCGCCCTCATAATAATAATAAAACAAATATAACAGCAAACAAATAAATTCACAAAATTAGTGAAGTCTATTGACTATTTATTTGCAATGTAAATAGTGCTTTTTTTTAAATTAAGATACTTCTCATCAAAAAAACCTGTTGAATATTTTTTTTACCAAAAATTTTGAATTTGCATTTCTAAGTAAAAAATGTGTTGAAAATGTGTTGAAAATGTTCACTGATAAAGAGAATTTTGTAACAAATGACATGCATATAAATATTTGATCACATTGAAATAAATTTTTAACAGAAAAATACTACTGAGATAGTGACTGTTGGAGTACAAAGCTAAATTTAGAAAATAAAAAAATCGAAAACAAATCATGACTTACTGAAAGCGTTTTCTGTCAGAAGTTGAAATAAATAAATAAATACATTATATAATATTGAAAAGAAAAGAAATGAATAGCGATTTCCTTTTGAATATTAAAAAGATATTTAAATTGCACATTTAAAACGAAGAAAAAATGGAAAAAAATAACATGAAACAGAAAATGTTCCATAAAACTCAACGAATGAAAAAAAAACTATTTCCAGGGAAAAAAGTTTTTGAATTCAACGTCGCTTTCCTTTCTTTTTAATTTTCTAAATCTGTTGATCGATATGAATTGTTTCAGGCGATAAAATGCTTTGAAAAATGAAGGAAATGGAAAAAAAGTTTTTAATACTTTGGCTTCTGAGTTTTTACTGTGTCAAACGCAAGTTCAGCAGTTGAACAGATGCTGTATGTTTTTTTATTCTGTATTTTTTTTCAATCACTTTACTCGCTTTTTGAAAAACACGTAGAAAGACATTTTATTTTAATTTATTCTAAACTCTTTGTGCTTTAACTCACTGGAAAGAAACAAGTTTTAATTTATATCTTCAAGTAAAAAGATTTAATTTGATTTTGATAAAACTACATTTTATTCAGAAAAATTTTATTATTGTCAAATAATTTATTCATAATTCATTTCCATCTACATATTTCAGATGAAAAAATTGATGTTAAATAATATTTACTTCTTTGCTTACTTCAGTAGGAAGACAAAAAATTTTGATACTTTATTTTTATTTTTTGGATTTACATTTATATTTTATCAATATTTATATTTTTTGGATTTCAGAGAGCATAAAAAAGTGAGTATTTTTTAAAAAAAAATCAATTACAATTTAGATTTATTTATAAATAATTGATCTACTCATATTTTATTTTTAAAAATTTTGACTTTCGGTATTTTATAAGTTTTTGGCTCAAACATTCGTGACTCATACATCAATGGGTATAGTGCAATTGCTCGAGGTCAACGCCTGATAGTCAAAAATTAACATGATCAAAAATCTTTTCCGGTTCTATAAAATATATTTTGGTATCTATATTATTAGAAATTGTATCAATTAAAACTTCACCAATTAACGTAATATCAGTAGTACCAGTTGTATCTATTACCACTGTTAAATTTAGTATCGTTGGTGTTAATAATGATATGGAAGATTTTTACGTTTCTCCTAGACATGTATCTTCTCAATTAATTGAACTTTTCAGTTAAAAAATTTTTTTGCATATGAATTTGTACCTATAACCAAAATTACTTAAATATAGTTGGTGTCAAAAATAGAGATTTTCGATTATTCATGGTTCTTTTAAATGAATAAGCAGTTACTCTCATGCATTTTTGCTTTTTGAATCTAACTAATGTTTTTTATTTCAATTCCGTTAATTTTGAGATATTTTAGTTTTATAGAAATGTATTTTAGTATCGTAATCAACAAACTATTCAATCGTAAGTCTAAACCAAATTTCAGACAACTTCTGAAACACTTATTCAGTGATGTAGCCCTATTGTACAACCCACATTACGGATTTTATTTTGTGTTATTTTATGAACAGCCACAGGTTGAACAGCTAATCCAATCCTGAGTTTACGACAATCAATGGTCAACATCTTAGCCCTGTATTTTTGAACTCAACCCAAGAAACTGCTGTATCAGGCATTGGAATAAACTAGGCTTCGTGGAGAGCCTAACCCTACTATGGTACTAACCCGTGTACACGTTACGTGGGGAAGAATACCACGAAAATCCCTCATAATTAATCCGATGGCAAGGGAATTTAAACACGTGATCCGTCAACCAATGTGGATATTTTATGTCAGCTCTATGATTGGTGCGAGCATCCTCTGGGATTCAAGCCATCAACCAGCCATTTCTGGGATTCGAACCATCAACCAGCCATTTCTGGGATTCAAACCATCAACCAGCCATTTCTTGGATTCAAACCATCAACCAGCCATTTCTGGGATTCAAACCATCAACCAGCCATTTCTTGGATTCAAACCATCAACCAGCCATTTCTGGGATTCAAACCATCAACCAGCCATTTTTGGGATTCGAACTTGGGGCAAATCATTGCGAGGCGAACACTCGAAACCTTATAACTTTTATTTTTTTAGAATGACTAAATGCTGTTCTTTGCAATCAATCTGTTCGAATGTTATTTTTTTTAAAAATAATGAGTCACAGATTCGCCGATTCAATATTTTCCAATTATTTGGTATAAATTTGCACGACAAATATTTTTATGTCGTATTATTTTTTATTTTAGTTCAAAATAAAAAAAAGCAAGTATAAATCAGTTTTAAATTTACTTGTGCAGCTATTTTATACATGGAATGAATTTGAAGGCCAAATTTTAAATGCTCGACGATAATATGTTCAAATCATTCTGGAAAATTATTTTAAAATTATCAGTTGCCAACCTATAAAATATCTTCCAGCCGAAATATTTCTCCGAACTACCAAGGGAAATATCATAATTTACCATGTAAAATGATCTCAAAAATATTCATAGCTCGACAATGCAATAAAATTCGCCATTACCCGTTGCGTTTCCTTTAGCAAGTATCCCCAAGCAAGTATGATGCTCTTATTTTTCGCACCATATACGAAAAATTATCCCTTCTTTAGAAAATATGCTGCATAAACAAACCGTTTCCCACGCTCAGAACAAGCATAAAGACATGAGTATATTTTTGGTGGGGACTGACACGAAAGGTGGCCAAACTATGAGCCAAATTTATGGTACTAGCATCATAAACAAAGACTGCCATAACTTCGTCAGAAACGTCCACTTTATGCCCAGCTCCGACCGCTAACGACTTTATGTGCCTTCTTTATACTGTCGGATATCGAGTATTGTTAGGGGTTGACTGTCAACTCACGTATAAGACATTAGAAATAGGGATGGACCTTGAACAAAGAAATGAAAAAAGAACACTGATATTTATCGTCAGGACTGTTGAGTTTTACGAGCGGAAATTTTCTCTCGTAAGATTTGAACAGTTCCTGGGAAAGAGAATTGATGATTGGTTGTTTTATTCCAATAAATATTTCAGTGAAAATGTTTTTGTTTTGATTTTTTTTTATCTAGGCTTTTTTATTTTTAGTTATCAATGCAGCTAATTTTATCTTTTTCATAAAGTATAAAATAGAAGAAGCGATATAAGGTACAGTGAAAAACTGAACACCACAACAACTTTTAATCGTGTAGCCTGATTTTCAGGTATTAATATGCGATATTAATGCTTCGGAGCTCGCAACTTAAATAGGCTAATTAGCTTGTTTAGACAATATTTCATGTTTAGAAATCAGGCTGAAAAATATTATTCGCTTGAATTTAAATTTTTTCGATGATTTAAGAATTGTTGATGATTTGAAGAGATATTCGTATTCAAAAAAAATATATTATCTGTAGGCTAGAGTGGGGTCAATTGTAACAGGGTACGATTGTAATAGAGCAAAAATTTCGAGTGTCGAGTACTAGATTTGGTTCCTAGGTGGCGCACAAGGTGTCTTCAATAAATCTCCATGTACACCCTTGCTGGCAACTATTTTTATGTACTTTTGAAAGAGTTACATCGCAAAAGATATTTTCACGCTACTTAAGTACTTTTTTTTGGTATTAGAATATTATATTGTAACAAAGTAATTTTGTTTAAACAAATGAAAATTATTAACCGAATATGTAAGTGGACACCTTAATTAACATTAAAAAAAAAGATTAGTTTTGTTATCTAACTAGCATTGTTTTTAACAAATGAAGCTGAAATGGCGTCTTGGGAACAATAAGTAAAGGGACGAATGTAACAGCTGAAAATAAATAATCTTATGTTTACAAACCATTACTTAACTCTTTTAGAACCACCAATAGTTTCCTATATCATTTATATTATGTTGCATGTGCATTATTTTATTTGTCACCTTTCACAGCATAAATTAAATTTTTTTACCCTTTAAAGTTAAAAGTTTAACCCTTTGGGTCTCTGCTCATTATTATTTTTACTCCTAAAATATCACTACTATTTTAATCAATAAAAAAATATATCACAACTATGATAAAATGTATAATTAACTATGTTTTAGTTGAATTTATGAACTTGTACAATTGACCCCGTAAGTGGGGACAATTGTAACAAGTGCACGACTGTCATATATTGTTAATAACTAATATAATAACATTTAAAATAAGGTATTTATTTTTTTTTCTAGCAGAGGATAGTCTACTTTACTCGTCTGTCAATTAATACTAATAATATATTGGATTTTTTGTTACTTAAAAATAGTTAAGTAAAAAATGTTTCAATTTATCCCACTCTCCCCTAGTTTAGGCAACATAGTGCCGAAAAGTAATTTCACTTGCTTTGTATGTCTTTTTACTTCTGAAACTGCACATGAAGATGAGAAAAAATTATTTGAACATAATTCTAAAACTTGTTTACCAAAGATTAATTTTGAATAATTAAAATTTTCAAATAGTTTTTTTTTAATTGTGAGATATAATACATTATACAACAGTTTTTAACAATGCATGACAAAATTCAAAATATGAAGAGATATCTTTCAAATAGATCTTAAGTATTGAAAATTTAAAAATACTTTTTTTTTCGAAATTTCATCTCTCAAGTTTTTCAGCCGATTTCGTTCTGATTTTGTACTATATTATATTAAATTAACTATTTTAAAAGGAAGTGTAAGCTTGTGTGCGTTGGAACTCAAAAAGTTTTTTGACCATGGTTAAAATAAATGACAAAAAATTGGGTGAAAGTAATCGAAAGAAAGTTCAATAGTCTTAGTCTTCGAATAAATAATTTCATAACTAACTATAGACCTATTTATTATTAGCGTACATACTTTTTTATTTAATCATAATAGTAGAAGAAAAAGCGAAACGCGTTCCTACCTTATGTTTGAATATTTGAAACCAAACTTGTTTATAAAATCATCAGATTAAAAAGGAAGTATTTAAATTTATATGGTTCTAAATTCAAAACTATTATTAAAGTTAAATTATATTTTTTAAGAAACCAAATATACAGTTTACTGTTAAAAAATTATATTCGTATATTTCTGAATTTATTTGCTTCTGATTTGTTTCAAATAAATAAAAATTCAATTCAAATTATATTTTTTCAACTTTGTTGTTAAAAAAAGAATAATTTATTAAACAAACCTTAAATGAAGTTGTTACATGCAAATTGAATAATTTTTAGAAAATTTTTTTCCTCCGTACTTTTACATGGTTACAGAATTTCAGCTTTATTCCTTTTTTAAAAGCACTTATTTAATAGTTAGATTTGCAGCTTTATTTTCTGAAGGTAATGAACTTTTTTTTATAATTTGGAAAGTGTTTTATTTTGCAGAAAACAATAAAATGTGGTTTACTGTTGTGTATAACGATAAAATGCCTATTCATTAAAATATGCATGTCTTTTAAAGAGTTGATGCAAAAGGAAAACAGTTTCGGCCAATAATCCTCTCTGGAAACTGAAATAATCAAAACTTCGTGAATTGATAAGAATAACGATTATATTTAAAAATAAAAACTGAGAATTTTCGCTGAAGAAAAACATTTATAAAAAAATAATTGAGAATAAATAAATTTGAATTGGTTTGTAAAAGCAAAATTACTTTAAAAAGTAAATAAATAAAGACAATAAGCTTTTTTTTAAAATACGGATTATTTTCATTACTCCTGAGAAACAATAAAATGCTTTCTAAGTTTTGAAAGTGAGTGATAAAATAATACACACAGTTTGAAAAGATATATTTTTGGAGGTATATTTTTTTTAAATTTTAACTACATTTCATTTTTATTTCGAAAATGAAAGAAATTCAGAGACAGAATATGGGAGATTATCAATTAATAAATATTTATAAATTAATCAATAATTATTTATATACCAATTAATAAATATTTACATAAATATATTAAATATTTATATTAATTGAATATTAATGAAAATTATAATTAAATATTTATATAAATACATAATTATAATTTTTTTTCAATTAGTTTTTATTAAATCAAATTTATTTAAACAATGAATAAAGTCTAGCATTTTTTTTGAAATGCTGATTAATTCTATTAACCATAAATCCATTAAAATATTTAATATGCTTTGAAAGAGAGAGGGAATAAAATATTGCAAGTAGTAAGAAAATAAATATTAATTGGTTATTTTTTCATTTGAATTAATATATTTGCTTTTTGTAATTCATTTTTCTTAAAATAAGGCTGTAGATCTATATAAGTGACTGTATGTTTATTTCAGTGACTTACTATAATCAGGTGAGGACTTACATCATCAGGATTAAAACTGCATAAAAACACAAGACCGGAACTGACGTCATACATGGCTAAGGGAGCTTCCCTTTTATGGTCTGTTCAAAACCATGCAAAAAATTAACCTAAATGAAAGAAAAAAAATTAGAATAATTATTTATTTATTTGATAAATATAGCTATAGAAAGTTTTCGCAAACAGCATTTTTAAACATTTCGTAGCAAGTAAAACAATATGTAATATATATTAAAAGTTCTAGAAATTTTTTATTCAGAATTGAGCCATTTTAACTACAATTTAAAACATACAAGCTCATAATATTAAAAAAAAATCCGGAGGATCGTAATTTTAATTTTGCTTATCATTAAAAAAAAAATTAACATATTTGATACACCTATATTTTACCGCTAAATATTCAAGCCATTTATTCGAAAACAGTATGCTCATAATATTCCATTACTCTGATTAGATAAAAGTATTTTATTCAAGTAGCTCAAAGTTTTCATGCAAAAATAGCTAACTTATCATATACAAAAAAAAAAAATTAAATGGAATATTAATTATTTTAAGCAGCTGGTTTGATACTTTGCAAAGATGCAGTATCAACTTGAACATTGTTCGAAATTCTGCATATTGCTTGAATGAACTCCGTTCCAAGTCGAGATTCCAAACAATGGATCTGATACAATACTCACCTTCCGGTTTGTTTGTTCTGTGCTCAAAGCGGCATAATGAGTATTCCATGTCTCAAAACGTCTACCAAATGATTAAGCTAATGTAGGTAGCCTATTGTAAATACGGTTTGGAGGATCAGTCGATACCGTCTATGGTTAATGAGTACTCAAACACAATCAGGAATTGTTTGTAATTGGTGAAATGTCTGGAAAGTGGTCGGGATCCGGGACTTTTTAAATTCCATCAGGATGCTGATGCTCTCATTAATGAGCGGAATCTGGAAAAATCGATCCCGTTGTATTAATTATTCACGAGTTTTGAAGGAATCTGGATAGCAGTAATTAGAGGACCAAAACTGGATGGTTCATTAATTTTGCGCATAAGATCGTCAATATGGATGGGGAGGGAGATATTTTTAGATTAAGGCGGCAATATATTAAATATGTGTCAAATCGCTTTCCTTAAATTGAGCTTTAGAGAATTCTTTTTTTTTCCCGCGCACCACACTCAAGAAAAATTTTTCCTTTGTGCTAATTTTTAATTGATAAAATGCTGCCGGAACTAATTAGTTCATTTCTTGGTTATCGAGTGTGATGGATAGTTTTGTTTAAGGAATATTTGTGGCAATTTTTCTTAGAATATTAATACCCGGAACTTAATTTAATCTAATTTTTTAATTAACTTGTATCTTCGAAGAGATAATTGAAGTTGGGAATAAAAAGTTTCATATAGTCATCCGGAGTTTTTTTCTCAAATATAATTTTATAGGTTGATTACTAATTTATCGTCATTTGGATAAAAATGTCCAAATTTGACAAATTTTTTATTTTTCTTAATTGAAAATTAGAAAAGTGCTTGAATTAGTAACTTCCTGATATAAATATTTTTTGTTTATTTTCGAAGATAATTAGAATTTATATGCTTTCAGCCTCTTTCGAAGGTTTTAATATTCGTTGATAAACATTTCTCATTCTTCATCGTATAATATGATGAGCCGAAAAAATCTTTTTAGACACAAGCATAAAAAGTTGCCTGGAGATACCATTAAGCAGCATATAAATTTTATGAGATTATATTCAATTCTTCAGGTCTCCACCAGCATGAGAGTTTTGCATCGACACTAGGAATATTGCATTTTGTTAATTATAAATTAATAATTTCTTTACTTGTTTATTTAAAAAAAATCACAATTTGTACAATTTTAATGCTTAAATGAATGTCATAAGTAAAATAAAATCAATTGTTTCGTTAAATTTATTCACTAAATAATAATATCCTGAAAATTATTTGATACTCATTTCCTATTGTTTCATTTTGAAAACACATTCTGTGATCGAAGTTTCTGTGTTCTGAGTAAAAGATTTTTTTTTTAAGAAGTGTCTCATTGCCTCTTTAAAAGTAAATATTTATTGAACTTAAAAATAAATATTGAGTTTGAGCAAAGTTTTTCTTTTTTTTAATTCCTATGAGCTGCCCAATCAGTCCTCCCGATGAGCAGACCTAGTGCGTTCTTCAGAAGTGGTATCCACTCTTTCAGGACCACCACAATGGGTGAGATACCGTTGGCCATGTTAATTTGGACGTCTAGTTCCTGCCTCACTAGATGGCAGCACCGAGACTCTATGTTTGAGCAAAGTTAAGTAACAAGAAGTTTAACATTTTTTCCCATTTATGACTCAAGCTCAGAATTTTGCAGTTGTGTACTGCCTACTAATGAAGATTGTGTACAACATAACCTAAACCATTGTTTACTGTCTAGGAGAGATCCTGGTATTCCCGATATCAGCCAAATCGTAGCTTGAAAAATCGAAGCTATCTGGTTAAACAGATCAGTTCCAACAGTCTCACGTGACCGCGTCTTGAAACTCATTCGTGATTATCACAAATATATAAATTTTATTCAATATTCTAAATTTAAAAGAAATTCTCATTTTTTTTCTAGAGCAGAATGAAGCAGAAGAAATGGAACAGCAGGCAACCACTCAAGAAACTAGATTCAACTACCTTCAGTATCAGGTGTTTGTGACAAATATCTGATATCTGATAGATCTGCTGCTCTAGTAACATTGGCAGTTTTTAGAGATATTGTTATTATTATCGAAACTCGTAGATTTTTAACCTTTGATAAAAATAAAATTCGCAGAGCTTGCCAACGTAATCGAATATTATTTCTCGAAAAATATGAACATGTTGTAACCGGACTATACTGCGATGGGAGTCTCAAGTCTCTTTATCCAGAGAAAATTATCGAAAAATATTAAAGAAAAATCCAAAAACAACATTACGCCTTGCTTGCTGAGTCAGAATCTTCATATTTAGGTCGTTTTCCGGCTCAGATAAGAATATAATGTTACTCATAATTGAATTATTTTTGTAAAGAAACTTACACATTGATAATTTGCAAATTATTGGATCTGATGGTATAAATATCAATACAAGTTATGAAAACTGTAACATATAATTTCTAAATCGCATGTGACATATAACCTCTAACGGTTTATTTCCTTAATACATAACAATGAGCTTCCACTTTGGTACTTATTCCTACTCACAGATGGAGCCACGCTTGAACAATGAGAATTCAGTGGGCCTATTGGAAAATAATTGGAGCATTGTGAACTAAAATTTGTAACTTTTCCCTACCCTATAGCTTGTGTCTTATCTAAAATTGATGTTCAAATTCTAAGTTAAAGATCAAAAATACCTATATGAAATTTATCTGCAATATCTTCAGGCATATGTATTGAAATTTTACACAACAAACATCCTGACAATTTATTACAAGCAAGAGATCTCACAACGGCGATTTCAATATTAAGACTGTATAATGCAAGTGATAAATCATCGGATAAATTAAAGATTTCGGATCGGATAAATTAAAGATTACTTCTAGCTATGGTAAAAGATAAACGTGAGTACATCAGAGAACTTGTTCTACGATGTACTTTAAAAGGAAAAAAAAAAACAAAGACGTGAACGGAACTGAACAGAGAGTGTTTCTGATTCAAATTCCGGCAGAAGACGACATCGACTTAATAAATCGGAATACGTGTGGCTTCATCCCAATACGAATTCTGAGTATGATTTCAAACAATGAGCTAAAGGAATTCACAAAAAGGAAAACAACTCCAGACATTCTTTTATATCCTTTTCATACTCAATCGGTAGAATGTTATATCAAACTAACGACTGAAACGATTTCAAACTTGCATAATTTTGATTCATACTTAATCATTTTGTCTTTCAATTGTAAAATTTTGTTATTAGTACTATATATATGTATATATATACATATACTCTCTGAATTCGATTTTTCAAATGCTGGTAGAGCCCTCAAGATTCAAGATTTCTTTTAATTGCGAAAAGCTTCATATCGTATTATTTGTGTCATATAATAGGAGCAACTATTTGAAGCTTTTGCTTCATTTTATTACGGAATTTTATTTTCAAGATAGTGTAACATCCCACCCTATTACATAAGTGATCTTAATTATTTTTCGTACTTGCTGTCATGCCCACTCTGTGCCACCCCTTTTCCTACAGTTTTATCTGTCTAACATAACAACTTTTTGATTAATGAATTCTCTGATATAAAAAATGATCAACAAATAAGTTATTGATTAGTAATAGTTCAATAATTAATTAATTATTTAAATTATACCAAACTCGATCAAAAATTAAAGTATCAATAAATGAGATCATGACATATTTACTAATCTTATGTATGGATCAGTTTACAATAATACATAAATGAATACAATAATACATAAAATATGTTACATAAATGTCTAGAATGGGGTTATTTTGAGTCTATAACATTAAAGATAACAATTAAATCGAAATAACTTTCTTCCTATAGTAATAAAAAAAGTATCTTCTAGTTTTACCGGAAAACAAAAAATCTCGGTAGTTTTTTCCGAAGCGCAATGATAGTGTTTTTGTGTAAAATGAACAATAATTTTTTTTTCTTCCAAACCCAGGCACTGAATTTGTATGTTTGTCTATACTATGCCAGAATTGTTGCTCATTTCGCGTTACCCAGTGGGCACCTGTGAACCAAAGTCACGGAGGCGAGCAACATTGCCCACGCCACACTGCCACAAACCCGTTTATAGGGTGGGCCACATTCACACATCATACACACACACAACAAAAGACAGCACAAAGAAAGAGAGAGTGAAACATCCATGCCCAGAGCGGAATTCGAACCCGCAGCCTATGGCTTCGCAGTCAGGCACACTAACCGCTCGGCCACCTGGCGGGCACAATAAAATGTTGTTTTATAATGTGCTTTGAAATTTAATAAATGTAGTAAACTTCTTAATTTTATCCTGATCCCCTAAATCGTGGCAAAAAAAGGCATTTATTTGGCTTAATTTACATATTAGTTTAGTATTTTTACTAAGTATTTGGCAATAAAAACTGTAATTTTGTAAACCAGAATTTTCTTTTAGCCCATACCATATGAACGAAATAGTTACAAATTAATGTTTAAATACTGTTCTTTTTGGTTCCATTAACCGGTTTTTCATTCACCAGAAATGTCATTGTCAAACGGTGTGGTAATTTTACTAGATTTTTTTTATTCTGAAAGGCATTAAAGAAATAATTAGTCGTGCCAAACTACGATAGACAGCGTCATCCATTTCTTCGGTACATCCTCCTTAGACTTCATTTTACAGTAAAATACATTTTTACCGTAAAATATTATAACATTATTATTGCTGTTATAGATTGCTTAACTATTAGAGGAATTGAGTGAATTTGCGGTAATTATTACTGTGAAAAGTACGGTATATCATATTTTTTGTTCCGTAACATTTTCGAGTAGAAATAAATTTTTGAATTTTACTGTAAAAAGTCTTAGCAAGCACCCTTAGTGTCCCTATTTTTAACAGCAATCGGTTCTGTTATTGTTCACATTGTACTCATGTTTCGTACAGGGTAAAAAAAAATCGTATATATCATTTTTTTAAAAATTCCCCTCAATAGCTTTGTTTTACTTAACGGCGTAAGAATACTTCTATATTTTTATTTAAATATCATGATTTTATCTATCAGTTGATCTGTATCTGTCAGTTGGACTATTTAAGTACAGATGTATATGGTAATAACAATTGAAAACCTCCTGGAGTCATATAATTTTTGTGCAGTACTCCAGGTATAAATAATTTTATTATAAACTTTAATTGAGCTTATTATAATGTGTATATTAGCATTTGA
The DNA here is from genome assembly GCF_982258835.1 of Parasteatoda tepidariorum. Lineage (NCBI taxonomy): Eukaryota > Metazoa > Arthropoda > Arachnida > Araneae > Theridiidae > Parasteatoda > Parasteatoda tepidariorum. The sequence continues at coordinate 83,587,463 of NC_141762.1, forward strand.
ATTAAGTGCGCTTAACTAGGTTTTAAATATTTATATTTGCATCTTAATACACTCCTCGTTAAAGAACAGTAAGTCACGTATAAAACGAATATAATACAAACGTATTCTCATGATATGCTATAAACATAAATAAAAGAACCCCATTTTTATGGAATAAATTTTATGAATTCAACCCAGTTCTTTTTATTTAAAAAGCCTAGCCTTCCATTAATAAATTCTTATGAGTTACGCAGAGACTATGATTTTACGACTTAAACAGAAGCAAGACATAAATGACCGAATATTTGCATAAATAACACTTCAACTCTAATCGTATATCTTCAATAGAATGAGATGGTGCCGTTGTTTCTAAGCTACTCAGTCAATAAAATACAAATTTTAATGCCGCAGCTACGGAAGGATGTAAAGAATTGGCTGATTGTGTTCACTTGCCAATAAGTAAAAAATGCTGCGGAATACAGAAATTTTCGGAGCTAAATAATAACGTTTATACATAAACCGTCTCAAAGGAAATATATAAAAGTATCAGATAAAAAAGTTGGAAAAAAAAGAGGAAAGAAACTAATACCAGGCATCTTCCGATACGTCATTTGAAATGCAGATGATATGCGGAGTACCTTAAGAAAATGAATAAAATAAACAAGCGTGAGACTAAAAATTCGCAAACACGCACACAGAACAGCAGCTTGTCTTTTGTGTTTTTAGAAACACAAAAGGGGAAAAAAAAATACTTTACCCATTTTAGTGCGAACTTATTTATTGTGTTTTTCTTTTTTATTTATCGTTTCCCCTTCTGTGAGCTGCTAGGAAACTGTTCGTATGTGTATGTGCTTACAAACTGTTTTATTTTTTGAAATTTCTATTTTACTTTAGCCAGTTCATGTATTCTTATTTTTTTAGGTATATATATTTATTCAATTTTTCTTATTTATTCTACGGAATTTCTTTAAACCCTCACTTTTCAGTCTTTTTGCAGGTTTACTTTAATTTTAGAAGGAAAAAAAAAAGAGCCATACATACACAAACTTTTTTTTTTACCTTTCAGAAAAGTAGGGGAGGTGGGCTAAGAGAGCTAGAAGCTCCCCTCGAATTATCGATCTTGAATCCAATAATGGCCGCAGTGTGGCCGAGGGTTTTACCTTCCCTGACCCCTCCCCCTTCTTCGTATTCAATCCTTTCCGTGTCTGAGTAACATCCTTTCATTTCTAAAATATATATATGGAATAAATTCTTCCGCTGAATAGGCCGTCTAGATGGTAAACGCGTTTGTTCTTTGGAAATCTAGGAACAAACTATTCAACGGGGGTACATGTTTGCCAAACTGGTTTTTAAAATTTGTATGTGTGGAACAAGCTTAGTGATTCATCCCTTTATTTAAAATGTTGTTGAAGTTTGCATGGAATTAATGTTTACCGATAAGAACTGAAATAAAGCGAAAGGCAAATCGAGAACATTCATCAATGTTTGAAATGGAACGCAAGAAAAGAATCTAAAGGCATAAACTTTTATCTATATTTAAAGTTTAGTTGACTCCGTGTATAAAATGGGTTTTGGTAATAAGCGGGAAGATATCCACAAATGTATTTCAGGTTTTATTAATAGTTTGTAAAAAACTTTAAAAAAGTGTTTAACAAATTGGGCTGATGTGATTGAGTGATAGCCTCAATAAAGTCTTATGATTCATTGAGGCAAATACTGACCTAACCATTCAAATAAATCTTATCAATTGTCCTTGTTTTTTTTGGGGGGGGGGATGTTTCTTTTAACAGACTTAATGTTTTCAGATATAAGGCAGTTTGATGCCACTATATGGCCTTACATGCAACTCATCTTTTGAATTTCCCTTATTTTATAAATGTAATAATTCCAAATCTCTCTTTAGATAAATCAATCATTTAAGTAATTTTAATTCAATTTTATAAAAAAAAAAACAAGTGCAAATATTTCTATCATCAATAAATGTAACGGCAAACTTTTTATTGCAGTGCTTGTTTTATACATTTAACCAATCCTATTCCCTTAATTTTATAACGACTGAATACAAATATTTTTACTCTCAATAAATGTAACAACTAATATTTTATTTTAATGCAGATTTCATACATTTAATCATTCCTAATCCGTCTTTAAATAAATCAATCATTAAGTTAATTTTACTCCCATTTTATAGAGCGCGAATACAAATATTTATATCCTCAATAAATGAAACGGCTAACTTATTATTTCCATTGCAAGTGTATAACTAATTATTATTCAAAGTCACCACAACTGAAAATCAATATCTATTTTGAATCTTCCTTTCTTCTATCACAATAGACATTAGCATATACGTTATTAGGTTTACTTCAATTTCTAACGAACTACTTGGTCATAAATGTTCAGCCAAATTATTTAAATATTAACATGAGATATGGTAAGGCTAGCTGAATTGTCTTTTCTTTTGGATAAGTCTTTTTTTTATGAAGTGCCAAAAATGAATCTCCCCTGTACTACAAAGCACTGATAAAATATGATTCTTAATTTGGCTTTTGATTGGGCAGGTTATGGATTTTTTTCTAATTATATTACTCAAAATTTATTTTTTCACTTGGTGTGTCTGTTGAATAACATTCTTTTTATTTTTCACCGCAAGTTCTGTAACGAAATAAAAGTTTTATTGTTATTTTTATCCTGTCTTCACTATCTCCCTCAATTAGACAATCTACACTGCCAACAGCATCATCTCTTTAGTATTGGCAGTTTGTTACTAGCTTAACTAAAATTCGTTATATAGTTTTAAGCCGGAAGCAGTGTGACCATTCGTGGTGCTTAAGCTATAAACTCCACATTCATTCTCGGCACAAATAAGTAAGTTAATGCATTACTTTAGACTAGATTTTGATTGATTTTCATCTATACCAGTGGTCGGCAAAGTGCGGCTCCAGAGCCGCATGTGGCTCTTTGGCTCCTTAAGTGCGGCTCTGGCACAAATATCCACGGAAGGGGCAATAATATTTTCATTTGAAAAAAAAACTTGGCAAGAAAAAAATTACATCTTATTCTGATAAATTTAAATTCTTCTATAAATCGAGAACATGTATAATTTTTTGTTTAAGTTAAAAGAGCGATAGGTAATTAAAATTTTATATTGTTGTAAAAATAAGTAACGGACATCGAGTTTAATTTTATTAGTTTTCGTAAACGTAAACACAAATCATGAACAAGCTACCGCCTGAAATTTTTCGTATGTTTTCGGTGTACTCTGGTGCGATACAAAGGTACCACAAGAATGCGCGCATACTTTTTCTAAAGTTAAAGTAGTGGGAGTACAAATTGGCATCACAGACAAGCAGTTGCAGTGTGAACAGTTTTGTCTTATCTACCGTGTCTGCCGTTGTCCTGCCTTATTAAAAAGTTTTTGATTTTGAAAGGGAAACATTGTTTCACTGTCCAAGCCTGCTGAAGAATTGCCAAGAAAATAATTCCTCTATTGATAAACACCATTTTAGAACAATAATTTTAAATATGAGGGAAGCATTTCTCAGCAGGTTTCAGGAATTTAAAAACAGCAGAGTAACTTTAGCATTTGTCAAAAATCCTCTTAATGCTGCGATAACCGAGTTGAAATTTTCTCCTTTTGAAATTGACATTGGTAGCTCTGAAATACAATTACTGGATTAAAAAAACAAGGAGATATGGCGCTCTAAATTCGAACGTCTTAGTGTTGAATTGAAAATATTGGAGAAGAACAAATTTAATCTTAGTTCACAACACAAATGGTCTGCTTTGAATGACCTGGAGAAGGAAGACATGATCATTTTCAACGCTTGGAATAGTATTCCTGGCTCTTACGATCAGGTGAAAAAGATCGCGTTTGCTGTTCTTTCCCTTTTTGATTATACATAGGTATGTATGCGAACAATCTTTTTCAAGCATGAACATTATCAAGAGTAAACTGAGAAGTCGTCTTATTGATGAGAACTTGGAATCATGCCTAAAATTAAAAACAACAACATACAAACCTGACTTACTCAAACTTTCCAAGGAGATGCAAGCGCATTGTTCGCATTAATAAATGCTTATTAAGTATGAAATTTAGTTTTATTTAGTGTACTATTTATTTAGTGTAATGAAAGTTTACTAAACAAGTAAATTTGGCTCCCAATTTTTTTAGAAGTGTTGTAATGTTCATATTTGGCTCTTTGTCTATTAAGTTTGCCGACCACTGATCTATACTTATCTGTTTACTTATAATGATTCGAATATCTTCAGTGAACTTGTTTCTCTATTTTATTCACAATTTTCTTCGAATTCAACTATACTGTCCCATTTTGGTTTTAAAGCTTGGTTAAAGCTCTTTCTTGTTAACAGAATTAAATTTAACCCTCTTGAATATTCAATCAGCATTGGAAACTAATGGAGTATTTACCACGTACCTAACGGATAGAAACTTTTCAGCAATGCTTCTTACTATTAAAAATGTATTTATCTACAATAATATTCGATATATAATTGTGCGTAGTTAGAATGACTATTTTTTTCATTTTTTTGCGACTCATGACTTTAGTTTATCTAGTAATGTTTAAAAATCCATTTTTCCTCTAAAATATTAAAAAATCAATTGCAGAGTTCAATAACATTTATCCTCCAATATTTCTTCTATATGTATATCATATAAAAGAAATAAATTAGAAAAATAACAACATAAAGTTATTAAAGTCGAACCTGTTTATCTCCAATCACACAATAAAGGCGAAAAATTTGAGATAAAGAGGTCTCGAGTTATACAGGTACTTTAAAAAATTAAATTTAAGTAAGTAATTTTATAAAAAGTGCTTTAACAGTTCTTAGTAGAAAAAATAGGCATTTCTTTAAATTAATTGCACCACATACATCTATTTACCTAACATTTTTTTAGCATACATTTAACACAGAGAATAATTTTTCAAAGACTTTTGGCGTATAAACTTTATTGGCTTCGACTATTCTTTTAAGGTTAGAAGGAGCGCAAATCCCTCTTAGTCAGCATTTTCCTGGGATTCAAGAATAGTTTATAAGAATTCTACAGCTTTTCTACATTTTTTGCATTCACTTTTGGTTCATCAATCTAATCTTCTCACTTTTTCCTCTTCATCTGACATTCCTTTAACATTATCTATGATTTCTGAATCTGTCAACGTTCCGCGCATTGCCAGGCAGTTGTTCACTTCTGAAAATCTTCAAAATCAATGTCAACATTAAATCCAGATTTTATTGCATTCCATTCAGGCAAATCTGGCACTGCATTTTCAGAGTCAACAGTTTCTTCTTTACTGATGCCTTCTCCCTCTTGTTCATCATCTTCACAGCTATTCTTGAAACCAGCTTCTTCAAACCATTTTGGATAGTTTTTAGACACATTTCTCCTGGCAAAACAGTAATTCTGAAAGCAACATCTTTATTTTTGGAAGGGAACTTTTTTCATCGCTGGGGCATCCACAAGTTTGAGTACCAACGGTTTTCAATAGTTCACTTTAAAATCCTTTCTTAATTATCCTTTCTTCCATTGGTTGCAATTTTGAGGTAAAAATGAATTTCCATTCTTAGTTTCCTTATCTATGTTGAAGAGTCAACCCCTGGTGATCACTACTCATTTACCCCTCACTTACTACCAAAATCATTGTATTTCATTCTAGTTAAGGAAGTGCAGGGATAGTGATTGAAATTCCAAGGAACACCTCCAACCTGTACATCTCTCTGTGGGTTCACGAAATTCATCTCTGTCTGCAAGTTCTACTGACGAAGAAAGTTTTGACATTTGTGCTCTATTATTAGAAATTCGAGAAAAGGAGGTTTTGAAAAAAAATTTCGACATAAACATGGAAAATACATTGATTTTAGAGTACATAATAATACATTAGAATACCTAATTATGTGACTCCAGCAAGTCTTAAAAATGTTTAAAATATGACTATTTTTTTTTTAGAAAAGAGGATATCTTAAATCATTTGTTTCTTGTTTTCCTCAGTTGCACTAGTAAGAATGCATATATATATATACACCGAAGGGCCATTACATTATGGCCATCCTGCTAATAACATGTAGGACCACCTTTAGCCCTTAAAACTGCTAGCACCAGCCGTGGCATTGATTTCACAAGGTGCTGATAGGTCTGAGGTATCTGGTGCCAAGCGCTCACCAACTGGTCCCGCAATTCCCTCACATTGCGAGGGGGTAGTGTGGCAGCACGAATTTGGTTTTCCAAGTAGGACCACAAATGCTTTATTGGATTAAGGTCAGGTGAATTTGGGGGCCAAAACATGACTTGAAAGTCACTGGAAAGTTCCTCGAACCAATCCATGATGATTCGACCTTTATGACATGGTGCATTATCCTGTTTGTAAACACTTTCCCCCCCCTGGAAAAACTGTTGCCATGAATGAATGAACCTGGTCTGCAACCATGTTCAAGTAACTTACAGACGTCAGGGATTGTTCTATGAGGATTATGGGTCCTAATGTGCTCCATGAAAACATTATTCCTGGGCGAGAAACCATGTAAACCTGGGCGAACCCATTGTTATAGATGGAGGGTGGTCATAATGTAATGGCTCTTTGGTGTATATATATATATATGTATATATATATATATATATATATATATATATATATATATATATATATATATATATATATATATATATATATATATATATATATAGCATACAAGAAGTAAAGTTTTCCTTGCATTTTTAATCAATAATATTCCAATATTTTGCGCAACCGAAGTTTTAATACAAATTCATAACACAGCAGTTTCAAAGTAAAATCCTTTTTAACTAAAAAAGAAATTTTTCAAAGAAATATTTTTAAATTTCTAAAGAAACACTGGGAGCCAAGATCGATGATAAATCTCATTGAAATTAGTGTTCTGCCAGTTCGTATGGATTTGAAGAGCATGTAGCATGAAAGGGGAAATAAAGTCAATGAAAAGAGAAATCCGATTTTCATTTGGTAGTAGTTCTGCTTTTATCTTCTACTAGATCACTTAAATATACTTCCTCCATCTTCTAGGATAGCGGCTTATTGATTTTATTATTACCGGAAACATACTCAAAACAAAATCCTTTTCACATCAAAGCGTGTCTGCATTATCATTTAGAGTGGGATGGTCTACATTCTTTTAAGGGTCAATCACGTTCTTTCCTCCCCCCATCGATTTGTTCGAGAAGAAGAAATGAACGAATATTTTCGTTCCTTTCTCTTACATTCCTGTTTTCTCTTTCTTCCATCTGTGTTCTTCCATCCACTCCCCGCCTGTTATCTGTTTTAAATAAAATGGGAAAAGATTTCGCGCTTTGAAGAAAGAAGAGAGAGTGGTAATTTGCATTGGCTTGGAGATAAGTTTTTGGAGTGGGTAAGGAAAAAATTGGTGTGGAATCTTTTTGGCGCGTTCCTTCAGAAAAATTCAAACCTCGCAGAGCATTTTTTCCTATGTGAATAGGGACGGAAAAAAAATCAGGAATCGTAATTTACATGCACTCCGGAGTTATTGTTGTGCTTGCAGCCTTCTCGTCTTTTCACTTATATTAGAATTTTTGCTCTTAAGTTTATTGATATGAAAATGCTTAGGTATTTTTTTTCTTCCTGAGTTTGTAAACATCGCCATAAGTTTAGAGTTTTAACTTTCGAATTCATTTGACTATATTCTTTGTTATTTGTTTTTTATTTAAAAAAGCTAAGATTACGATACAATATATAGTAAAATTTAATTAAAAGTACATTTTTTTTTTCATTACTCACATATATTTATTATTTGTGACCTAACCAAGCCTTTTGAACATCGTAAGGAAAGAAACCGTTTGGGGGCTACTTCAAAATAGTTTGAATCAATTTAGATTTTTCTAATTTTTTAACCAGCATAAGTTGTGAGGAGAGTCAGAATAGTAAATTTTGTTTGTATTTTTGCTTCAGACAATAGTTTTTCAAAACAGTTAAAAAAAATCATAAAAATTTTTTTGCCGAATTTTTTCCAAATTTTTTTTCAAACGAAAAAAAGGCAAAATTAACTGTCCAAATTTTGAGATTCAAATTCCTCGTTTCCACGCATTAGGCTTATAACTTTCTTGTCTTTGCACTATTATTAGAGATTGATAGGTGTTGACCTATAAACTAAATAGAATTAAGCAAATTGAGTAGACATATTATTTAAATACTGAGTTGATTTGTACTTTCAAAAAAGAAACTATTTCACTATGAAGATGAAGTTCGCTGAAGGACATTAGTGGGCAATCTATACAGTTTTGATTTCAACATAACTTGTAGTACATTAAAAAAAGTAAAAATATATTTATAAGTATAAGTAATAAGTGCGTGTATTCACTTATAACTTATACTTATAACGATATTTTTACCTTATTTGGCGTATCGTGGAGCTTTTTATAATTTTGAACAAAAAAAAATGGAATGGTATGCCAGTTTGGGATTTTAATCAAAAGAAATGTCTTCATATTTCTCACACTTTAATTTTTCTCACCTATGAAAAAATGAACACTCCTGAAAACCTTGTGGTTGAATAATAACTATATACCTATAAACATTATGTTTTGTTTATATAGATGTACACAGGTGATGATAATATTCACAGGCAAACACTCATATCTTAAAGAAAAAACGTTATTGGATCGCTGCACAATATCTTGAAAGTATAGAAAAAGATGAAAACGTTCTGAGCTATTACATTGTAACTAACATTTTGTAGAATATTCATAAATTTATTACACACAATGCATTATACAGAGTACAATACATTATATAGAATACAATTCATAGCTGCAGTACGTAGAAATTACTATATAATTAAATCCTATAAAAGTTACATTTCATTAACACTAGATTGCTCAAGGAAGTCATTTTGACTGCTTTTTCATTTGCAAAAAATGTACAAATAATAATGCATATTTTTTCTTCCAAGTGTAGTAATTTTTTTTATTGTTAATATTTACTATTAACTTGTTATATAGGTGTAAATAATATAAAAAAATATTAAAAATCAATTAAGTAAATTTCTTTAAGCATTGGTTATTCTTTCACATTCGAATTGTTTTTGGGCAATATAGGTATACACTAAGTTTCAGTCTTTCTAGTGTAAATATAATTTTAAACATAAAGGTAACACTATGTTAGTAAAAATAACAAAAGTTTTACACTGTAGAAAATAATTTACTTTCTGCTACTCGAATAAAATAATTTTTAAAAAAAAGATAATTAATATTTTCTTCACTTCCAGTTCTTTAATGAACTCTATTTCATTTGAAGATTATGAGATCAAAAATTATTCTGTTAATGATTATAATAAATTTTGACTTAATAAGATAAGGAGTAAGTATAAAACACATTATCGAAAACCATTAACCAAAATTAACTGCAGATAAACTTACTGAATTCGTGTACTTATGAAAATTATTTCAACCACTTATTGTAAAATGTGAGCATCAAATGTTTGCATAATCTTCTGAGCTTAGAACTTTTAGTTACAAAATGTGATTCTGTAAATTACAGAATAATGTGAGGTTGAAATGATAGGATAATAAAAATATAAATTATCGCTTGTACTTTATCCTTTTCTAAGAGAACATGCGTGCCAATTACGAAGCAGAGATTAATAGAATTTTGATGAAATATTTCAAAATGAGCTAGAACATATTCTTAAAACTAGAACGTTATTTTATTTTTATCGTTTGCTTTAAAGTATTTAATCTTATTCATTGCAAAAGCAGTATACTTTATTCATGAAATAAATGGAATGTATTATAAAATATTAAGCATAAAAGATTAAACTAACAATTTAGAGCTCCATTAAATGAAGATTTAAAAAAATTATATTAATTGAATCTATTCTGCAAACTCGATTTAGTATTTTGTAGGAATAATTTTTTTAAAAAAAAAAACTGTTTTTTTAATAAATTTAACTAAAAAAATTAGACAAATTTTATAATTTTATTTTTTCGATATTTTTTTTCAAGAGATAGGTTTAGCAATACATAACAACTATAACATTTATAAAGAGAGCCTTGATAACATCAGGCAATAAATTTCTTGATGCATTTATATAAATAATTAATACTGTCTAATTCAGAGGTGGTTGCTTCAAATCTGATATTGGTTTTGCTGTTTTAAGGCTGCTGTTTTATTCCTTTAAATGATATTATTTATTGGTCGAAAAGCACAAATTTGAGAACGTCGTATGTAACAGAGGGTAGCATAAATATTGTGCAAACTTCTAGTGGATTAGGGCATATCATTAGGATAAAATTACGATTGCGTGCTAGAAATTTTCGTCGTTCTCAGTTAGGGGCACTTCCCTATTATGACTTAGTCTGAAGCACTCGAAGAAAGTGTTCACAATAGGAAAACACCCCTAGTGGCGTAGGATGAAATTTTTTGGCGTGTTTTCCTATATATACGTAATCCTAATGATGTACCCTAATTACTTCAAATTGCTTTTGCATTATTTATGTGACCCTCTGTTATATGTAACGTCATTTTTAAACTTAGACCTTTCGAAAAAAATGGAATAAAAATGCCATTTAAAAAACTGTACCTAGGACAGAAAAACCGGTCGCAGATTTGAAAACAGCAATACGCAAATATCTAAGATCCCTTAAGAAATCTCAGAGAAAGAAAAAGCTTACCCAGTATAATTAGAGTTTATGATCTTAATGGATATTTTTATATTCTTGAAAGTCATATATTCTTAACTTAATTTTCTCCTATTATTGTTTAAAATTCTCAACATTAACAAAATGCTCTTTAAACTCAATTTTTAAGAAAGAAAATGTAAAAAAAATGTTTTATAATGATAAAAATAAAGTAAATATATATATATATATATATATATATATATATATATATATATATATATATATATATATATATATATATATATATATATATATATATATATATATATATATATATATATATATATATATATATATATATATATATATATATATATATATATATATATATATATATATATATATTGTATATATATTTGTGTGCCGAACATAAAATTAATAAGTTAAATTTTATCAATTTAATCAAAGAATGACACTAATTTTACCAATTCATAAAAAGATAAAATGAGTAAGTGATATTTACAATAATAAATCAAAATAGAAAAGTGCTTAAAGCAGCTATATATCCAAATTTGGCTTATTTTAATTTATAAAGTCAGAAAAATAACTCTAGCAGAAAACAACAAAGATTACGAAATTTTTTAAGATATGTATGTTAGGAGGACAGCACTTCATCAGGGGACACTCTGCCTGACAACATTTTTATAATTTTTGTTGTTTTCTGCTAGAAATGTTTTTCTGACTTTATAAGTTTCGAGCAATTCTAACTTGAAATAATTAGGAAAATATAAATATTTAAATTTTCATAATTCTTTTATGTAAAAAAAATTTTTTTTTCAAAGAATTTGCAGTTTTTTGTTGTTAAAATTGTTTATTGAATACATTTCATGTTATATTTCTTGTATTTTTTTATTTCCGAAAATATAAAATATTTTGAAACAAATTGCTGCGTCAGGGACATTTCAAAGGCTTTTATTTAAGTTATTAATTAATCAATATCTTTATTTTTTTATTTAAGATACTTTTGACATAATGTACCTCGAATGTCTTTAATTCGAATGTAAATAATTTGGTTTCTAGAATCAATATGCGTATGATAAAACATTAAAAATAAATAATTTTTATTCTCTTTTAGTATTTTAAAGATTCATTTAATATTCTATAAATTTTAAATTTGATTCCAATTATTTTCATGTTAAGCAAACGTGACTATTTAAATTATAAAAAAAACATATTTGTTTGAAAGTTTCTCTCAATATTTGCTAAGTTAATACCATAAATATAAAATGATATAACACAAGTTATTTTTATTACACATGCAATATCTTAAAAGCAATTAAGTTACAATTTGTATTACATTACCTTAAGACATTCAATAAATATGAAAAATGCATCCAATTTATTTAAAATTCTTTCTTATATAACAATGTAAACAATATTTTATACAATATCTTAAGGAAAAAAAAGCAATTTCTCTGTTTTCAAAAGCACTAGCTTTCTAGACAATATATTTAAAAAGAGTCATGTTTTACTTGAGAAATGACGTTACAAGTTTGAGTTTAAAAACACAAAAACGCAATATTTACTTTCCTTGGTAAGATTTGAACAAAATATTCAATGATAAATATTCTATGCCTTTAAATTTTTATTTGAAAGATAAACCTAAAAACTGATTTAAATATTTCAATGTTTATTTGTGGAATCTTTAATAATATAAATGGAACTCTATGAAAACTTCATGAACTAGTTCTTTGTAAAAATTGTTTTTCATTATTATTGAAAACCTTTACATTTAGCAATTCAAAGCAATATAGATAGATAAAACCCGTTCAAGGGGAAACAATGTAAATAATTTTTAGTCTAATGATTTCTACAGCCACTGTAAGAAATGGCACTAAATTTTCCTCGTTTTTGACAGAACCGTTTGCTGGGTTCCGAGCAAATATTTAGTCAAAGTGACGAAAAAACTATCATCACTTTTTATAGGAAACGAGTTTCGTCAAATTTTGAAAAAAAATTATTTTGTCTTTTTATACTTTAAAAAAAACAAACAAAAAGAAACAACCCTTGTAGTTTTTAGTGCATATAAACTTTCTAATAATCACTTTATCGTGGCAACTTAAAAGTGGTATAACACAACTACAAACAGATCAATTACATCCACACTCAAAGGGAGGCTTAACCTCCTTCCAGGTACAAGACTAACTCCTTCTCCACCAAATAGCCTTGTCAGATTTTCTCCTCTTTCCTTTCGCATGTCTAGATTTTTTTCTAGTCTCTTCTTTCTAGTTAGCAATCAACCACAATGCACTGCGGTGACGTTTTGAGACATTACCATCATAGATTTAAGAGTTCACGTTTTGTCACAAATCACACGATTTCGTGACAAAATGATTCTCAAAATTAATGAAATACTGCTCAAGGAATTCGTCAAAAGTGAGAGTTTTATTGAAGTTATACTTCTTATGCGACTTCCCTTCCAACAAGGTTGCGTTAAACGTTTAACGCTACATTTTAATTGGCCGGGAAATCACGTGGTAGGATCCAGTTTTCCCTCATTCATTTCCATATTGTTTTGGTTCTCAGTAACATAAAAATAATAAAAGTCGTAAAAGTATTGTTTTTCTATAAATATTGTTTTAGTTTGATTTGATACACATAATTTAATAGGATAGTATTTTTCATTTTCAAATTTAGTGAATAACAATTGTAAAAAATGAGTGAAAACAATCCCACGGACAATGCGACGGATTTAAGGTTATGTCAAGGTACGTCTCTTGTGAATATCAATTGATTGTTAGGTTTTCTCTTTTGAAATTACATTATGATGCATTCACATACATTATTAATACAAATACATTTTCCATGGCGAGATGATGAGGCAACCACAAGCACTTCCACTGGTTCAAGAGGTCCACAAGGGAAAAATGTACAATATTACTGTTATTACAGAGCACGGAATCGAGCGGAGTAGAAAAAAGAGTCGTTGAGTAGAACTAGTGATCATTCTATGACTGCTGATTCTTCTACAATTAACGTCGCAGGTTACGAAGTTTAACTTCTTCCGCTCGGATGGACTCCACGGACTATTTTTTTTCTGACAGTGTGTACTGCTACTAAAGCGATGCTTCAGTAAGTACCATATAGATACTTGCTTTATAATACCTACTATTTAGAGCAGACAATAATTTTAATTTCGAAATAAATTCCAGTTTGTTTCTAAAGCTCCTAATATTTTATGTTTTTTTAGAACTTTTATATACATCATTTCAAGGCAATATAGCTACATATAAATCTCTAAGAAAGGAAACAAGGCAACTAGCATCCAATATAACGATTTGCTCTTAGCTTACTAAGATGCTTTTGAAATGGAACATGCTTATACTTACCTTTTAATTATATAAATTATTTAGAGCAGTCAAAAATTACGAATTTGCACAAAAACGTAATCTTTCTGCATAAAAATACATTATATTTTCCACTTATACATAGTTTTGAAGAACACTTATAATTTAGAGTAGGTTAAAAAAATTTGTTCAATTATTTCACCGGGAAAACAGTTTGAGAGGCATTTTATGCTAACATTACTTTATGTGTAATTTGTCATAAATTCGAAAATAACTGAGAGAGTAAAAAAAAAAATTACGAACACTTCTTAAACTTCCTTATTATTTAGAGTAGAAAATTATTTAAACTGCGAATTTGCACAAAAACATACTCTCTCTGAATTAAAATTCACTATATTTTACTCTTATTCATAGTTTTGATGAACAATTATAATTCGGAGTAGGTTAAAGAAATTGGTTCCATTATTTTATCAGGAGAGCATTTTGAGAGATATGTGTTTCATGTTAACATTACTTTATACGTAATTTTATTTTATTTTATAACCTTCGTTGAACAGCCAGCCTTATTTAATGGGTTTACGACTACTAATGCTCAATTCCGAAGCCTTGTAATTTTGAACCTAACCCAGAAGACAAGGGAACTCCTGGATCGAGTAGTGGGAGAAATTTGCCTTTGTTAAGGACTTTTTTATGGAAATTTCCCACATTTGCGTTACATGGAGAGGAATACCACGAAAACCTCCCAGGGTTAGCCTAACGGCAAGGGAACTCTAACCCATGATCCGTCTACCACTGAGGATACTTCACGTTAGCACTGTGGTCGGTGCAAGCCTTACGCGGAATTCATATCGACTGGGATTCGAACCCGGTTCGCTTCATTGGAGGGCGAGCGCTCTATCCCCTGAACCATCGCGGCTCTTTATACGTAATTTGTCATAAATTCGAAAATAATTGAGCTCTTAAAAAATTTCACAAACACTTTTTAAATTAGTTTATTTCATTGATTAAATCTAAAGGCCAACCAAATTAATTTTATTTAAAAAAAATATTAAAGAAATTTTTGAACTGTAAGTATAAAAGTATTTATGTTACTTTAAACTATGTTATAACAAAATAAAAAAGTGGAAAATCATCGGCATAGTTTCCAATCAATAAACCATTCAAAAAATGAGAACAAAATTAGCGTTATAAATTAATGTTAATATTTTCAATATTACATTTATTATTAACTAGCCGCTAAAGGCGGCCAGCTGTCCGCCACGCTAACGGTTTTCACAAATAAAGTTTTTTAAAACATAGCAGGAAATCTGAAAATTAGTGGATAATTAAAGTGTTCCTGTCCTGCAATTTTGTCTTCATATCCAGTTCTGTTGCAGATGTGTTATAGCTCTTGAGGATGTTTGAAGATGTAACTTTGGTATGGTAACATAAGGCCTATGGTAACCTAAGGCCTATGGTAACCTAACCTATAATATAACTATCAGGTGGAGACTTGTTTTTTTTTTTATTTAAAAAAAAGGCCTCAGAAATTGTAAAAGCATAATACAAAAGTTGCTTTCGAAATCATCATTGGCCAATAGGTGAAAACCTCTTCTAATCTTCTTTGACGTTTATCTGATACTTCTTGGGCTCTAGAATTGCTTGTCGAAATTCGGTCATGTTCCATCCTTCTTTGACGTTCCACAGACGTTTCTTGGGCCCTTCTTCTTCCTTGAGAATCTCTTAATATCCTTTTCTTTGACAAAATACAAAGTTTTTTGGAAGGCGGTTCTGCCATCATGTCAGTAATCGGGTTTTTAAGAAGTCAACGAATACTTTAGAACATACTATGAAAGCAAATCATGAAACTTCAGTATTAAAATCTAAGTGCTTACCTGCAAACTGAAACTTTCTGAAATAACTAATTACATTTAATAAAAACTGTTAAAATAAAGAATAGAAAAACCAAAGAGATCCAAGGTAAGTTTGATCGTTCCTTCAAAAACAATTTCATTCCTATTTTATATATTATATGGCTACAACGCTTAAGAAAAAAAAACTAAAGTGCTAAATACATGAAAAGAACACAAAAACGGGGGAAAATATACTTGAGGGTGCCCCTTGGCGAAATCGGCGACTTATGTTTGGCGTCTTACTTGGTTGCCAGAACTCCGTGATAACAGGAATAGCGGCCAAAACATAGTGATATTTCAATGAAACAATTGAAAATTTAAACAAAGTTTTTTAAAATTGCAGTGAACAGAATAGAATCAAAATTAATAAACCCACTAAAATGCATTTTGAATCGAAAAAATAATTAATGGAGTAAGCACAGAAAGAAAAAGAGAAAAATAACTCACTTCTTCATTAAGCTTGAATATCTTCAGATTTTGGTGCACAGAATTCTCTAATTGCAGTTAGGTACTGTCTAAACTACGATCCCTTTCTAATAGATCTTTTTATGTTGGGAGCATTTGAACCTTTCACACGACCCATTCAAATCCATCTGATCAATCTTTACGTTCAACCAGAGACATATTTCCCACAAATAGGACATTTATATCTATTACTAATTAAGCCTTCATTCATACACCAGTCAATCACTACTTTTTTTCCTTTGTTATTCAAATCGTACAGAAACTTAAGATTTGTCTTATTGACAGTATTCATTTTTAGTACCAGAAGCAAAAGTAACCTTACCACCCAGTATCCAAAGTAGAACTAACGGATCTCTGAAATTACATTTAAAAACAACGCTAAATTCTTAACCAATCAGAATCACGATTAAAATCTAAACTAATCAGAATAACGATTGGTTTTCAACATCGCCCAGCTTGGCGATCAACCTCGATCACAACTTGGCGGGGGCACCTTCAAATATAGTCTACCCCAAAAGCGAATTAATTTTTTATGGTATCAATTTCTATTTCTATATAATTTTTTATGGTATCAATTTCTATTTCTACATTGCTACAAAAATTATCGTCTTCGCTTAAGAAAAAAAAATAGAGCGTGGAAAGAAGAAGAAAAACTTATTATAACAATTATGAACAGCGACAAATAAATCAAAGCAAAGCGTTCTATTTACGTATGGAATATGTTGCCACATTTTTAATACAGAAGTTAAACTTTTCTCCACTTTGATAAATGTAAACTAATGCGAACCTTACAATTAAATTATTAATTCCTTCGTATATTATTGGTTTAAGTTGTCGAAATTTAATATTTCAATTGCAAGGCTCGCATTAGCATACATTTATAAGAGATATGCATTTTTTAATAGTTTTTTTAATATGGCTCTTATTTGAAGACGAAAAAGCGTAGATTTTCTTACAAAATGACTGATAACTAAAAAACTAATCCAAATTTTCGAAAAAGAAAAAAAAATACTTCTTCATTATGTCAAAACACAATTTTGTGTCAAGTTTCGTGCCTGGGCGAGGCTTCTGGGGCGATATATTGTGATTACAGACAGACACACAGCCGCTTTTATTATTATGTATAGATAATAATTTTCAACCATTCTTTTTACTGAATTAAAACCAGAATAAGCTCTTGCAATTAAGAGTCAAAAATTTAGTTTAGAAAACAATGAATTAGTTTATATATATATATATATATATATATATATATATATATATATATATATATATATATATATATATATATATATATATATATATATATATATATATATATATATATATATATATATATATATATATATATTACATTTATATTGAATCAAAAAAGTTAGCCGTTACATTGATTGTTAAGATTGTTTGCTTTCTAGAATGATTAAAAAAAGTTAAATTTGCGAACTTAAAGAAATTTCAAAAGCTAGGAAATCCGTAATGTCATTGTGGCATCGCATTAACTTACCAATACAAAATGTATGTTTAATTATTTTCACATAGAATCGTGTTTTCGAAGCGAAATAAAAAATAAAAAAACGGCTTATAAACTTGTGAAAAAATGCCTGTATTCGTTAGACGTTGCGTCTACTACTCTATGCCTTGAATTCTCATGTTTCGAAACGTTTCGTAGATCTGCGATAAGACTCGGGCTCAGTGCTCTCTGTATGTTGATAATTTATTTATTTACGCATAGATTTGTCTTTGTAGAAAATAATTGTTATTGACGATAATGCTAAAGTGATTAAATTTTCTCTTTTTTCTTTGGATTGAAAATGTCCTTTTCCTTTCAAGGTACGTGAAAATTCCTTGGTCAGCTTCAAATGTATTTCAAGAATAGTCCAGAAAATGTGTTTTAAAGACTTGTAGAAAATAATTAATTAAGAAGCAATTCGTTAGATATTATGGAAAAATATTACTCTAAACTAAATTAATCAAACTAAAAAATTTGCTTTTTGATATTATTTGACTTAATTTAGGCAAATTTCCTGCTCCATTTGCATACTTCCTTATTTATCTTTTTTATGAGAATTAGAAGTTTTTGCACACTATCAGCTAAAAAGTAAGTAATAGCACGTAAAAGGAAGAAAATACTTAAATAAATTGGCAGCTACCATCAGATTAAAGAGAGCCCTAAGGATGTAGCTAGCATTAATCCTGTAAGAGTGGTAGACCGTAACGTTCATTTGGGGATTCTCAGAATAAATAGTTTCCAAACTTTTAATGAAGGCAATTATAGGTCAAACTCAATAAAAAAGTTACATAAACAAGTTATAAATTGAACAAATTTATTATACTTTCACACTTTTCGATGCTTGAAAATGTTTAAATAGTTTAATTCTGTTCTATTTAAAAAGTAAATTCTACGTCCAAATAAAATAGCTTCAATTATGTTTCTAGATAAGATAGTTTATTAAAAAAAATTTCTATTATGTTATATTTAATATTTATTATATATTAAGCTAATTTAATCAAGTTATATATTAATGCATAGCCTGATTGAATTAATTAAATATAACACAATAGAGCTAGAAATAGAGCATAATAAAATTATATAATTATTAGATAATAAATATAGATAAGAATTAGTACATATTTTATGTTAGATTATTGATTACAACATGATTAAATTAAATACATTATTATATAGTCAAGTTACATATTAATTTAAGAATAAGATAATGAATCATGTAGTTAAAATAAGTAACAAATATTTTGGAGTCGCTTGCAGTTATTTTATTTTAACTTATTAAAATTGATAATGAAGATATGGTCATTTGATGTTATTTCAATTTCTCTTTAATTATACTATTATGATACGGAAATCAATACCTGGTCAAGGGATTTGTTTACCGATATTTTTTATTTTATTTTATGACCGCCGTTGAACAGCTGATTCAATTTTTGGGTTTACGACTACAAATGTTCAGCTCCGTAGCCTTGTAATTTTGAACCAATCCAGAAGACAAAGAAACTCCTGGATCAGTACCCCCAGAGGTATTGATTTGTTATGGGAACATGGAGGACTTTGAGACTCGACGGATTTAACGTGCACCAGTCACCATTTACTACACCGACCGGTGGGGACCGAAGCCACGAACTCTAGGACATGGGCCCGGCACCCCACCGACCAGGCTATTCCGGCCTAGTAGCGACAATTTATCAGTGTTTACTGATATTAAATCCAATGTTAAAAGTTAGAAGTTAAGAAAAATGAAAACTTAAATTGAAAAAATACCTACAGATTAGTTTTTAATTGTTCTTTAACCCGGTCTTTAAAAATATATTTACAGTATAATAAACCCTCTAAGCTATTATAAATTAATTAATTAATTTAATTAATTAATTAATTTTTTTGAAAATACGAGATTGAAATTTTATAAGTTCAGTAGAATTGATTTAGTAGTTTTTAGAATGAGGTTGCTTTAAATTCAATATATTGTTTAACTTCCTTAAAACTTCTTCAATTAGTTAAACAACGATACTTATGGGAATTCAAATTTCCGAAATCACTTAAGTTTTTATATAGATTAAAAAAAATGCTTTTTTTTATCTTCCCGACTTTTTATACGGAGAGCATTTTTTTTAATTGATTTTGTTAGAAGAAACAATTAAAACTTAATTGCAATATATTTTTGAAATAAAATTCTTATTTTCATTTGAAAGTAAAAAAAACAATGTTGTTTTCTGTTACCTTTTGCATCCTTATTTAGCTTCAAATCCCCCATGTCAATTATCTAACGAAGTTTTCATGTCATTAAAAAAGTTCTCAGAGAAAAAAATGCAGAAAAATTATTTCTTCCAGAAAGGCAGGAAGAAAATTACAAATATATCCAGGTAAAATTTTGTAGAGTGCGAAATTTCGTCTTTTTTTAAGTGTTGTTTCATTTAGAGAAAAAATAAAATAAAATAAAATATTAAAGTTAAATTTCTTAAGGGGAAAATAAGAACAAAACTGCATTTGAATTCTCTATTTTTATAATATACGCGATTATAATGATCAAGGCTATTTTCGATTTTCATATTTTTTAGTACATTTATACAAATTAACGGCTGCTTGCTTCGTTCGTTGAAAACTATATTTGGATTAGAAAACGACACGGTTTATTGGAAAAGGGCTTAAATGCATTCTCATTTCATATGTATATCAAAAATTTTTAAATGTATGAAGAAAATGAAAGGTGTTCTTGAAAATAAATTAAATGTATTCTTGATTTGTAATTTAAAAATTGAGATTGGATATGAGTCCCGTTTTCCTAAGTGGGTCCAGGAAACATTTTACATGATTTCTTTTAATGTATATATCGTTATAAAATTTTTATATTTTTTAACAAATACACGACATTTGGTTACAAATTTTCTTCGAGACTCATAAACTTATTTAATAAGAAATAATTTTAAAAACCTTAAGAAAATAAAGGTTTTAGGTATTAATTATATATTACAATTTTGAATGAAATTATAACAATATAATAACAATTATATATTAACTTTATATATTTACAATTTTAAATCTATTTTCATTAAGAATTTCCAAATTTTATAAGCATTTTTTTTAACCAAAAATCAATAAATAAATAGAATAAAGGATTACAATTTTATAACTGCTTACTTAATTTCTTTAAAAGGACATTACAAGTATAAAATAAAGACAAAATGCGTTTAAAATATGCATGTAACGCAACTTTCTTTTTAGTTTTTTTTACAATTTAGAATATTAAAATTTAAAAATTTTGTAAAATCTTGGCAATGGAGAACGTAAATATTTTCAGTTTCAGAATGGGATGATAAAGTAATGGGATGATTTATGGGATGATAAAATGAAGTATTGCATCGTAATATAATTTATAATTCCGATACAAATTAAACCACTTTTACATTGAATCTTTATGCAAAGAGCATTGAAAGAAATATCCTTTTAAGTGAAAAATGAATGTCTAAATTTACTTCGTTGTCTTAACCCTCCAATTTTTATTTTATTTTAAAAAGACGATTAATCTAAATATAAATAAAATATCGTTGAAAGTTTCCGTCAAAAGAAATTACGGAAAATGAGCTAGATAGATTATTTAAATGTTGTGTTTATTTAAATGTTGTGTTAAATTTTCTTTCAATTGTGTAAAAATTTTAAACATTATAATGACAATAATCTAAATATACAAAAAATTTAAATATGAATATAATTTAAATTTTCAAATTTTAATAAAACATTTTTATTTTTATTTTGAAATAATGCACATTCTTCGTTTGCTCCCGTAAAAGAAACGCATTCGAAGATGAATTTGTTATATTAGATTTCGATAATCTAACAAGTGAATAACAATTGCTTTTCGAATTTCGACAGCTCTGAAAATACATTGAGTCTTTTATGTAAGATTTTAGAAATAAAAATGGATTTTGCAAGTAAATTATGGTTTTAAACATTTCGGAGGAGGCTTTTGATATGTTGTAATAAAATACATCATATGTATTTTATGATGAAAAATGTAGTGGATAATCACTGCTAAATATGTTATTTTAAAATATACGTTTATTTAAAAAATAAATAAAGGAACAAAATTCTCTAACTACCTGCATGAAAAAATAGCATGAAAATCACTTTCTCTTTAGAAGATCATAAAATTCGCCAAATGCATAATTGATGAAATGAAGTTTTACTGCATGCATATCTAGATGAGTATTTTTAAACATTCTTTGATGAATCTGATTCTCAATCAGTGTTATTAGATCTTGAGGGTGAAAAATTGTGCTAAGCTCTCATGTTTTGCAAAATTGCTTCTTTAGTAAATTTAGATTTTAGCTCAGATTATAAAAGGGACATATCATTTTTTCTATATTCCATTTTTCGTGATTCCTTTTTGATCAATGAAGTAAATTCCAGTTCAAAAAATATATATATATATGCACCCCGATTGCTGATCTATTTTAAACACACGGAACAAAAAGCCTGATAAACTGTAATTTTTACAGTATCAAATGTCACTGTGAAATGGATTTTACGGATGCAGCATTCAGGGTGCCAGTACCTTTACAGTAATTTCCTTCATAATATTTTACAATGTACTATTTGGACAAAATAAAAAAAAATAATAACAATAATTTAGAATTTACCTGAATTAATATTGAATACTAACCGAAAATTTATTAAATAAAATTTATTTGCTTCATATTTAATTGATATTTAAATTTATCTCAAATGTACACAATTACTAAGCAGCCTAGTATCCAAATAAGTCACTTTTTTTTAAAATACCCTACATCATTTAATAGCTTTTAAAAACTCATACAAATATGCTAAAGGTCAAAGTGAGGTTAATCTAGTGTTTTTACTTATAAATAGCAACGTAATTTCTTAAAAATATAGAAATTATTAATATAATAATTATTAATATTACAACACACAATTCCATTTCCTTTTCAAATTTAAAACTTAAAATTCTTAAAATAATTTATAAATATTTTGGGGAAAGTTCACTTTTAATTACTTTAAAGTCACAAAATTAATAAATTTTGTTTTCTGGGTTTTGTATAAGCATAAATGAGATGAAATAGGACCGCTCAGATAGAGCCTAGATTAGAAGCATAACACGGGGACACCCTAACTGAGAGGGATTGAGGATTATTATTGAGGACGGTTTGCTACTTGGGTCAGTTCTTATTTTTTTCAAGTTAAAAAAATAATTTCGTTAAAATTAATAAACAGACAATATCAAAGAAATTTTTATAACTAAAGATTATTTTCCATATTTTTTAAAAAAAAAATTCAAGTAAATAAATATAAATAAAGAATTAAGTAAAACTAATCGAAATTTAAGATAGGATCTAACTGGTACCGTAAAATTGCAAAAGGTTTAAATAATCAATAACACAATCATTTATAGAAATTCTTGTTACTGCCTAGTTTGGGTGTAGAGATTTCAGCTCGGAAAATTGTTTATCGCCTAAAACTACAGAGATTTTTAAAATGAGATTCCAAGCTATTTTTGTCGAATCGTGCTAGTTTAAAAGCGTTATATGCAACAAGGCGTCACGAAACTGTTGTAACAAGGCACATCATCAGAAAGAGTGAAGGCACATCATCGGAAATAAAATTCCATAGGAATCAGAGATGCTTTCATATGCAGTTAGGGAGCTTACCTATTATGACTTGTACAGAAGCACGCCAAGAAACAGTCCGTAATAGGGAAACTCTATGACTACGTTTGACTAGCAGCGTATGACGAAATTTTTGGGAGTAGGTTAAGAAGAACTTTTATTCTTATGATATGCTCTAACTCCCATACAAGATTGCCCTAACATTAATGCGACACCTGTTATTAATAAAATTTTTAATCTTGTACATTTAGAGAAACGCAGACTAAAACTGCCCTTAAAAAATTAAGTTTGGATATAGAAATTAATTGCTGATTTGAATTACTGATTAATTGCTGATTTTAAGATATTCAAGATCCGAAAAAAAACTCATGCAGCAGTTTTTCGCAAATGTAATATATTAGGATATAGTGACAGCAAATAAAGTTTCAGAAAGAAGTTAAAAAAAGTTAAAAAAGGAAATATTATATTTATGGAAAGAAAACAAAAAAAAATCGTTATTTTTATTACATTACGTATTTTTTCTTATGATACATAAAAGTTTAAAAAATATTATTTATTGCACGCCACTTAGGTAACAATCTTTATAGGCGTTTCCGTTATTGTCCGGAAACCATTATAATAGCT
This sequence comes from Parasteatoda tepidariorum, assembly GCF_982258835.1. Lineage (NCBI taxonomy): Eukaryota > Metazoa > Arthropoda > Arachnida > Araneae > Theridiidae > Parasteatoda > Parasteatoda tepidariorum. The sequence goes on from NC_141762.1 coordinate 83,611,522, forward strand.
AAATATTAAAAATACACATTAAGTATTCTTTTTCATCTGTAGAAAAATACAATTATATTTTAAACCCAATGTATTACTACCAGAAACTTTTAATACTAATTCAAATATTAACCTGAAAGTTTATTATTCAAGATCATGTCTTATATTTCATTGCATTTCGATTCCCAAGAGCACAAAATATATCTCAAAAACATCAGGGACAGTTGAACAGACAGGAAAAAAAGAGAGCAGCATGAAGAATGGTATCCAATTAAAATAATTTTATTAAATATGCACTACATCATGAAATTGTTCTTAAAAACCGATAAGAAAATTTCAAGATGTGAAGTGAGGAAAATTCAACGCACTTTTTGTATTTTTAAATAGTTATGTGCTTTCTGAAGAATATAGCTATAATTAATGGCTTACAACGCAAAACACAAATTAAGAAATGATTTATATAGAAAATACTCATTATTTTCGGAGTTTTAATATTCCTAGAGACAAACGAATAAAATCTTTAATGAATAGTTCTTTTTCTTTCTTTCCTTAACGAGTAACATTTTTCCATCATTAGGAACTGAAATAAATTTAGATTTTCAGAAAAGCAGTTAAATAGAATTTATTTTTAATTGGGCGTTGATTAATTTTATTAATTAAAATATAATTATTTCATTTTATATCGCGAATGATCATTAATTAAACAATCTGATATCTCAGTAAACAGTCCACGACCGTATTCAGATTTGAGATTCAATATTTAGATTAATTAGTTTTTGTTATAAAATAGGTTTGATAGATGGCGCTCAAGCCTTTAATAATTTTTAGTTTTTGCTTCAGTGGAAACTGGCACAGTAAAGTAGCTTATGATACTTTATATTATTGTTGATATACTCACTTGATTTTAAAAACAAAATTACTATGAAAAAAGACAAAATTACCGTAGTGTACGGTAATGACGCTACTGTTAAGCAAAATAACTTAAAACAACTTAATTCTGATAAGTCGGAATTTAAAACATTTACATAGTACTGGTTTACCGAAAATGTTGGCTTTCAAAATTATAGTTCTTATTACTACACATTTAGTAAAAAATACTACAAAATTTACTACATGCATAACAGATACAAATAATTGTTTCATATATTATAAAACTCTATTTTAATAGTAATTTTATCAAAATCATAACCAGAGGGCTTTTTTAAAAATTAGCGTGCATTTTGGTGTTTCCATACAGCCAGAAACATGGTTATTTTACCATATTCTGGTAGTTTATACCTTATTTCTTTCTCATCGTAAAAGTAAGGTTTTCTATTTTAAACAAAAAATTAGTTCTGGATCATAATTTTTAAAATAAATTTTTTGTTTTGCTGATCGAGCTTTATAACTGGAATTAACTTAATTAGCATAATTACTTAATTTACTTAAACTTCTTAAAGTTCCAAGGAAGAATTACCAAAGAAGAATTAAAGTTCTATTCTTACTTGAAAAAAATTATAAAAGTTTTTTTTTTAAATTTAGGTTTTTTAATACTTACTTTAATTTCTTTTAGTAAGCATATTTTGAGTCTACTTTTTATGCATTATAGTAAAATTCGAAAGATGAAATTTATAATAAGTTTAAAAAATATCTGATATAACATAATTATTACAAGGAGCTGAATTAATGCCAATTTACTTGAAAACTGATTTACAGAAATTGTTTCGAAACTTATTTATAAAAATTTTTTACGCAATAGCATCAGGTAAAATACTATTTAGTTTCTAGCTCAATTTTAGAATTTTTCACAATATAGTCTTTTTCACTTTTTCAACAGTTTTTTTCTTGTTGATTAATTTTTAACAACTATGATTTCAAAATTCTATAAAAAATCTGAAGATAAGGTTGTTTATAAATTAAAAGAATAAGAAAGAAAATGTTTTGGTATAATCAATAAGAAAGAATAATGGCAAACCGAAAAATCTTTGAGCAAATAAAAACCAAAGAAATGTTTTACTGAAATTTTATCAAGTAAAATAGTACATTTATCATTCCTTTTTGTCGTGTTAATTTAGTTATTTGGTGTCAAGTTGTATTTGTTTTTTATTTCTCCCGCTCTACTCCTATATAATCCCTATTGTCATATAACTATATAACTATACAATAGGTTGTAATAGTTTATATATTCATTATTTATGTCTTTTTGAATTTGATACCTGTAAGTTCGGCTATACGCTTTTTCCCTTTTTTATTTTACCTTTTTCAATCGATATTTATCAGATCCAAACTTTTTCACTTCAATATCTCTTATTTGTTTTTTTTATAAGAACTTGCTGAATGTCTATATTTTCAACACCAATAATTTAAAAAAAGAATAAAATATAAGTAATAATACATTCACAATTACAAAGATTTACTAGTTCGGCGTAAAGTAGATAATAATTGTTATCAGCTGCAGATGACATAAAATAATAATATCAGTTAAAATCCTTTACCTATTATAAGTGAAAACAAGATATAACATGATTAAAAACTAATTAACTTATGAGCCTTAAATCGAACAAAAGACCTTTTATATCCAGATGACTGATAATTACATCAATTTATTTTCATAGCATAAATGCTTTTGGTGTGTGCTGAAATTCTTCAAATATCTGATGTGATCGCAAGCTGCTGTGCTGGATGAATAGTGATTAGTATAGCAGAACCATTTTTAACATCTAAATTATAATAGTTTATCTATTCATTATTTGATTTCTTGATGGATATAATTACTTAAAGTTTGGTTACACTTTTTATTTTAGCTTTTTTGATTCATTCTTATAAAATTTAAGTGTTTTTATTTAGATTTTTTTTAAAATATCTATTGTGTGTTTGTTTATAAGACCTTCATACAAATCAACATTTTCAGTAAAAATAATTTGTAAGAGGAACAAAATACAATCACTAATATACTAACGAATACAAAGATTAAACAGTTAAGCCTAAAGTAGAAAACAATGCTTATCACCTACATATGACACATAATAATTAAATCAGTTGAAATCCTTAACCTAATATAAGTGGAAACAAACTCTAACAAGATCAAAAACTAATTAACTTATGAGCCTTGAATCGTACAAAAGGCCTTTAAAATCCAGATGACTGATAATTACATCACTTCAATTCCTTTTCATAGCTTAAATGCTTTTGGCATGCTAAAATTCTTCAACAATCTCGTGCGATTGCAAGCTGCTGTGCTGGATGGATAGTGATTAGACGGAAATGTATTCAAGATTTATAATGCCTTCCTCTTGTTCCATTCTTTTCACAAATTGGCGTAGATACTGTAATTCTCAGTTGACGATTTCACGCCATTTTGAGGACGGAAGGTCTTAAAGGAATGCGTGAGCCGAATGGAATCTGTCAAATGTTACAACAGGAAAGCCATTTTGGCGGTCGATTAGAAATTCCGTGTTTCTGAAAAGTATTTAAATTCACGTGCATGCAACTTTTAAAAGAGTTTAAAGGATTCTAATATTTCTTAGAAAGGTTGAGGATAATTTAAACTAGCGTTAATTATAAAGATCACGTTCTTTCTCATCTACTTCAAGCCGTCAAAATGTATACATGGTTCCTTAAAGGAAATAATTATAGCTTTAATATAAGGAATAGTATTTTGATAATGACTAAATGATAATAATTGTAAGAATAACTTAAGTAATATTTCAGAAATGATTTAATTTGATTTAGTATGCTTTTAACAGAGTCCATAAAATTATTGGCAAAAATTTTGCAAGACATTTAATAAACAAATATTGAAAAAAATAGTAAACTTAAAACTTTTCCAAATTTGCATTGAAACTGCAGTATTGTTTAAATTACTTTAGTAGATTATTACAAACCATTGCGAAAAAAAGAACAAAAAAAAAAACATTCACGTATTTATTATATTATTGCAAAAACGAGCATAACTAGATTGCCTTATTTCCAAATTGTATTGAATGTTAAAGATAATATTTAATTTGAGTATTTCTTTAAAGCTTAAAATAAATAAAAAACATGAGAATACATAATTGCTTGAAAATTTGATAATTTACAAATAGTTTAATAGCACAAATTATATGAAATTTTAATACACAAATCTGTGGCCTCCCTTTTACCCTCGCATGTATTTCTCATTCATTATTTTGTTTTTCTTAAAAATAAGTTATTTTTTAAGAAAATGGATCATATTGTTAATAAAACTATAAATACTATAATTTCTGTTAAGAATTGTTTATTAATGTATTTTAATTAGAGTGAATTAAATGATTACCTGAATTTTAAAAGTAATCAATAAAATTTGGAAAAAAATACACTTAGGTATTCAACAGAATGTGTGACACAAGAGGAACTAATGGAATATGAAGAGTAATTGAATTGGAAGAATGATGTATTAAGAATAATGATATTTAAGAAATAATTAAATGAGGAGCAATTTTATTTGATACGATATTTTTCAATTACCTTATGCATTATAAGCGTTCACATTTAAAACTGCTTTCTGTCTTGAAAAATGTTTTTGTACATTTTTAAAAGAATCAATACAAGTGTTAGAGTTTAGACCTGAATACATCTGAACTCAATCTTCTCGTTAATTCAGACATCAACTCAACCACGAGCTTATAAAATAAAAAATCTGGGAAAAATTTTAAATGGGAAGAATGGGAAAAATTGTTTTTGAAATAATGGATATAAAGCCCTTTTGTAATGCAAAAATAGACAAAAATACGTTATGAAAGCACTTAAGATTAAAATAACCGCGAAATAAATAGGAATTTCTGGGAAAAAACTTGTGTTAAGTTCATAGATAAACATAGCTCTTTCAACAAGCTACTGCAAGAAGCAGATCGACCTAAATAAGATTTTTTATCACGATATTCTAAATAACATATCACGAGATAAAAAATCAATAAATCTCTAATTATCAAACGTTATTTTTTATTTCACTCTTTCTTCCATTTGCACTTTACTACAGAGCTGTACAACTAATTTCTAAACATGGTTCTAATTCTTATAGATTTTGCGCAGTTGTATAAATGTAAAGTAAAATTGAAAGCCAAAGCCAGCGGTAACTATAGTTACGGTTTCTTAATGCAGAGAAATGGGCAAACATCATCAAAAACCGAAAAACATAAGCTCATAGTTATGAAATCATATCATAGTAATCAAGATATCAAAATGGCAATCCAAATATCAAAATAGTAATCAAAATATCCATATAGTTATCAAAATATCTAAATAGTAATCACCATAATGAAATAGTAATCTAAATAATATCGAAAATAGATCACAAATGCTTTTAATTTCATTAAATGCGTGACTTTTTATTAGATTAAAAATTCGCCACTTTTAAAATAAATATTGACAACACTTTATAAAAATAAGCATACTTAATCTAATATAAGTGGATAACTGTTTAAAATTCGCAATAGTAATAAAACGTCCTATTATTCGTTTATAATCAATGCCTCAAAGAATAATCTAGCTTTCGAGGAGCAACTTTAAACGGTTGAATAAAGAAAAAGAAGAAAAGAAACTGCACTGTACCAGCTGTAGACAATTTCATTTTTTTAATCTCTTACCATTTCTTGAGAAATGATTAAAGGCATTATATAAATAACAGTAATATTAGCAACGATGTATCTTTACCATCAAAGAGATTTAATAAAATATAGTATTTATCCGGACACATATCTGTGTAATAAATTTTCAGCGTGGGGCAGCAGTAAATCACATCTGTAACAAGAAATTCTGATTATCAGAGAAATTGGAGATTTATGTTAGTTTAGCATCTCCATGATTTATTCTGAATAGAGTGGTAACTATTGAAAATCGATAAAGACTGAATGAGTAAGTAGCAAATAGTTCCGTTCAGAAATGCTCTAATATCGATTTGCCTTGCCAAGTAGAGACTATTCTTCCATTCAAAATAGCACACGGTAAACAAAGCGCCGGAAATTTCCGTTGGAATTAGTTGCAAGGCCCAAGCTGCAAAGATTCTCTGATTAAACCGCAAATCGGAGTTGAGAAGGAATTGTTTAGGGTATTTCTGTTTGTTGTTATTCAGGAATTTTATTGAAACAGAAAGATATTGCTTATGCATGTTATTAATTTTAATTTGTGTTCATGTAAATGAATTTGTTGTTAAGTACAAAAGTTATGAGGATTGTTGCCAAAAACATAGTGACCGATAAGTTTTCTTCATTGCTAAAGTTGAAAAAATCTTAAAAACTCAAATATTCATTTTTAGTACTTTTACCTTATTAGTTTCAAGAAATAGTTACATATTATAAGTAAAATATTTTTTCAATGTTCATACAGTTTTGCCTAACAATTCAATAGTACCTCTAACATTTTTTTCTCAGACATTGAATTTTAGTAAAGTAGTGTTATTTCTAATAATATATTGTTGCATTATGACAAACATTGAGTAATTACAATTTCTAATTAGTGATGCATTATTTCTTATTAGTTCTTATTAATATTCAGTCCTTGCATGGGAGATGCTTACAATTGAATCAGTAATTTCGAAAACTGGTCATTTTCAGCAAAACTAAATTTGCGAGAAAGACAAGAAACTAACCAGTTAAGAATCAGTTTGATACATAAGTAACTTCTTTTTATTTTTGTTATTAAAACGCGGCTGTTTTCTCAATATTTTATTGAAATTGTGATAATATCTCTTCATGTTTTTGATTCAAAAAATGACCTTAAAACTTATAAATAACTTTGAAACTTGTAAATAACCTTAAAACTTATACTATACAATATTTTTAACAGCCAAAAATTTAAATAATTTGTCATTTAGAAATAAAATAAAGACTTTATTTAGGTCTTTGACTGTATATTCCGCGACATTTGTCTAGACACTTGGAATATGAGAAACTGTGCTAGGGCACTTACGAATTTCTTCATAGAAACACACAAGCTTATTTGGTTTTAACTTTAAAAACTTAATTGATGTCTGCAATTTTTTTCAGGTTTATTACAACTTTTACAAGATATTCTTCCTTTACTAGTTAAGGTATATTTTTTTTGTGCTGAGTGAAATTTTATTTGCTAAAACCACCAATGAACGAAGATATTTCAACTTCACCAGGTGTAATGCTTTTATAGCTAAAATTGCTGTAATGTAACACCTGGAACTGTTGTTTCTCCTTTCTTTCTTTTCCATCTTTTCTTCCTTTTCCTGGAACTGCTGTTTCTCCTTTCTTTCTTTTCCATCTTTTCTTCCTTTTCCTGGAACTGTTGTTTCTCCTTTCTTTCTTTTCCATCTTTTCTTCCTTTTCCTGGAATTGTTGTTTCTCCTTTCTTTCTTTTCCATAGGAACACTTTGATAACATTATGTCTAATAATGTCTCCTGCACCCACTTTTCATCATTATGTCTCCAGAACCCACTTTTTGAAGTCAAGTATCTTATTATTTGTAGTCACCTCCTTTATAGTCTATAGTTACTTTTATCCATCTTTATTTCCTTGCATATACCATCTGAACTACCCTCTGAGTCATTCATTGTGTAAAAAAATATATCATCAAAATAACAAGACTAAACTAGATAATTCGGTTATGCCATTAATTTTCTAAGTAACTACGGCAGCCCTCTAGCAATATATATTTAAGTTTATTCCGAGAGCAGGTCATATCTAGGATATGGCATATTTCAGAACTTAATTGAGATTGCTCTGATCAAATATATTATACCAAGAAGGAGGACTTGAATTATCTATATCCTAACCATGCGTCAGATAAACCTGACATGCAAGAATCTCAATTCTAAAAAAAGTGGGAAGATAACTGTATTTTTGCTTAAAAAAATCGCATAACTGTATTTTATTTAATGTATTAACTTAGTGACCAATAATATATTTAATAATAAAAATTAATAAATAATTCTAGTTATTAGTTCTAACAATTCATGTATCCTTCAATTTTTTTTCTTCCAATTTACCTATGGAGAAAGACAGGAAAAGAATGCAATTAACCCTCAAATTAATGTGGATGAAACTTTTAAATATTTTATATAAATGGCATCTGAATTTTACTCAAAAATATAGAAATATTTTTTTTAACTAATAATACTTGAAAAATATCTATTTCTTTAACTGTAATTATTTTTTGGCACGGTTTTGGAAATATTACTGCTATTAATGTTTTTCTATAAAGAAAAAATAATTAAAAATTATCATGCTCGAATTGAGAAAATTTCATGACCAAGGAGAAATGAATTATATATATTTTATAAGGGTAAATATTTAATTTATGCTTTAGACCTGAACAAACGCAACTATAAACATATATCCAATTTTATATAATCAGTTAACCGGGTTTACCAAACCCCCAATTCCTTCGTTTTCGTTAAAATTAAAATTTATTTATTTGAAAATATTTCATTGTATTGATATAGAATTGGTACCACACTTCAGTTTCTGATTCTATTGGAGTAAAATTTTAATTTAATCAATATGTTCGGCTACCATAGCAACTTCATCCAAAAAACTGTCCTTTTCTGTTTGTTTTTTCGAATAATCGTATTAATTTGTGATTTCAATAAAAACTTCAATACAATGAGATAGTTATTTGAAAAAGTGAGACAAATTAATTCTTTATGTTAGTTACAATTTAAAATATTTATTTTATATTCATTATTTTAATTGCACACGTGGATAAAACATGAATAAAGTATTTTATAAAATTTTATATAAGATATTTATTATTAAGTATTTATCATTTAATAAATGTAAAATGACGACTAAATATCGCTATAATAAATTATTGACTTGAAAGGAAAAACCGCATAATTACTTCTTTAATATAATAAATGGACATTCCTTTGATTTATAATTTTCAGTATAATCAAAGTTGAACAAAATGGGTGAGAGTAAGGAATTGGTTGTTCCTTGTATTAAGTATTGTACTAGGAGCTTTTACGATAGATGTAAGCTTCCATTTTCTATTATTATTTATTTTACTTATTATTCAAAATTTCATTTTAAGTCATTTTTCTGTTTTCTGCAATAATATAAAATTACCAAAGTAAGAGCTGCAGCAGATTTAAACTTTTACCTAGAATTTGCTAAATAAGAGAGAGCAAATAATTTGCTGGTGAACAATACTTTAAAAAATTCTATTAATTGTATGCTATTTACAACCGAAGAAATCAGGATTTTTATGAAAGTTATCTGTCTAATGAAAATGTGTGGATATCATTTTAAAATTATTTTTACGATTTATTTAAGCGATGTTTAGAAACCATTACGTTTTAACTTTTAATTAAATGAATAATAAATAATTCAGGAGAGTTTATCTAACAAAATTACTTAGAATCGCCTATAATTAAAACACCACGTAGAAAAAAATTCGGTCATAATAAACTTAAGACACTTCATATATGTATATATTTTTTAAGACTTTAAATTGAATATTTAATGTCAGCAAATCTATCTGTATACGTTTATTTTATTTTACAATTGATTCATTACCTACTGCAAAACAAAGCAATTTGCATGTGAAAGACTTTTATTTATTATTCATAGAAGATAAAGTATTTAAATTTTTCGCAAATGAAAGAAATCAGTAAAAAGAATAAATTCCCAAATTATCCAATTTTCTGTTTCAGAGAAATAAATAATTAGGTTTTAAAAAATAAGAAAAAGATTTGAAAGTTTTCAAATGAAAAATCATTAGAATAAAGAAAGCGTATCAATGATCAAAACATAAAGAGAAATAAACTTTTAACGGTATTTCTTTTTTTATTATTCAATTGTGCACAAATTGCTTTCATAAACTTTTTAGCTCCTTAGGAAATGAATTAAGACATAAAAGAAACAGTTCTCGGAACATCAATAGTTCATTTATGTTTTTATGCTTATCTATGTTTAATTCATTTTTATTCATGATCGTAAATATTGTTTACTTTTCTAAATCTCTCTTCTTCAAATCTCTTAAGTATAAAGACCTTTTTACTAATTTGCTTGTTATTTCTTAAATTCTTGAATTTTATAGAACTAACAAAACATTTCCACGTTTGAAAGCGCACTTCAATCGCAAGCTAATATAAATTATTTTTTGAAGCACTATACCTTTTGATCTCATATAATATGTTTATTTTTTAAAAATATTTCGATAAAAATTGATGTATTGATGTCGATAATGTGTAATGGGTATATGAGCAAGGTTGAAAATATTTCAATTATAACTTGAATTAATCATGTAATATATTAAACTGAAAAATGAAAACAAGAAGAAAGAAAAGATTTATTGTTGATTTTCAATTTTAAATTGTAATGCCATAGAAATTAATATATTCATCGGTAAAATAAAATTGAATCTTCTATGCTGTTGAAAATACTTTCTGTAAACTCTTCGTAGTGTTCTGTAAAGGTAATTCACTATTTTTCTTTCCCTGCAATAAATAGGTCAATTATATATTTTTTTAACTTTTTTAAATATTTATTATTATATTCTTAAAAATTCTTTTACATATTTTATTGAATATTATTAAATATTTTTTAAATATTGATAATATAAAAAGAATAATACATTATTGAATATATTATTATTATTTGTCAATGTTTTTAAATACGGAAATTTGTAATTAAGAAGAGGAAATGAAATGAGTGTAATTACATTTAAGTTCTAGCGCAGACGTATTCACATCAGCAGAAAATAAACTTTGGGTATGCTTCCATGAACATTATGATGAAAAGTTAAATTTAGTTGGAAATCCATTTAGTTTGTCAGGTGAAAATTTCGAGATGTTTTGCAAGATGAATTTCTTAAACGGAAATAGATTCGCAGGAAAAAGACTAGTTTGGTGAGAAATCAGCAACGCAATTCAAATCGCCGTTCTAGTCACTTATCTATAAGAGACAGAATTGCTATCAGGGCATTGTTTGAATTTGTTTGTGACTTATTTTTGGGGACAGGGTTTACAATTACTTTTCAACTACACTGGAATACGGCAAAATTAAATTGACTAGAAATTCAAAGTTACCATTTTAGGTCTTTTTTTCAGGAGCAAACCCTATTTTATACAAGAACTAGCAAAAAATTTAACATAAAGAGACCAATGCCATTAGATGGATATGCTAATAAATTTTTCATATTATTGAAGCTTTGATTTATTTTCCTTTCATTATTAGTTTGATTTATTTTTCGGTTATTATTAGTTTGATTTATTTTTCGTTTATTATTAGTTTGATTTATTTTTCGTTCATAATTAGTTTCTTTGCTAGTGTAGAAAAAATTATAACGGCAATGGCTTATTAAATCTTTCTAAGATTTTGTTCTTTAATTTTTATAATATGTTAAGATATAATCACACACAGAATTTGAATAACATTGTAAGTTTATGATTCGTATTTTTGTAGAGAGAAATGCTTCAAAATAGGTTAAAAACCCATACGTAAGATATTCGAGTTTCTTATATAATTCTGTCTAATATTTCAAATTTCGGTTTATATAAAAATAAAATCAAAATACAATATATATATATATATATATATACAGTCAATTCCCTATAACTGGAAGAACGATAACTCGAATATTACTATAACTCGATTTTTTATGAGGTCCCGACCCTTTTATCTTCAATTTCATGTTAATTATTCTCGATTACTCGAATTTTACTCCCTTTAACTAGATTTTTTTTGGATCTTTTAAAGCAAGAAAAAAAACCTAGGAGCTGAGATCTTGCCCCTTCCTTTGCAACACACCCAATGTCTTTCGCACTCTTCATGGAGAAGCTAAAGCTGTCCCTCTTTAAGTATCTGAACAGTGGTTAAATGAAACGTTACCAAATTTACTTCAAGCATACAGTTAACATGATGTTTTCAATATTGATGAAATGGGTTTATTTTTTAAATGTCTTCCAAATAAGACTCTGATGTTTAAGGATGAAAACTGCTCAGGGGGTACAATGAGCAAGAAACGTTTGACTGTCCTAGTTGAAGGAAATGCGTCTGGGACAGAGAAATTGCCCTTACTTGTTATCGGAAAATACCGAAATCCCCGATGTTTCAAGAATGTAAAAACGTATCCTTTGGATTACAAGTCTAACAAAAAGTTTTGGATGACATTAGTTTTATTTGAAGACTATGTAAGAAAATTGGATCGGAAATTCTTCGCTAAAAAAAGAAAAGTGATACTCTTTATGGATAAATGCACAGCACATAGTGATCTACCTAATTTGAAAGCAGTAAACTTGCAGTTTCTCCCGCCAAACACAACAACAAAGTTGCAGCCGATGGACCAGGGTAACATAAAGTGCTTAAACAGTCCTATCGTAAATGGCATGTCAGAAAAATGATCCTTAAATATTGTAAGCATTTAGAAGATTTGTAATTAATAAGCATTAATTAAATAATCCGTCAATATTTTGAAAGTCCAAAACCTAAACTAACGGTAAGTCGAACTTCCGATATGTCGAAGTTTTTTGTCAGTCCTATCAGATTCGAGTTATCGCGAATTCACTGTATATATATATATATATATATATATATATATATATATTTATACCTGCATTTTTTAAATCATCATTCACACGTTTAAGAAATAAATTCAAACTTACATTTGGCTTAATAAAAGGTTTAGTTAATTTTTAAATAAATATTATCAGGGAAAACAAAATTTTTTTGAACTTTTTTTGATTGATTTATTTTTTAAAAAATCTGGTTAATTATTTTCGGTGTTATTAAAAAAGACTTACAAACGCATGAAGAGTCATTTGCGTACTATGATGGATTAAATTTTTTTGCTATGAAAATCCTGTAAAAAAATTTTTTTTACAAATTTTTAAGTCATTTTTAATCTGAAAAAAAATCGAAAACTTCACTTTATAATTCCATTTTGATGTCTAATCTATTCATCTCGTTGAAACAAAACAATTTGCAGCTATAGAAGTTTAGTCTGACTTTATATTTCTATTCTAATCATATGAAATTTCAATATTTTTATTTTAAAGGGATAAACTGAAAGAAAAATTTAAACAAAAATTCAAATTAATTTTTTCAGTTAAAAAATTCAGAGTTACTCTGCTATTCACGAGTATTTTGAAAATAACAGTTTATTTGCCAATTTCTAGCAATTTTTTGTGAGATTTATAATTTTTTTTTGTTAGTTTAAATTGATCAAACGTGAAATGAAAATCATTAATTGCTATTTTTCCAAATATATTCGTAATCACGCATTTTATGAATCGTAATTTCTTTTTATTTTATTTTAAGCTGTACTTTGAAAGCTTTCTGCCTATGCAAGCATAGGAAAATTAACAAAATTTATGACCTATATTATTTTCTGACAAAAAAATCTAACTGTATAAGATAAAAATTAGTTTGAGCTACCCAGTCACACTTCGGATACTTTCATTGTTAAATTTCGATGCATTTTCAAAAACAATTTAGTAAAAAAAGAAATGAAAATAAGGGTTTTTGGATCAAAAAGTTATGATACAGTTTCTAAGGGATTTTCTTTCACTTCTTTTTATTCGTTTAATATTTCGAAAACAGGCAAGCCTCCTTTTTTGATCAACTGAACTGTAGTAGTAAGGAAAATCGTAAAAAAATATTGACTTGGAAAATTTTTTTAAAAATTTCATGAATAAATGAAGAATATTTTTTAAATGTTTTATTTAAACTATATTTTTATTCAATTTAGAAACCTTTCTGAGAAATTAAAAATGCTAAACTAAATGAAAATTTACAAATTATAATCTAGATACTTAAAAGCTTGGTGAAAGTCAAGAAAAAAAGCTATACTTGTTTTTACCCGATGCCTATAACAATGCTGCATTTACATTAAAAATCAAAAGTTTAAATGTTTCATAAAATGCGAGTTGTCTATTATAATATATAGATTTCCGGAATGAAGTAAGAATGCCAGGTTGCTAGGCTAAACTATATCTAAGTTTTCGTAACCTTTTCTTCCTTTTGACGGTAGATTTAAATAAGAAAAACTGGATATTTTTACTTTTTATTTTTCAAATTTAAATATGGTTGAAATCATATTCTTTCTTATACGACCAAATTAAAACAGAGATGATAAAAATGCGAGTTATAAAGGGGAAAAAATACGTAATTTTTCTTATAATCTGCTTTTATTAAAATGTATATTTTTGATATTTGATATTATTTGCATGTATATTCAAATTTGAAAAATACTGATTATATTTTTGGATTTTCAGAAATAATAACATGAATTTTTTTCCAAAGTTAGTTTATAAATGTAATCAACTAGCAACTGTTTATACAGATAATTCTTTATAAATTAAGATCAAAGTTTTTAGTTGTGAAATAAATTTCTGCTTAATGTAGAGGTGAAATAACTTTCTCTTCAATGTAAACGTTTATTGAAATTTCATTTTAAAACTTGCAGAATTAAATTTAATTATCCTTATTAATCATCTAAGGAGTTTAAAATTAATGAAGAATAAATGTTATTTAACAATTATTAAGCCATGTACAGTTTAAAAATTTGTTAAAGACAAAGCACAGATCCAAGTTTTGTAATTTCTCACAACGGTAAAAATAATTATTTCTAAGTTAAATCTGTAAGTTTTATGCCCATTCCCTGCCTGGAACATATTTCAAACAAAGTTTTATTGCTATATAATTTAAAAATAATTCAAAGCAATATTAAAATCAAAGCTGAATTAAAATTTAATTCTGAAATAATTAATTAATAGCAGGCTTCTCGCCAGCTATTTCCTACTTAATCGCTATTTTATCTTCAAAAAGACTCTCATCGGAATATTTTATCTTCTCTCAACAAAAAATCAACAGACAATTTGCTCATCGGTGCAATGTATCGTACAAAAATACCGCTCTAAAGTCCCGAAATCCAATAATTTAAATAGCAACAAGCTAAATCTTTAGTTGGGGGATTTGTCAGTAATTACAAGAGAGGTAGAATCCATGTCGAGTTTTTAATTAAATCCAATTTTGTACTTGAAATTCATCCAAATTCTCTTACATCGTTTCTCTCCTCCCTTCTTGTTCGATAAATAGCACTGGAACTGTTTCGGACAAATTAAATTCAACCCTTCCCCAAAAAACCCGAAGTCCCCTCCACTACCCCTAAATGAATCAATGTTTCCATACCATGTTTCCTCAAATAACTACGTCAGTTAAGGCTTTAATTTTAAAATCCTCATTATATTTCTGAAGAGGCTCACACGGGAAGTAATGCACCGAATAAATTAAGCCATCCATATATGTATGAAAAGAAACATATCTAGGGGCTTTACCCGCGTTTTTTTAAATTCCTGTCAAACTCAAGAGCGTATTCCTTTTGGCTAACTATGACTTAGAAATGTGTCGTTCTTGACTTAATTTATGACCTCAGCCACGAGAGTTTTGTTCTTGTGGAGGAAAATTTTTCCATTTTCGGAAAGTTGTTGGGACAGGGGATGCGGTTTTTTGTTTTGTTAACGTTTTTTAATAAAGTACCCTGTGGATCTGAAGAGTTGGTTGGAATATACGCTTTGTTTAAACTTTAAAAATAAGGATGAAAATTAGTTAAACTTTGTTTAATTTCTTCAGTGTTTTCAACAATTCTGTAATTTGATTATACTTAAAAGTAAGAACTGTGCGGGTTTTTCTCCTGTGAATGGTTAGAGTTGGACAATAATAGAGTTTAAACATGTCAACAAAAATATCTATAAATCAGCAGTTTAAGAAATAATGACCATTGACTCTTGAAAGTATCCGAAAATAGAAAAAAAATACGAGGAAGTCAAAATAACAGCATAGTTAAATTCCTGTTAATTTTACAATTCAGTACAACGAATTTTAAACCTCAGATTCAAATAAATCAAAACGTATGCAGTACGCATAACGGGATTTAAGAGGCACAACAAACATTATTAAAATTTTTTTTGGTACAGTGTATGATAACTAATGTTTACAGATAAGTACTACAAATTATTATTTCTTACCCGTAGAAAGCTATTCTTTTTATCATAACTATTCTATAGCGGGTGGTACCGATAGCTGACGGTGCTTAAGACCTTTATCACTAAATCAACTTGAAAGTATGCATACAAACCCCATCAGCTTTTAATATTTTTAACAATGTTAAAAAACGCATTTAATTTACTTACTAAACTTCTGAATATTTTAAGCTTTTTCGTATAAAATCTAAACATTTCTATAAGCTCCTTTACTATTTCAACTATTCAGTAGAAAGAAGAGAGCAAACACATAAATCGGTGGGTATAGTTGAAATAGTAAGAATAAATATAAAAGCCTTTTAACATGCCCTAAGGCATATTAATTTCCATATACTTCCATTTTCTCCACCAAAAGCATACGGCAATTTAAAGCTGCATACACGTAACTTTTGTTTCTGAACCACTTACTTTCATTTGCGTATCAAACCTTGGTCGAAAAAAGAGTGAAACTATATTTATATTTTAGGTTTATTACTAAAGACAGAAATTTTAGAAATGCATTTTATTTTTTAGTTGCATAAATATAGTAATGCATGAATATAACGTAATACTGAATTCGATTGCTGGATAAATTATGCAAATCCCGAATGGGAAAAAAGCAATGTATGATATTATGCAAAATACAAAAAACACCAAACAAAGATTTAATCTTTCCAGGTTTCAAACATCCATTCCATATGAAGTCCATTTCTGTGCTTGTAATCCATCTCTGTTCTCAGAAAGTTATTCTTGTTTTTTTTTCAAAGAGGAAAATTAGCGATAGTATACTTTTTTTTATTATTAAGGTTTATTTTCCAAGAAACAAGATAGTTCTGTTTATCTTAATAAATTTATTGCAAAACATATTTCCTTTCTTTGAAATGAAATAGGTAGGTAACAGACAGAAATACTCATTTAAAATAAAATAGATCTTACCATTACTTTGTTTTACAAACAACTTTTTAATCCCTAGAGATGGTTAATTACTTAGATGGTGATGCGTTCGAATACTTTGGATTTATCTTTACAGGTTGCATCCTCCGATATAGTACGTCATTGCAATAACATTGAACACAAAACAGTGATTGCTTTTCAGTGCTAATCAGTGATTGGTTATTCTAATGAAATTTAAATTTGAGGAAATCTATGTTATACGATGAAATATTTGTTTATTTCAAGATTTCATTTTTAGTAAGTGAACTGAGGAAACAGTAGTTTAAATTAATGAATGAATTTTGAATTTTGAACTGTGCTCAAATCAGTGAAATATTAGCGATCTCAAATAACTTGTTGTATGGTTATTTTAAAATAATCGTATTCCTAACAAAAACTCGTTCTTTTATTGGGAAACTCTACGGATTTCAACAGAACAGTAATTTAAGAAAATGTATCTTTAGAAAAGAAAATTAGTTCACGACAAATTTAAAAAAAATTGCATGGACAAGTAAAATCATATTTATCAAATTAATCTCTCCTGCTTAGCAACGGAGTAGATTTGCTACAGTTTTCCAAAAGAGTATATTATTCATAATATTTTAAATTGACACGGCATATTTTTCCTCTTGCAAGCTTAACAGGAGCGTCGATGGGAATATTTTGTAAAGGACGTTTATGTACGTAAAAACAAAATATGATTATAGAACCTAATTTGCAGGAGATTCTGATTCAAGGTGACAATCTTATATTAGCGATTTTCCTAAATATGTAAGTTATCATATTTATGTGCTTCATGTAATTTATTTATGCGTTGAAGTTAATTGATAAATGGGAAAATAAATTTGAATATATGTACATCAATATCAGTTAACATTTTTTATTTTTCTATGTCATATAAAGATTTCAAAGTGTATAGATCATTTTAAATTATTTGTTCATTGAAGTTAGTTTGCTCAGTAATTTGATTAATCGTTGTAATTGAATCATTGTAATTTCATTGTAATTGCTTTATTTCATGTAATCAATTATCTACATATTGACGTTAATTGACAGATATGAAAATAAATTTGAAGCTTGCATCAATATTTATATAATTATTTATTTATTTGTTTATCTTTTTATTTATTCTTTCAACATTGTTAAAAAGGTTTTTAAGTGTATATTTACTTTAAAGTCAACTGTTTATTGAATTTACTCTGCACAGGATTGTAATTTAATTGTCAAATTTATGTGGTTCGAGAAATCTATTCATGCTATCCCATCTATGTTGAATATTAGATAAACGTCAATGTAATTCTTTTACATTTGTCTTTTTTATATTTCAATATCGCATAAAAGCGGCTTAATTCATGTTAAATCATTTTCATATTGAAACAATAATTTGCTCAGGAATCGAATTCTAGATTATGATATTATAAAAGTAACAACAAATTGATTTTTTTTCTAATAATGTAAACTATCGCCCTTATGTGCATTGTGAATTCCATTTTGAATATGCGCAGATGTTAATTAAGAGATATAGAAACAATTTTAAATCAACATTAATATAATCCTTAACTATTTTTCATATATTGTATAAAATTTTCAAAGTGTATACTCAACGTTAAATTATTTGCACCTTGAAACAATAATTTGCTCTGAATTCAGATTTAGGATACCAATAATTAATATTGAATTAATATTGAATAGACTTTTTTCAAAAAAAGTTGACTGTTACACTTAAGGGCATTTCGAAATCCATTTTGAATATGCGCAGATATTAGTTAAGAGATGTAGAAATTATTTTTAAATATTCCTCATCGTTAATATAATCCCTGTCTATTCATCTTTTTCTATTTTCCACTATTGTAAAAAGGTTTAAGGTGCGTATTTCATCTTAAATCATTTGCTCACAGAAGCTTATTTGTTCAGCAATTTGCTCAACAGTATTATGGATTAACATCGAATCAGTTTTTTTAAGAGTATAGACTGTCACATTCATGCGCATTGTGGAATTAATTTTGAATATGCATACTTTAATTTAATAGTGAATATATAAATTTAAATTCATACAATATTTTAAAAAAATTAATTTTGTAAATTTTTTTTCCAGAACTTTATTCTTGTAACAAAAATTGAGCTAAGTATTTTGCAATACATGCATGATGAATAATTCAAAAGTCAACATCAAATAAATTATGTTTAGATTCAGCAGACATTGGTAATTCATTTCTTATACAATTTCTGAAAAAAAGAATTACTTGAGGATTTGCTTTTAGATTTACATTTGTCGGAGAGGATTTTTTTCAGAGATTTCACGACTAAATCCTTTTGCAAAAAGGGAATCTTTTAAGCTTGTCTCGCTTTGGAAAATATATCATTCTTCAAATCAGTTCCTTTGACCGTAAGCAAACACGAGATCTAATCAACTATTTCTCTTTCATAATTTTTTTTATTTGTGACAAACACATTTTAAATCCCTTTTTAATAAATTGGTTATCTAGGGATGCCTACATTTATCTCAAATGTTCGATGCTTTCTCTGAATTATTTTCAGATTTTCTTCATATCAATTCAGTTTTTGTCGTTTTCTGAAGACAGCTGCAATTATAATTTTGCCGAATGTCATCATTTACAATTCTGAAAAAGACAGAGAAAGAAAAAAAAGAACGAAAAAAGAGAGATTCAAAAATGTATAATGCAAATGTATTCAAAATACTTGATACTATGTAAGAAATTTAAAAAAAATGGAATAAAAGTAAATAAAATAGTTTCATTTTTAAAGTTATGAAAGTATTCAATAAGTTAATAACTAAATAATTTTAGACTCTCTTCGATAGAACAAATTTTCATGAAATTTCTGCGAATCATTTCGTCACGAAATCATGTTATCTGTGACGAAATGTAAACTCCCAAATATATGACGAAGCTTCTAACTCAATGCAGTGCAGCATTTGGGGAAAATATTATCTAGAATGACGAAACTGGACTTAAAATCAGAAAATTAAACTAGACTGACAAAATATTACTTTATTTCTGACAAAATTTGTATCCCCGAAGAACTGGCAACACTTATTTCGTAACTTTGATGCAACCAAGAAACGATTTTATCGAAAATTTAAAAAAAAAAAAAATTGAAATTTTTAAAGACATTTTCTAACAGTGTATTTTTTTGAGAATACATTTTTACAGTCTCCTTTTTCTCGTGAATAAATCGTGTCGTTTCTAACATCTTTTTTCTTTCTCTATTTTAATTAAACAGTAATTTCTTACCTATCAATATCCATGTCTTTTGTTTTATGTATTTTCGACTTCAATATCTTTTATTTGTTAATTTTTTTTATTTTAATATATTTTTTTATTAATATATATATATATATATATATATATATATATATATATATATATATATATATATATATATATATATATATATATATATATTAATAAAAAAATGAGTAAAATTAATGTTTTTGATTCATCTTAAAATGATGCAGTTGCGTAATAACTTTTGAGTTAAATATATTTTATAATGTTTTCTGTCTTTACCGTAGCAAAAATAACGTTTACTCTAAGTTATGCTAAAACAAGCATTTAAATGAAATGTATATCAAAGAAATTCCAAATTTTATTCGGTTTCATAGTAAACTAAAACTATTTTCTAACTGTTTCATATCTTTTAAAAACATGAATTAAAATTTTGTCGAATTGAAATGAATTATTTTATTAGTTTTCCTTTGAAACATTTCAGAATGTGCGGGCCACTATATAAAGTTTTCTAACTCGCTGTGCATTTTCATGGTGTACACCCTTTCCAGTGACACCCTTTCCAGAATACTGCTACCGTGAGGGTTCGATCCCAGCTGTAGCCAAAGTACGTTTGCTTCGCATTCGCTCCACTTGATCATGTATGCTCCACTTTCTTTTCCTCGATAGATGGCAGCACTACACTACTTCACCTTGATGAGAAAAAAAAATTACCTCGGTCTTAAGCACCGTCGTGTCCCACCCAAACCGGCGTTATATAATATTAATATTAATCTGCGGTCAGTGGACGCATAGTTTAAGGGAAAATAACGGATAGATAAGTATTTTATGGTCATAATAAAATTATCGGCATTATTTTATTTTTACGGTCAAGAAGGGAACACATTTTACCAATCATTGATCATAATCTACTATTGAATTTTCTCAGAATTTAGAATGTATTATCATTTATGAAGGTCAAATGAAATGAAGTATTGAATATTATTTCCATTCATAAACAAACTTTATATCAAACTGGAAAATGCTGATAGTTAAGTACGGTTATCTCCACATATCAATTAAAAGAAAAACGATAATAAACGTGTTTTTCAGGAATACAATTTGAATAAATAACATGATCATATATTATATTTTCATGATTATGTATTATACAATATTTTTCAAAAAACCCAGAAGAACTAAATTATAGAACAAGGAAAAGAAATTATATGACTTCTGAGACACATGAAGGCATTATATAGCATGAATCTACTCTATTTCAAAGGAAAAGAAAAGAACTATTCATAATGCTAAGTAATAAAACACAAGGAGATAACTTGAATTACTAAAAGAGAGCGAATAAATGTACATTTGAAATATCTTAAAATTAAAAAATAAAAAAAACTTCAAGGCTATTGACTCGTTAAAATAAACTTAAGAATTTAAATTGCCGTTTAAAACGCTATGAAGAGTACTTTTCTAAACTAAATGGGTTTGAGGATTAAATTTAAAAGAGATAACACAGTTATCATAGGTTTATGTGAATAATTCTTTGATTTTCAAGATCATGACCAGAACAGTTCTGCCAATCATTGATCATAACCTAATGTTGAAATGTTTTAGTGTGTAGAAAAGATAACAAAATTAAGTTTTGAATTGTATTTATATACATATACAGACTTTACATCAAAATGGAAAATTCTGTAACTTCTATTTTCTCAATATATCAGTTAAGAAAAAACGAAGAAAATTAAGTTTTTAGGGAATGCATTTTAATAAATAGCATGATTTCTTCACTATCATTTTTTCAAAATATTAAATAAAAGGAAAGCCAAAAAATATTAAATTACAGAACAAATTAAAACAAGTTATATTACTTATGAAATAAGGCATTATATAGCATAAACTCATTCTATTTCAAATTTTCAAAAAAACTGTGCATATTAATAAATAATAGAACGCAAGGAGATAACTTGAATTATTAAAAGAGGGCGAATAAATGTACATTTGAAATACGTTTAAATTTATAAGTAAAAAAAAAAACTTCAACGCTATTGACTCGTCAGAAGGAACTTTGGAATTTAAATTGCCGTTTAAAAAGCAATAAAGAGTACTCTTCTCCACTAAACATGGTTGAAGATTAAATTCAAAAGAGAGAAATCCCAAGTGAGCAATAACTTTTATGATCAGATACTTGCTATTCCAGAATTCATAAAATATAAGCAAATGCTTATTTGATAGTGTAGAATTTTATAACACCAACCATCCTTTCGATTTATATATTCAAAGAGTTTGGAATGGAAAAGAGAAAAAGCATTTGAAAACAAGGTTTTGCAGTTAAGTAAGAATCTTAAAGAGTTTTAGTTATTTTATCATTTTTAGTCGTAGATAATCATTTATATATTTCAAGCACACAAGCATTTCTTAAAATCCATCTTAAAGGTTTATTTTATTAGATAAAATGTAAAACGCATTAAAAAAGGAAAATATTATGGGTATGTATGAAATCAAATAAATTATTATTTATTTATTTATTTATTTTTTAAAAGTTTTTAAATTAAAGTAGAATAAAAAATTTTGCCTTGGACACTAATAATATTATAGGAATTACACATTTCTTTAAAAAATTTAACTCGATTCAAAAATATATTCCGATTACTCAAAAGTTTTTTTAAGCAAATAATTATTTTCTTTCCTAACATGCGGAAGCAGCTTAGAGGAAATCAAATTTTATAAATAGATAATCTTTCTCTAAATGATAATTAATTTTTATAAATAATTTAAGACTGTTAAAAGTTTATCATAATTTGTATTGTCGTTCAAATTTCCTCTTCCTTCAAATTATTTTAAACATGACAATTCTTTTCACATTTTTTTGGTTGATTTTTGATAAAACACCAAATTATAGATTTCTCCCTATGTGCAAAATGGTGACTGCAGTCTCAAAATTATTTAATTGAAATTTGGAACAACAGACTCTGTTCCTGTGAGCTATTCCTTTTTTTTTTATAACTGTCTTTGAACAGTTGACCCAATATTGGGCTTACGATTACAAATGATCAGATGCGCAGCCTTGTAATTTTGAACCCAATCTAGAAGACAAGGAAATTTCAGGATCAAGTATTAGGAGTAAGTAGCCTACGGGGAGGAATTTTTGATGGAACTAACCCGCATTTGCGTTACATTGAGAGGAAAACGCCGAAAATCTCCCACGGCTAGCCTGGCAGCAAGTGGACTCTAACCTGTGATTTATCTGCCACTGAGGAAATTTTCTGTTATCACTGTGGTCGTGCAAGCCAGGAGCAGAATTCGTATCAACCTGCCACGGCAGTGATTTGAGCCTATGTCACCCTGGGAGGTGGAAGCTCTACATTCTGAGTGTGATCCTTGTTCTTTATTTTTATTTGTTATATTTCATCCAGTTCCCTGCCATTGGAAATAAAATAAATCATGTAAGTTAATTGATGATGTTGAGCAGATAAAACAATAAACTGTGATTATCAAAATATAATTAATGCATTTTGTATTTTGAATTTCTCACTTAATGTGTTTGCATTAATGCCCAATGCATTTTAATTAATATTAAATTTTACATATTTTGTAATGCCACAAATACAAAAAAACTTTCAAAGATAACATCCGTCAAAATATATCAAATCATCGAAGCTCAATGTGCAGCTAATATTGTTTTTCTTAAATAAAATTAAATATTCTTAGTTCTTAAAAGGATTAAAATCTGAAAGGCAAGTTCCATAAATCTGTAATACAAAAGTGAGAAAGATAATGCAAGAGTGAAATAGTGGTCACCAATTATTAATGAATTTCAACGGAACATATATGTCGTCATATCTACTTATTGGTATAAAATTTATACTAGACCATTAGGAAACTGCTGTAATATATTTAGTAAGCATATTTGTTTTAGATAGCATGATAATTCCCAAAGTGATTTTGGAAATAGTTAATTAATGCTCTTATTTTCCTCAACAAACTCGAAAATGAATATTTTTAGTAATTTATTTTGTTGCGTTTCAATATATTTTTGACTCTTAAGACAAATGTATTTATTTTTACACCTACTTAATAGAAAACAAAATCATACAAATTAAAAAAAAAAATATTGCCTAATTCTATTAAAAAATTCTATTTAAATTTTAATATCTTTGTAAGCTTATATCCTTGCAAATTTTGAAGCAATGGCAGTCATCATAAAAATATCGTAGCAACTTTTCCCTTGGAAAAATTTCACGAACAATACCTGAACATGATACCTGAATTTGGATATAATGACATTGAATAATTTAATAATATCCTTAATGACTGTTCATTTCTTGGTTTATTAGTCGGACAAGTATTTTATTCTATAATACTAAAATCAAAATTTATAAAAAAAGGGAATATATATATATATATAAGTTCAAAATGAAGAATAAAACAAAGAAAAATAATAGACATGTGAAAAAAAAGGGGAAAAAATAAGTAGAAAAATGACAAACAACAGTTAAAAAAAAAAAAAGGATGAAATTTTATTTGAAAAACCGGAAAAAAAAGATATAATCTTTTCTTCAGCTCACACGATTATATTCGCAAAACAGAGTGCTTTCTGATATTGTATCAATAAAGCCAAAGCAAAATATATTAATACAATAGTGTGAGGAGCACTCAAAAATTTTTTTATAAAAATAACAACAAATAAAATAGATCACAAAAAGTAAAAATAAGTAAACATATGAAACTTATTGTTTTTCTTAACTTTCTTCGTGTCTTCTTGTTTTTATTTATTTATCATATATATATATATATATATATATATATATATATATATATATATATATATATATATATATATAAAATTTTAAAACTATTTTCCAGCTGAGAACTTGTAGGTTTTCGTAACACCTAACAATATACAGTATAGTAATAACGTTATCAATATGAATGCGACTAAAAAATATTCGATCTTAAATTTAATTCTTTTACGAAACTACAAGGCTTTTTCAATATAATAGTAAAATATTCATCAGAATATCGCCTTAATAAATTGACTTTATTTTTCTTCGGAAAAGTAATTTAAGTACTTGCTATTTAGCTGGGTTTTTTTTTTCCTGAATGCAATCGGACTCGCTGAAAGATATTATCCAGGTCTCTGAAGAGACAAATATTTCCAAACAAAACATCAAGCAAGACGGAAAATTCATTAAGGTTTCATATCCTAAACCATACTTTCAAATATGCTTCTTGAAACTAACTCAGACGTCTGGAATCCCTGAAGAGGATATCTTCGAGTCCAGCTGAACATCTTCATAGCTCTCTCCCGAGGGCCGACGAAATCCCAGGCCCAGAAGAGGGTATGTGAGTAGGAGAATGAGAGCCATTATCAAATATTTATATCCCGAACCTAGGCAGTCGTCCATGCGAGCTTTACCCGACCCATTTAGGTCAAGCAATAATCGTTCGTCTTGGAAAAGCGGCATCCAATACATAACGTTCTTGCTTTTCATGCTGGTCTCAGTGTTAGTTTGTTTTTCCTTCAGATATTACCAAGCTATTTCCTGACCTGGAAACGAGACTACTGCTGTTTGTTGATTTAGTAGGGGATTTGTGAGGTAATTAACATGCTCATCCTTTGGGTTTCTTCAGTTAAGTTGCTTGTTGGAATTATTTGGATGAGTTCCGCGGAAGATAAAAGTTACTCCCCAGGTTCTTAAATAAACATTAGTTTATGAGATAAGTAGTATTTTTATTTTGATTAACAGGACAAGGACATGTGTATTTTTTAAATACTCAGCATATTACGCTTAGTTTTTTACTCTGTTTTGTCGAGGATTTTTGTAAGATTATAAGCATGTGTTAAACGCTTAAAAGGAGTAAATTTTAAAAGGAATTAAGTTTTTTTTCCATATAAAAGCTATCGTCATTTATTTCTTTCTTTATGGTTGGCACGTGTTTATCACAGACATTAATGAAGAGGATTCCTGATATAGTGAGTAAATAATGAAAAAAAATGTGTAAGAAAGAAAAAAAAATATACACATCAGTGAATTCAGATGATATTATATTTTTCAGTCAAATCTCGAAAAGGATCGTTGGTAGAGTGAATAGTTTGAATAAAGTCAACCCGTATTTTTCATTACATAAATTAAGGGAAAAATTCACAATACTGTGCAATTTCAGAATTTTCATTCTAAAATTACAGCAAGACAAACAGACAGCCATTTCTCCATCCAATAAGCCATAAAGCTAATGACAAACAGCAGTTTTTTTACCTTTATAGTATTGAATGGTATTGAAACCATTCAGAACTAGAATGGTTAAAAAAACATGAATACAAAACGCAACATATTTTTCACCATTTACAAATAGAATGGTTTCAAAACTGAAAAAAGAAATTTAACTGGATACTAGAGATAGACTTTTTGTTCAGCAATCGATATTAAAGTAAGGTTGTTGTTGAGTTGTGTTTTATCAGGTGTGCCGAAGAATGTGGTTTAATTAGTTTAGCTGGTTGTTTCACCTATCGTCATGGAGAATACTAGACGTTTAGTGCTACGCAGACTTATGGTGCTGTCATCTATGCGTGGATGAGAGTATCGTTTTCTAATTGACCAGGATCTTAAATTGGGCAGTGCAGGACACTAGAAACTCTTCGTGTGTTGAAGGGAACAAATAAAATATTATGGAGTCAATGCTGGACTTGAACCCCATTCTGTAGGTCATGAGATTGACAGATTATCCTTCTTTGCTATAATGTGTACTCATCTGCAAGGAACTAAGTAGCCTCATTAGGTGGGCTTAGTTTGTGTGCTAAAAATCTGGTTGTTTAATCGTATTAGGTGAAAGCAATTGATAAACATTTTTAATTACATGTCACACTTTGTATACCATCTTATTTATGGTTATTTGAGTGCTTTGTTTGAACATGAAAAAATAACAATCAAATAAATTGTTATTTAGCCCTTTTTTCCGAAACATTTCTAGCAGTGTATAACCACCATAACAGTATTGAGACTTGGTCACGTAATCGTTTGTAACCAATTATAATTAACAGTACTTAGTTCATCATAGACCAGTAGTAAATCACGATCGAATAAGTATTTTCTTGGATTACATCTTGATTGCATGTTTTGAAAGAGTAGCAAACCTTGAATGCCACTTAATTCCAAAAGGAAAATTTTATTTTGTAAAATTTCGAAAGTTCATATTGATTAGAAAATCTAAACACGTTGAGAGTTGTTTTCACTTTAATCCAAACTTTAAGTTGAGATCTTTTCTGTTTGAAAAGCAGACTTTTTTTTACATCATAATAATTTTGGAAATGTGTGCAGAAAGAAAAACCCTGGATACTTCAGGGTTTTAACGTTTATAGCATTGAACAATAATTAATTCGAAAACTAATTACTTTTCAGTAGTACTGCTGAAAAGAAATTAACTGAACGTAAAAGAACTGAAGGAAACAATTAAAATAGAGAATAGAGAACCAAAGAAACTCTTCACTTTGGTTAATATATATTCAAAAAACATAACAGCTCTCTAAAATAAACGTTATGTTTCAAAATTGATTATATGAGACATTTATTATGATTATTTCAATGAGAATATGAGAGTTTATTATAATTATTTCAATGAGAATATGAGAGTTCATTATAATTATTTCAATGAGAATATGAGAGTTTATTATAATTATTTCAATAAGAATATGAGAGTGTATTATAATTATTTCAATGAGAATATGAGAGTTTATTATAATTATTTCAAGGAAAATATGAGAGTTTATTATAATTATTTCAATGAGAATATGAGAGTTTATTATAATTATTTCAATGAGAATATGAGAGTTTATTATAATTATTTCAATGAGAATATGAGAGTTTATTATAATTATTTCAATGAGAATATGAGAGTTTATTATAATTATTTCAATGAGAATATGAGAGTTTATTATAATTATTTCAATGAGAATATGAGAGTTTATTATAATTATTTCAATGAGAATATGAGAGTTTATTATAATTATTTCAAGAACTTTTAAGCTGCTTCGAAACTTGAACAATTTCATTTTGTTTTGTTTTATAACCCCCATTGAACAGCCGTCCAAACTTTCGGTTTATGACTACCAATGCTCATCTCCGTATTGTTGTAATTTTGAGCCCTATCCAGAAGACAAGGGAGCTTTTAGATCAAATATTGGGAGCACTTTTTGATGGAGCTGATCTGAATGGAAAGGAAACCCATGAAAACATCCAACAGTTAGTCTGATGGGCAAGGGGACTCTTACCCATGATCCGTCTGGTACTGAAGATATTTTACGTCAGCAGTGTGGTCGATGCGAGCTGATAGCGTGATTCGTATCGGCCAACCATCGCCGGGATCGAATCTGGATCACCTCATTGGATGGCGAATGCTCTATCCCCTGAGCCACCACGGCTCAAACTTAAGCAATTTATTAACCATCGCTGAACAGCCTACCAAATTTTATGTTTACGACTACTAATATTCAATTCCGTAACCTTGTAATTCTGAACCCAATCCAGAAGACAAGATAATTCCTATATCAAGTATTGAAAGAAATTTGTCTTCGTGAAGAGCTTTTTAAAGGAACTAACTCGAAATTTGCGGTACACGGAAAGAAAAACCTACCATGATTAGCCTTACGGTAAGGAGACTTTACTCCATGCTCTGTCTACCAATGAGGATATTTTACGTCAGCATTTTGGTCGGTGCGAGTCGGGTACGAAGTTCGTATCAACCAGCAATCACTGGGATTTGAACTCGTTTCACCTCTTTGGAAGGCGAATGCTCTATCCCCTTAGACATCAGGGCTTAAATTTGAGCAATTGATAATTCCGCTGAGTTCGTATAAACGTATGTCTGTAAATATTTTCGAGGCAAATTTCGTATAGCCGAGTACGTATGTACTGTGTGCAAAAAAAAAAGGAATAAGGGATGCCCTGAATAAATAATGCTCCATCCTGAATTTTCCAGGACTTTATCTTAATGGCTCGAGAGGTGACCTCAAAGAAGCTAATTAATAAGTGCAGACGAAGGAAATCAGACGCAAAAACGTACATTCTCTGAATAATCAGGCCTTTTGTTTCGACAGATTTGGATTTCTGATCCACTAAATATAGAGGGTAGTCGCATTCTAGGAAATATGGCCCCAATAGTTTAGTCAGTAGAGAGCTCCAAAGCTTGTGCCTCTTATTGTTAATTCTTATTTTTGCCTTATTCTCTATATCTTGAGAACTTTTTAAGCGAATTGAAAATTTTTTAAACACAGTTATAAAATTTGGTTACCCGAAGATAAGTCCATGCAAAAAGTAACTTTAAGTGGAAATTTATTATTTTTATTATTTTATTTTAGATTGGTAAAAAAAAGTTTAATTGTAAGGTTCACAATTTTTTGCATCATTTCAAAAAATGTCATTTTGTATGCGAAGCACAAAATTTCTGCGAAATCGATCGAATAGTTCCTGAGAAATTGAATTTTAAGTATCTAAATTTTTGAAATTCAGTTGGGAACAGGAATCCAAATAATTTGAGAAAAAGGTATGTTTATTCAAAGAAAGTACGTTTTTGTGTCCGATCTCGTAAATTAAGGTATTGTCTGCACTTATTAATTAGCATATTTGAAGTAAACTGCTCGAGTCATTAGAATTGAGTCCATGAACGTGAAAATCCGATTATTGGATGAAAAGTTATTCAGTGTGGTCCGTTTTTTTTGACGCACTGTACGTACTTTTGTGTACTTATAAATACCGAAAATTTTCTGCTGGAAATTTTCGTGGCAAATCATGCTACACCAAGGAGCCTGGTACGAATAACCATACAAATCATCTTGGTTGGTGACATCTAAATGAAATCTTAAGAGTACTAAACCTAAATAGGTCCAAACCTAAATTGGTTTGAATACTTTCCCCCCTACCACTACTATTTCCCCCTACTACACAGGTGATTCCTGATTTTACACTCTAAAAACTGTACCTCTGATTTCAGAGGCACATTTGGATCATTTGTGTCTCTGAATTTTAAGGGCACAACGTACCTTTAAAAATGAAAGGCACAATGTACCTCTGATTTCAGAGGCACATTTGGATCGTTTGTGCCTCTGAATATTAAGGGCACAACGTACCTTTAAAAATGAAAGGCACAATGTACCTCTGATTTCAGAAGCACATTTGGATCGTTTGTGCCTCTGAATTTTAAGGGCTCAACGTACCTTTAAAAATGAAAGGCACAATGTATCTCTGATTTCAGAGGCAAAATCAGATGTACCTCTTAACTTGAAAGGTACACTGTACCTTAGATTTTGCTTTTGTGTACATTTCATCACATTTTGACATTGAAACAAGCATTTAGTGGTTCCAAAACCTGTTATTTACCAGATTTGAACACATTTTTTTTTACCTATTTGTAATTTGCTAGCACTTCATATAAAAAGGGACTTTCTATTTGGTTTGCACTATTACCAAGATATTAATTATAATAATTATTAAGGAAAAATATTTCTCCATTCTTTGAATATTGGCCACTTGAAAGTGATCATTTCAAGGGATTCCATCTAAGCCTTTTTCATAAACAATTATAAAATATGAAAATTTATACCATTTCTTTAATTATGTAGCGTTTAATGATACTTCAACAACTAAAATGGTGCTTTTCTGATCAGATATAGGCACAAAAAGATAATATTTATCTCTGTTAACCCAAGTCAATAATAATTCATGGATTTTTTTTTAAAAAGCATCCTCAAAATGGAAATTTCTTATAAATTTAGATATTTTTTAAATATTTAGAGATTTAATAAAATAGTTTTATAAAGGATCAAAATTAAACACTAAATATCATGAAATCTAATATCTTTTATTTTCACACGTAAAGAACAATTTTACATAATTTAGTAACAGTTGCAATATGATGTATACAGTTGCACAAATATGGAAAAACATAGAACTTACATAGAATATTTTAAAATGATATATGTAGATTTTGACAACTTGGATATTTTATAACATAAAATATGTTTAATCAAATGACTTAACAAGTGTAAAATGAAAGATTTCCTTTCTTTGATATGAATTTTTTTAAAATCCAGATTTTGGCGAAGAATATTAACCCGTTAGGCGCCATCATTCCCATTTTGGGAACATTAGCTTTCAATTTTTTTAGAACTAACTGTACTTAACATTATTTAATCGATGATTTTATGTGAGCTCAAAATATATGAAAAGCCTTCTGCAATTTTTTTGGAAAGCTTGTTTCAGATTTTTTTTTTATTGTATTTTAAAAAACGTGAAATTCTGCATTTTTGTTCCAATCATTAAACATGCATTTGTTTTATAAATATCATTAAAATAAGAATTACTTTCGTGCTTCAACTTAATTACAACAATCGGATTATAGTCGGATTGAGGATTAATAAGCTTCAAACTTCTATCTTAATTCTCTTTTCTATAATCCGAATTTCGATGTCTACAGTATTTCTTAAAATGCCCTATTTCACTACAATAGAAACATTCACTTTCAGATCTAAATTTCTTCACAATACTTGGCGAATTCCATTTCTCATTAAAATGCTCTTTCTGGCGATCGTTATTACACGGAATATCTTGTGGATCATACTGAAAATTGACAATGAGATTTTCTTTAAAGTAATAATAATTATAATCATAAATTTCTGACCTTTCAGCAGGAATAAGCTGTAAAGCACACGAAAACCAAAGATCGAAATTCACACTAAATCTCTTCGCTTTCTGTTCAAAGAGTTTGAAGTACAGTCGAATTCCACACTTCTTGGCATAAATTTTAAACATCTCATTCACTAATTTTTTCTTAAGTAGGAAATCCATAATAACAATAATATTTGTCACCAATTCTTTCAAAAACTTGATAAAACATTTCTGGAACGGATCCCAACGCTGCCACCAATTAAATACATAGCTGTAGCGTATCAAGCTATATTAAAGAACTGTTGAGTTTTTTTATTAAAACATTTATTTCACACCACAACAAATACAATAACAAATATAAAGTACCCGTAACGGGATAGTTAAATCTCATAAAGGAAACTAGAAAAAGTGCCCGTTGCGGGATATATGAAAACTCACCCGTAACGGGATAGATAAAATATCAAGGCACTCTAGATAAACCTGTAACGGGTAATATGAAAACTCAAATTCCGCACAAAACTAATTCTAAAAAATCAACAACTTTCTGGTGTTCTAATTTTATCGTCTGCTTTTATTATTTGTATTTCGTCATAAAATATTTCATTGATGTGCGCATGCGCTTCTTCTCCGTTACATCGTACCGAAGAAAAAGAATTGATGCCCATTTGAGAGGCACAGGGAACCGGTAAAATCCTTTCGCACCGCGCATTGACTCGCGTTTGCTTTGGTGCCTTTCATTTCTTGTGGTGCCTCTCATTTTTAAAGGCACATTAGTTATGTGCCTCTAACACGAGAAAATGAAGGGTACATTTAGCTTGTGCCTTTTATTTAAGAGGTATAGTTTTTAGAGTGTAGATTTGTTGAATTGAAATTAAAGTACCGGTATGGTTTCTTTATCAAAATTACGATAAAATTGTAAACAAATTGCTCAATTTGTTGTTGCACAATTTATACTTCGTTATTGCTCTTCAATTACTTAATGATTTATATAAAATGGATTTTATAATTTGCAGCGAATTATTTATTCCAAACAGTTTTCATCTGTGTTTCAATAAATCTTAGTATGTTTCTTTTAATAAATCTTCCACCTTTTTAAAGCTTTATTAACGACATTTATATAATTCAGTTTTCCATAAGACATAATTATTCCAGCACCATTCCAACCAATGCAGGTCTCATAACTTCTGCAATAATTTTATTACTTTGAAAAAAAAACATGCATAAAAAAACGAAAGCTCATTTAATTTCTAAGAATTTCAAAAAACACATGTCCTTCAAAGTGAGTTAAATTCGTTAAGATAGAAGGTGGTCTCTTACTGATCAAAGTATTTTCTTCAAAGACATCTTCTGGTAAGACAAGAGCTCACGCTTTACACTTTTCTGAAGTAATAGGGAGTGAGGAAAGGCGGATATATTCATAAGCTCATCTCATTAAGTAGCAGACTTTGAGGGTTTTAAAAGGAGTTCCCAGGTTTCATAATGAACCACTTGACATTAAAATGATTTATACCCGCCGTGTAATGAAAGGGAAAGACTTTGGGAAGCATACTGCTGTGCCAGAGCTATGCCTCTAGCCCAGTAGAACTTTAGAGGGACTTCTAACTTTATGTGGGGCAAGGGAGTTCTTAGGCAGGATCGTAGGGTTGGAAGGATATCAAGAGCTTAAAAGCAATTTGCCGAAAAGGAACCGGATATAAAGTGTTATTAGCATGAGTTGTAATTAAATTCAGTGAAATTGTGTGAATACGTTTTGACTTCCGGGTATTTAATTTTTCCTAAAAATTAAGTTTTGCTTTTGTAACATTACCAAAAAGAGTTAACCAGCTAAATTCAGCAATTCTACAGAAGATTTTCAAAATATGCAAAACTATTTGAGGAAAATTAGCATAAAAATATTACCTCTATCAAGTTAGATCAAAATTTATGAGCAATAAATGATATCAAACATAAAATTTCTTTAAAATGTTTAATTCTATAGCTACTTTTAGCCCGAATTTATAGTGCTTGATAAAACTCATTAACTTTTTTTTCATTCATCACATCTCTGTGGATTATTTTAAGTAAAACAACATTGGCAATTTTTTAAACAATTAAATTCTGTGAAGATAAAGATTTGCTATGTATGCTAAAAACTAGAATACAGAAGAAATTATCGTTCTTCTGGCTCCTTGGGGACTCATTAATTTTCAGAAAAATACTCTGATAATGTTTTTACTTTGTAAAAATAAAAATAAAATATGGATTTATAATATATGATAAAAATTTGATAAATCTTGTATAAGTTGGTAATTTTATCACGATACCTTGGATCATATCATATAAACTATTTATTCTTTTAAATTTACTTTTCAGTTCTGTATCTTTAACGAAACGTGCGGTAATAAGAACTATAATTTTAAAAACCAGAGATTTTTTTCACCAAAAATATTAGTTTATCACATGCTGTAATTTTACAGAATTTTTTTCTCCGTGTATGTATTCTCCATTTTAATGCAAGAAAAATGAATCTATAATTTCATAATTTTTAATGTATTTCAAAACTTGTCATGATTAATTACTTGATCGTACTGACTAGAAATATCTATTTGCAAATTATCTGAAAAGGGCTTTATGAAAAAAAAAACATTATTCTTAATGTAACATAAGATTTATATTTTCTGAAACTATATTTTGTTAAGTGTAGGATGAAAGAATAATTTTAAACTATGGAAAAGTTTGAAAAAACCAACAAATTAAGGAGCTGATATTTTGAGAAAGAATTAAGAATGCCTTCCATTAAGAGATTTATTGGTTTTTGTTTGAAATATTTTGTAACCTTTCTTGACAATATAGATTTGCTAACACTAAAACGATAGTCTTTCCCTTAAGAAAGTTACTCTAAATGGTCTTAAATGATTTAAACATTAATCATTATATCAAAGCCATAAATTTTTTCAAACGCGATATTTATATCTTGAGTACTATTTCACATGCTAAGAATAAAATAAAGATCAAGGGAAAAAGTAACTCATTAGATAGATGGAAACGAGTTTTCAAAATTGTAAAGTAAAATTATAGCCAGAAAATACTTATTTTGTAATCAATTTCTTGTACTTACAAATTAAAAAATATTCTTATTCATTCCATATTAGATTATTACATTAAATGTTTGTTTCATATCAGGGGAAAATTTGCTGCCTAGAATCAGAACCCAATCACATTTGAAGAAATTATTGAAACTGAGCATTGGTAAACAATCTATTTATACTACATTATGTAACCTTAAAAAAGCTAAATAATGATAATAATTACTTAACCTGAGAATTTACTAAAACTTAATTCATTCCTAGGGAAAAATCATACTTCCTGATCATAAGCTGTAAAAAAGTACTAGGAAAATGCAATAAAGAAAAAAAACATTTTAATTAACAATAAGTAGGGAGAAGTAAGGAAATACCGAGAATCGAAAGCCTGTTGGAGCTAAAGTATTCGACAAAGAAACTGTCAGATTTCACATTAGTGTGCTCAGTATTTTTCCTGAAAAAATATTGATGTTCTGCTTTTAAAAAAATTTAATATTTTTGATGTACTACTTTTTTTAGAAGAAATAAATTTACCTGGTTCTTAATCTACTTGTAGGGTAGCACCGAATATGTATATTAACTCTATGTGAAATTTAGAAATACTGGAATTACTATGAAAAAGAAAAGATTGAATTAATATTTTATATGATAATTAAGGAAACTTAAGCACGTAATTTACAAGTGATGCAGTCAAGTCCATATTTAAGGAAGGGAGAAAGAGGGACAACATTCCTAAGGCCCCACCATAGATATAAAGGCCCCTATATTAGTCCCTGGGCCCCACCGAAGTTCCTCATAAAAGTATTTCGCGTATTAATTAGATTTTATTTTAAGAAAAGTTGAAGAGAATTTCCTTATATCAATACAAACACTACGATTTTATATGAAAGATCCTCAAAATCATCTTCAAAATTTTTAGCAGTTCTAAAATAGCTCTATAAAGTGAAGGTGGCAGTAAAAGATTGTAAATTTCGACCCCTCCCCTGCCTAACCTATCGGGACAATGTTTTTTCCAAATTGGAATCACTCCCAGTTTTTGTGGAACCAGAACAAAACTCATCAAAAAACATGCTTGTTAATTCAAAACTAGTGCTTATCTGAGACTGATTCCGTATTTAAAATGCTCTATTCACAAATTGATTAACACATTTGAGTTTAACCCTTTAACCAATAAAATTTCATTTAAGTGCAGTTTTGAAGCAATGTAATATTATTGAGATTTATTCTTTTTCCAAGAACATATTATCTTTGATAGGGGATTTAAATTTAAACCCATCTTATTAGTTTTTTTCCTACTTAATTAAATCTGCTTTTATATTTATTGTTATTTAAAGTAATGAATTCAGAAAAAAAATGAAGATGTTGAATTTATTTTGAATATTTTATACACAATTTAAAGTGTACTTATATTGGAGAAAAGTAGTAATAATAATAAATTTAACTGCAAATTAACAAAAAACAACCATTTTACATTACATCAAAACTCTCATTGCCTGGTGTCTAAAACAATTAAACTTTCTTGAAACTTGCTTTTGCAATATTAGAAAATTCTTCGCTCTCGAAGTTGCTAGGTAATACGATAATTGGAATTAAGTTAATTCTCCGAGAAAAGGAAGAAATTCTACACACCCCTTACTTTTCCAGGACAGGCGAAAATTCCCAAATATGCAAAGTAGTTTCGAAATTGTTGTTAGCTATTCTCAATTAATTTCTCATTAAGCATGCGCGATTCTGGGAGACCTAGAAACTATAGGATGCAAAAATACAATAAGCTTTTCTTTCTACTATATTTTGTAAAAATTCATAAAAATGCAAAGATTTCAAGAGAAATTTTATTAAGTATTCAGAAGTATACGGTTTGCAAATTTATTTATAAAAGCTACACCACTTTAATCAAGATACGGAAGACATAATTATCTTTATTAAAGCAGAAAGTGGCTGTGGCATTGTGAAACTGAGATGTGGAATATTATTCAGGCCAATTTCTCTAAACATGTAGTATAGCATAGTCATAGCATTATTTTATCTTATAAAATATTTTAATATTATAAATTTAAATGTAATAAAAGTATCTACTGGACTGCATTATGTGCATTTCATAAGCCCAAATTAAAATAACGGAGAAAAAATCGATGAACAATATATTTATCATTTTAAATGGTAAAATCCATAGTTTTTTTTATATCTTTAAGCAGAAATATATGAAAATAACTATTTTTTGCAAACTAAGCATATTTTGGTATTATTTGTTAAATAAAAGCAGATTAAAAATATAATGCTGCTCTTAAAATTTCACCTAGATGCACTTTTCTCCAAACTTCATTTACTTACTTTATTGTATTCCGCTAAGTTAGTTAAAGAAGTGAAAATTAGGCATATTTTTGATATCGTTTGAAATTTTCAGCTATCTAGCCTTTCCTAAATTTTAAGAAAATTTGTTTATGTAGAAGTATGCAACGATTACAGGGAAATTTTAGTCCAAATTGTAAAAAAATACCAGTTCAAATTGCGTTATAAAATACCGGTACTTTGCTTGCATCATCCGTAAAATCTTTTTTGTCATGAATATTTTATAGTGATATCATTTTTAATTAGAATTATTCAGTGATTTTACTGTAGTTATTGCTGTAAAAATTACGTTATTTCAGCACTCGCAACATCCGTGTCGGTAAAAATGGATTTAACTGTAAAAACTAACTTTTCTTTACAACCATAAAAACCGTTTACTGTACTGTTACCGTTTTTCTGTACCATAAATATTTTATTGTACTTTCTTACCGTAATTTCATCCAGAATTGTTAGCTACTGTAAATTAATAAAAAATCACTTAACATTTTTTAAATAGTTTACTTTTAAGATAAGAAATGTTTCTGAACTAGATAATAAAATAAAGCCTTCTCACAATATCCAGCTTTTGGCGAAGGGAGATTCATAATTTTGTGAATAATTGCATACTGGTAGGAATGTGGGTCACATTGTAGACAGGCACTTTTATTTCAGAAAAGCGGTCTGAAAGCGCTATCTAAACCGCTTCAAGCTGCTATCATCTTTGTGAAGAGCTTCAATTCTTTACAATGATCACTTAATATTTAAAGCAGTGGGTCATTACCGTTCTGTATGGTGAAGAAATTTCTGGTGAAAAAAGCAACAGCTTAATTCTCGTAATTAAACCAAACTATACGACTTTCAAACCATTTTTATGATAACGGTTTCCATTCATTTGGTAATGGTTTACCTTCCATTTTGGTTTTAAAAATTATAGTTTTTATTATAATACAAAATTGCCAAATTTTTCCACTATTACCAAATTTTGACACATATTATAAAACAATATTTTATTATTAATTTCAGCGAAATCCTTGCCAAAGAGTTCTGGTAAAAATTAACTTGCTTTGTGTTCTTCTAGTGAAAGAAAAACGGTAAATGTTGCCATATTTAGGTAGTTATGAAAAAAACTTATATTGAAAAAAAACAACATAATTCTGGAAATTAAACCATACTATACGGTGTTCAGCTCATTCTTATGGGTTTCCATTCATATGGTAACGGTTCACTGTCCATTATGGTTGTCAAAATTATAGTTTTTATTGTGACACAAAATTGCCAAATTTTACCATTTTTACCAAATTTTAACGCGTGCAATCAAACAATATTTAAATATAAATTTTACCAAAATAATTACCAAAGCGTTTGGGTGGAAATTACCGTGCCTTTGTTGTTCATCTAGAACCAGAAAACAGTATATTTTACCATATTTAGGTAGTTTTAACCATCTTTTTTTTCACTGTTCAGTTAAAAATGGTTGGACCTATACGAACACGTCACCATGCTCACAGGTGAGGACTATTCCTTTATGAACTGACTTGTATAAGCGAAATGGAATCGAATATGCACTATAACAGAAAAGCTGGAAAAAACATAAGAAGTAAATAAAAAGGCTAACTCGTAAAAGTTTCTAAAATGAAAGGAAAAAGGAAGACAAAGTGTTCGAAATCAATAAAAAAAAGCTCGTATAGATCATGCGAGTAAATGGTGCATTAAAAGCAATGGAAAAATTGGAAAGTAAAAAGAAACTACAGTACTAAAAGAGTTTTCAAAGAGTCAAAAGTTAGTTCCAGAATGTTATCACGTAGAAAAATATTTCCGATAAGTTTGGCTCCAGCTCAAAGTATTACATATCACATCCTTTTTCCATTGATTTTTTATTTTCCTCAATGAAATACAAGAGGAAGTGAGAGGAGGAAATATTCCTCTATATCAAAAGTGAAAGAAGCATTCAAACTAAAGAAAACTGTCATGCACTGATAAACTGGGCTTCAGGTTTAACGTTTGTTAATTTATTTTTAATGTTCAAGAAAAGAAAATTGAAAATAAATAGAAAAATGAGTTGAAGGAAACATTGAAATCAAAAATGCAGCTCCATGCTATTTTTTTGTTTTTATTTATTTATTTTTGCTGAAAAATGTTAATGTCTTTATCTATATAAGTGTCAAAACTGTAAAGCGTAACTCATTCTAACTATTGAAATTATTACTTCTTTTAAATGTAATCTCTTTACTACTATTCTACATATACAGTACATTGTAAGAGGGAAGTATTCTAATTAGAGAGATTTTGCCCTCTGGCATAGTATTTCGTATGCAAGTAATGAGCAACACAGTTACCACAGAACGATCTTAGTTCTTTATAGAGTTTGCGTTGAAATACTACGTGAGAATGCAAAATCTCTACAATGTTTATAGACCAACAAGATAAATTTAATTTCATCCATGACATCAAAGGGATTTTATACTATATATTAAAAGATTTCAAGGTATACTATATTGTATAAAATTATGTTAAATGAGTTTGATTGTTAAACAAGCTCGAATCTCGGTGATGACTAATTGATTGTTCCATCTTTATTTACCTCACGTTAATTTCCATGAAATTTACAATCTAAATTCAAATTTACAAATAAAGTATTGGTACCAAGAATAACAGTGCTTTAAACCTTTAACTTCCAGCGATAGTTTTGCTGCACAATGGCATCCTGAAGGCAATTTGATCAAAATTACGCGCAACCCACCTGTACTTCCCAGATAAGCTGGGGGGGGGGGGCTTTAGGTCATGACTGAGGATCAAATCACAGATTTTCACAAAGTCACTTAAGTACCTTAACCACTGAGCCATCATGACTCGAATATATCTGACTTCCAACACACATACATAAACTTACCATGCTCCGTTTCGCTGTCATAAAAGAACTCTGATGGCTTAAAATGATTGGACTAATTCATTCGAGATTTAATGACTCAATAACTTCCAAAAGTAGTAACAAAAACATTACTAATTATTTAGAAACATATATTGTTAATAAGTTTCAAGCAAAAAGTTAACTATTTTTTTAACTTGGTTATTGGGTTAAAACTTAAATATGGTGAGAAATTGAAGATGTCTAGATCAGAAGTATCAATAAACTCAGTATTACTCAGAAACTATTCAAGAAAATATAATTTACTGTTACTCCAGGAATCGTTATATACCCGTTTAAGAGAGTCTGAGATTAAACGGTTCTGACATGCAAGCGTACAATAATCAGCATTAAAAAAGGAGCCAATTCAATTCTATCGGTTTCATTATTAGAGATAATTTACAATATCGAAAATAGTAGAACACTTGAAAACCTTTCACATACATTGCTGAAAAACCATATAGCAGTTAATTGTGTATAAACCAATAAATATACATAACACGTTGTCGGTCATACTAATTACCAAATAGATATAAATTAAATGACACGATTACAATGCAATGAGTCAAAGGTCAAAAATGATCAGTATGAGTATTATTATTTATTATTATTTCTTATTTTTCAAAGTGTTATTGCTGTAAAATGTATAAGATTTATTGTTACTGGGTATAATATTATGAGCAATTTAATAAGTCTAATTATTCAGAAAGCGAGTATAAATTAAATGATACAAAAATTTGTAGTTCTGTTTTACTTTTCTCTTCTTTGTAGAAATAAAATAATTAGCGAAATGCTTAAAAATCTGACCAAGCATGAAAAATATATATTTATCAGGTATTGAAGATAATTAATAATGATTAAACAGTGCAGCTTCCTAAAAAAAAGTATAAAAGCATGTAGCAATTTGCGAATTTTATTCTTTAATATTGCAGCATTTGCGAACGTTTGGAAAATGGAAATCATTCGAAATATCACTTAGTTATCATCACTTAATTTATTTCGTCACCGTAGTTGAAATATTATCCGAGCGAATCTTTAGAAATATCTTCGCAATTAACAAACTCTCAAATACGCGGGATCTCCCCGTTGGTACAACTAAAGGATACTCCAGCAGCTTCGACTTGTCCGCGCGTGCATAAACAACCTACTAAACAGGAACAAACGTGCTCATCTACCCCAAGTACAACCAGCCAATCGCATTAATTTATACTGATAGGTTGCCAGGGAAGGCACAGTCACGGTTAGAGAGAGCAGAAACGTTAACTCTTACTCCGTATAGAATGCAAACAGCTATGTTAATCCGGTGACTGCCTGCATAAGTATGAGTGTACACATCGGCCAGGGAGTTTGTACTGCATTTATTAAAGAGTACTGTGATTAGGGAGCCTGTAAATATATGATTGGTCAGTAACTAGGTGTTGTGGCGAACGCTAAGAGGATTATTCTACGACCAGTAAGCGATGATGCTTTGCTCATCAAAGGGATCAATTGTAGTTAGTTACTTGAGTAGTGTAATTGGCATAGAAACATTAACATTTCATATTATATCTACATAGACTTTGTTAAGATTTTAAGCTTCCATGTAGTTGTAGAGAATCGATAATTTTTGATAAATATTAAATCCAATGGGAGACTGGGACATTTTGGAGGGACAAAATGACGTAATTAGCTTTTGATGGAGATGGATAAATACTGTGGTTCTTTCACAGTTTAATTAAGTAAAGTAAATTTCTGAAATGTCCTATTGTAGAATATGACAAATCACAAATGTTATATTATTGAAATTAATTTTATAAATTGAGTAGGTATATTACAAAATTTGTAAGCATATAATTCGATATATTATTTTCGAAATAGTTAACTAACTTACTTATGCGTGTATCATCAAGAGTTGTTTAAAGCAGATTTTAATTTGTTTTTTAATTACTTTTTAAATAAAATATTAAAATTTTATTTCAAAATAAATTATTAAATGTTTTCATTTAATGCAAAATGAAAATTTTTAATAAATTTTAAATGAAAAATTGATGTTTTTTTTTAAATAAAAATATTTATTTATTTAATTTTATAATTTTTAATTTTCAGAAATGTTTTTTTCAAGAAATCTAGTTTTAATTTTTGAGATACATATCTTATAACTGTCGTTGAATAACCGACTCGAATTTGTGTTTGCGACTGCAAATATTCAACTCCATTACTTTGCAACTTTAAACCCTATCAAGAAGACAAGGGAACTGCTGGATCAAGTATTGGGAGAAATTTGTCTTCATGGAGGACTTTTTGAGGGAACTAATTCGAATTTGAGTTTACATGGAAAGGAAAACCACGAAACCCTCCCATGGATAGCCTGACAGGGAAGGGACTCTATCCCATGCTTTGCCTACCAATGAAGTTATTTTACATCAGCGCCCTAGTCGGTGCGAGCCGGGAGCGAAATTTGTACCACTTGTCATCGTTGGAATACGAACCCGGATTAGCTCATTGGAAGGCGAGCGCTCTATCCCCTGAGCAACTGCTGCTCTCCATATGTAGGGATATATTGTCTTTGTAAATAGAATAGGCATTTCATGGTTAGGTAAATTTACCCTCTCTCACCACTTTTCCCTCTCCGTTACCACGATATCCGTAAGACTTGCTTTTAAGTGAGCTTTTAGGTGAATGTAAATTAATTGAATAAACATGTTGGAATATTCTTTGAAGCTGGTATAGATAATGGAGTCTTGTTTTCATGTCATCGAAATAATTTACGAGAAGTATACTGGTGCAGCAATAATTAATAAACTTAACGAAGACGTAAAAACTTCAGGGAAAGTGGAACAGTATCGTCAAAGAAAAGTTAGCATGCCATCTATATAGTAAAAGGAAAAGAGTTGAAACAAAGTGTCAACGTTTGCAGTCCAAAAACACAAATACGGCAAGAGAGTGTTAAAAAGTGACCTATCGAATTTAAGAAAGAATAAGCAGATTGTTCAATTGTTGCAATACCCAAAGTTTGTCTTCCAAACTCTCGTAAGAAGAACACGTCCCGCAGTGGACTGATCGTTAAGACACGGTTTCCAGCAGATCACCGAAGTCAAGCATCACTGGCTGCGGTCAGTGTGCGGGTGGGTAACCACTTGGATCAATCTGCGTAGGGACCAAGGGTGTGCGGTATTGGTCCTCGTTAAACTGTTCTACCGTAAAGTGCTCGACTTCGCGTGCAGGTCGTTGGGCTACCGAAGCGGAGGTGCCATCCCCTCTGCAGAGGATCAAAACTGTGATGGCATGTCTTCGGATCATCCTCAGGGATGTTTCCCAGACCATCGCCAATAGCCCATTGTGCAGCCCTAGTGCGACGTAAATGAACTACAACAACAACAACGTAAGAAGAACACGTTTGGGCGCATGTAAAAAATAGAAGGCATTTTGAATATTTATTGCAACACCAAAGTTTATTTGTCTGTGTAAAAAGTTAAACTCAAAAGTTACATTAAACTGTGCCATACTTTATTTCTATTTAAATTCTTAAACTTGTCCTTTTACGAACCAACAAACTTCGATGTGTGTGGCGCTTTAAACACGCATGCTGTATTAGTACTTTGATTTTTAAAGCATCCATTGAATGATACATTTCTAAGTTAATGTAGTTTTTTATTGAAAAGTAAGCAGAATTTTATTAAATGTCAAATTGAAATGTTGTTTTTTTATGCAATCGCTAAGCTATCGGTAAAATAATAATTGCAGAAAATGTGGTATTGAAGTAAACAGTTTATTTAATTCTTGTTAACATTGTTTAGATTGACAACAAGTTTGAATTTTTCAATGTTAAAATTAATGTAAAAAATATCAGTTACAACCATCCAAAAATAGTTAAAAACAAACAATCTTTGTAATGTTATTTAAACTACAATGGTGGCATGTATGCTAAATAAATGGGAACGTTCTTTTTAAGCAAGTTGTAAGCAAAAGTACAAAAGTTTATATTGAAAGGTATCCGTAAAATGTGGAAAATACAAATTAAGCAATATAGCTAGTATAAACTCCAAGCAAATAATGCTAGCAAAAAACAAAGCCGTAACAACTTTCTAAAGCATTAGAGAAAATTAAAAATTCAAAACAAAATGATTATTTTAAAAATCATTTAATTAATTATTATTTTCTCATGTTAAAGCATAAGTTTTGATAAAATTAGTTTTGTAATTTTTGATTTTTTTAAAACCAAATACTATATTTTTAATTTTAATTTATTTTTTATTATTTTATCATTTATAATTTTAATTCAATTCATTTAGTTTTAATTGGTGACAGAAAAAGGTATAAATAATTATAGGACTAATCTGTTATATAACTATGAATTTTGAAAATTTAGATTCACAAAATAAACAACACTGCCGATTCGATCTAATGCAAATTAAAATAAGTCATTAGATAGATTGAAACATAATGTTTAATGGTATACGATCCAAAATAGTCATGATATTACAATCACAAGCAATTTTTAGGTGGATCAAATGGTACTATTAAATAAGTTTCATGGAAAAAGAAAAATTTAATTTTGACACCTTAGGGATCTTAACTTCCAATTTCAGACTTTTGAAAATTGAAAATTTTCATAGCATATTTTCTTCAAGAAAATAATATTTCAGGAAATTTATAAATTAATATTTCTTTCTTGAAAATAAAGATATAGATCTTTTTAAAAAATAATTTGT
Source organism: Parasteatoda tepidariorum (assembly GCF_982258835.1). NCBI lineage: Eukaryota > Metazoa > Arthropoda > Arachnida > Araneae > Theridiidae > Parasteatoda > Parasteatoda tepidariorum. The sequence goes on from NC_141762.1 coordinate 83,656,242, forward strand.
GAAATTCTTTATAGTATAACTAAGGAGTTACTATAGTATTAACTTTCTATAATGTAATTAAGAAGTTTTCATTTTATTGTTCATTACTTAGGGCAAAAATAATCCTTTATTAATTTAGATTCAGAAATATGAATATTAGCTTTCATGGAATTTTTCATTAGTGAAAGATAGAAAAATAAGGTATGATTCCGAAAATTCCAGAGATAATTCCATAATTGGGTGAAGAAGGAAATAAGAAATTTTAATAATTAGATAAAAGGAAATATTTGATATAGGATTATTTTCAAGGTTTAATTTGCTTTTTCTCTATTTTCCAAGAATATAAAGCTTAAATGCAACATAATAAGTGAAACCCTATAGTTTATATACCTTTTGTTTTTTATACGAAAAATAATATTAAAATTTTGTTTTATTGTAATTAATAACTATTTTTGTGAAATATGATACTTAATCTACAAGTAAATAACATATTAATAAAAATTATTTTTTCAAAAAAGAACTGGTTATTTAGAGAAAAAATTTAGTCCATACCTATTTAAACTAAAATTTTAAAGCACTTGTAGTTCTACTTGAAAGCTTTTTTTCAACTAATTTAGAGCACGGAATTATGATCGTATGATAGAACATCAAAAATGTACCATGAGACATATGCTATAAATTGATACTGGTTATAAATATTTAGTTTTATAAACCAGAATAACCACATAATCAGTATGCACATAAGATAGTGTTTAAGTCTATGTTCAATTTCATCCGATTTCGATTATCATATGAGTTAAAATCGATGACCATTTCTAAAATATTGTTTATTGTTTTTGAACATATGCAAATTCATATAGATAATGGTAAGGAGATGGTGAATTTAATATTTATGAAATAATCTTAAAGTATGATTTTCGTAATAATGGTGAAGAGGAAAACATAAAGTGAGATTTAAAAAAAATTCGATATTTTTTTAAGTTTCTGTATTTAAAGGCAACGTAAATAGTAATAAGTTTTGAATCAAGGAGCATATTCATTTTCAAGTAAAAGATTTTTGATATTTAGAGAGTTAATATTTGGTTCAATATAAAATAATATCAAAATGATGATTCTAGCAATGATGTAAGATACGACTATAAAAATGGAGTTTTGCCCATAAAAACAGTTTTACTTAGTTTCTTTATTTTAATGTAATGAAAAGACCAAAGTGTTTTTTTTTTCTTGAAAAAAAATCTATTCTACTGCTTTCAAGCATTGCCTATGATTGAATAAGACTATTTAAATAGTTGTTTTACCTAAACTTCCACCACTCGTCGTTGTACCTTAAAAGCCTTATGCTCGTAACCATTGTTGAATTTCATAAATACGTCTACTGAAGAAGTAATAAAGATCAAATAGGAACCTTTTGGTCAGTTCTAATTCTGTAATTAATGTCCAGAATTAATGAATAAAGTACATTTTAATGCCTCTCTTAAATATTACGTTACGTTGGAACACTAACTATCTCCTCCAGAATAAGATTGGAAATTTTAAAAGGTACAATCAAAATTAAAAAAAAGTAAAAGGCAATTTGAGCTATTAACCATACTAAATTATTGCATAAAAATGTCACAAAGTGACATTAATGATAAAAATATTGTAAAAGGTAATAAAGTCTCAAGCAATTGATGTTAGCGAAATATTTTTGCAGTCACTTTAATAATTTCCAAATAATAGTACTTATGTGACTTTAGTTAACTTCAAGTGAAAATTAAAAGTACCGTGAGAAAATAAAGGACAAATTTAATTGGTGAAATTATATAATTTTAGATTTGTCGTTGTTGTATTGTTGTAGTTCGTTTACGTCGCACTAGAGCTGCACAATGAGGCTGCACAATGGGCAATTAGCGACGGTCTGGGAAACATCCCTCAGGATGATCCGAAAACATGCCATCACAATTTTGATCCTCTGCAGAGAGGATGGCACCCCCGCTTCGGTAGTCCGACGACCTGAACGCGGGGTGGAACACTTTACGATAGAACAGTTCAGCGAGGACCAATACCGCACACCCTCGGTCCCTACGCAGACTGATCCAAGTGGTCACCCACCCTCACACTGTCTGTAGCCAGTGATGCTTGACTTCGCTGATCTGCTGGGAAACGTGTCTTAACGATGAGTCCACTGCGGGAGACTATAATTTTAGAATAATTTGTTAGAAAAGATAATTTATAAGTCTAAATCAATCGGTGTTTTAAAAACCGAAGAATGACAAACTATTGAAAGTTTAGATAGCTTACGTAAAAACCTGAAATGAGAAATTTTTCGTTCAGAATTTTATTTTTGATAATAAAATTTGTTCAGGATCAAAAAAAAATTATGAAATGTACATAAAATTATAATATCTTAATTCATAAAAATTTTTCTTAGAAATCAGAGGCAGAAAAACTAACTTTAACTAACTATTTTTAAAATGTTACTAATTTTTGGAAATTAAAAATATTAGCAAATAAAAATGAATTTTTATCGCAAAAAACTTTGAGTCATAATTTATTAAAATTTAGTTTTAAGAATTAAAAAAAACAAATGCCATCATAAAAAATTTTATAAGTCACGAACATAATTTACGGAATACTTATATAAACTGCTGTTTGTAGAAAATGCAACACCATGAAAGAATCATCAGAATCAAATGAAATTTAATGCAGAAACGACTTGTACTGATACAAATAAATGATGAAATTTTCAAAACAAAAGAAACAAATTAAGCGTCCGAAATCAGTATTTGGTGCAGCCACCACGCGCTGCAATAAGTGCTGCAATACGACGTGGCATGGAGTCAAACAGATGTTGAATATCTGCTTGAGGAAGAGAATTCCATATCGCTTGTATGCGCAACCAAAGTTCGTCTTTGGAAACTGCAGGACGCGGATCACGAGTGAGACGCCGACCAACCATATCCCACACGTGCTCAATAGGCGACATATCCGGCGAATAAGCAGGCCAAGGAAGAAGTTGCATGCGTTGTGCTGAACAGAAGTCTCTAACAGTCCGCGCAACATGTGGGCGTGCATTATCCTGCTGAAAGATAGCTCCAGGGATGCCTTGAAGGAAAGGAACGACTTCGGGCTGTAGCACTTCACGGACGTATCTGTTGCTATTGAGATTACCCTCAATTCGTATCAAATTGGATCGTCCATGATACGAAATCGCACCCCAGACCATAACTCCGGGTGTTCGACCACTATGTCGTTCAATAATACACTCAGGAAGGCAGCGTTGACCGGCATAACGTCTAACACGAACACGGCCATCATGGGTCCACAAATTGAAGCGTGATTCATCTGAAAAGACAACTTGGTGCCAATCAGCTCGCCAGTCTCTGTGCTCAAGAGCCCACTGCCGACGCAGCCGTCGATGATCCGCCGTGAGGGGAATCCTGTATAATGGCACCCTTGCACGCAATCCACGGCGCAGCAGACGACGACGAATTGACGAAGCCGACAATTGTACACCTGTAGCAGTAGACCAATGTGCTGCCAGCTGCCTGGAGGAAGCTGTGCGATCATTCACCGCCATGCGGAGCAGGTGTCGATCATCGCGCTCTGACGTCACCTTCTGTCGTCCAGTGCCTGTTTTTCGAGTTGTTCGGTGCTCGTCGGTCCACTGCTTCCAAACTCGCATCACTGTGGAACTGTTCCGCTGCATACGAGCTGCTATTGCGCGATAGGAAAATCCTCCTTCTCGAAGGCCGATTATCCTCCCTCGTTCAAACTCCGTAAGTTGCTTGAATTTCTTATTCTTCCGTCGTGGAGGCATACTCAGGTCTCACTAAACGTTTGCCACTAACAAATAATCATAGACTATTTTCAACGTCCCGCTACAGCACTTTATTTATACGCTTTCAGCATCAATTCAGAGGGCGCTGCGCGCGCCACGCACGCGCGATGGCTCTGAAACTTTATTAATTTGCATAATATCCTATAATTGACATTTGCTGCGAATTTCATTTGATTCTGATGATTCCTTCATGGTGTTGCATTTTCTACAAACAGCAGTTTAGAAAACAAGATTGATGATAATAGCACGAACATCTTATTAAGACTTCAAATATTATTTAAACCTTAAACAAGTCTAAACATATGAATTTTTAAACCTTCTAATAATTTATGATTCCTGATAACTTCAATCATACATACGCAATATTTTATCCTGTTTGCATATGATAATTAATAATTACGTTTAAATTGTAACATGAGTTAAAAAGTACACATGCCAACACATAACGTGATATTTAAGTTAATTTGACGGAAATTAATTTTGTCACATATTACAGGAAATTCCTTGTCAACAAAAGTCAACAGTGTTAAGTAACGTAAGGCACAAAAATGTGTTTCGCTAAAGATATAAGGAAGCATAACTACTCTCTGCCAAGGGTGCGGAAAATTTGAAGAAAATGATTAAAGCTCACGGCATGGTGAAGATACCAAATCAGAAAATGCCTGTTAAAACATACGAAACTATTTTTAGACGCATTTGCATTCTCTAACGCTTAATGGCTTTGAGATAAGCTTTCATTCAAGGGTCCCCAACCTCGAAGAATTCAAAGAGCGTCAAGCTTGCATTTAATTAAAAGAATGAATTTATTCAAAACACACAAAATATTCGGCAACTTTTCCTAGACCCGAGATATGACGAGATATTTTTCTCTTAATAATTGCAGATAAGTGCAAGAAATTAGAATATTTCTGACGATAAATTGGGTAAAACGAAGGCTAATAAAATGACTAAGTGGTATTTCTAATCCATTCATTTTGCAATATATAAAAGGGAAATTAATTCACAATGTATTTATCATACCTCAAATATTTTTTTTCATGCAATAATAACAGCTATGGCAATAATAAGCCACACTGGCACGTAAGCACTGCGTTGTCCATGTGTTAGAATAGGGGTGTGAATATGTCGGGGGTTCTATCCCCAGACACGGCATAAAATCTACCGAAAATCAAATGATGGATACTAGTTTGTCTGTAGATTAGTGGTGGTCAGCACGCTATATTATGTGACTTGTCCACATCATGTCGTTGGCGTGAAAACAATAAAGTTGAACATCTTGAGCGTGCTTCGCCATTAAAACAATAATATTATGATAAAGTAATAATTCTATTAATCGGTAACACTAAATGCAAATAATGTAACACACTGTAAAAACTGTGTATGTCTCAACGAACTTGATATTGAACAACCGTATAAGTAGTGTCTTTTTTTTCAATTCAAGCATCAAAGTCAGCTTTTATATGCCGTTTGAAGAATTATGAAATTCTTTAAACACCGAAAATGCAAGAAGTTTCAACCGGGAACCCTTACCTTAACACCATGCATTAAATATTTTCACTTCGGAAAACTCCATATCTTGACGCTTTGATTTCTTCTGTAATTGTTTACTATGGAAAACTGAGTTGGTGAGTGATTGTGAATGTCTTCAATGCTGCCTTCCATCTGCAGAAGCTAAAAAGAAGAAAAAAATATGCATGTGTGTTTTTAGATGTGTAGAAAGAATATTGATTTTTTTAATTTTCAAGTCTCTGCAAACCGGATTAAATAAATTTACAATGTATAATTTCTACCAGCTCGTGCTCTGTTAAGCCTAAATCGAATTCGTCCTAATATTCTCTCTGCTGTGCGTTAATTTGATTTACAAACTAATTTTATTTTAATTATTAGTTTATGTACGCATCCAAAAACTCTAATACTTACGTGCATTGTATCTTAATGCAATTATTAATTTTATTGTTGCTAAATAACAAATATGGAGACTGGTAGTGGCGTTCTTTTACACCAAGTAGTGCAAAAATCATAGGTGATTCACATAGCCAGGAACTTTATCTTTGGGTTTTTGGTGAAGCAAAAAACTTAGTGAAAAACCGCTTTGGTGTAAAGTAGTTACCACCATTTTTGGCACTCATACTCACGATTTTTTTACACTATGTATAGGAAACAAGGTTTATTATTTTCATCATTTTTCTATTTTTTCTATATTTTTCTAAGTATTTCAATGAACATTTATTCAACTATTCATGAAGAATAATCAAGAAAAGACAATAAATAATGTCTAAAATGAAGTGTAGCTGATTGAATTAATTAAATAAAAACTTTTATACCTATTATAATTCTGCAAACATTAAATAAATCTATTGAAATTTTATGTACAATTTTATAAATCCATTTTTATAGAAAACTTAATCAATACATGAAGTACTTAAGCACGTTAATCAAACATAAAAAAAATATTTTTTTTATTCCTCATTTTCAGTGTCTTTCAAATGCTGCCAATTAACAATATTAAATCCTTTTTTTTACGTTATTTATCATTTCAATCAATTCCAATTAGGAAGTGGAACAAAACAGTTTCTAAATGAGAGGCAACCAAGAGTGAAGTACTAGAGAAAAATCATTCTAAAGGAAGTAATTTTCTGAAGCATAATCAGAGGAGATTATGGAGGCGGCGGAATTGTGTAATTACTGCCACAAAATTAATCATACTAGCGCACAACTTGGCTTATTGCGCCAAAACTGCTAGTTTCTTCAAAGATTTACACACAACATCCCAGACTATTTCCCTTCAATTTGACTATGTCTTTAATAGCTCTTTACCTTGTCTTCAATATAAAAGTGCTGCTATTTTTGGGGTTTTAGTTTTTTTCTCCTTTGCTTTCTATCGAATTGATTGTGCAAGCAATTATGAAAATGGATTGTTGCGATATTAACACCTAATTGGCTGAAATAATTTTTTCGCATGCAAATTGTGTATAACACGTCTAACATTTCCCGTCAAATTGGTCTTAATTAGGAAATATTTTCACTAAGTTTTGAGTGATAATTAAAAATGTATTTTAATGACGTATTTAAATTTATTTTTATGGCAAGTTTTGCTATTTAGAGGAATTTTAATATATCTTTATTTTGCTTACAGCATATTCCATTTTTTAGCAGTAAATGTTAATAAAACAGTTTTTTTTCGTTTTTCATAAATTGGAGTTAAGAATTACAGGCAATTGGCATAGTTGTTAGTGTATTTTAGGACATAGCTGAACTTTAGGACATAGGAACTCAGAGAAAAAAACCTAAATACGTGAAAATAAACGATACATTAATAAAAATAATAAATAAAAACAAACAAATAGACATGAATAAGCTAACTATAAATCTTTAAGTAAATATGAATAAATAAATAAGTTGCCTGGATTCATAACTACATGGAGAAAAGATTTATATTAATGACGATTGTGTAGTATGATAAAGGCATTTTATATTACACAATTATAATATAATAATACGACAAATGTATAGTAATGACACTTCTGGTACGAAAAAAAAACATATATCTAGTTAATAAAAACCAAAATATACCGTATTTAAAGCATTTATTTGGTAATTTTTCGGCTCCTATAGTAACGATTTCTAAGAAAATCTGGTTTCAAAATTATAGTTCTTACTAGCCCACATTTAGTAAAAATACAAAATTGAAAAGTCAATTTAACTGAATAAATGGTTTTTAAGCTATGCTCTGAAGTCTCATTGTAAAATTATTAAATTTTACTAAATTTATGAAATTTTATCATGCATTATATAATTTACATATTACTCCTAATTTTACTAAAATCATTATCAAAGCACTTCGGGGAAAATTAGCAAACTATTTGGTGCTCTAACAGAGCCAGAATCCAGGTAAACTTTATTATTAGTTAGCTTTGATGATCTTAATTTTGTTCTCTTAATGTGTAATCTAAAATACTGAATTTGATACGATTGCTATTTTATTTATAATTATTTCCTTATTTTCATTGTAAACGAAAAATTATATATATAAACTATTTTATTATTATTTTCATATTTTTACGTTTCAAATACTATTTACTACTTAAATACTTACATACCTTATAAAAATATTACTTTTTTTTAATGTATTAAATTGCTTTTGAAATTCACACTTGAAATTGATAGCCTTCAGATGTTAGATGCGTATAGAAGCTTAACTTAAAGTAAATTAAATAAATCCATAATAAAACGAAATTTTGCAATTTATTTGAAACTTATCTGGTGCAATTCTTCTGATCCATATTTTAGAAACCTTTCAGATACATTAAAACTTCGTAACACATTTAGATAAGGGATATTGTAAAATAATTTAAAATGATCAAGTTGTTCAATTTTTTATAATCTTACTTATCTCTTAAAAAAATTAACACACAGATATAAATGAGCTATTTTAAAATATTTAAATGTCTTTCTTTTAAAAAATTTTAGCATTCAAGATTTTGCTCAAAATTTTTGCTCCATATACATTTCCAGATTTCTTTTGTGATTTTTTTAAAAAAATTATACTTGTAATTAAAAAATTACCAGTCACTTAAAAAACCATTATAAAAATCTGATGTCCTTATTGCAAAGCTACTAGAAGTCACGAATTTTTTTCCACTGTTCGGAAAGCTAATTTAAAAAAGGCAAAACATCACAGTCTTATTATATTTATCTCCTATTTTTGACGATCATTTTTGATCTTTAATTATTTCTAACAAGAAATCACCCTATTTTTGACAAAATGTTATCTTTCAATTTTTTGATAAAAGTTTATTTCTCATCCTTGTGTCTTCTCATGCATTCAAGAACAAATTTAGTAATCGTCAACTAAATTGAGATTTTCAAAGTGCTGTTCTATAATTTGTATTAGTACTGTTAGAATTGCATACAGATTCATTAAAAATACCAAACTTATAAACAAAGAACATGATAATGAAGCCAAATTTATTTTTTAATATTACCAAAAAGCCTCACGAAACGGGTAAAGTAAAAAATACAATAATTTTTGTTAAAAACTCTGTAAATTTTACAATACTCTGATAGTATTGAACATTCAATTTTTTTCAGTGTATTTGATGTGATTTTTTTTCTAGGATTTCAGAGACGATTTAAATGAACAAATTAAGCCGTAAAGTGTACACATAGGATAAATAGTAGATTTCCAACCAGGTCATGTTATCAATCCTTTTTATTTAACTTTAAAACAGCACTATAGTTATCTAGTTGAATACAACTTACAATTTCAAGTGATGTGAAATTCATAGACTAAGCACTAAATCTAAAACCCTTTAAATTAAATAACGGTTTCGTGGGAATTTTTCTCAAATCAAATTATATTTTCACTTACTTTTTCTAATAGTTTATTATAATTCCTTATTGGGAATTGACTATATATTACATATTGTCCGCGATATATAATTAAATTTGTAATATAATTAATAACAAAAGCTTTGTAATAAATCCAAGCTAAATTATATTTGGTATATTTATTTTGACCCATGTTTACTGAATGCCTTAAAATATTTTTGTAACCTTTCAACGCGATATACATTTTTCAATTAAAAGTTCCTTAATTAAACTTATTTTTCCTTAAATACATTATTGAAGTTGGCTTAATTATTTCCAAAAATGTCAATACCAATTAATGTTTTACTTTACGCAGCTCTTATTGCAAATGAAACTAAATTAGTAATAAAAGCTTTGTAATAACACTAAAATCTGTTTCGTATATTAATTCTGACTTACATTTAACGAAAGCATCTGATAAATATTTTCACCTCTTGACATAATAAGTATTTTTTGATTAGATACTTAAGTATAACAGATAGATTCTTATTTGTCGTAAATACTTCGTTCAAGGTGGTTTAATTATTCCCGAAAGAGTCAACATCATCAAGTTATATTAAAAACTGAGTAACAGGATGAGAAATATGCTTGGGAAATTTCGCAAAATAAACTTGATGACTATGTTTTTGCTTTTTTGAAATCTCAAGCTTCAACAGTTTTCTCCCCTTTCATTCTTTAAAAGTTTCTTAAAAATGCTTATCGTTCCGTGAGAAATAATGCGAGCATGGTAATCAGGTTCGTAAACTGAATTCCCGTGGGAAGTTACTAGTTAATGAAGTTCGAAAAGTTAGTCAAGGTCGTCGAGTAAATTTATTTTAATATTCAGCGTGAAGAATCTGCATTGCAAAGACTTCATTTTGTTAATAAGGGCAAAGAAATTCAACTTTTGGAATTCCTTTCTGCATGGATTATTAAGCACGTTTTTAAAAAAGGATTTTTACACATTAGAGATTTTAATTAAGTGATTTAAAGATTGTTTTCAAAGCTTCATCAAGATTATTTTCGTGAAGATGATTGTGAATGAAAGAGTCTTTTAAAGATAATATTGCTTGATGTGCGAAGCATGAAATGGGCTCTTTAAAGTATTGATAATATTTTTAAAATAATAAATAGCTTAACTTTTACGGACATAAAGAGGCATTCAATAATCGTTTCCGAAATTTAGAATCAATTTCAAAACTATATGAGAACATTAATTCATAGCTGCCGAATCTCCTGATTTTGTTGAGAGATTTTCATTATACTTTGCAATTATTGTACTATAAATGTACACTTTGTTATTCTATCTTAATTTAGCAAGGTTTGTTTTTAATATAATTTACTTTTATAAATACGATTGCTACATTGTTAATAGTGTAACAATGCTGACCAAAGTTTTATGGTCGGGCTATGGACTGGCTGACTTGCTGAAATTCACCTGGATTTCTCTGTATATCGGCAGCAACATAGAAGATTCTTGCAATCCGTTGTTGCGTACACAGTACTTTTCAGTACAACCCAAGGAAAAAAATGTAAGCTGCTTAAATCAGGAGAACATGGTGGCTACAAATAGGTCTACCACAACCAATCTATTTTGTGAGCAACAACACCTAGCGGCGGACGAAGGCGTTTCCAAAAATGGGTTGCAATGAAAAACTGATTCCTTGTGACGGATTGAATAATGCCTGAACTGCCTCAATAATCCCAAGACACACACACCCATGTGTATATATATATATATATATATATATATATATATATATATATATATATATATATATATATATATATATATATATATATATATATATATATATATATATATATATATATATATATATATATATATATATATATATATATATATATATATATATATATATATATATATATATATATATATATATATATATATATATTCCAGCACAAAGCATAAATAATCTAAATTAACGTATAAAATTCTTACGAATATCCTTTAAGATATCAAACGCGTGCAGTTTTAAAGTTATTTAATTTAAAAATAAAAGGAATTAGGAATTTAATTATATCCCTAGCAGTACAGAAAATGTACAAATTGGCTGTCATGTTAATCTATTTCGTATTATTTTGAGCTCCCGGTATCAAATTAACGTTAATAATATTGGAAAAACAGAAAGAAATAATTAGTGGGCCTGTCTGTCTTTCTTTTAATTCCAGAGGCATTAAGAATCTGTAACTTCGAATAGTCATTGAATAAGGCAATTTTATTCCCAAGCTTTAAAATAATTCAACAATTTAATTCGTCGTTTCGGAGGGGACGTGTTATAAAAGAAATTTTTCTTCCAGATGATATTTTCCAAACGAATTTTTTTCCCTGACGATTTGTTTCAATTTAAACTGCCAACGGTTTGCATTTAATTAAAATTCGAGGTGCTGGCTTGCTTACAGCTCTATTATTTCAAAAACAAGTTTAAGAGGGTAGCTTGTTGCATGTTCTGTATGCCCATAAAATAGTTTTGTATCTTAAAGTAACCTGGGCAAAATTTAAAGTTTTGGCTAGATGCAATTATGTAAAGTTGATTGTTTTTGCACGTCGAGAATTGGTGGAAAGAAAAAAGCGGCTAAATGAAAAGAAAAACATACTTACTGATAATTTCTAATTGTTAATGTTAATTTAAAACAGTTAATTTGTCGAAAACTATAAGCTTTATTCTCCTGCCATCGATATACTAATTTAATGCCCCATATTTTACTTCAGTGCTAAAAAATACGTTTCAAAATAAAATAAAGTAAAGTTTAAAAACTTTATATATTAGTATAACAAAATTAATAATTGACTCAGAAATTTTTTTTTTTGAATAAATGAAGAAAAAAAACTAAAGGAGATTTAAAAAAAAAGGGAGAATATCGAAATTGGTACAGATTTGAGATGTAAATATTTCTGAAAAAATGTGAACATGTTTAAATTAGCAACAACTTCAATATCTATTTATGCATCGATTGTAAACCAAAATTGCAGAATCTATATCTCTTAATAAAACCGAAGGAAAACGTTAATTTCACCGAAGGAAAACGTTAATTTTAAAAAGGTTAATTATACATCTAATAAAAACATTAATATGTGGAACAAAAAAAATAATTTTAAGACTCTAAACTAATTTAATATGTAAATTACAAATTTCAAACAAGGCAAGAAAAACGAAGAAACTATATAAACTATTACAAAAGTACCATGTTGGGCATGATGGAGATTCTAAAACTTAGTTAAAGTTAATTAAAATGCAAATGGATTCTTAAAGTTGTGTACTTTTTTGAAGAAGCATTGGGATGCATAAAACATTCATGTGCTAAAATTATTGAAGATGCTTTAAAATATTTTTTTTATCTTATTTTAATGCACACCTTACAGGATTTAAAATAGAGCCAAATGAAAGATTTCCTTTCTATACCTGTCTATAAGAAGCCTATCTCCTTAACTAATTGTGTTGAATGAGCTCCCCAATAGCTTTTCAGTGCAAACATTTTTGGTACTTTTATCAATTCACATTATAAGTCTAGCTAATATATAATAAATTTTTAAAAAAATCATTAGTTTTAAAGCAATAGTTTATCTTTCTTTCGTAAATTCACAAGATAATCTAAGCACAGTCATTAACCCTGAAAAATATATGTTTTATTACCTGTTCACCGTACAATTCGTTCCGTATATAATAAATTTTTAAAAAAATCATTAGTTTTAAAACAATAATTTATCGTTCTTTCGTAAATTCACAAGATAATCTAAGCACAGTCATTAACCCTGAAAAATATATGTTTTATTACCTGTTCACCGTGCAATTCGTTCCGTAAAATTCGATGATTTTGCTTTGGATTTATACGAACAGCATATATATATATATATATATATATATATATATATATATATATATATATATATATATATATATATATATATATATATATATATATATATATATATAGTTCAAAAGTAGAGAAAACAAGGGAACAAATTATAGAACAGTGAAAGAAGTGGAAAAAATAAAATAAAAAAATTAAATAAGAGAATAACAAGAAACCAGGAAAAGATCAATCCGAAAAAAAGGACAAAAATTTCAAGAAAAAATCCGGAAAAAAAATATATAATATTTTCATCAGCTCACACGATTACATCCGCAAAAAAGAGTGCTTTCTAATATTGTATCAATATAGCCAAAGCAAAATATATTAATACAATAGCATCCATACAATATATATATGCATATATATATGTGTGTGTTTATACATTGTACTTGTATATATATATAAAACTTTTTCAGCATTAAAAGTAGACTTAACATTGCAGTGTATGCCATCGAGAAGGAATTGAAGGTAGATTTTTCTTGTCGATAGTTAGGTTTCAAACAATTTCTTATTGAACTTGTCAATAATTAAAATTTCCTTATTCAACTCAAGGAAATGCGTCGTTTTTTATGGTGATTACATTATCATGTTACGGATACAAAGGCCCTAAATTTGATCCCATCTTCATGAGTAATCGAATTTTGAAAAACTCGTATTTTGTAAGTTTTATTTCTTTGGAACTATTTGACCGATTTCACTAAAATATTGTACTTTGCCATTTAACAATGCATTTGTTTTAAATAAAATTAAACATTGTGCAATATAAATTTTTTTGACAGTTATTACGTAAAATTACTAAAAATAATAAATATTTACAAAAAGTTATTTTTTGAGAGGAACTATGCTTTGGATAAACTAACTTTTTAGAATGCAAAAATTTTTCAATAAAAAGTTCTCGAGGTATGGCGAAATACACAAAAAGTAAAATCAATATTAAATGGTTTGAATTTTCAACACACCCGCCTGATCAAATTATTAGGACTATATTTCCCTGATTGCGGTGACCACCAGAATGGTTATAATTCCTCCTGAGCCAGAAAACATAATATGTTGAAAAAAAAGGTATTCTTATTCAGTGAAACATCGCTTTTGTGTCAGATTTTGTAGCTTAATGTATTGTCTGTGTCATCTAATGAGCATGTTTGTGGCTCCTCTTTCAAACCATTAAGATTGAGTTCTAGAACGCAAAGATCCGATCATTAGAATAAAAATTGTTTAGGGTGCTCGGTTTATTTTCTTGTGCATTGTAAAAAAAAACTTTTCTTTAACGACTGGAAGAAATAATTTTGTTGCCTGATGCCCATAAGCAAGGTTCGTCGTTTTATTATTAAAACTTTTCGCATTGAAATTTGAAAAATCTATACCATAAAAAATATTAATAAATCCGTACCGAAATATTGTTCCTTAAAAATTTGTAAAGTAAATGAAATTAGCATGAATGGCTCCTGATCTTATCTGTTTCCGAAAAAATTTGTCTTTTGTTTATTGTATTTTATCTTATTTAGAAAATAGTTTTTTTCATACACTTTTCTACAATATCTACGTAACCCTAAGTAATACAGATTTTATGTGCAGCAAAGAAAACAAATGTCCGTTATTTACTTTGAGTACTCAAAACAATTGAAATGGAGACAGGTATGTTTATTTTTCCATTACAAAAAGAAAGACTTTTTCAGAAAAACTTTTAAATAAATAAATGTTCCTTTTAAATAAAACTTAAAAAAAATTTGTAGCTCTCATTTCTTTACAAAAAAGTTTTTTTTTGTTTAAAAAAATAAAATAAAATAAAAAAAGTTTTTGAATAAAAATGATGCAAACTGCAGTACCATCCGTTTTGTACTTGCTTAGATTAAAAAATCACGTAACCAAAACTTTTGTAATTTTAAAAAATAACTACATATTTTTAAAAGCAAACTACTTTAAGATAAGCAATATTGGTCTATAAAAGCACTCAGTTAATTAAAAAAAAATATTTTGAAAAATTGTGTAAGAGTTTTATTAAAAAACATCGTCTTATGTTTTAACAGCCAAAAAATGCGCCAATAATATTTCCTTTCAATTAAATTATAAATTATTTAAAAAACCCACTTTTAGTTTCATCTTGATAATTTTAAAATGATTCAGATAGAAATGAGCCATGTAACATGCCGGAATACATGACTTAACCTACTTTAATACAACTTTAGATGCCATGAATAAAACATTACATTGTAGGTATTTGATCCCATAAATATATCTTTGAATTTACGCTGACGAAGTAAAATTGAATGAATTCTCTAATAGTCGAAAGCGAAGAGTAGAGCAACTACATAGAATGTCCATGTGAATCAATAATTAAGGTATTTGATGTTTGACCACGTAAACATGTGCAATGGCTATGTGGTCGTTCATCAGTGTATACCGTCATTTAAGTGAATAATAGCCCTTTAAACGAGTAGGTTGGTAACTCAACAAATTCAATAGGTATCCCTAAAGAAACATCGTAATTTTCTAAATTTAATTATACACTCCCTCATTGATGCTTGTCTTGTCTCTACGAAATAGATGAGATTAGATTTAAATTTTAAATTAGTTTAAGAAAGTTAACTAAAACATAGGCCTCTATTTTGTAATGGAGGGAATAGCATATATATGATGGCCAATTATTTTGCACATGCATCTAAGTGATGCTCACTCAGAAAAAAATCTGGAAAAATTACTATACTGTATGGTTATAACATTTAGGGAAAAAACGAAATTTTGGTTTTGAAAACCAAAATATACAGCACTAAAACTATTCATCGACTATTTTTACCGTTCATACGATAACGAGGTGTTCTAAACATTCGCGTTCTTAAATTATAGTTCGTATTTCCACATAGTTAGTAAAATATACGAAATTGAAAGTTAAATTTAACCAGTGAAATGCTCTTCTGAACTATAATAATAAAGTTAATAAAATTTTACAATATTTATCAATTTTTATCATAAATTGTAAAACTATAAAGCCATATTTCATTGTTAATTTTACTAAAAAAACATATTTTATCGTTAATTTTTGCGCTTTGGTAAAAACTGGCGAGATTTTTGCTGTTCTCATGGAGTCAGAAAAACAATAAATTTTTCAGACTATAGTGTGATAATTTTGATATAGCGTTATAATTTTGACCTGTCTTGCTCCTCAGCTCAAGAATTGCTATAAATATGAAATGGTCCCCATAACTTTTTTAAGAAATGTTTCGACTCTATTAATTAAATTAGATAATTCTTCATTAATTGTCACTTTTCCTCTAGGTATTTAAAAACATTAGTTTTTACTTCTGTTTTATTTTTAGAAAACTAACTAATATTTCTTTTGTCGTGGAAGAAGCACTTTTCACTGATGCTCAATAATTTCTTGAAATATTTTATTATTCTAACTATGAATTTTTAAAAAATATCGCAGTTGTCTTCTAAATTTAATTAATAGGCTTTTTCTTCTCCAAAGATTAAAAAAACATTAGTTTTATTTTATTTTCAGAAAACTGACCAAACAAAAGGCATCAACTTTTTCATAGAAGAAAATGCTTTTATATGATACTCAGGTTTTCCTAAAAATGTGTACTTCCTTAGTGTCTCCTCTGAGTATTAAAATATATAAGTTTTAAATTTCAAATTCATTTAACTTGAATTAGCGTACCTTTTTTTGCGTTAGAAGCTGCTTTAAATTATGCTCAAGAATTTCTAAAAATTTGAATTTATTATTATGTTTTTAAAAAAAAATTAATTATATACTTCACTGATATTTCCTTCTCTTCTAAGGATAAAAAGAAATTAGATTTAAATTTTGATTTAATTTTAGGAAGCAAATTAAAATAAAGATATGCACTTCCTTAATGGAGAAATAACTTTTATTTGATTCTCAAGATGTTTAACAAAAATGTCAAATTATAATTATGATTTCTTTAAGAACTAACGTAATTGTTCTATATATAAATACAAATTTCTTGTTAAAACTTGTTTTTCCGCTAAGGATTAAAAATACATTAATTTTAAATTTTAACTTAGATTTAGAATTCTAACTGAAATAAAAGTATTTACTTTCTCATGCGGATATGAGACTCAAGAATTTCTAAAATATCAAATTATCATTATACATTTTTGAGAGATAAGGCCTCTAAATTTGAAGCTCTGAAAATGTTTAGATTTGGGGGTCCTAAATTGTCCAAAATTTTGAGTATTCTTTATTTTTAATAAGTATTATTTAATTTTACTTAAAAGTCTAACTGAATTTAATGAAAATACCATGAAATGAATGTGAATTATAAACCTATTTCGAAATTAAAATTCTAAATTTACTCTATTATGTCTAAAAATTTTCATATTTGTCGCCTAATTGTAAGGCTACCAAAGCTGTTACTCTTTTTTATATTTGAAGTAAAGAATTATTTTTTTACAGAAATAGTTGTTATCTAAAATTCCTAGTTTTTATGAAGTATTTTCCAGCACTGCTAAAAAGGACTTCTCAAAAATGGCTCCAAAGCAAATAATAGTCGAATTTGAAAATCCATTTATTTAAAATCGAAACAGCATGTACTTATTTTTGAGAACAAAGCATAACCTCAAAAGTGATATAGAGGAAGAAATGTGAGAAATAAATATTTGTTGGCTGACGGACGGATATGAACCGAGCGATTTTCCAATCCAGAGAAGTTTGACAATCCACTCTCCTCCTTGGCATTTTCTTAATGTTTTTTTTTAAATAACAATATAAAATAATTAAATAAACAAAACAAACTTGATTCTTGACTTTATTTTCTTTCAGGTAACAAATTTTAAAACAAAAAAATATCGCTTTATAATTGCGAACAACTACAGTTAAAAAAAAAAAAAAAAAAAAAAAAAAAAAGAGTGAGTTGTTAAAGTCCGCTGAATTGGAAACCAGCCTCCGAGTTCCTTCTAAGATGCTCCAATCACTATTGTTGTATTACTCAGTCCAGAGAGAGATGGCAGCTTTATATAGTGGCCAATGCAGTGAAACATGGATTGCTAATTTCCATTTTGAATGGTATAAAGAAGCGTGAATATGATCCCAATTTCTTAGATCGGTAATTTCAATTTCACTATTCACTTATTTCGCTATATCTTAAAAAAAACTCTAAAACGAATGAAATGTATCCCATAATGTGTAAATGAGGCGGTCACAATATAAAGCTTCCTAACTCTCCCTGGACTGAGGTGTACAACAATGCTAGTTAGAGTAACCAATTACTACGACCTAGAAGATACTTCCAGCATGCACCCAGTCAGCATTTCTCTCATACATTTCTTACTGGACTTCACTTTGAGACTTTCTTAGAAATGATTACAGCGTAACACATAATAATATAAACATAAACTCATTTTACTTAACAATGATTATTTGCTTTTTTTTTTCAATTTCGAATACATGCCTTTCTCAAATTCGACTATAATTTGCTTCGTTGCTATTTTCACATATTTTGGCTCCATTCTGAGAAACTCTTTTTTGTATTGCACTCATTTTAAATATCATTACATTTCTATTCATTTTTTTTGCAGTTAATTTATTAAAATAAAATGTATAAAAAAGTGCTACTGAGTATAATAAGGCATAATTGAATTTTTCCAGGTTTCTTTGATAAATATATAGTCTTTGAAACTCTTTGAAGTATTTCTTTGTCATTCTCGCATAGGTTGATAAATTGATATATACAGTAGCCCATAAATAAACATTTTTTCCAGAGAAAATTGATTTTTTTTAACAATGCTGTTACTAACCGTTTCTGATACTACAAGATGAGTAAGATAAAGTTGATGAATTGCTATCTTAATCGAGTTTTTGCGTGTTTTGTATGTTGTCACGGACAAAAGAACGTTTTCAAATAAATACCAACACGTATTCTAAGACGAAGTGATCAATTTTTCAAGCGCAGACAAAATCATTTGGTCAATTTGTAAAAAGGAATTTTGTAAGGGAATAATAAAAACTAAAAAAGAGTAAATTATTAAATTTTCAATTAAATCTTTACTAATAAATTGTGAAGATTTAATTTTCAATTAAATCTTCACAATAATAATGAAATCATGAAGACAAAGAATTCTGAATGATTTCCAAAATGGCTAAAACTTTACTATTAAATAATCTGCCAACATAATTTTACTTTTTCTTCAAACTTCCTTTTTTTAACTTGCATCCAGAAATATATATATATATCTATATATATATATATATATATATATATATATATATATATATATATATATATATATATATATATATATATATATATATATCTATATATATATATATATATATATATATATATATATATATATATATATATATATATATATATATATATATATATATATATATATATATATATATATATATATATATATATATATATATGAATTGTTTGTCTTTTTTTAGGCATTTTTCTGCGAAAGCAGCAATTTTAAAATTTAAACCAAACGTAATAAACGTATTAAATTTTGAAATTCGAAAAGAGTAAATGCGCACTTTTTCACCGCTTTCGTTGAAGTTAATTGTAGTGTTTGTTTTAAGCTCGATTTTGAACTATAAGAAGAAGAAAAATTGAGATCACAGAAAAGCGATTACTGGTTATCCATTGGCATTTGCTGTTCCGTTTGTGTATAAAGCGCAAGGTATTCCCGTATGCGTTCATCGGCTTCAGCTTTTTCAGCCTCGGTAAGTTTAGAGCTTGGCATCGTTTTTTTTCCTTGCTTCAACTCAAGCCTTTGGGACAGCGTCAAACAGTTTTGGACCGTCTTTATTTGTGTTATTCACCTGAATTATTATTGAAAACGATATTAGAATTTCTGATTCCTAATTAGCAACACTCATTTTGCCATTGGGTAAAATGTACAGTGCACCAAAAAAAAAAAGGTACCTCCCTGAAGAACTTTTTATCTAGGGATCAGATCTTCAAGTTCGCGGACTCAATCTTAATGTCTCGAAGAGGTCAATCTTAATGCACGTGCAGACGATATTTTAAGTTACGAAATCAGACGCAAAAACATTCTTTCTCTGAATAAACATAAAATTTTTCGACATATTCGGATTTCTGAATCTTAAAATATAGGAGGTGGCCGCAATCTAAGGAATATGGTCCCAATAGTTTGATCCGGAGCGCTCTCCAAAGTTTGGACATAAGGAGTCCAATTTTATTTTTACTAAGGAGTCCAATGCAAATTTTACTTTTTGCTAGTTTCGCCATATATCAAGAACTTTTTAAGCAAATTAAAAAAAAATTTCACATAATTATAAAACTTCCTTATCCAATGATAATTCCATGCAAAAAATAACATTTTGTAAATATTTATTATTTTTTATTATTTTATTTAAGAATGGTCGTAAAATATTTGAATTGTAGGGTACAAAACTTTTAACCTCATTTTGAAGAATGTAGTTTTATATAACGAAGAGCAAAACTTCAGCAAAATCCGTCGAATAGTTGAGAAATCGAATTTTAAGTATCTTACTTTTTTGAAATTCTATTTCTCAGGAACTATTCGACCGATTTTTCTCAATTCTTTTGTTTTTCTGTGTAAAATTACATTCTTTAAAATGAGGCAAAAAATCTTATATCTTACAATTCAAAAATTTTTCGAATTATCTTTAGATAAACGAATTTTATAATTGTGTGCAAAAATTTTCAAATTAGCTTTAAATTTTCTCAACATATGTGAAATACGCGAAAAGTAAAATTAACATTGACGGGTCCAAACTTTTGATCACTCTTCTGACCAAACTATATGGACTATATTTAACTGATTTCTTCAACCCGTTAAATTTTGGGTGTCAGGAATCTAATTCCGCGTTTATTCCATGTTTATTTATCGAATTTTTTGTGGTTAGTTTCGTAGTTTAAAACATCCTCTGCACTTATTAATTAGCATATTTGAGGCAGCACTCACAAACCATCAACAATTAGTCCTCGAACGCAAAGATCCGACCATCAGATCAAAAGTTATATGGGTCATCCTTTTTTTTTTGGCGCACTGTACATCAACGATAAAATATAATATCTTAAATAAAATCTAAATCTCATGAATTCTGAATAATAATCTGGATCTAACTGAAAACCAATACAAGTAAACAAACCCAAGATTGATTTAAAACGGTAAAATATTTAAATTAGTTTTGCTTATACGTAGTTGCATTTCGTAGTTATTTTTAATTGTAGTACCCAATACTTGAGAATTTTAAATCAAAAATCCTACAATTTTGAGCTTATAAACTGAAATATATTTCCTTTTTATACTCTTAAACAATATTACAT
Organism: Parasteatoda tepidariorum; assembly: GCF_982258835.1. Lineage (NCBI taxonomy): Eukaryota > Metazoa > Arthropoda > Arachnida > Araneae > Theridiidae > Parasteatoda > Parasteatoda tepidariorum. The sequence goes on from NC_141762.1 coordinate 83,677,554, forward strand.
TTATAAAATCATATTTTATCGGTTATTATACCAAGATTATTACCAAAGAATTTCGGTAACAATTGCAATGTTTTTGGTGCTTCTTTAGAGGTAAAAATATGGTAATGGTTACAATATTTTATTTTCTCTACCATATTTTTTCACTGTGAGAATTTTTAAAGTTGGTTTGAAGGAGACACATTATATGCATCTTTTAAAAATTTTTGTATGTGTATTTTTAAATTTTTGATTCCATGAATATTTTTCGTTAATATTTCTGCATTTCTATATTTTTTAACAACTTGTATGTTAATTGATAAGCATAGTATCAACATTAATCATTATTTCTCTACCTTTTAAATTAAATTATCACGCTTCGAACTATGTAGCCGAAGTGATAATGTAAGCAAAAATGATTAGTACATATAATTCAAATACAAAATCATAATTTATATTATTATATCTTCTCATTACATTAGATACATTATTTATTGATATTTAAGGAAACGTAATAAAAGTCGAAAGCGAATTGTTTTAAAATTTGAGCAATTTGCTCTGACTTTATATGATTCTCGATTGTATACACAATGAAACTAAGAGAGAATAGTTTTAAAAATTGATTCAAAGCATGAAATCATTTGAAAAAAAATCACTCAAATATATATATATATATATTTAAATATATTATTGTTTATTATCAAACCATTTTTAAACTAATTTCTACACATTCACGACTGTTTCTAAATTGAAAATAATTTAATCAAAAAAAAAATATTGTACTATGTACACCATTGAAAAGAAACTAAGCTATAAACTTACATTTAGAGTAAAATACAGACAAAAATGACTTCTTTAAATCGTTAAAAAAATTGAGTTATTTCTCTCTAAAGCGTTTAAATGTAATAAGATAATAAAGAATATTTTATAAAGTTGATCAGGCATTTACGTTGGTGCTGAAAAGAATTTTTTTTGAAAAAAACCTTTTTATTCTCATTTTGATCACTTCCCACCTTCTTTTCAGCGTTTAATCTCCGAGTAACAACTTTATTCTCAAGTTCTGATCACGTGCATAATTAATGTTGCACCTGTTCTTCACAAAAAGTTCTCTCATTGTACTCTAAAAGCTTGCACGCCTTTCACGTAAAGGAGAAATTTCACTTGCTGCTTTCAAAAGTGCGCATAATAAACCTGCCAGAAAAAGAAGCATCGAAAATTACCTTTATGATGGAACATAACTAGTTTCTTACTTTATCATTATATGAAATAATCGATCTTAGTTTTTAAATGTTTAGCTTTGATGGTGGTGTAAAATTAAGTTTTATACCTAGAAAAACATGTAGCATAAATATAATCATTTTAAATTCTCTTCAATCTTATAGTATACAGAATGTCAACCCTTAATATGCATATTTAGAACACTTTTCATAAATTGAAATAATAAAGTATACTCTTTGAAAATTATGGATTCTAATATTGAGCCCAGGGAAAAGCTGAAAAAGCTGTAAAATCTATCAAATCACTGTACAAGAAATTAAACGTGATTAATAACAAGACCTGTCTGAATGCGAGAGGAAATCCTGCCTCCACCTTAATCTGCAAAATTTTTATAGCGTTATTGTTTTTTCTTCACTTGAATAATCATCTGTGACCCCATATGTATACTATTTTGTTTCCTTTTTTGATAAGAATTCTATCGACAAATCTGGAGAGATTAATCTGGTAGATCTGGTAGATTCAAATCTGGAGAGATTAATAAATGATAATAAATATATCAATGTTCTGTAGACTATATAGATCGCTCTTTAAGGAACACCCTATATATAAGGGTGACTTAATTTCAAAATATGCAATTAATTATACTGTGATCAACTGTAGATAGACTGTGATAGAGACGTCTAAGTATCCAGGGAAAAAGGGTTTAATGCAATAATCCGCCATTTATATAATGATCTTTTGATTTTAGACTGTTCGACAATATGATTTTAACTGTATGCTATTTTATTAGATTAGCTATTAGTTTTTATGGGTACAGATTGTGTTCCAAAATCAAGTGGACTGTCGAAATACATCAAGGCTTATTCCGGAATAATATGCCCAAGGAAGTAGTTTAGACGAGTGGAACCTATTGCATGACCTCCATGTTCTCCGAATTTGAATCCGCGTGTTTTTATCGTATGAGGATACCTTAAATCACTAGTCTATTTGATGCACAAGAAGATCTCATAGCGCAAATAGCTATAGATTCCGTAGACATCAAAATCATAACTATCATCTTGGAGTATGTCCGAGTATTGATTTTACGTAGATAATGCATTGATGACGGTGGGTATCACATCGAACAATTCTTGTACTTAATAAATTCTTTTGCAATTATCAAATTTAAAGCATCTTCAGTAGTTTTTATCCGACTTGACATCAAACCTACAAGAGTTTTTCATGATTTTCATCTTCTTAATGGGTATGCTCCTACATTTTTTTATTTTAGTTTGTACATGCAAGTTGTACATATACTTGTTTCATTCTCTTTATGCCTTCTATCACCCTTCTAAATTCCATGAACGAACTTCGAAACACCCTCTGCAGTATTGAAATGTTCTGAATTAAAAATTTTTATAGTTATAAATGGTAAGAAATAATTGATTTAATTTATTTTTATTTAGTAGTGTCATTTAAAATATACAAAGTTCAAGTTATCTTTTTTTTTAAAAAAATGTTCTATTTAGCACAAACTAAATACGAAGCAAATTTGATGTAACAAAATTCTAAGAATTACTTTAAGTAAAATCATTATTTTCTAAACTCTTAGTAGTTAATTCTCTTAGTTGTTAATTAGTTGTTAAACTCTTGTGTATCCTAAGGATAAATAAATAATTAACTAAACTTTGACTACATTCGATTTTGTTAAAAGCCTGCGGGTTTCTAACCAAACACATATTTTGCCTATATTCTTGCGTGATTTTGAGAATCAAAAATATAAAAATCTTCGGATACAGAATACTTAGCTATTTTTATTTTAAAGATGGTAAGATAAGCCTCACTTTAATCAATCTCACGCTATATTAAGGTGTTAACCTGTCAAAAAAAACTTAGTCAGAAACCAAGAGTTATATTTGAAATTACGTTTCTTTACGAACGTAATATTGTATTTGGAGAGTTAATTAAGCATTTCATGAACATCTAGAAGAAAAAGAAACATATTAATAGTGACAGCTTCATTGACTCAAAACAAAATGATGAAAAATTTTTTCGATGTATGATAATATAATAATGCTATATAAAACTATTTAATATTTTTCGCTAAGCACGTATTCAATATCAAAAAACAAGTATTTAAAAGTTTAATATTTCTTCTGTATATCAAACCAAATGTCCACAATTTATTTTAAAAAAAATTGAAATTTCGTTGATAGAGAGTAATAAAGAAAAAGATATGGAGAAATCGTAACAAAAAATACAAAATAAGTTTTGTTTCACTGAATTTAAATGACAGTATACTTAATGTAAGATTATCTGTTCAAAAATGCATTGCGTATAAGAAAAACTATAATTATTTTAAATTTTTAAAAGAAAATCTAAAATATCATACAACCGTCTAAATAATTACATTTACAGTATGGTTGTGCAGTATTTGAAATATTTTTAAAAGTTCCGATTATTTAATGAATTCTTTGTCTTAAGTACAATATATAATGTCTTTAGATCTAGAAAAATTGGAATAGTAGTAGCTGTTATAGTATTTATTAATGCTATATCCTATTTTTAAAATTTGATGAGGCCACTATAATTGTTCAACCTATCCGCGAAACAACTCAAACCTCGTAAAGTACAAACCTTGTGCATTTTTGTATTCATTTAAAACTTAAGAGTTCCTTAGCCTTGCCATGTTGATTTTGAGGTAAACTATAGAATATTAGATTCTATAGAAGAAGGATTTTATTCTATAGAATATTAGCTAAAAAGTATTTTTCGATGACAGGCACTGAACACAGGCAGATACAATAAGCACTGCTCCTTAAAGTTAGCCGGTGGTCACATGTGAAACTAAGTCATGAAGGCGAGCAGCATTACCCACGTCACACTACCACAGATACCCATTCATAGGGTGGGCCAATTTCTTACATCACAGAGAGAAACATCCATGCCCTAAGCTGGATTAGAAACCGCAGCCATTGGCTTCAGTGTGAGCCACGCTGACCATTCAGCCACCTGACTAGCAGGAAGAAAATATCATTCTATAGAGCAACTATTCGCTTACTTAAAGATTTTGAATATTATTAAACAATAGAAAGGAGGAAAGGGTAACGAATGTTTTAGAAAACTAAAACTCACTTGTTTAAATTTATTGTAAAAAGGGGAAAAAAAAGGTCATTAATCATAAAAATATATAAATTATAAAATAAAATAAAAAGCATAATTTTATTATAGCTTCTTAAACGCTAATAAGTGCCCAACATTACTTAAATCTTTAACGATGATAACGATAAATATTGAACTTTAGTAACGATTTTTATATGATTTTGCGTGCTTATTATAGTTAGTCTACTTGAAAATCGGAATTGACATGTTTAATGAATCAAATGATAAAAATATAAATATTGGAATTAATGTAAGAAAGCTCGCAAACAAATAATTCTTGTTTACAGTTTAAACAGATCAAAATGGTCGGTACACCAAATATTTCATTTTGTCAACTATCACAGAAATAAAAATAGCCCAGCTCATTTTAACGCGAACTTTTTCTCTATAGTTTTTATCAAGGTTGGCAAGATTTTGCCGCAGGTGGAAAAAACCATGGTAAATACCGGTAAAAACCGTCCTGGCAAAAGCAGGTTTTTGCCAAGCAAATTGGCAAAAAGTGGCAAAAACCTATATTTTCCAAGATGAGAGGACAAAAACACATTTTTGATACAAAATTATTCCTAAAATTGAAATATATTTTATGAATATAAATAGTTACAAAAAAATTAACAAAATTATTATTCCATAATTAAATGATAATGTAATAATATATCATTTTAGTAGTTTAAAACATTATTGATTGGAAAATTTGTGATTATTCTCTTTTTTCCAGTGAAATGAACTTATTTTAAAGAAATATATAAATATAATTTAAAGCATAAAATATCTTATCAACATGTGTAGTTAATTATTGTACATATAATAATTTTTTATAATAAATAATAATATTATACAAATAATAATATTTATTTGTAAAAAAACATATTTTAGGATTCTAAAATGAAAGGAGATCAAAAACTTTCAATCTTTTAAAAATTATTACCCTTATATTAATTATTAATATGTTAAAAATAATTTTTTCATGTAATGTTTCAAAATTATTATTCCTTATGATTGATTTAAATTTCTTTCAATTATTTTGTAATAATATTTAATCAGCAATTTAGATAATTTGGTTTTTGCCGGTTTTTACCAGTTTTTGCCGGTTTTTACCAGGTTTTTGCCACTGTCCTGGCAAAAACCCCTTTTTGCCGGCAAAAACTCCAACCCTGGTTTTTATTAATAATAATAAATTAATAACATCAGTTACGCTTTACGTTTCTGATAACTGTAATAAATGAACAAATTTAGATATATATGTATAACATAATTGAAAACAAACGGATAAAATAAGAGCCAGATTCATGAAAAATATTACAAGAATAATAATAATATCAAGTTTTATTTAATACACATAAGCTGCAAGTACATAGAACTCATGAAATAAGTTAAATTAAATAAGTTAAAAATATAGAGATATAAAGAGCTTTAAATCAGAAGGGAAAAAAAATTATTATTATTTTTAAATATTGGTCAGAAAATAAAATAAGGAAAAGATATATTCCTGTCATCAACTAAAATTCACTATTTTTTTTGGATATAATCGTGTGAGCTGATGACGAGATTATATCGTTTCCTTTTATTTATATATGTATATATATATATATATTTAGTTATACATGTATATAATATGAATATATATATATATAAGTTCAAAATGAAGAATAAAACAAAGAAAAATTATAGACATATGAAAAAAAAGGGGGTGGGAAATAATAAGTAAAAAAAATAACAAACAACATTTTATTAAAAAAAAAAAAAAAAAAAAATGTTAATTAAAAAACCGGAAAAAATGCCGGAAAAAGAAAAAGATATAATCTTTTCTGCGCAATAAGCGCAATAAATGAAACTTATTGTTTTTCTTAACTTTCTTAGTGTTTTCTTGTATTTATTTATTTATTTATTTATATATATATATATATATATATATATATATATATATATATATATATAATACACATACAAAGTTAAAAATGCAGAACACACGTGGAAAAAATTATTAAAGATTTATTAAAAAAGAAGATAAAAAAATAATTAGAAAATATAATTTTTAAAAATATTTTTTTTATTATTAAAAAAATAAAAAGCGGAAAACAAAATAATCAAATCATATAATATCGTCATCAGTTCACTCGCTTATATCCGCAAAAAAAGAATATATATATATAAAAAGTTAAAAATGTAGAAGACACATGGAAAAAAATTATTAAAGATTTATTAAAAAAGAAGATAAAAAAATAATTAGAAAATATAATTTTTAAAAATATTTTCTTTATTATTAAAAAAATAAAAAGCGGAAAACAAAATAATCAAATCATATAATATCGTCATTAGTTCACTCGCTTATATCCGCAAAAAAGAATATATATATATAAAAAGTTAAAAATGTAGAAGACACATGAAAAAAAATTATTAAAGATTTATTAAAAAAGAAGATAAAAAAATAATTAGAAAATATAATTTTTAAAAATATTTTTTTTATTATTAAAAAAATAAAAAGCGGAAAACAAAATAATCAAATCATATAATATCGTCATCAGTTCACTCGCTTATATCCGCAAAAAAAGAATATATATATATAAAAAGTTAAAAATGAAGAAGACACATGGAAAAAAATTATTAAAGATTTATTAAAAAAGAAGATAAAAAAATAATTAGAAAATATAATTTTTAAAAATATTTTTTTTATTATTAAAAAAATAAAAAGCGGAAAACAAAATAATCAAATCATATAATATCGTCATTAGTTCACTCGCTTATATCCGCAAAAAAGAATATATATATATAAAAAGTTAAAAATGTAGAAGACACATGGAAAAAAATTATTAAAGATTTATTAAAAAAGAAGATAAAAAAATAATTAGAAAATATAATTTTTAAAAATATTTTTTTTATTATTAAAAAAAGAAAAAGCGGAAAACAAAATAATCAAATCATATAATATCGTCATTAGTTCACTCGCTTATATCCGCAAAAAAGAATATATATATATAAAAAGTTAAAAATGTAGAAGACACATGGAAAAAAATTATTAAAGATTTATTAAAAAAGAAGATAAAAAAATAATTAGAAAATATAATTTTTAAAAATATTTTTTTTATTATTAAAAAAATAAAAAGCGGAATAACAAATAATCAAATCATATAATATCGTCATCAGTTCACTCGCTTATTTCCGCAAAAAAAGAATATATATATATAAAAAGTTAAAAATGTAGAAGACACATGGAAAAAAATTATTAAAGATTTATTAAAAAAGAAGATAAAAAAATAATTAGAAAATATAATTTTTAAAAATATTTTTTTTATTATTAAAAAAATAAAAAGCGGAAAACAAAATAATCAAATCATATAATATCGTCATTAGTTCACTCGCTTATATCCGCAAAAAAGAATATATATATATATAAAAAGTTAAAAATGTAGAAGACACATGGAAAAAAATTATTAAAGATTTATTAAAAAAGAAGATAAAAAAATAATTAGAAAATATAATTTTTAAAAATATTTTTTTTATTATTAAAAAAATAAAAAGCGGAAAACCAAATAATCAAATCATATAATATCGTCATTAGTTCACTCGCTTATATCCGCAAAAAAGAATATATATATATAAAAAGTTAAAAATGTAGAAGACACATGGAAAAAAATTATTAAAGATTTATTAAAAAAGAAGATAAAAAAATAATTAGAAAATATAATTTTTAAAAATATTTTTTTTATTATTAAAAAAATAAAAAGCGGAAAACAAAATAATCAAATCATATAATATCGTCATTAGTTCACTCGCTTATATCCGCAAAAAAGAATATATATATATAAAAAGTTAAAAATGTAGAAGACACATGGAAAAAAATTATTAAAGATTTATTAAAAAAGAAGATAAAAAAATAATTAGAAAATATAATTTTTAAAAATATTTTTTTTATTATTAAAAAAATAAAAAGCGGAAAACAAAATAATCAAATCATATAATATCGTCATTAGTTCACTCGCTTATATCCGCAAAAAAGAATATATATATATAAAAAGTTAAAAATGTAGAAGACACATGGAAAAGAATTATTAAAGATTTATTAAAAAAGAAGATAAAAAAATAATTAGAAAATATAATTTTTAAAAATATTTTTTTATTATTAAAAAAATAAAAAGCGGAATACAAAATAATCAAATCATATAATATCGTCATCAGTTCACTCGCTTATATCCGCAAAAAAAGAATATATATATATAAAAAGTTAAAAATGTAGAAGACACATGGAAAAAAATTATTAAAGATTTATTAAAAAAGAAGATAAAAAAATAATTAGAAAATATAATTTTTAAAAATATTTTTTTTATTATTAAAAAAATAAAAAGCGGAAAACCAAATAATCAAATCATATAATATCGTCATCAGTTCACTCGCTTATATCCGCAAAAAAGAATATATATATATAAAAAGTTAAAAATGTAGAAGACACATGGAAAAAAATTATTAAAGATTTATTAAAAAAGAAGATAAAAAAATAATTAGAAAATATAATTTTTAAAAATATTTTTTTTATTATTAAAAAAATAAAAAGCGGAAAACAAAATAATCAAATCATATAATATCGTCATTAGTTCACTCGCTTATATCCGCAAAAAAGAATATATATATATAAAAAGTTAAAAATGTAGAAGACACATGGAAAAAAATTATTAAAGATTTATTAAAAAAGAAGATAAAAAAATAATTAGAAAATATAATTTTTAAAAATATTTTTTTTATTATTAAAAAAATAAAAAGCGGAAAACAAAATAATCAAATCATATAATATCGTCATTAGTTCACTCGCTTATATCCGCAAAAAAGAATATATATATATAAAAAGTTAAAAATGTAGAAGACACATGGAAAAAAATTATTAAAGATTTATTAAAAAAGAAGATAAAAAAATAATTAGAAAATATAATTTTTAAAAATATTTTTTTATTATTAAAAAAATAAAAAGCCGAAAACAAAATAATCAAATCATGTAATATCGTCATCAGTTCACTCGCTTATATCCGTATAAAAGAATATATATATATATATATATATATATATATATATATATATATATATCAGTTAGAATTTATTTTTAAAAGACAACATTTTTCAAGTGGAGTTAAATTTTAAACATAAATGGAATGAAAACTTTTAATTGAGAAATGCATTAAATTCACCATGGATTGAAATGAATCACCTCATCTGTTTGTATAAACTTGAAGTCTCCGACTTTTTGACTTATAGCCAAATGCAACAATACACCATATTTCAATAGATATTTATCTTGCGTCTGGAAATTAGGCGTTATTATTACCCGAAATTCCTTACTTGTCTGACTTGAGCTGAGTTTTGCCATTTATCATTTTCCCCACAGCTCATTTTGTCTTTCCAAACGACTCTAGTATCGAATGCCAAAATATGACTCACATAGTATTTGAAACATCTATACAGTTTCATTATTTAACCAAGATTGGTTACCACTTCTCTCTTGTCTTTCCCTTTCAATCAATATGATTCTCAATATTGATATTGTGGTGCTTCTCTTAAGATAGATGAGTTCCCACTGGAAAATCGGAAGCTCATATAGGATGCAACAGCATGTAATAACTCTTCAGATATTAGTGCTTTAGTGGTCCAGAATGAAAGCTAAAAGTGAAATAAAACATCTTCAACTTATGCATTTGTTGTCGATTGATATAAATGTAACTGGTTTGATATTGGATTGAAAGAAGGAATGCAGTTGGTTTGATATTGGATTGAATACAATTGCTTTGATATTTTAATTTTAAAAAAAATTGAAATAAAAGCAATTGCTTTGATATTGGAATGAATGTGATTGGTATATTATGGGAACAAATGAAATTTATTTAATATTGGAATGAAAGAAATTTGCATGATATTGGAATGATTGCAATCAGTTTGAATATGAAAGGAATGCTATTGGTATAATATCCGAATGAATAAAATTTGCATGGTATCGGAAATAATGCAAATATGAATGTTACTGGTGTAATATGTGAAAGAATGAAATACGTTTTCTATTAGAATAAATAAAAAATTTTTAAGAAATACATTATTCTTTTTTTGAGAATCCCTGCTTTTAAAAATGTCAAATTCAATATTATCAATAATAATAAGAATTTGTCTGTGTTTGTATATGCCTCTCTCGTTCAACTCCAGAACCATTTATATTATCATCTTGAAATTCGGAAAATGAAAGAAAGATGCAGTTTTAGTACCGAGACATGAAAAACGTTCAAATATTTCAATTAGAATGTTCGGGTGACTCGTTAAAAATCGGATTATTTAATTAGTATACCAATTGGCTGCAGATGATTTTTTTCATATAATTTAAAAATAGCATTAACAATGTTTGCTATCTTATATCTCTTATTAATTTAAAAACCATTTTATAAGAGGTTCTTAGGGCCAGCATAGCCTGATTGGCAGGACACTGGCCCCAAGTGCGAGAGTTCGTGGATTCAATCCTAGTCTGGCAGAGGACTCCCAGAATAGTAAATGGTGTCTGATGCACGTTAAATCTGTCGAGTCGCAAAGTCTTTCATGTTTTATTAAAAAATCAATACATCTGGGGGTACTGATGAAGACGTTTACTTGTCTTCTGGATTGGTTCAAAATTACAAGGCTACGGAGTTGAAAATTATTTGTCCTAAACCCGAAATTTTGTCAGCTGTTTTACGACGGATATAATATGATATAATAACAGGTTCTTAATATGTTAAAAAAGGTTTTTATTTAATGTGCCAGGCAAACTAATTTCTCAACACGTGAACGTAGTAGTATAGAATGTCTACTAAACAAAATAAATATTTCTAAAGATATCTGAAACTGCGTGCTTATTATATCTATAGATATGCCTTAAAATATGTTTTTGAGTAACTAAATTCCTTGAAATCAATAGTAATTGAAAAAAGAAAATGTGTACTTAAAAGCAAATTATTGGAGAAAATAATACTAATTTGCTTAGGATAATTATGAAAAAAAAACAACGTGCTTTCATGACACCTATGGTGTCAATTTTGGTAACAGGCTTTAATTGAAATTAAACTGCAAAACCAAATTAATTGAGAAAAAAAAGTACTAATACGCATCGGGAAACGTGCAAATTACTGTGTTAATATTTTCGCCTATGATGGTTAATAAAATTCAACAGTAGCAGTAATAATATAAAAACGGTTTTAAAAAATAGTCATCGAAACATTGTTTGTATTTATGAATATTAAGATTCTTAGGTTAACTAACTTACAATTGTGTTTTATTGCATTGATTGAATTTAAAAAAAAAAAAATATTTGAATTCAATCCATCAGAAATTGAGTTTCAAATTTAAATATTTTTTAATCAAATATTCTGGGTATATTTAAAACAAATGTTAAAAGTTAAATTCATCGGAGGGTGAAAAAAATTATTGTATCAAAATTTTATCTTAGATTGGAATGGGGTTGATTAAAGTTGCTAGAATTTTGAGAAACGTTTCGGCAAAGAATTTAATTTTCCCTTTATTCAAAATTAAAATCAGTTCTACTTCCTTATAAAGTCCCATAAATTACAAATAGTTCAATTTAAGCAAAGGTACGCTTCTCAAGTCTAAAGAAAGGGGTACGGTTTTACTACACCAAGTAAAATTGAAATTAAATTGAACAGATGGTTCCGCTATTTCTAATACCGCTCTTGTAAGTAAAATATATAGTGGCCACAATTCGAATCGTTAAAGATATGAAAAAAGATTTTTAACTTAACTGAATAATATGTGTATAAACACACTTAAAATTTACCAACAATAATTATCAAAGATTTTTGCCAATTTATTCAATTTGTCATCAACATCATTAATCAAATTTGTCAAGAAATATATTGTTACTGTTTTGTTACTTTGTGTATTACACTTTTAAGTTTGGAATTTACAAGATACGTAGAATTCCGGGTGGTAGTACACAATTATAACATTAAGTTGTTATAATTGTACATGAATTAGAAGTGGTTGATTGTTTTGAACAAAGCCGGCAACATAAGCTTTACAACAGGTAAAAAATTAGTTATAAATTTGAGTTAGATTGACATGATAGATTTTTCTTACATATATTGAAGATTTTTTTTTAAATTTTAAGTTTGTTTTCTTATAGATTAATTTTAAATTTTTCTAAGATTAGTCAAACATACAAACTTTAAATGAAAGCATAATGATAAAAAAAAATTTAATGCTAGCTTATAAATTTCCTTTATCAGTAGGCAATACACTGAAGAAAAAATAAAGTCAAAACTACCAGAATATCGTCAAATTTTATGGTGTTTATAGCTCTATGGGAACACCAAAATCTCGTTAATTTCTAACAAAGCGCTTTGGTGATGATTTTGGTAAAATTATCATTAAAATATATTTGTTTTTTTACCACATAAATTATTTTTTTACCATAAGTTTGATAGCAAATGAGGTAAAATTTGGTAATGAGAGCATGGCATAACAAAATGCATGACATAAAATTAATTTATTCTATAATTTTACTTTTCAGTTTTGGAATTGTGTTATCGTGCTGGTGCCAACTGTTGGAAGAGTAACTAAAGTCCCTCGAATCAAATATATCGAATCAAATTGAATGCTTTTTTTAGGAAATTAAAAGAAAATTCCAGCTTGAAAATAAATAAATTGAAGTATGAAAGTTATTACTTTCCCTTTTTAAGATATTTTTACTGTGATAAATCCAGAGGAGATTAGGAAAGATCCAGCACTCTGATTTTTGACAATATGAATTCTCGGTAAACGGTTGCCATATGAAAGGAAAAAAAAAGAAATGTAAGGTTTGAATACCATATATTTTTTGTTTGATTAACCACAATTTAAGTTTTTTTTCTAACCAGAGTTACCAAACAGTACGATAATTTAACTAGAATTTTGGTCTTCGTGTAGCTATTAATTGAATACCTGCAAATGACGTCATCGGCGGTAAATCATGGAATTTGTTGTTTCAGAAGCCAATCAGGTTCGACCGGCGCATGTGACATCATGCACAGGTATCGAATTAAATTAGTTTTAAATCACAAGGCTAGACACAGTCACTTCACTTTATCTCGAGTTGCAAGTACCCAATTACGACATCTAATTTCAATACGAGTTAAATGACAGGGTAGTAAATGAGTTCCATTCAAACTTTTACTTTGAGAAATATGGAATGAATATTATTAATATTGATGTACATCAGGTAGGATATATTTATTTAGTTTCAATCTTCCCAAGTAGATCCTACTAAAATATAAGTATTTTCGCTATTTATCTAGAAGCAATAAATCGATACTTTAATTCCATCAGCTGATTTTTTTTTAAATGCAGTTTGTCTCTCACCCAAAATGATTCAGCTTCAGGAATACCCAATTTTATATCCCTTTGTCCACAAGATTAGTGGTTGAAAATATAGCTTTATTCCTTTACTTCCCCTCCTGGATTACCTTATATCGATTCCACTGAGAGTATCGATAGTATCGATTCTGAATTTGTTTCACTTAAGTGGATCATGGGAAATGGTAACTGGCAACGATTAGCTTCTAAAAGAGAGGAATCACCTGATGAATATGGATGAAGTAGATCCCGAGATTTGTTTTAGAACCCAGGACCCGCTTTCGAGATGGTATCTACTGCACCCAAGGGAATTTTACAGGGTAGAAAAAATTCCAGAAATGGTTTTGCAAAGCGAAAAGGAATGAATCAGTATTGAAATAAGGAGGGAAAAAAGATTTTAAAGTAAATCAGTAGTCTGGGATTTATCGAAGTCTACTTCAATAATAATCCCTTAAGGGACAAGGTAATGTAGGCGGTTCTATTTTTTCCATTTTGGTCTCATAGGTATGAGTTTGTATTTTTAGGCGAAATGAAATAATAAAATAAGCGGTAATTTTATACGAAATGAAATAACATTAGAAAAAATATGTTGTTAAATGCTTTGCAATATTGAGCTTTGTTCGATATAAATTGAGGTTCTTTCTCTGAGCGCAGTTTTTGAAAGAGACGGCTTCTTGAAACAGTTTGTGATTGACTCGGATTATTTAAACAAAATAAAGTAATACTGAAAGAAATCGTTGAAAAATATCTTACAATGTTTGACTTTGTGCTGTATAAATTGTAGAGTTTATTTTTATAAATATAGATTAGACAGTCATGACGTAGGGTAACAGTTTGAGATTGGTTAGGAACTAATGGTATATTTAAAAAAATAAATTCTTGCAATTTTTCTTGGTCTGGTATAGATAGTTGAGTTTCTTTCTCTAAGCGCTTATTTCGAAAAGTTACTGCTTTGGGTGACAAGTTTTGATTAACTAAGAGATAATTAATTTGAATCGATGAAATCTTAAAACAATAAAAGAAATTCCTCAGTATCAAAACTAATCGTGAATAATTTATCTTAAAATGAATCTTACGTTATTATATATCAAGTATTCAGTTTTTCTTAAATAAATTGTTGATTTTCTTGGTAAAAATTTATTTACCATAGAAAATTCTAAAAACGAACTTAGAGCTAAAATGCTATTTTTAAATTTCAAGACCTGGATGCACTGATCAATAATTTTCTAGTCTCTTTTTTGCCCGGACTATTTTGAAGCTTTTTGGGTCATTTTTTTTGGACATCGGTACTCTATTAAATTGCTTGACTGTAATTTTTAATGTTAAAGAAGAAGCTACAAGAACATTTAAAATTTTAAAAGTCTGAAAATAAAATTAAAGTTTTTGACATATAATTTTTTTACATGAGCTATTACATGTTTTCAGTGAAAAAGAAGAAGTGGCTAGTATTATATTTGTAATTATATTTGGATTTTCGAAGTGGATCTTCATATTGTATGCCTATTGAGAAAGTAATTTCCATTCCTTTCCATTCATAATTTCCATCAATTTCGGTATATGTCAGCGTAATCTATTAAGTATTGATTTTTGTTTAATGTATTGATTAGTAAAACTTGTTAATAATCATTTATAGGTAATGAACTGTTTATAGTAAAGCATTTGCAATTTTTTTCAATGATCGTTAATTTTACCTTTCAAATACATTATGTTTAATCTACTCATTATGTATTGCATAAGATTGATATTTCAAATCAATTCAAAATAAGATTCAATATTTTTATAAATTTGAACCATTTCCTCTCTAAAAACTACAAAAAAGTACTTTTCCTAACTTTGTTTGGGAAAACAATAACCAGTTTAAACTATAAAGCAACCAGATTTTAGCCTTTTTAATCGATTCAAAATAATTAAAAAAAGAAATATCACCTGGAATTTTTCATTCAAAAATAAGTCAATAAAAATAACATACTGTTAGCCAACAAATTAGAAGCAGAATTCATCAATCAATATTTATTTCCATTTATTCTATTTTTTAATTGTTTTCAATTCTTATTCGAAACAATTGCTGTTGCTGACATTGTTCAAAAGAATGAATTGAAAAGAAGAAGTCTTTGTAAAAGAAAAATTTCAAATTACTTCAGAAACAAATTAGAAGAAAAATAATGACTAGCTAAGTATTTTGCTGAAGTAAAGAATAAATAAATAAATTTGAATTTAATTCATCAAAGATATCAATTTAATGTAGGACATTTTTTTCGTCTTTTATTATTTTAATTGAAATAAAGTAGACTGATATAAACACATTTTCTTTTCATACATTTTATTTAATTTAAATTCTAGGAATTTAATTTTTAAGATTATAAGAAATATTATAATTTTTTATAAATTTTTAAAGGTTTCAGAACTTTAACGAAAGAACTTCATTTAGAAAGCAAATTTTTTAGTTAGTGTTTAAGCTTATTAAGAAAGGCATATTTTTTCTTTATTCTGTAAGTTATAACTTCATGACTTTAAAGTACTTTATAGACTTCCTAATTATAAACAAAATAAAAACAATTTCTTTGCAATAATAATAATTGCTTGAAACAAATACATGAAAGAGTAAAGTTTTGTCTTAAATTTGGATTTCTTTTAGTACTGCGCTATAAGATTTGCACACATTTATTTTTATTTACGAACACTGTTAAAGAGAATAGAATCGGAACAAGAATTACTTTTTTAAATTGAAAGGGGCTCATTCAGAACATCTTAATCATTTAATCTAGATTATTTTGAAATGTGCAGCTCTAGTTATTTTTTATCAGATTATTGGTGGATTGAATGTTACGAATTTCTAAACAAATTAATTTTATTATGGATAATATAAAAATTAAAATTTACACAGTATTTAAGTATTTCAAAAGAGATCATTGGAGTGCAAAACTCAAAGCTTTTTGAATTAAGGTGATTTATCCCAAATAATTTGAAATCGGAATATTTTTCAACAACGTTCAAATAATTAAAATAATGAAAATTTTAATTGCATTACTTCACTGAGAAAAAAAGCATGATCAAAACTACCAGAATGTGGAAAAATTGGCCGTATTTCTGGCTCTATTGGAACAAAAAAAGCTCGGTAATTTTTACCGACGCAATCTGATAATAATTTAGGTACCATTAACAATAAAATATAGCGTTTTTATATGTCATAAAATTTTTTAAATGTGAAAAAAGTTGGTAATTTTTTCATAATCATTTAGAGCATGGCATTAAAACCATTTAGCTTTTTTTAAGACTGAAAATATTATTCTTTAATTCTAACAATTTATATTTATAATGATATTCCAAACTTTTGAAATGACTAATTTTGCAATATTTCTTTAGTTTTTATCTCTTCCTCTGCTGAATATTATCTAAAATACGCATATTTACAATTTCAGTACATTAACTTTCATATATTTTCATTTCCTTTTAATTAAAATGGAAAATGATTATGAAAAAAATAAACTCTTAAGGAATGAGCATCACTTTATTAATGGGATTGGTTAAAAATTAAACCTATTCTTGCTTTTTTATCTTTTAAAGAGACATTTTAATTTTTGGCTAATAATAATAATTTCGAAATTTCCATAATATGTGCCTTCCTTTACCGCAAAAAATGGATCAATTTTACACTTTTCTAGTTCTTTTCTAAATGTTTTTTAAACTTATTTTGCAAAATAATTCATTTTAAAAATTGGGTTCTTTTTCTTTTCTTCTGCAAATAAATATGTCCCTCAAAATCTATTTAAAGAGCCAGTAATCGAAAGTGTGTACGCAGATAATTTATTTAATTTCTACATAAAATTGTTGATTTATAAATAGTTGACATAACTATTCCTTTTCTTAGCCTCATACAAATATGCCTCCCAATTTACAAAACCTTAGATGAAAAATATTTTAGTCACACTTTCAATGTAATATTTTTTTAGATGCGAAATAGAGAAAGAGCTGATGTTAATTGTTATGCCTAAATTATTCTATCTAATTATTGAGATTAATTTCGGCATAGAACTTAGATATACACCGAAGTGCTATTAAATTATGACCACCCTCCATCTATAACAATGGGCTTTCCCAGGTTTTCATGGTTTCTCGCACAGGAACAATGTTTTCATGGGGCACATTAGGACCCATAATCCTCCTAGAACAATCCCTGACGTCTGTAAGCTACTTGAACATAGTTGCAGGCCAGGTTCACCCATTCATGGCAACAGTTTTTCCTGTGGGGGATGGTGTTTACCAACAGGATAATGCACCATGTCATAAGTGTCGAATCGTCGAGGAACATTCCAGTGACTTTCAAGTCATGTCTTGGCCCCCAAATTCACAGGATCTTAATCCAATAGAGCATTTGTGATCCTACTTGGAAAACCAATTTCGTGCTGCCACGCTACCCCCTCGCAATGTGAGAGAATTGCAGGACCAGTTGGTGAGCACTTGGTACCAGATACCTCAGACTACATATCAGCACCTTGTGGAATCAATGCCGTGTCGGGTGCTAGCAGTTTTGAGGGCTAAAGGTGGTCCTACATGTTATTAGCAAGGTGGTCATAATGTAATGGCTATAAATCGTTGGTATCATTATTTATTTTCTTAAACCATATAAATATGTCTCACTATTTTCTAAATTTAATGTTAAAAACTATTTTAGCCCAATTTTCAAGTTTACTATTTTTGTTTTGCTTTAGTTTTAGATTCATAATAGGGATATTAATTATTCTATCTAAATATCTATCTCACAATTTGGATTCATTTAATTTAGAGTCATAAAAAGTGTTTAAAGGCCCACCTTAATACTTGATGCATTT
Organism: Parasteatoda tepidariorum; assembly: GCF_982258835.1. Taxonomy (NCBI): domain Eukaryota; kingdom Metazoa; phylum Arthropoda; class Arachnida; order Araneae; family Theridiidae; genus Parasteatoda; species Parasteatoda tepidariorum. Next base: position 83,696,063 of record NC_141762.1, read on the forward strand.
TGAGATTTTATACTTAAAAGTTTTATTAATTTTAGATTATAAATGGAAGCAAAGAAAAAAGAAATCTTCCTATCAGTTTTCCTCTACTGATTAGCATAAATTTTTAGATTAAATTCCATTGTGGAACAAAAGAGTATTTTTGCTGCCCACGTTAAAGTATTTAGAATGTATTTACTTAAGTTAAATTTTTCTAAATCTTAGATTCCAACAAAGATTAAGAAAAACAGAATTAATTTTATCAATATTCTTATTTTTTATGTAGAATAATTTTGTCTAATTCTTTATGGAAAGAAAGTGCTTTTTTACCCACTCTAAAGCATAATGCATTTTGAGGTTTGTTTGTTAAATTCATTAGTTTGTTTTTATTCTATATTTTAATTCGAAATTGATTTCACCGCTATTCCTTTTTAATCTCATACAATTTGTATCATTAAATTTTAAATCAGAAAAAGTGCTTAATGGCCTTATCTAAAACGTAATGTATTTTCAAACTGTTTACGTACTGGAATTTATTTATTTCATTTCACTTCAAAACAGAAATTCAGAAAAAAGAATTTTTACATCATTATTCTTTTTTATACTTCTATTATCTTTTTCTTTTCTTTTTATGAATCAAAGGCTAAAAAAGAGTGTTTGACGCGCTCTTGTAAGCGTAATGAATTTTTCGATTGTTTACTCAATTCAGGAGTCATCTTCATTTTCGATTCTAAATAGAAATACAGGAAACACCCCCTTACTATCACTTCCATTAAATTAATCACCTATAAAGTCTCTTAGCTCTCTTCTATTCCAATTACATGCAAATTACTTTGAGCAAAACCAGAGAAAGTTAATCAGTCGAACGAGCTGTCATGCTTCTTTTTCGAAATTTCGAGAAGAAACTTATCCGGCAAACGCTCTTAACTAATTTATACAAACGAGAACATGGCGTTGCCCTAATTCTTTTCCGGTACACATAATCGCACCTGACAACCTCTAACGAACTCTAGAACCTCATTGTATGCCAATTAATTACCCGATGGCTGATTTTTTTTTATCAGTGCGCCAAGGTAATACGTTAAAGGCTGAATTATCTATGCTAATGTCCACTTATTAATGACGTTAATTTCGACATCATAATGCATAGACTAGTGACAGCCGCTCAAGAAGACTACCAAAAGTTCACCATAGTCTTACCAGATGTTTGGATCCTTAATCCGCACTTAGATATGCAAAAGGTTCACATCAAGGATTAAAGGATTATTTTAAGTACTGGACAGTTCTCAGGGAGTTTCTCGGCTATAAGAAATTTTATTGCTTTTGGTATTGATTATGATACTCTTTAAATTCAATTTTGTATTCTATGTTTGGATTTTGAAATAAAAAAAATTATAATTTTTCTAAATTAAATTATAATTTTGTACATTGTATTTGTTTTTGTTACAAAATATGATTTGCAAAAGCAAGAAGAAAACACATAATCTATAATCTAGTAATTCGTTTTTGTTAGATTGAATTTTAAACAGTTATTGAAATCAATAAATGCGTTTTTTTATAGCCTTAGTCTGCATTTTATTTGTAATTAAAAAAAAGTTGGGAACACTTTCTCTGAGCTTTTTGAACTTTTATTGCTTTTAGTCTTAGGCATTGATTATGATACTCTTTAAATTCAGTTTTGTATTCTATGTTTGGATTTTGAAATAAAAAAATTATAATTCTTCTAAATTAAATTATAATTTTGTACATTGTATTTGTTTTTGTTACAAAATATGATTTGCAAAAGCTAGAAGAAAACACATACTCTATAATCTAGTAATTCAAGATTATTAGATTGAATTTTAAATAGTTATTGAAATCAATAAATGCGTTTTTATAGCCTAAGTCTGCATTTTAATTATAATTAAAAAAATTAGGAACACTCTCTCTGGGCTATATGAACTTTTATTGCTTTTAGTCTTAGGCATTGATTATGATACTATTTTAATTCACAAAAAGATAATAACTGCTCTAAAATTAAAACATGATTTCATGTATTATGTGAAAGTATTTGTTTTTGCTTAGATTTTTGTCAAAAGATCTTATTGTCTGCAAAGAAGAAAATACACGCTCTATATTCTAAAAACATCTGAGTCTCAGATTGAATTTTAGATTGTTAGTGAAATCAATAACTATGTTTTATTTCATTGGAAGTAACATTTTAATTTTAATTAAAAAAATTAGAGACTCATGGAGTTTCTTGGCTATAAGAATTTTTCTTGGTTTTAGTCTTTGGCATTGGTAATGATACTCTCTTCATTACACTTTGTTTTCTACGTTTTCTTTTGAAAATAAAAATTAAAAAAATATTTATTCTAAAATTAATTTATAAGTTTGCATATTATGTGAAAGTATTTGTTTGTGTTTATATTTATGTTCTGAGACATTATTGCCTAAGAATAAAAACAAAGCACTTACTTCATAATATAGAGTGAGTGTTTTATTTATTGTTAGTTTGGAATAGATAACTCATGGATCTTACCCATAAACTTCAATGTTTAGACAGCAGTTTTAAGTCCTTTATTCCAGTCTGAACTCGAAAAATGTTGCATAAAATTAATAGGAATTTGTGAGAAAATAAAAATAAAATTTTAGTAATAAAATTTCGATTGCATCAGTGAGCCCCAGATTACACTCAATACCTACTATACCCTCTAGATTTAATTAGTAAATATCATTAAAAATGAAGCTATATATTATTATAATACCTGCATATTTAAAAAAAGCATAATTGAAAAAAAAATGTAGGGCCGTTTCTTTATTCATGTGAAATTTTTATCTGCATATTTTTTTCCAACTTATTACCCTGATTGTTTCAATTTGCATGCTCGAGAAATATCTAAAGTGCCATAGTTTATGTCTAAATTTTAAAGTCACATTAGTTAGTTTATGACTGTTCATGTCATGCTTGCGACTGTGCACTCACTAGATATTTCAGGCCCTCATTGCCTTTGCTGAAAGAAATTCCATATGTTAGGGGACAACATATTTACTTATTAATGTATTATATAATACTAGCTAAAAGCCTGTTATTCGTACGGGAAAAAGAATAGTTATTTATCAATGCTACAAAATTATGCCTAGAGCTGCAAGACATATACTGTCTCAACTAATTAAGCTAAAATAATTCATTTTTTTTAAACCAATTCATTATTTGTTATTTTTTCCAGTAGTTTTTCGTCATTAGATTAAGCAAAACACTTTTTTAGTAGTTCATGCAATCAAGATAAAATTGTATTATATAATAAGTGATATTAAGCTGATTCATGATAGTCAAAATTTACTACAATCAAGAAATTTTCTTTCGTACTTAGATCTATCATGGGGCTGTAAAAAAACTCTCACCTCCGTATCTACAGTCGGTAAAAAAAGTATTGGCACATCAATATAGTTTCAAATATTTAAGCAACGAAAAGTTCTAACTTTACCAATTAAACTATATTACACTCAATTTTCAAATGAAAACTAAATCACAAAATATAAAATTCCCGTCATTGTTAACAAAATATTTCCATAGAAGAAACGCATTTTATTTTACAAAAAAAATATTGGCACACTCGAATTGCATTACTACCACTACAGATAAAAGAAGAATAAAACCTTATATTCACTTACTGAAACCGATTCATAACTTGTACTAAGACTAGAGTATTAAGTTACGTTCAGTGTTATTTTGAATTTCTCTATTCATTAAGTATGAGTCCGAAGAAGTGTGAAATTCCAGGCTCCACTCGAGAAAAGATAATATGTCTCCGTGAGTTAGGAAAAGTTATCGGGATATTGGAAAAAAGTTAAAATTGAGCTTTTCAACAGTTCGTTCCATTATTAAAAAAGTGGAAGAAACAGGACCCACGAAAAATAAACCCCGATCTGGTCGCCCAGTCAAAGTAAATGACAGGGAAAGGAGGCATGTTGTTAAAATAGCCCTAAGAAATCCAACTCAAAGTGCTCGAAATTTAGCCAACGACTTTGCGTCAACTTCTGGCAAGTCAGTGACGCCACAAACTATTAGAAATGTTCTCCATATGAGTGGTCTTCGGGGTAGGAGGCCAAGGAAGAAACCTTTTATTAGCGAGGTTAATAGGAAAAAGAGACTAGAGTTTGCTCTGACCTATCGAAGTAAGCCAATGGAGTTTTGGAAGCAAGTTATTTTTTCTGATGAGAGTAAGTTTGAAATATTTCGGCCAAAAAGCATTTTAACTGTTTGGAGGAAAAAAGGTACTGCTCTTGATCAGAAAAATATCTTGTCAACAATTAAGCATGGTGGGGGAAATGTGATGGTTTGGGGCTGTATGGCGCATAATGGGGTTGGAAATTTGGAAGTTATTAATGGTAGGATGACAGCTTTATCGTATATAGAGGTTTTGCGCCGTAACTTGAAAAGCAGTGCTAGAAAAGTAGGCCTCCAAGACACCTATATATTCCAGCAAGATAATGATCCTCAACATTCCGCGAATGTAACAAGGGAATGGTTGCTTTATAATGCACCAAGAAGGCTACGCACTCCCCCCCAATCTCCTGATCTGAACCCGATCGAACATCTTTGGCACCATCTGGATCAAGAAGTAAGGAATAACCACATTACGGGAAGTTATTCTTTAGAATCTACATTGATTCATTCCTGGAATAATATTTCCTCAGATATTACCAAAAAGTTAGTAGAATCTATGCCACGAAGATTAGAAGCAGTCATTAAGGCCAATGGATTGCATACAAGATATTAAAAGGCAAATCACCGATAATGAAAAATGTTTTTATTTGTTTCACTAAGTGTGCTAATACTTTTTTTGCAAAAATATAATAATGTTTTTTTGTTTTAAAATCTGTAAAAGCAAGTGTGCTTTTTATTTTCACTTACTTTTGTTTTTACTATAATAAAGGTAAAGAAAATCCTAGTTTGGATTAGTTTAATTATTTTATCTAGCAAGAATTTTAAATTAGCTTAGTGTGCTAATACTTTTTTTGTCAACTGTATATCAAAACTGCTTAGAATTGATTCAGTTTCAATAGATAACAAATATAATTTGTATCTATATTACTGTATTTAAGACTTACTAAAATGCACCAATAACCATTTTACCAGTAGTTTCTGTTATCAAAATCAATTAAGCAGCATTGGTGACAATATTGGTATTGTGAATTTTTAAATTTATGCTAAAATTAATCCTTCCATAATTTTGATATATCATGCAGATATTTTTTTAATTATAACTAGTAGGGCTTATTATGAAATTTCAATATGTGGCATTGGCGTCATAATGCATGACGATGTTTCTGTATGGCCTTTTTTGAATTTCATCTAAAAGATTCAATACTATTTTTCGATAATTCTGCTTTTCAGTACGTAACTATTTTGTTTTCAACTAAGATTGGTTTTAAATAATTTAGTTTAACATAAACGTTACTTTAAATCATAACTATTAACAAAATAAACACGTGGCTTAGAAAAATTTCAAAAATTAATTCTGTGGTATATTACAGTTAAGCGATCATGCCAATCATTGAGTTAATCTGACATGTATTAAAATAGTTAAATATTAAAGAACATGTGGCAATCTCATTATTTATTATTGAGAGATATAAGTTAGAAAACATCGACCATGTTATTGCTTAAATATTTGAAAAACTAAAAGTAGAATCAACTACTGTTTTATTTATAACATATACGTCTGCTAAACCATTGTGAAAATACTATATTTCAAATGACACACCCGAGTAATGCAATTGAAATTTTTGAACGAATTTTAAGATTGGAAGTCACCATTCAAATTTCAGAATGATAGAAAATATAGTTCTAAAATTGTAAGAGAGGGAGAGAGGGGCATGCGCACCCACTCACAGACTTATTTTTTATTTTATTATTATAGATAATTCACATCATAGCAATTATAAATTTATATTAATATGTAGAAATAAATGCTCAATTTTTGAAATTATGTATTTAAATTAAAGTGTTAGATTAAACTATCAAAGATGAAATAGATAAAAAGGAAAAGCGTTTTCATTTGTTTTGCTCATACCAGATACCAGATAATACCATAATACCAGATGCGTAAAAAGATACAAGTGCAGATTTGTACTTTTTGTACATAAAACCCTTATAATTTCAAAAAGATTAGCCAGTTCGTCTCAGGATTTGTATCGTGTAATTCAACTTCATAAAATATATCGAAACAATGTCTCACTTGTTTATTTTATTAAGAAAAAAAATCAGTTCTCTCCCTCAAATCGCCTTAATTTCCCACTAAAAGAGGGAATCGTATAGATGAGACAAGAAGAGTTATGTGTTAAATTTTATAATCACATAACAAACCTTTATGTTAAAAACTATCTTGGGTATTAAATTTTCTGAATAAAAAATATTTCTCCTGAAAGCAATAAATACTAGAATAATAATAAATATCATATTAATAACTCATAATAATGCGATTCATAACTAAGAACAGTTCGTAATAGATTATGTTATATTAATGTATTTATACAATGGAACAGAATTTTTTTTTATTATTTATTTAGGTATCATTTTAAGTAAAGAAGTTTCATAATAAATTTTAACGTGTTATTGTATATTTTGTGTATGTTTGCCTTGTAATATGTTTGATTAACGGATATTTGAAAAGTTACAATGATATTTAATTTGTTAAATAAGGAATGTAACAAAAAAAGTTTTTATTGTCAAAATAACGATTTTTTTTCATTTTCCTTCACGTTGTGCTCCGTTTGCTATCCGTAAACTGTTAAAGGAATCTGTTAAATTTACGAAAAACAAACTGTCATTTGGTTTGCCAGTAAAAAAACGTTCATTTCATGGGAAAATTAAAATTATTTAAAATCACACGCTTGTTTTTATGCAAATAAGTACTGTTTTTCTAGCCAATAAGCTCCATCATTTTTACAAACGATATTTTTACTGTAACAAACAAATTCTGTTATTTTAACAAACAAAATCTGTTGTTTTAATGAAAAATCTCTTTCATTTTAACAAATAAAATTATGAAATAACTGACTCAGAATTTTGGTCGGTAAAGACGTGCACAGCTTCGTAATACCAGTCGACGCTGTGCTTCGAACCTCTGATATCTCACACGATGACTTTGTCCTCAGAGTTACTTCACCTCTAAGCGTCCCAGTGTAAAGAAAACTGTTTTTATCTTAAATATATGGGGACCGAGCAAAGTAAAAATGTCTAGCATCATGACGTACCAAAAAGTTATATCTGAAGAAATATGGATCAAGTAATATGTATCCATTAGTAATATTGACAATAAAATAAAATCGTAGTTCTATTTATAATATGTTAAAAACCATAAAACAATTACTGAAAAATTAGAGCAAATATGAAAAATAATCGTCAATTGAAATTAAATAAAAAAATACTAAGTTATCGTAAAGTAAGCAAAACTACAAGACTTAAACTTGAATTTGAATTGCCGGTTTCAATCAATTTAGGATGAAAAACAGAGAAAAACCGTCTCATGAACGGAAAACCAAATCAACAAAACAGCTTTAAACCGTAAAATATACAGAGAAAGCCTGTAAAAAGTATGGGAATTTTTACGCTGTATTTTTTTCTCAGATACAATTAGTAAACCCTGCAATACTATTTAATAAATAGTATTTCCACAAAAATCGTGTTTCTAGATAATTTTTTTTTTATACTTACATATGTATATTTATATTTTTGTATAAAAATCTAAACTAATTTGTAAAGCAATATTACATAATTAAAATAATTTCACGTTCATTAAACATAACGTTTTAAGTGATTTTTAAATGAAAAGATAGATTTTCAAATTTTAATTGCAAATAATTGAAGTTATTATTGAAGCCCAACAACAATTATTTTTCATGCATAATTAGTCAATTAAGAAGTTTGTTCTAAATAATAATGTTGATATTTTAAAGTCTAAATAAGTTTCTTAAATAGTTCCTCTCTTTTGAGAATATATTCTTGCATGCAAAATATATTAATGTTGGAAATATTATTTTTGAATATTTTTTTAAATCTTTTTCTCTGCTCAAAATAAGGAAATTTTACAAAAAAAAATACTTCAAGTTCATATTTCTTGTGGAGCTTTTAAAGATACTTCCTCTCGAAATTGACAAGTTGTTTCCTTGCCTATCAGAAGTGAGTTCATTATTGAAAATGTTAAAATTGTTATTTATTTTTGCAGTTACATTAACAAGGCTGACAAGACAACGCTTCGGCATTCTTACGAAGTTCAGTGTTATGGGAGAACTTATAGCATTTTAAAGTTGAACCAACCTGTCTCTCTATCAAAAGAAAAAAATTCTACTCAATCTTATGAAGTAAAGCGAGCGCTTGAAAACTATTCTTTTTATTAATATGATGCCCATACACCAAATGCCTAATAGTGTCGAAGAAATATTAAAACTAACTTAAATAGGACAGTTAATGTCAAAATAAGATAATAACTTTTCAAATTTAGTTAATTAAAATTTTTATTTTTCTTCACAATTACATTAGCAATATTGATTGACAGCACATCTATATACTTACGACCTGCACTGTTATTGGAGAACTTATAAGATTTTAAATTTAAATCAGATTGTTTCTCTATCTGTAAAATAAATAAATTAATTAATAGAAAAAATTCTACTCAGTTTATGAAGTGTAGGGGAAACATGAAAGCGCCTCTTCTTATTAAAATAATATGCATAATCAAATACCTAATATTGTCGGGGAAATTATAAAACTAACAGGAAAATTATGAACTAATTATAAAACTGTCAAAATATAATCACTTTTTAAATTAAAATTGTTATTTTTCTTCACAATTACATTAACAAGACTGCCAAGACATCATATCGATATACTTACGATGTTCAGTGTTATGAGAGAGCTTAAAACTGCTTGTTTTTTTATCGCAGTGAAACAACTTCAAGTCAGTTTCATAAAGTAAGGAAAGCACATAAAATATTATTATTATTAAAATGTTATGAATAAGCCGGTAGTTGGGGATATTAAAAAAAAACTAATTTAAAGTGGTCAATAATATCAAAATAGAAAAACTACTTTTCAAATTTGATTTATTTCTGCACTTGAAACGCATCAATTTTATTCAAAAGCAGAAATAGACATAACGTTATCGATTACAAATAATCACATTCTAAGATTACAACTTCAATATTTTTTTTTCTGCAAATAAATTTCAAATACGCAAGTAATAAAGAACTGATGACGTATCTGTCGCATTTTATTAATAGCATTGTAAATAATATTTCATTTTTATAAGATTTTATCAAAGAATATATGAAAACTTTGTTAATTACAGTGTAATTTTTCAGACGAGGTTTTTTAGTTATTTTACTTGAAAGTTACTTTTTGAAGTATGATAATTTTCAATATAAACCTCTCCTAAAACTTTTAATGCATAAAATTTATTAAAATGCTTGAATTCCTTTTATCATAATGGACAATATTCAAGAATGAAAAATTATTGAATAACTAAGGAAAATAAACAATATACTATGAAGTAATGAAAATAGAATAAGAATAATAAATTCAATGAAGACCTCTTTATAACATCTCCGTGATGTAGAAAAAATAGTTATTCTTTTTAAAGGCTTATTATTAAGAAGCTAAAATCCTACTTTGGTAGATAATGATTATTTTAATTACCATAATTTTTATTAGTCCTAATACTCTTTCCATTATTTTTCTTAACAATTAAAATCTGACTTACCAAGAGTTTCAAAGGTTAGGTAAAAATTGTCATTGCATTAATTAAATATACTGTACTTAAACGTTTTTTTTCGGAATGCACTCATTTTCTTCTGCATGTCTAAACCTAATTAATGCTTCAAATTAATGAATGACTAATTTTCTAAAGGATTAGTAAAAGAAAAGATCAAATATATGTATCTGATGAATTTATTCATGCAATGAACGTTATGTTGAATTGAGCAATAACTAAAGATAATTAGTATACCTAATTTGTTAAAGAAAAATAATTTTCCGATGTTTTAATTATCACGATGAAAAGAATTATTCTTCTTCCTGTATTGTCTTAAATAAACAGGGTAAGTCACTGAAATAGTATTTTTCTTCCTGGAGATTAAGGATAGCAAATTTTAAGGAAAATACCATCTGGTATGACGACCAACATATGTGTGCTTCAGGAAATAAAACATATTTACAGAACGTCAATAATGGTTTAAAGTAACGTGTAAAAAAAGTCATTCTCAATTAACATATGAGGCGAAGTCTTGGCGTGAAAAATTTAAAAACTATAATTAAAGTTGAGATTACGTGTTAAGGTTCCTTATGCTGACCAGTAACAGACTCTATCATGCAAAGAATGCATTGGAAAGGATGATAGAAAAAAGCGCAATTAACCTTCAAGTGCTTAGTAGCAAAACTTAAAAAGAGAATGAGTTAATTATTCTCTTCACTTATAATGCATATTTTTCTGCAAGATGTGCTTAGGTTAATTACAGTTTCATCGAATATTCATTTCACTAAGGGAGTAATGGTTATCTATGCAAAAATGTTTGGGTTATTTTTTATACATATATTAAGCTCTCATGGAATGTTTCTTTTTGGTATTTTCTTAGAAAAATATTACTTGATAAATACAGTGGAGTCTTCTTACAACAAAGACTATTTATATTGAATTTCTTTCTACAATGAAATTTTTAAATAAAGCTTTTTAAAATAATCAAAATTGTTGCCCGATAACAGATTGGGAGAGAAATATCTTTTTTTCATTTTCTATAATTTTGAATACAGGTTAAAAATTACACCATAATCAACAACTTATACCATGCTTACTCCCTTTCCTGTGGCTTTATTTTTCAATATAGAGAAGTTTATGTATTTAAAAGTTCATGCCTTTAAAATAAAAAATAAAAGTTATATTCAGTATCCGTTGGCATAGTGATATTGATTGTAATAGATTGATTAACTTAATCAACTTCTGATCACATTAAATTACCTAAACCAATAATTTTCTCCTGTATGTATCCCTTTTGGTGGCCTGTAAAGGTATTTGGGAAGAAAATTTTCCCCTAAGGAATGGTAAATAGGTGCTGTGGTAATGACTCTTTTACCTTATGTAATACGGATCAGTGCTACTTATTGTTTTTTGCAGAAATGATACTCTGTAGTATTATTTCACAGCAAATTCATATTATAAAGAATCAATTGATAAACTGGATTCAATCCTCCTCTACTTAATAAGTTACGAAGTTTGGTATGAAAAAAAAAGCAGATCCATTGTTACAATTTACTAATACGGATGGACATTTTCCTTTATTTTTTTTATTTATTATGATAGTTCACAAGCAGAAAATTTTAAAATGATTACATTTGTTTAAAATTGAAGTCACTTCAATCCTGAATTTGTGTCATTTTCATGAGGCGGCCTTTGTCAAATGCTGAAACTAAACATCGTTTCTTAAATTGGAGAAATGATTTTCTGTGTGGATTAATGATTCCTACATTTTCATCTCTTTAATTTCTAGTAATGACTTGATTTCATTTTTGAAATTTATATAGGTTTTGATTCAACCATATCTCTTGCAAAAAATTATGCGATATTTTACATAAAAAATATGTATGCCTAAGCAAATTCCGAGAAACCTACTTAATTTAAACCTAACTAAATATTATGCTGATATCGGATATTGTTTTTCAATTTATCGCAATAAAACTTGTTTGCATTTTGCTTAAAAGTTTATATGAATGACAATCGCGTAAGAAGTACAATTTCAAAACAATCACATCTGATTCACGTGACTTAGTGTACGCACCAAACAATTTTCCTATTTAAACCATCCCATGCAGCTTCGATGAGATAAGGATTTCGAGTTTACAAGCAAAAACGTTTAATATCTTCTGTTGTACTATCTGTCAATCACGAGATAAACCAACTTTTACAAAACTGGCTTTAAAGATCACTTAAGCAATCATGTTCTTTTGAAATTTTTGATCATATTTTGCATTTTATATTTACTATTTAGTTTTAGTCTCGTTATTTCAAAAAATATTCTGATTAAGTAATTAAAATATTTGAATCATTCCAGAAATATTAGAATAAGTTTTTGAAGTGATACTTCTTATGCGACTTCCAACAAGGTTGCGTTAAACGTTTAACGCTACATTCTTATTGGCCGGGAAATCACGTGGTAGGATCCAGTTTTCCCTCATTCATTTCCATATAGTTTTGGTTCTCACTAGCATAAAAATAATAAAAGTATTGTTTTTCTATAAATATATTTTTAGTTTGATTTGATACACATATAATTTAGTAGAATAGTATTTTTTATTTTCAAATTTAGTGTATAACAATTGCAAAAAATGAGTGAAAACAATCCAACGGACATTGCGACGGATTTAAGGTTATGTGAAGGTACGTCTCTTGTGAATATCAATTGATTTTTAGGTTTTCTCTTTTGAAATTACATTATGACGCATTCACATGCATTATTAATACAAATACATTTTCCATGGCGAGACGATGAGGCAACCACAAGCTCTTCCACTGGTTCAAGGGGTCCACGAGGGAAAAATGCACAATATTACCGTTATTACAGAGCACGGAAGCGAGCGGAGTAGGAAAAAGAGTCGTTGAGTAGAACTAGTGATCCATCTACGACTGCTGTTTCTTCTACAATTAACGCCTCAGGTTACGAAGTTTAACTTCTTCCGCGAGGAGGGACTCCACGTACTATTTTTTTTTATAATATATGATTTTAATTTAAGCAATGAATTTGGCACAAATAAGGGCTTTTTTTAGACAAAAATAGATTTATTTAACATTATTTGATCATTTGTTCGATTAAAATTTGATTTATATATCATTAATACTAACATGGTTAAATAGGAAAATATATTAGGGTCCATAATAAGCTTTTCCAACTTCAAATTACCTGCATTTCTAGCTCATTTTTCATTTATTTAGTGCACTATTTATGCACTGAAATGTAACATTTCGTGTTATCCAAATCTAAAGGAAACGCTTGTTTAATTACCATTGCATTGTTTCATTTAAATAATGATTCTAAAATTGCTGCAGAAATGCTAATTTATAGAGTAAACTAGAGGCGACATTTATCATATGCTTTGCAAACATTCGACCATTAAGTAAATGATAATTATTTTGAAAGTCAAAATAATTTAGGTATACAACTTTTCAAAACATTCATGGTGATAATGGTCCTATTAAAAACAGATTATTTGTTTTACAATGCAGAAAATAATGTTTTAGGTAGAAATTAAATTTGGCTATTGCATGAACTATATATTTTTATTCAAAAGGCTTTATAGAAATATTGTATCACTTATTTTAATTTGTTCTCAAGAGATTGTTATAACTATTTAAAATTTAAAGAGAGTTATATGAACAAGCTAAATTATTTACGTGCGGTTATTTCTAAATATTAAATATTAATACCTTAAAAGCCTTGGAAATAATTTGTACCTATGAAATGATAAAACGTAATCATCCAACGGTGAAATACTTGCTTGTATGTTTAAATATGCTTTAACGTTTGTCAAACCAAACACTTTACAAAATTTTGGAAAAAAAAATTACTTTTTTTATACGTTTTTGATAAATTTTTTAACGTCGCGACTTTTCAGTGTTTCAGAGATATTTTTAGACGTATAATCTTACTGGTACAGTAGTTAAATTTTTAAAAAAGGGTTTCATCGGAAGAACTAATGTCCGAGACATTTTTCGAGAAAAAGCTTTTTTTTCGTTATTGCAAGATATGTCTTTTCTACTCTCTTTAGTATGTCTCCCCATTTTGAAGAAAAATAAAGGGTGAGTAGATGGTGAGAATTGAATTTTTTCTAAGCAGACAATATTGTTAGAAATTTCTCGGAAAAACAGTTAAATAACACTTTATCTAACGGTTATTTTAGCATATTCATATGAAGCAGTCAAATAAATATAAATAAGAGTAATCAAACTGTTAAATGTGAGAAAAACCGTTTATTAACTGCTTTCTCCTAATACAGTTAAACAACCAAAATTTTATCGCATTGACTAAGTCCACCTAATGAAGCCACTAAGTTTCTTGCAGTTGAGTACATATTATAGCCGAGAGGACTAATCAGTCAGTCTGGCAGGACAGAACTGTCTGACCGACAAAACTACAGCTCGAATGCCAACGTTGACACTGTAATATTTCTTCCATTTCCTTCAACACATGAAGAGTGTGCAGTGTCGTCTTGCACTCTCCAATGACCATTAGCTACCGGAAAGCCTAATTTTTATGTTCTGATAAATTTCTAATTTATGGTTTAAAATCCATACTAGCTGTAAACGGTTTCAAAACCATAAAGGTAAAAAATGTCCTTTACCGTAAACTTTACGGTTATTATGTTAAACAGACTGCAGCAGGTTAATTTACCATAATTTTAGAAGAAAACTTCTAACAGTGAAGTTGAGCATTGTTTCTCATGAATTTATTAGCGTAGAGTCCAATGAGACTCTCTCGAGTCATTAGAATAAGCAGTTGATGAGCTGCAAGTGTTTATGTGCATAAAAAGTGCTATTTTTGGCATGACTTACGTGCAATTTTTATTTTTGTTATCTAGCAGTGTAAAGAAAGTGTGGATGTGTAAATAAAATTTCCAGAGGAAAATGTTTATATTGAATTGAATGATGGCAAACTTGAATCGATAGGATCAAAATGTTTGCTTATAAGTCGTAACAAGTACAATATTAAAATGAAAAACTTTTAACTTTTTTTTAAAAAAAATATTCATTTAAAATTTTTTAATGTTAGCTTTTCTTATTTGTGTTTACTTATTCGGTTATGCATTACTTGCGTGCAATTTCATTTGATTCCAGGTAAAATCCTACATGGGAAACAATGCATAACTTATTTAAATGGTTATGTCATTTGAGTAAATATGTTAAAGCTTAAAATTGTAGGGGAGAGTGGGGTCAATTGTAACATTTTTTACTTAACTATTTTTAACTAACAAAAAATCCAATATATTATTAGTATTAATTGACAGACGAGTAAAGTAGACTATCCTCTACTAGAAAAAAAAATAAATACCAGATTTTAAATATTATTATATTAGTTATTAACATTTTTTGACAGTCGTGCAGTTGTTACAATTGTCCCCACTTACGGGGTCAATTGTAACAGTTCATAAATTCAACTAAAACATAGTTAATTATACATATTATCATAGTTGTGATATATTTTTTTATTGATCAAAATAGTAGTGATATTTTAGGAGTAAAAATAATAATGAGCAGAAACCTAAAGGGTTAAACTTTTAACTTTAAGGGGTGAAAAATTTTAATTTATGCTGTAAAAGGTGACAAATAAAATAATGCACATGCAACATAATATAAATGATATAGGAAACTATTGGTGGTTCTTAAAGAGTTAAGTAATGGTTTGTAAACATAAGATTATTTATTTTCAGCTGTTACAATCGTCCCTTTACTTATTGTTACAACTGTCCCCAAGACGCCATTTCAGCTTCATTTGTTAAAAACAATGCTAGTTAATTAGCAAAACTAATCTTTTTTTTTATTGAAATGTTAATTAAAGTGTCCACTTACATATTCGGTTACTAATTTTTATTTGTTTAAACAAAATTACTTTGTTACAATATAATATTCTAATACCAAAAAAAGTACTTGCGTGGCGTGAAAATATCTTTTGTGATGTAACTCTTTCAAAAGTACATAAAAATGGTTGCCATCAGGGGTGTACATGTAGATTTATTAAATACACCTTGTGCGCCACCTAGGAACCAAATCTAGAACCCGACACTCGAAATTTTTGCTCTGTTACAATCGTACCCTGTTACAATTGACCCCACTCTCCCCTACTCTTTGTATATTAGACGCTTATATGTTCAATCGTTTTGGGCTTTTAAGTGTTCAATTAAGATCTAAAAATTACATCCGATTTAATATTCTAATTAATTGTCTGGTTCGAAAAAGTTAAATTCTCCCCCCAAGATCACTTTCAAATTCCCTAAAAAATTGCGAAACGTTCAGAAAAGATTAGAGGAAGTTCTCAGATAGCTTTCTAAGTGACATAACGAAGCTTTCCAGAAGAAAAAAAGATCTTGACTATTAGTTTTCCCGATGAAATTCCGAATTTTTCTGAATGATATTACTTTCTTATGCAAGTAAAGTTGGTAGTAATAATGATCGCTATTATTTAAAAATTTCACTGTTTGCTGTGCATGTTTCCAAATAAAAAACTAGATTTTATTTCTATTAAATAGTTGATAGCTAGTAATGATTTAAAATTGTAACTTAGTTGCACTCAAAATTTCGAAATGCAGTTGCGATTGCAATCACAAACAATCTAAATCCATGATTACGACTGGAATCATGATTATGAGTAGTCTCCTTGAGTACAGTTTTCATGAGTACGAAAAATAAGGATTATGATGAATTACAATATGTGAATAAATAAATAATAGAGGAAGTAATAAAATGAGATTTAAGACACTCATTCCTTAATCACGCCTAAACTATTTAGGCAGTATTTTATATATATATATATATATATATATATATATATATATATATATATATATATATATATATATATATATATATATATATATATATATATATATATATATATATATATATATATATATATGTGTGTGTGTGCGTGTGTGCGTGCGTGCGTGTGTGTGTATGCCCAAAAATGACCCTCAGCTAGAATGATAACTAGCGCCACCACTTTTTACCCAAAATGGCCGCTTCACTTACTCAAAATTATTTCAATTCGAAAAAATAACAGAAAATGAATAGTAGTGTTTATGTGCATTTTACTTTTTACAACTGTAGAGAAAAACCCTAAATTACATAATGTCTTTATGAAAGTAGTAAACTCTTTTTGTAATAAAAATACATGATCGAAATTAGGAAATTTATCCTAATTTCGATCGGTGCTCAAACTGATAGAAATCAATAGGAGAAAATCCAGCTTATGCTACATGTTAGAATGTCAGATCCCCCCTCCGCTAGTTTAAATGCTATTTATATGCAGAAAATGTTATTAGATTTTGTTTTTGTATAATCCAAATGTAATTTAATTATATCCTGAAATTCCGTCAGACTAGCAAACTTTCATACATGCTTGTTAGAATTAAAATTGCCAGATAACAATTAAACTTTTCAGAAATACTCTATTTTTTCCTCTTTAATTTTAAATTGAACAAAATGACAAAAAATAGTTAAAAAAGTTAAACAAAAGGGGATCTTCTTAATAACTTTTGATTGAATGAACGGATCTTCACGTACTTAGATGCAATGTTTATAATTTGAAAGACTGACTTTAAATTCTAATTAATTTCAGAAGATATTTCAAACTTCAAAATCAGACTAAAAAACGCATTTATCTGAATAAACACACCTTTAATTCAATAGAGTTTTTAACAATATTGGTGGTAGCTTCAGTATATATATATATATATATATGTGTGTGTGTGTGTGAGTGTGTGTGTGTTTTGGGAGTCAAGAATAAACATTTAGCGTCACAGTTTATCTTTGTTTTCCAAATGTTTTATTTTAGTAATTATTAATTGTTTTATTATGTTTTAGTATTTATTAAATGTTTTATTCATTCGCTATGAAAACCAACTAAATAACATTTTAATTAATAAAACTATTAATAGAATTTAAATATTAATGGAATAGAAATTTAATTAATAGACTCGTAAAATGAATTCATGCAAAAATTATTTTTTCTAAATAAAACTTGAAAGAAGAAAAAACAATAATATACTTAGGTTAATAAAAACAATTATACTTCCTAGCGAATCTAAAGGGAAATCTTTAGGCTCCATTGTAATATTTTTTTCCATGCGTGATGCGGAATTTCCCCGTAGTTTATTTGGCATTTAGAGGAAAAATATTTTTTTTTAAAAATTAATGCGGTTGAAATAGTTATTGTATTAAGCTATTGCACTTAAAATAAGTGTTACGTTAAATTCTACAAACATTCTCGTTATTGGTAGATTTTGAGTTAAAAAATAAAATGATTTAGAAATGTACATTTGAAATAAAAATGCTCCTTTATCGACAGGAATTAAAACTGAGCTTGTAAATCAAAACAACGAGATTTTCTCTAAACATATTATTTATCGCACGACAATAAAATGAGTTCTTCTCTTTAAATTAATTTAAATTTCTAAATTATAATAATAGTACGAAACATTGTTCAAGAATTTACCTTTCCATTGAGATATTTTATTTAAGCCAAGACTCCAAGTATTTTTGCAAAAATTGTTTTTGAGATTTTTAGAACATAAGAAAATTAAATTAAGCAAATTTTAACAAAAGCTTGTTTGGAAAAGATAATGCAGATAGAATTATTTACTTATTTTTATTTCAAGGACATTCTTGTGTAATGTTTAATTTCTTCGATGATCAATAACATGTTTTATAAATTCATACAAAATAAATTCTTACTTTCTTAATTTTATAACTTTCTTTGCTGTGTTCTATGATCATTTTATTTTTTTATCAATTGAATAATTATTATTATAGAATGTTTAATTATGTTTGAAACCATAATTTAAAAGAGCTCTGTTGCAATGTGGTTGCTTTGAAAAAAAACTCTTTTTATTAAAAAAAAGTTGCAACGAATTAATGAAAAAAAATTTTACAAATTAAAAGTTATATACGTAATTAAATGTTACAAGAAAATGTATGCTCCCACTTAGGAAAAAGGATGGTTGAAGCCATATAAATTTGGAAGCGTTTACTGTGCTTCTGACTCTATAGAAACACCACAAAGTTCGATAATTTTTACCGAAAAACTTTAGTAATGATATAATACGATTTATAGTTTCGAAAACCAGAATTTCTGGTAAACCGTTATCATACCAAATGAAAAATTACCAAATGAATGGTTTAAATACCATTTAATTTGGTTTTTAATACTGGAAATATCCCAGCCATGAAGTATGGAACTTTTGCCTGATTCTTTTTCCTAATTCTAATTTTCTTGAAATTTTCATTTTTTTTTTGCGGATCTATTCCAGTGAAAATGTTCAGAGAAACCATTTTTTTCATTGCATTTAAAAAAATTACTTTTTGCATATTCTACTAATACAAATTCTACGATACATATTCTACTATACATATTCTACTATACATATTCTACTATACATATTCTACTATACATATTCTACGATACATATTCTACGATACATATTCTACTATACATATTCTACTATACATATTCTACTATACATATTCTACTGTACATATTCTACTATACATATTCTATTATACATATTCTACTATAATTTTATTTAATACTACATATCGATTAACTCAATTTACTATGCAATACAACATTAAACAAAGGAAGCATGATTCTTTGTTGGGTATGATAAAAATTTTCCCGCTATGCTCATTTGATGTATATTTTTTTGGTATGTTTAATAATTTGTCAATAAAAAATGAAATTTAAAAATAAGATTAATAATTAATGGTTATGGTTTTAATTGTTTTTAACTACCGAAAACACAACAGTCTCATGACACACAAAACGAATTCCAAAATTCTATTTTTTATTAAGTTCAATATTTTTCTGCACAAAATAAAAGTGTAACCTCATACGGATCAATACCTAGAAGGATTTGAATTCCAAATTCAACAATAAAACAATATCCTGCTACAAATCGTTCGTGCTAAAAATGGTTTTGATTGAAACCATTCGTCAGTTAATTCCACCCGCCTTGTTGTTGACAATATATGAAGGTATTGGTTAATAATTTTCATTTCCCTTCTGCCGTAACAGAAATATTCTGAAAAGCGATTTGCCTACTGGTTCAGAAACTCATTACATCAATTTTTCGAAAGCGATTTAGTTGGAGAAAAGTATTCATTGTTTGGCTTCCATTCCATTAGTTGGGTGGGGGAAAATAAGTAGTAGTGGAGGGTCTTTATGAACCATCCCGTTAAGTCGAGCAGTTTCAAATGTTGCAGCGCCAAAATCATTAGTATTTCGGTAATTTTTGCGCCAAAAAGACCTTATCTTGGATTTATTGTTGCTCTGGGAAAAGTTAATAAAGAGGGACATTCGTGACAGGTTTTTGCATCCGTTTGATGGCATCCATTCCAGCTGGAAACAATGATTTAAGCTCCATATGTTGCTAAGGCGGGAATTTCTAATAAATGGCTCTTTGACACGAAACGTTTAGTGTTACCAGAAAACGGTTTACAGAATTATGAAGGTCCCTGTTTCTACGTCTGTTTGATCGCGTGAAAGTTATTAGTCAACAGTGTTTTAAATAACTTTGAGCGACACATGCTACTGTAATTGAAATAGGGCGAGAAAAGAGCCATTTTCACAGTGTTTTGTCTTGATAATCGTATCGGAAATTACATTGTCATATAGCTATAAAATACGCAGGGGTGCAATTAAAACTGGTTGCGATTTATGTATTTTTCCAAGTCAATTAATTAATAATTGTAATTGATGGGTGATTCAACTTCAGAAGGGTAATTAGAAATCATAATTTAACACGAGTTTCATTGTTTTATTCACAAGTTTTGCTTATTTCGTATGTCATGCTAGGGGGAAGGTATTGGTATTGTCCAGCTAAATTCACTTAATGTGATATCAATAAAAATTATTCCGGCATTTGAATAATACTTCCATTATTAAGATTTTGATCTAATTTGATTAAGTCAACTAAGTTGCAATAATATTATAGTAAAGATGGTTTGAGATTCGTTTTAGTGTTTATTCATAGACAATACTGGCACAGGCATGCACAACACTAACGTAGTTCAGACAGAAAAGAAAATGAGTGTCAGAATCTCCTGGTTGTGCTAGAATCAGCATGCATCCCATACACCCAGCCGAGAATTCCGGGCATTTCCGGATGGGGGATACGAACCCTGGAAGTGTGGTATTAGGCAAACACACTTGTCAATACGCAAAATGTACAGCTACTACAGTGTATATTTTTTATCAAACAATTTTACATAATTATATTATCATAATTCATGCATTCATCAGTTTGAGATTCTATTTGTTTTTGAAAAATAAATAAGTTTAATAAAAAAATGAGTTCTCATTCCCATTTTTTAAAATAATTCATAATGAACTTCATGAATTAATTTAAATAGTCAAAACAGAGTTAGTAACACTTTTCTATAACACTTTCTTAGAGTTAGTAACACATGTCTCTATAATAATCAGTTGAACCAGAGAGGATCAGTTGAACCAGTTACTCAGAGGAGGAGGGAATAAAGGATGCTGAAAGTAACGAACACAATGCAAAAACCGGTTTGGGGATTTGCAAAGTTTTAACCCAATGCGCACAATGAACACAATGTAAAAATACCCACTTGAAAGAACATTTTGTTATGAATTTAGTAAAGTAGAATAAAATTTATTAAAAACTATTCAGCTGGGATGTATTCAAATTTTTCATAATTCAATAATCATTTTCTAAAGGGATTTTAAAATCTGAACTTTGAAAAAAACTTGGTTAAATAGTTTCTAAGAAATGAAAAAAAATCAAAAATAAGTTTATTATAATTAATGGTCTATGGATAAAAAATATAGAGCTCTTAGAAATTAAGATAAGTAGTTTCAAATTTATATATTTTAAAGCAAAAAATATTTTTCATCTCAATGAAATCGAGATAAAAACAATTGTTACAATAATTTTTACATGGGATTATCCTTCAATAGATGAATTTTATAAATAATAATGAATGTGGTTTTATTTACATAGTCTGTTCCTTACATTATGGAAAATAAGTCGGTAGTAAAAAAGCATTAATTAGTCTTCAGATGCCACCAGTTTCTAAAAAAAATTTAAACTTAAAAACTACTTCTTTCAGATTGCACATACCTGTAGCTCCAAACGAATGAAATTCCGCAAAGCCATATATTTTGTTCAAAAAAACATATTTTGTCGAAGATCTTATCTTAAGTTATCGTCTGCTGAAGTATTTAAAAAAAATTAGATGGGCTTTTGGAACCCAGAAGATTGAACTTCAGTACGAAAAATCCAGCAATCACATCACATGTAATTCAAATTGTAACTTTAAAAAAATTAATTTTGAACATCAAAATTATTTTTTAAAAATGTTAGTTTCTATTATCTCAGAAATGAAATTTTATGTCATAACATAACGTGTCAACTTTGCATGAAAGTTTTTATCAGCGAATGCTCTGTTCTCCCATTCAAGAAATTCCTTCCAGGGAAAAAGCATTTTATTATCGTAAATATTCTTTTCACTTATATTCTATCACATAATGTAAAGTGCCTTCTATTCATGATAGTTTCATATTAGCATTCATTTATCAGAATTTTTTATCTGTGACCCTTTATATTCTATTACATAATATACACGGAAAACCTTATATGAATTTTTGCTTCTGTGGATGCTTAATGATTCGTATGTTTTTCAATTTATAATAAGGCATATTTTAAAAAGTCTCAATATTTTAACCGTTTCACAAAAGAAATTAGACAACTATACGCGTTTTCATTGTAGGTATTAGTATTTATCTACTTTATTAGTAATTTTTACATATAATAAAAAGAAATAAAGATTGCAATAAAAAGTTTAAGTATTTATCTTCAAATGCATATAAGGCATATTTTAAAAAGACAAGATTTTTTAATCTTTTTACAAAAAAAATTCGAGACAGCTATACACGTTTGCATTGTAGGTATTACTATTTATTTATTTTATTAGTAATTCTTGCATATAATAAAAAGAAATAAAGACTGCGATAAAAAGTGAAAGTATGTAGCTTCAAATGCATATTAGGCATATCTAAAAAATACACGATTTTTCACCCTTTTCACAAAAAAATTGAGACAACTCTCTACGTTTTTACTTTTGGCATCACTATTTATTTATTACTTTTTACACATAATAAAAATAAATAAAACCTGCGATAAAAAAGTGAAAGTGTTTAATTTCAAATATCGAAAAATATATAAAAAAATCGTAACTATTCAGTGCAGATTTAAACAAGGAAAAAAAATCAGCACAAAACGAAACTCTCCTTTATTCCTGAATATTCTTCCACTCCCTTGCTAGCAGAAGAAAAATTATTCATTCCAAATCAAAAAAGAATTAAGATGCCATTTCTATTTATTCTCTCATTTATCCTGGTGACACACGGCGTTAGGGAGATGCAGAAATCCGAGGAATTCAGAACTTTACCCAGGATTCATATTCCTTCCCTTCTCCACCGTTATCATTTTATTTTTTGTTCTTATTTCCATTTCTGTGGGTCCATCCCTCATCTGGCAATCGTTTTCCCGCGAATGATAAATGGTACGGCGAAGGTTTGGCGAAGCGTGGAAATTTCAGTATGGATTCAATGAATTAGCATGAGAATGTACGGTCGACCTAAAATTCACGGTCCTATTTTCCGCAAGCAAGTGTAAATCTCCGTATCTCATATTTTCTTCTCTCCCACCTGCTATTCTAAATTTTAAATTCAACTCCATTTTCGAAACCCAGCATTTAAGATTCAGTGGGGATTCACCCTTATATAAAGTTCGCGCGAACTTGAATTCATTTCAGGAATTATATACTTTTATTTCGATCATGAAAATGTATTCTAGTGAAAATTGTTAAATTGCTTGAATCGTAAACAAAAAACATTTAAAAAGTTTCATAACTTTACTTCTGTATAAAAAGTTATTCTAGTAGAGGTAACTTTTTTGTATTACGCGTAGAGTGATTAACATATTCAAAAGAACTCTATACAAAACAATATCTTAACTTTTTTAAACCAACGTGTAGATTTATAAATGGGGATTCATGTTTACATAAATCTCCAGCATACTCGAATTCATTTCGGATATTATCCATTTTTTTTTTCGATGATGAGAATTGTTAAGTTGCTTAAATATAGAAAAAAAAGCATCTAAAAAGTGTTAAAGCCTTACTTATATATAAATGATCTAAATAACCCAAAAAATTTGAATTGAAAATATCTCAATTTTTTTACCTAGCATTTAAGATTCTAAATGAAGACTAACCCTTTTGTATAAAGTTCACGCAAACTTGAATTCATTTCAGAAATTATATATTTTAATGTCGATGATGAAAATGTATTTTTGTAAAAATTGTTAATTTACTGAAATATAGATATTAATAACTTTCACTTCGATGCAAAAAGTAAATGTATCAAAATTTACTTTTATTGTTTAGAGCTTATATTTATCTAAATAACCCGAATAGCTAAGTACAAAGCATCATCTTTTTTTTTTGAACCCATGGTTTAGGTTTATGAGTAGGGGTTCCCCTTTATGTTAAGTTTGCGTGAACTTAAATTCATTTGAGAAATGATACATTTTTTATTACAAGGATAAAAATGTAAGGTTGTGTAAGTCGCGTAGTAGCTTGGATATAGACAGCCTTAAACATTTGAAAAAGTTTATAGCTTTCTTCTTTAAGAAATGTTATTTAAACAGATGTAACTTTTTGCTTAAATTGATCTAATTGGTTTAAAATTGTTCAATACAAAAAAAAAGTTTCATTTTCTAGCCCAACGCTTAAGATAAAACGAGAATTCCCCTTAGTATAAAGTTAGTTTCAGAAATCATAATTTTGCTTTTGATGACGAAAATGTACTCCTTTCAAAAACCATTTACCCTGCAAAAAATTACGGATCATTGTAAAAAGTACCGACACCCAAGGGGACAGTACTTTTTACCATGAAATCCCTTTTTTAGGAAAATGTTACGGAACAAAATATATCTAATGTACTGCACTTTTCACGGTAATAATTACTGTTGAAAAACCGAATCAATCTAATTAAATAAATATTTCTGCAAAAGTTATGGTGCAATATTTTACGGCATACAGCCGTCAAAGATTGCAGCAAAAGCTTTACACGAATAATTGATAGAAGTTGTTGTTAAAGAAGGTTTCATTTTTCGGAGCTCCGTATATTTTTGCTTATAATTAGTGTTTATTTAAACTATTTTGCTAAATTATTGTATGAAATAATGGTAGGACATGCTTCAAACTTGTAACAAGTGCTTTTAGACCATTATTATATGTTTAAAAGCGAATAATAGTGCAATTTTAAGATAGTGACAATAGGGTGGCGAAGATGGCTTGCTTTTGAGATGAAGTGTATTTGGGAAATACGAAGTGTTCTTGTCCGATTTAATTCGAAAACTATCCTTGACATATTTATTACCAATTAAGTTTCACCCCTTTTTACTTATTGACAGAAATGTTGATAATGGTCGATTATTTGACAGGTAATTTCAGTCTTTTTTGTTAGATTGATTTGAAAAACTTCTAATGTAAACACGTATAAAATAAATGTATTTTATGAGATATAAATAAATCTGTCCATTGAATAAATTATTAATTTAAATTCTATTCACTTCGATGTGTTTCAAATCAATATTAATATTCTGTTTCTGCTGTGTGCTTGTTAGATTAACTAATGAATTTTATTTTTGTAACTATAGAAATATTGTGTTGTATTGCTGAAATTATAGAAATATGAAAATATTGCATCCGAAATATATGATATTTGCTTTAGATTGTATCGTGAAGGAAACTTTACTGATTCTTATGCGTATCATATCTTCCTGAAGTATCAAGTTTTAGTATTACTGAGTAACAAACACTGGGGTGGCTGATTTACACTAAGTATTGTCAATGAACATTCTAGGTGTTTTATTGCACCAGGAGCTATCTTCGGTTTCGGTATAGTGGAACACTTAGTATATTTTAAAAATATTAGTAAGTCTAAGATGTTCAAATTGAAAAATCAAGTAACTCATGTCAATTTCTGAATCTTTTATACTAAAAAAATTTGGGGGGGATTTTTCTAACTGTAATACGCATCTAAATTGTTTATTTTTTCCAGTTTGAAAAAGTACTTGTAATTTTACAATAATTTTTATACTACTGCTATTATACATAATATCTATTATACATCTATGTAATGAAATCCATTTTACATTGGATATTATTTTAATAAGGAATAAGAACAACTTTTATGCGTATTGTGGCAAGTTTAAAAACTAAGAAGTTTAATAAGATTTAAAAGTAACCGTTTGGCATTTCAGGGTACAATCCAGCTGCTTTTATTCTATAGAATGAGGGGAGAATTTTGGACATTGTAATGCATTTCTAAAATGCTAATTCAAGTGACTGAAAAAAACTCAAGCTTATTGAGTATTTCGCATTTATTAGTTTCTACACATTTAATAAAACTGATTTTTCTTTCCTTTCTAAATCTTTTATACCAGAGTTTGTGGAAATATAAAATAGTATTTTTGAAAATTTTAAATTTTTAAAGATAGTTGTTATAGTGTTTACTGAATTATAGAAACTATTGTATTTAATGTATTCCTTTATGTTGAAATGTCCAATACTTACTAATATTAAAAAGGGGCACTATAGAAGTTTATTTTACATTCAATTTCATACATTACGTATTATTTCAAAATGAATTTCATACCTTCAGCTTCATTTACATTTTATTAAGGAACCACTTTTCTGTATTTATTATGATGAATCTTATATCGATAAAGGCAAATGTTTTTCCAACTCACCTAAATTCAAATGTCTGTATTACTAGCACGGGTACTTTCACAAAACGTCGCTTTTGTGCTTCAGATAGATTGAAAGTCTCACACAATTAAATTGTGCTTTCAAACATATTTCTGCATTACCTTTAAAAATCTTTACTTTATATTTCTAATATTTAAAATTATTTAGATCATATGAATGCAATTATTTCCACTGCAGATGGCTAAAATATTCAGATGCAT
The DNA here is from genome assembly GCF_982258835.1 of Parasteatoda tepidariorum. NCBI lineage: Eukaryota > Metazoa > Arthropoda > Arachnida > Araneae > Theridiidae > Parasteatoda > Parasteatoda tepidariorum. The sequence continues at coordinate 83,722,845 of NC_141762.1, forward strand.
TAAAAATTTTAAAACAATAAATTAAAATGATGTAATTTATAAATAAAATTACATAAATTTCGAATAATTGGTGGGGGACTTAAAAATGCTTTGATTTAAAAAATGATAAATATTTGATACCAATGCTCACATTTACAAACAATAGGTGATCGCGATTTTTTTTTCCAAATAAAACTCTACCTTCTCTAATGTAAAAGGACTATCAGACTACATATAATGTGTCTCACATGTTACAAATGCATAATTTTTTTTTTTATCTCTAAAACATGTCATAATTTTTATATGACAGAAAAGCAACCTAATTCAGGTTTTTTTAAGTAGCGAATCTGAGCGTTTTTTTTTCCTTACTTACATAAATATTTGAGGTTACTTAACTTTTAGGGCAAATTACATGTGCGTGTTGAATATACTAGTGTACTACTATCTAAATATTCAATTTTAACATATTTTATGCATATAATATCTTGTTTTTGCCAATCATTTATAATAACGCGTTTATTTTGATACATATAATAAAGAAAGTCAAAATATGTATCCATATTTTCTTTCAAATAGGAATCAATGAACTTGTATCCGAGAAAAATTATCGTTAATTGTAATGACAGAATTTCAACCTATCGATACCTATTTATTTTCATATATTTCATATCTTTCAAGTTCAATACATTTAATTGTTATCATGCACTTTTACGGAATTTTTTGAAAATTTCAACTCAGTATGTCCCACTAAAAAAATGCCACTTCACATTGTATATTCACGCAGAATGATGTTGCTTATTTATATGATCGAAACAATTATATAACTTTTACCAGATTATGGCTTTTCTTCATTCTTTGTATTAACATTATCTGTAAATCAAGTATATATTCTCTTCTCTGCATCTGGGTGCCCAGCAAATGATTGAGGATTCGGGAAATCTAGTAATGAGGGGCAGAAGGGAATGAAAATGTACTAGTTTGTACTACTTACCATGGTACTGAAAATGTACTACTTACCATGGACAAAATTAAACGATGTATATAAAATGATTTCAATTAGATCTTTTGCATATTGTACAAAACAACAATTGATAGTATTTTTCAGTCATCCATTTATAATTTAATCACCTATTTATAACTGGTATATCTGAAACTAATTTTAAAGAGTAGTGGGAATTTATTAACTGCTATTTTAAGAAAACCATTCGAATCTCCGTATTTTAATTTTTTTTGTTTCTCGCTGATTTAATTTTTTTAGATAGAGTATATTTGGGGTACCCAATGCTATACAACGTTCAAAAAAGTAATTTAACTAGTAGTAAAATGTAGATCTCAAAACCCTTATACTTTATTAGAAAAGATTCTTTCCCATAGATAATTTAAAAACATGTGCAAGTAATTTTGCTCCAATAAAATACCTATAAAGAGTTCTAGATCAAAGTACCAGCAATTTTTGTGCATTTTCTGAAAAATTATTTTTTAGGTAGAATACAATTTTACTGTAAAAAATTATACCGCAATTGTTACTGTAATATTTATTTCATTTAAGTGATTCCATGATTTTAAAGCTGCTATTACTATAAAAACAGAGATATACCATATTTTTTGTTCCGTAACATGTTCTGGTAAAAATAGATTTTATTTTCAAATGTACCCAGAGTCCCTGTACTTTTTACTGAAATTTGATTCGGAATTTATTACTGTGTTGTAACTGACATAACTTTGTGACAAATTTTGAAACGCAATGAAAATTAATTGACCAGTTTTTTTTAAGAAGAGCACACGAATCTCTGCATTCACATCTTCTTTAGTATATCTTGGATTTTAATATTGGCGGGATACACAATGATTTTAAAGGGAAACAAAGTGTTTCAACTAGCAGTAAAAAATAAGTCTCAATGCATTTGCACTTTATTGGAAAAAATAATTTTAAATAGCTAATTTATAAAATATCTAAAAGTAATTTAGCTTAATAAAATGCTTTTTTAAATTAAAGAGAACGTTGATATCATTTAAGTATTTTGTTGTTGTTGTTTCTAATGCCACTTGCCACATGGACAAGCCTGCTTGATGAAACTGAGTCAATTTAAGGCAGAATGTGTGTTTCTTGTTTTTTTTCAGTTGCGTCACCCTATGGCCAAGAATTCGTCTTAAGCCACACACACACGTCACAGCCCGTTTTATAGGGCGGACCCATTCGTACATCCAATTAGAGTATTTTAATTTCCTTAAATGAACAAGGCATAAAATAATTTTTAAATATGTCATCATCTTTTAATCAGATATTCTTCTACACATAATATAAAAAATTCGCACTGTTTCAAAATAAAACATGTAATCAAATATCAGTTAATAATGAATGTTATTAAAATTTTGACATAATCATACTAGTTGAAAAACCCACATACTACTTAAAAATATGCATATCTTTTATGTGACAAAGCTTCGAGCCATCAAATCAAAATTGATTTTGATGTTCTATTAAAACAAAAAAACAATAATTTGCAAAAAGTTATGATCTTACAAAAAGTATTGATCTAATATCATTAATTAGCTTTTCAAATCCATTAATTTGCTTCCACTACTAATAAAACCATAAATCTAAACTAGTAGGCTGAGAAAGGAACGAGATTCCCATTGTCTGAATTAGCTAAAAATAAAAGAGTTCTCTAACATTTTATCACATTTTTATTAGAGATTTTCATATATATATATTATAAAAAATTCTACTTTTTTAAAAAAGAGCATACAATTAAATACCAATTAATAATGAATGATATTAAAATTTTGGCATTGATAAAACTAATTGAAAAACTTGCATACTATTAAAAAAAACCTTTTATGCGACAAAGCTTCAAACCATCAAATAAAATTGAATTTGATGTTCTATCAAAACGAGAAATAATTATTTGTAAAGCATTATGATCGCATAAAAAGCATTTTTCTCCTCTCAATAATTAGCTTTTCAAATTCATTAATGCGCTTTCTATACTAATAAAACCTTAAAGCTAGAACAATAGACTGAGAAAGGAAATACATTCATAATTCCTTTTTTACACGATGTCTGTAATATTCAGAAACTTTTACGAGTTAGGAATTTCTGGCATCATAAAAATATTTCAAAGTAATTACACATAGAGGAATTTAAGAGTCGAATCTCTCATGAGAGGCGAAGTAATGGGAATTTTTTTTTATTTTATTTCTTCAACACATTTTTCACTAGGGAAGAAGAAATTGAAAATAAATTATTTCAATGCATATTTAAAGAACCATCCATTGTCTCAACGTAGTTTAAATGGGGATATTTATTATTCATAACAAAAGATGCTTTATCAGTTCTTCAATTCACTGTTTCACGCGTCCGAACGAGGAGGAAAATGATAATAATGAATTTAATGATATGTCGATAGGCTGTGTGAAGTTATTTAAATTTAAATATGCTCTGAGTATGTTTCGTTTATCTTTTCTCACACAACCAATAATATTTTGCTTGATAGAATATGTTAGGGGATGTGTGTTTTGTAGAACACCTTAGGGTAAAAAGTTATAAATTATTTTTCTTTGTTACCAAATTCTTGTTATATTTGAAATTAAATATTTAATGTCAGCTGAGAGAAAAACGAATGAAGTTCAATGTCATTTAAAGTTTCAAAAAAGACAGTAATGAATTTTTAGTTGTATCAGAATATGATAAAACTTTTAAAAAAATGAATCTGAAATGTGCAAAAATTAAAGATTACTCAGTATTCGTTCGTGATTTATTATTTTCTTATTCTTTCGCATTCATTGCAAAACAAATCAAAATATTACCAATGGTAAAAACGATATCAAGAAAAGGTTCTACAGTAGTTATTCAAAATGCACACATCACGCAACTTGAGAATTCTAGTACGTTATCGTTCGTTCTTTCCTATTATAAAATGAATATGTATATACTTTTGTGTTGAATAATTTAATAAAACATTGTTTTGTTTATTTATTGAAGATTATTTATTGAAGTTTATTTGTTTCAGTAACTATTAGTTTACAAATCATATGCCAGACCAGAATAATGCTTATACAAACAACTAAATCAACAAAGAAAGAGCACGTTAGGAAATATTTTTGAGACATTCGAAACATTAAGAAACAGTTTTGAGATAAAAAAATTTTCGATATTAATTTATATATGTGATATAGTTTACGCAAGAGCTTTTGGTAAAAACCAGGTTTGAAACTCATATAACTTTTCATAAGTTAAAATGCAATCTTATCATGCTGATGTGAATTTTTCAAATTGACAAACATATATGGATATGCGAGGTAAATTGAAAATTGTGCATAATTTTTGAATCTTGTAAACAAAAATTTGTAACTTTCTTTGGAGCACGTGAGAAATACTGTCAGTTTCTTTTCGTTTTAAGCAAATAATAGTTGTGCATATTTCAACATAAAATTATAAATAAGAATCTTTTAGTTTGAGAAAAGATGTTTTTTATTTATTTTGATGTTTCTTCTTCTTTTCCGCATTATTAAAAAGCATCTCATTAACTTTTTTGCGTATTCATCAATATATTGTTCCGTAAATATATATTAATAAATTATGTTGTTTTGGAAAGGATGGAAAGAAAAACAATAATATTAGTGCCGTTAAATTTAAACGTAATAGCTTAATAAAGCAACAAAGGAAACTTTTACTAGTGATTTCTTTCTAATGTTTGATTAACAATTTCTCTCATTAGCATTTGTTTCATTCTTTTAACAAAGGTTAATTAAAAGTTATTTAGTTTCAAGGCAGAATTTAGTTAAAAACAATGCAAAAGAAATAACTAGCACTGTTCTTACTAACAGTTAAATATTGTTTCTGTCAGGATGTATAAGAATAAAATTTAGTGAGGCTGACAAAAGCAAGAAAACAATGAAATAATGAAACATGAACGCTAATATCGAAATATATTTTAATTTATTTTTGGACAGGAAGAGACTGGCTTTTGTTTGAATAGGTTGAAATAGGTTGTAGATGTTATATTAAACGTGCCTCAATAAATGCATATAATTTTTAATTGTCCTTTTCAATTTCCAATTGCACTATACCACATCTTTAATTAATTCCTCGTTAATCCGAGTTAGACCCTGAGAGCTCGCCTGATTCTCTGTGAGTTTTTCCAAAGAATTCATTGAAATTAGATAATATATCTAGTGTGAGTCAGGGTAGGCATGGGGGGACGATAAGCAAACCCAAAAATATCAGATAAAATATTATGAATATATAGTTGTAATAAGTGCAGTTAAGTTATGAATATGCGTGCCAACATAATATATATATATATATATATATATATATATATATATATATATATATATATATATATATATATATATATATATATATATATATATATATATATATATATATATATATATATATATATATATTACATTTATTTTTTATTACACTTATTAATATTGTACATAGTATAATTAAGGAAGATTTGTTTTATGAATACATTTTTCAAATATATCCCTGTTAACTTTCCTCCAATGGTTATCATGTCAATATCAACAAATTATACGTTAAATAGGCAGATTAAAAAAACTGAAAAGTGAAAATGTTTCAATTTTATTCCCAATTACACCAAAAGCTTCCCACATCAATATTAGGAAATATATATATTTTTTAACAATAAGTAGATTAAAGCAATAATAGATGAATTCACAGAGCTTACTCAAAATTTCTTTTGAATAAAAAAAATAGTTGCATTCCAACAAAATTTGTTTTATAAACAGGCATAAATGCTTACCTTGCCTTAACCAAGTGATAAATGACTTTCATTCGCCATTTTGAAAATACTAGAATGAAACCTACATGATTTAAAAGCTAAAAATTCAATAAACGCTTTTAAACATTGAATTTAAAAGAGACAAGAGTTAAAAAATGTTTTTCTTTTGTTGAGAAGAGCTTCGTTTTTTGGGTTACTTGCATTCTTTATTCTTTTTTCTTCTTTTTTTATTTAAAAAAAATAAAGGGTTTCATCCTTCATTCTTACTCTTAACTTCACACATTTCTTTTCGATTTTGATAGCATCGAAACCTCTGGCACTTCATCAAGTTTTTAGGGTGTTGTCACTTCGAACAATGAACACCTACAGGGGCATTTATACACTTCCGAAAGGGGTCGTCCCGCTATTGAATCACTATTCCTTTTGTCAAACAGAATTTTGATGTATGCTTTTTGGTTTGAGCGGGTTGCCTATTATTTTCATTTTTCCGGTAGAGCTTTTAATCTTTGGGACTATAAGTCTTTCGAACTTACAGGATTAATATAATGCACGAAATGTGCATGTTTCACAAGAACAGTATTTTTTTAATTTAATTTTAATAATTAAATCCCGATGGATAATATGAAATGATACAAAATGACAGAGTTTCCATCATTTATCGTTAAAGTAAAAAAAAAAAAAACTTTTTTTTATTAGCGTAGCCAATTATTGAAAAGCCGTTATGATACGTGTGCATTAAGACACAAAACTTTAAAATCAAATGGTATTGTTTTATTTATCTTTCATGATTTTTGGCATCCTCCGCATTGCAATAGAAATTGAGAATGCCCTAGTTAAAATACAAATTACTTTTATGAACTCGAAGATAAAGCTAACTGAAATTTTCAGAAGCGATTCACTAAGCAGCTAACTTATACTCTGTTCAGCGACAACTGATAGTGGAAGTAAGCATAAAACATGCATGTCCCTTACTGATTATGCGATTCTTCTTTACTTACGATATGTCAGATTTAACCTGCTTCTCATTACTTAGCTTCAATCAACCAAAGGGAGTGCTAATATTCTGCCTGTTTTGCTTACTTTCGATTTTGCTTACTCTGCCTGTTTTGCTTGCTAAAGATTTTCGTTGAGCAAAGTATAATGATCCATTGCTCTGTTAAAATAAATGTATATTTAATATACTTGTATCTTCTACGTGTACGTAGTATAGTGCGAAAAACAAAAACGATATAACTTTGAATAGGTTTTGTTCCAATGTTTAGATTTTAAAAATTTAGTTCGAATTTTTAGATTTTTCCAATGTGGTTCAAAGGGGGCCGGGATAGCCTGGTCGGTAGGGCGCTGGGCCCATATCCAAGAGGTCGTGGGTTCGATCCTCGCCGGCCGAAGACTCCCCGTGTAGTAAATGGTGACTGATGCACGCTAAATCTGTCGAGTCTCAAAGTCCTCCATGTTCCCACAACAAATCAATACCTCTGGGGGTACTGATCCAAGAGTTTCCTTGTCTTCTGGATTGGTTCAAAATTACAAGGCTACGGAGTTGAACGTAAGTAGTCGTAAACCCATGAAATTGGGTCGGCTGTTCAACGACGGTTATAAAATAAAATATAAAATGTGGTTCAAAAGGTTAACTATAGATACGATGGTGAATTGGTTTTAACTATTTATCAAGTTACTGAAGCAGACATTAACAAATGTAATTTCTCTGAATTAACATATCTTTTTCTGACGGACTTGAATTTCTGACCAGCAAACTATGGTGGCTTAGACGCAATCAGGAATATTTGGTTTTAATAAATTAGTTAAATAATCATTCGAAAGTTTGTTCAACTATGGTTCCATGGAAAATTACCAGAATGATGGATGTCATGTATATTCAATTGACAACACAGCGTTTGGGTTTTGGAAAAAGCACAACACTAATCTCTTTGTAAGCTCGAAGCACCGCTCATCTACCGTCTGCAATGAGGCCAAATTTGTGGTCCAAGAGGAAACACACCAACGAAACACGTGAGTTTTGAGGAAGGCACACTGCATGGTCTCGTCGTCCTCTATTGATGGTAAGTGCCAAAAAAAAACGTAGGAAAACTTTAAACGCGGCTTCAAAAAAATCATGGTTTTTTAGTTGGGAGCTTGAATTGCAGAAAAACTACTCGATCTATTTATTTGTCACTTGGAAAATTTTTAAAGAATTGATGTGACTATGCTTGTAATCAGCAAAAATTGTATATTTTCTAAATTTTCGTTTTTTTATGAACATATCAGCAAGGTTATACATAATCGTTATTTGTTGATCTTCTGTTTCAGATTATGCAGTACGGAGATTAATCTATGCCGGTATATCAGTGGTTAGCGTGCAAAATTCCTTTATCTGAACATTTAACTCTTGTACGTTATTGGATTAGGTTTTATTATTCAATTTTCGGTTTCAAATTTCACCTTTTTTTCAACTCAAGTTGTAGATTTTAAAAAGTGCTTGTGTCAACTAACTTCTAAATGTCTTGTTTACGGGAGCAATTATTCCCTTTACATTTACAAAACCATCTACATTGAATGTTGTGGAGTAATTACATCGTTTTATTCGCGATCGCAACGAACTATAGAGGGCGTTGTTGTATGAGACGCTTACCTGCGATTTCTATATGAACCGTCATTCAGTTACTCTGGAGACGTCGTTAATGTAGCATGTAGCATTGCAACGTTCCTTCTTTAATGTGGCTTATTAAATTTAAAAAAGAAAAATGCTTGATCTTCTTTCTTGTACAACCGAAAACAAAATGGTATCTCTTTTTATTAGAGAAGGAACATCCAAAACACATCGGAAAAATATTTGTACATTAACAGAAAAAAATATGTATATTCTTATAAGAGTTAAAACCTAATGCCCGAGAAATAGTATTACTAAATTTAATGATATAACATGAAAGGCCCATTTAAACTTTACATTCTATAGTTTTAAGAATCATATTAGTTCAAAAATTAAAATGAACAAAAAGTATACATAAGCCTCATAATTTTATGAAATTTAATTTTGTAAACAAGGTTTTTTGACAACAATTTTTATCAAACAATTTCAAGTTTCAATAAAAATCATTATTTAGAAACTAAGAAACGTAAAATAAAGAATGCTGACGAAACAAAAACAAAAAAAAAAAACAATTCTTTTTTGTCGCCATTTTTAGTGCTACGAATATTCGTCTTTGGGATTTGCCAAAAACAAAACAAGATGCAATTTTATTTTTTCAGGAGGGATATATTTTACCGAAAAAACGAAAATGTACCAATTCCCACAACATAAAACTTTATCTTGGTAAACGTACGTTTTGGAAATGTTATTTCATTTGGAATCTTATTCATCAGAGTTCATATGGCGATATGATTGTTTTGAATCTATGCTAAACTCTATATCGGCTCATTTTCCACCGAAATCTGATTAACTATTTTGATTTTAAATAAAGTGTTTTATTTTATGAATTGTCGCAAAAATTTTAAGTGTAGATTGGCGGCACTTAAAAACCGCCAAATCTGTAGCGGCGGTGGCGTTAATACTTAAGTACCGAATTTTTATTCCATACTTTTCTGAATCATATTATTTCAAACATTGGAATATACAAGAAGTATACATAAACACATAATGTTATACCATTTAATTTTTCAAAAGTATTTTGAGAACAATTTTTATCAAAAAATTATAAACTAAAAAACGGAAAATAAAGAATTCTTAGGATAAAAAAAACGATTTTAAGAATTCTTAACATTGAAATAAAAACTTTCATATTGTTTCTTTTTTTATTATTCTTATAGTTCTTAATCAGACGTAAAAAACCATTCTGTAGAGAACCATCATCAAATGAAAAAAAAAATATTTACAACCAAATTTTTTATTGTAAAAATCATTGCACTTACCTGATTTATGATTCACGGAGAATTCCAAAATGATAAGTTCCTTGTTTGAAAACTTTATTCTCAAATAATAGATACATAGTTTATACCTTCATTACGTTTAGATAACATACTACACAGCAAAATTTTATAATTGATATGAATTTGAATATGTAGCTAAAAACAGAATAGCTGAATTCTAGTTGAACTTATTCTTTCAAAATTAAAAAAAAACTTACCAAGAAAACGATTTAAATTAATTAAGAATCAGCACAAATGGCACTATTTCAAGTAACTTGGATAATTTTTTATTGTTGTTTTCCGAATTATATGGATACAGAAATATATACTATTCTATAACGAAGAAGAATATGCTATAACTATTACAATTCTGTATGTTCTGAATTCATATTTATTCACTGGAATGACGAAAGCAATGTTGACTTCACTTTAATTCGTAATGAATTGAAGACAGAAGAAATGCATTTTACCTTTATACACACATCTGTAACAGTATCCGAAATCGGAAGTCTGCAGTTGCAAGTTTGTTGATAATAGAAATTAAAAATTATTGAGGAATTTTTCTTCAAATGTTTGGCGTGTTCAGTTCCTGAAAGATTTACTAATATTCTGGAGATTTTTTTCAAGTTCTTCGGCCTTTTCCTTAGGGAAATTTTGTTTCTTATTTGCTGCTAAAAAATGGCGTCTGATTCAGTCAATGACTTTGATGGAACTAAATGAAAACGTGATAAATTAATGTCCGATATTTACAGGCTCCCGCTAGACGGCGTACTCGAGCGTTGCGATCGCGAATTGGAGAAAAAAAATTTAGATCAAAAATACTTCGATAATATTCAATCCCGTTTCTTTAAATTAAATTAGTTTTATATCGTTTGATCGTTTCATTACTTCTTATATATATTGCTTTAAACTGATAAGACAATGTATAAACTGATTAGTTGCAAAAAGTGGATAAAATTACCGGAAAAATATCTCCTAGTTTTCCAGCGTTTCTCAGTAGAAATTCAACAGAAACACTTAAAATGAGATTTATAGGGAATCGCATAAGCGAAACTTACATTTGTCAGCTCTTTTGCTTTCTGAAATAGGAAAAAAAAATATCAATCATTTACATTTTGTAAATATGAAATTAAGAATAAATTTATGGAGATCTTTTGTTTAAATTTAATTTCTAAAAGCATTACAAAAATTAAAAAATTTTTTGCATTGGTGTACTTTTTATTTTATTCATCAGAAAGCGTAGCAATCAAAATGTATATATCAATTTTAGTTAAAATTGAAAAGTTTTTTCCACATTTAGAGGTATTTTAAAAATTCATAGACAGAAAATGTTAATGACATTCGACATTTCATCTAATAATTTTTTAAGACGGAAGGAAAAGCCGGAGGATGTCATATAAAAAGATGATTTCGCTTACATTTTTGTAATAATTGAAGCGGATGGAAAATGATAATTTTTGTTGATTTTTTATCAACTTATAAATACAAATCACACATCATAGTTTTTCTTACATTACATTCGCACGTAATTATTGAATTGAGCTGTTTTCAGTGAATGTAATGACTAAAAGATGAAAACAATAATTTGAACAAAATGTCGATGATTTCACCAATTAAATACGCGGGATTATATGTTTCGATGAAACTGTTTCAGAGCAAGCTTTCCGCATGAAAGTGTAAGTTTATTTTAATGTCTGCAACATCTTTCATCACAGAGCTTAAGAAGGTTTAAAAATGATTATAAAATATACTATGCAAGCTTGAAACAATATTAAATGTGACTAGGTTAGTTTGCATGATAAGAGATTTGCATTGGCCTTGCATAAACAACTCTTTTATAAAAAGATTGTATCTGCTTTTACAAAAAAAGGCTTGAAAAACCTTCTAAAATCGAAAATAATCACCAAACGCAAATTAAGAGTAGAAAGTTTTCTTGAACCGAGGATAAATTCAACTAATCCAAGGGGCAAAACTAGAGTGAAAAAAGGCAGGAGCAAGTTTTATTGAACTTGTAAATCGAAGCTAAAAATGAAATTCTGTTAAAGGTTATTGTATGTCCTTATTCAATCTTTGAAGAAACAAGCTTTGCATAGTAAAATTCCTTCTAAGTTCAAATAATGATTAATTAATCCACCATTTTATGTCAATCAAATGAAAATAAAAATAGGATGTTTGCCGTAAGCTTATTTGATATCTTGGATAGTTCTTTGTGGAAAAAAGGGAGTCTTGAAAAAATTAGTTCAACGTTGAAAAATCTTGCTTATTTAAAACATAACACGTCACAAATTTGCCCAAAACTTAATAAGAATTTACCATGTTTCAGATCAGTTTGACCCATAGTTTTCCATTGCACTTTTAGGAATGATTAATTCGCTAGTGAAATTAATTAAAATTGGTATCGTGTTAAAATTGTATCTATTTTTTTAAAACATATATCATGCTTTTATGCGATCTGAAATTTCTGAAAGTTTAGTTGTTCAACAACAGTGATTGATGCATAAGAGGTTGTTATGATAACTTTGACATACCTCATATTCCAGGAACAGCTAAAAGACATAATCAGTTAAAACTATAAAATACTTTTTCTTTGCTTCTACTATACTTTATAACAGAAAATAATATCAATTCCTTCTTGTCGGTTGCAGGAGGACACGAAATAAGATTTTTATGATAAATAAATACATTGTTTGTAAAAAAAGTGTTAGTGTATCTCCACACCAAAAATGGTGGCAACTACTTTCCACCAATGTGGTGTAGTAAAGTACCGTATGTAACTCTTGGATCTTGCGTTTTACTACACTAATATCTTTTTTCACTACTTGGTGTAAAGTAGTCTTCACCTTTTTTTGTCAGTGAATAACTTCAATATTTATAAGCACAGAAAAATATGATACACATAATGGCCAGTAAATGTATTTTTACAATGCACAAATCATAAATTATTTTTATAAAGTACAAATCATTTATATAGAATACATATATAAACTAATTCTTTAAGAAAAATCGTTTGTAAATCAAATATCCGCGTAGCATGGATAAAATCTTAAAATGAATTCAAACTAAGCTAAAAAACGGAAATGGATCTGAAAGATCTTCTAAACAAAGTAATAAAAAAAATTAAAAAAATTAAAGGGAAAAAAATAAAGAAAAACCTGTGCATGATATAAATTAAATGAATCCTTGATACAAATTCCAACGTGTATGCTTTAAGTTTGCTATAATTAGGAAATGACTATCGGCAAAAAAAGGCAAAATTTTAATTTTAAAATATTTTTATAAACTTTGGATTAAAACTCTCTAAGGATTATGTCAATAAACTTAAGAACATTTGTTATACTATCATGTAAGTCAAAAATTAATTATGTACTAATATGGAACATCGAGTTTACTTAAACTATAAAATTTTTCTTTTTTTATTTCACGATAAAGATTAAAGTTCAATGATGTGTAAGACACATAATTAAGGACATGCTAGACAGTTACTAACATAGTAGAGCTATGTATTGATTAGAAGATACTTGAAAAAACTCACAAGAACTTGATTGTGGGATTATGTCCGGCACGCTACTTCAATATTTTTATAAATAATCATCGTGTTAATGGTAGCGTTGTTAAAAATAAGTGTTTTTGTTTTGCCTTTGGATCTCTTATGTGCAAAAATACTATAAAAAATAAGTCTTTAAAGATATTACTATTAATCTGAAATTTAAGAGAAAAACTGCATGTAAAAGATCTTATTGCATTATTAATTATTAAGTCCAATTTTTTTTAGTTAGTTAAGAACATAATAAATTATACGTGACATGAATGAAGAACACCTCTTGCAGGGAGGATTAAAAATTGAAAACGGTTTTAAATATTTAATATTTATCATTAAATACTATGAAAAGGGTTGGATTTTGCAGTTTAAAACATTTTAAAGTATAATTTGTACTTGAAATATTCGCATTTCGTCTTGTATCTTGTGCGGGTATCTAATTGTAGTGCGATATAATTATTTATTTCTTCTTCTTCCATCTCTCTGCAGTTCCTGGTGGGTCCTGGGTTGTTCCACAATTATATTCCATGCAGTCCTCTGTTTTGACTTCTTCCTAAACTGCGGAATTATTTTTTTACATACTTTAAGTTCCTCTACATTCTAAATAAATAATATAGAGCAGTAAGTTAACATCAGGAGAATATGACTTTTAATTTCTTACGCACTTGCAATTTTCATAATGTTTTTCAAAATATTCAGGTTTGTTTTAAGCTAGTTGATATAAATTTCTAATCAACATACACTGAAAAAAAGTATTGTCAAAGCTCCCAGAATTTACCATGTTTCTGACTCTATGGGACCATTAAAAACCTCGGTAATTCTTAACGAAGTGTTTTGGTAATAATTGGCAATAAAATTAACTACAAAATAAGGTTTCATAATATGCGATAAAATTTGCTACTTTTATCATCCTATCATGGAACATGGCATAAAAGCCAATTATTCGGCTAAATTTACTTTTCGGTTTTGTATTTTTTTACTAAATGTATGGTAATAAAAACTGTAATTTTAAGAACCAAAATTTCCGGCTGGTCGTTAGCAACAGAAAAATTACAAAATTAATGGCTTAAATACCATATCTTTTAATTTTATTACAAGAAGTATGATTTATTTCGCCAGAAATGCCGTTACTGTACAGTTTGGTAATTTTAAAAGATTTTTCTTATTCTGTGCAATAAGTTTATATTAGGAGAATGTGTCATTACTTTCTAACGTACGTGCTGTTTTCACAATATTTTCTCCAATAATCAAGATTGCTATTTCGAATAAACATGGGGAGGGGAACTTTTCAGTTTAGATGTCATTCAAAACATTCTGCTGGTACTGACATCAGTTAATTCATTTCAAACTATATAAAAAGAATTAAATCAATGATTTCACTGAAAACAATTTCAGAAAAATTGTGAGGTAAACAACAGAGTAAAATATTGTTTCTAATTTTTCAATTCTGCTTTTACAGTAAATTGCACGCGTAAAATTAACGACCAATGATTGGAAAGAATAGCTTTCATTCCATAAATTGCGTACAAGTTTACTTTTGTACATTTTTCATCTGCTTCTAAAACTACCTAAATTCTGTGGTAAAATGGTACAAGGATTAGTATGAAAGCTTGTTAAAGAGATACCATCAAGCCCAAAGTGCCCCAAAGGCAGGGATGTATTTCTCTTAAATGTTTTATACATTTTTATAGTAAATTTTTCGGTAGATTTTAAATTTAGACTAAAAACACTGGCAATCTAGCATTTTACTTCTTTTTTATTCAAACTATCAATTTTCAGTAAATTGCCAGGAATGATTTACAAAATAGCGCTCTTCAAATAACATTTTCAAGCAGTAAACACTGTAATTTGAATTTTTAAGATCTATTAAATTTAAGCACTTTCGTTGTAGACAAACAACCTTGTAATGATTTTGAATTTGTATTAATTTAATTTAAAAGCCAATAAAATACATCTGTTCTCTACATCTGTAGGAAATAACCTTGCAGATATTTTTAATTTAAAAGTAAAAACTACTAGCAAACTCAGCGACGGTATTTTTATTATAAAATTACAAGAATTTCAATTAGATAGTAATGCTCAGATAGTTTTCAAACAAAATGAGGTAATTTCATTAAAAAATCTGTTAAAATATTTATTCACATTGCTTGAAAAAAAAATTCCTTTAGAAGTAGTGAAAGAAACAACGAAGTAAAAGTAAAGATAAACATAATTTATGTCCATTACCTATAAGCAATTATCATTTTTTTTAATATGAAGCTCAAAGAAGTAAAGTAAATTTTAATTTCTTGACAGTTATTAAATTTATCACCATTCGACATAATAACTTCCTAATTTTCAGTGGAAAAATTACTCACTTTCAAAGTGAATTAAAAAGACTGTTTAACATTGACATTTTAGCGATAACACATCATTGTTATTTAAGTCAATTTTTTTTTCTGAAGCATAAAAATATTGCTGATATCCTTGATATTTTTGCTGCTTATTATCTGAAATATAAGCGTGTACTAAAAAATAAATATAGAAATAGCCTTGGCCAAAGGATAGTGTGTGCTCTTTGTTCGCCAAGGAAATAGCATAAGGCTGATAAATATTTACAGCAGTGGAAATTTGAAAGGGAATGATGTCATCTCTTTCTGAAATGCTATGCCATATTGCGTAGTCCTTTGGAATGAGCGTTATCAGTTCTCAGAATTTTTAATTTTTCTTAACATTTTTAAAGGGAATAAGATTTAATCATATATAATCTTTTTTTCCCAATTATGCAATGGAATAACAATATCACAATTTTTTTATCTCCCCAAAACATTATTTAAAAATAATAGATAAAATTTAATAATCGATGAAGTTGAATAATAATTAGAATTTAATAACAGATAAAATTTAATCGTGGATGAAATTTAATAATTGAGAAAATTTTAAAATAATAGTTGAAAACTGTATTTTTGGAAGAAAAAGTATTTTTTCTCTACACGTAATCAGATAAAGTTAAAATCCGCTAAAGCCCGCTAAAACCCCGTAAAAGCAACATTTAATTTAATTTATTTCGAATTTTTTGTTTTTGTCGCAATTTTACTTATAAATGATGTCTCTGCTTATAAATGATGCGGCAAGGATTAAAATTCGATCTTAACTAAAAAATCGCATAATTTTTAACCAATTCTCGACTGCGAGTACGGCAATTTTATAGAATTTAAAATTCATTAAACTTACTGACAATTTTATCTTTTTGTTGTTGTGTTTATCGTATGCCATTAAGGCAAAGAGAGTGCGCTTCTTCTTGTTTTCCAGTTCAACTTCTGCCACACACATTCATCTGAACCCGGCTATAGGGCGAACCCATTCATACATCCGTTCATTCATTCACAAATCGTAATTTTGACTCGAACCAGAGAGCTATCAATCTCCAATTCAGTAACCCCAAGAGACATGAATTGTTATGAGAACATAGAGGATTTTCTGACCCGACAAATCAAACATGCACCAGTCACCATTTACTACACGGGGAGTCTTCAGCCGGCGGGGATCGAACTCACGACTCTTAGACATAGGGCCAACGTCCTACCAACTAAACTGTCCAGGCATTATACACATATATTTTATCGTACTATATTTATGTTTCCAATGAGACACATGAGCCATAATGGTAAAAATAAAAAGTAACATAAGCAAGTCTCAGATATTTCACGAAAAACCATTTATTGTATAACTGACCTTTCTTTGACCTTTGCGGAAAGTTTTAGGGGCGTGAATAGTTACTAAGAATAAGAAACTTTGTGAGTGACCCCTTAATAGGTCTTGGGGGTGGTAGGGGGTCAAAGGACAGTTCCATAAGAATGAGCGAAATGGAAGAGTGATGATCAAAAACAAAAGATGCACACCGAAAAAGAAAGAGAGAGAAAGATATAATGGTCCACAGCTGTTACCTTCTGTCCCTTTGTTTACCCAAGATTTTGCCATTTTTTTTCCTTTTTTGATCCTTCCTATTCTTTACCTTTTTTTCCCCAAAGAGAGACAAGCTTTCTTTCGTTTTTTCCGAAAAGATAGCCACTTATAAATGAAAATGGATACTCATATATATTTTTTTTCTATCCGCATTACGTTCTGAAAATATTCAGAAAGTATATATATATATAATTTTAAGAGAAAATGCACAACTAGGTATTGAAGTGCTAAATGGAACTAGTTTTCTGAAATGATTACAGATTTGAGAAGAATTGAAGAAAATATTTTTAGATTTCAACAGCTTTTACAATGCGAGTTTATTGTTCACGGTTGTATTGATATTCTTTTAGCAAATTAGGAGACTCCGCTTACCATCCCCCATTATTGTTTTCCATTCATCATTGTTTTTTTCTTTTTTTTCTTTAAAAAATACTTAAAAATTAAATTATTGGCATGACATGCAAGAAAATGTTGTCAATATGTTAAAAAAAAACATCAGTATTTGAAACAAAAGAGGTGGTGAGTTAGAACAGGTTCGCTTATCTGAATGTTAACGACAACTGAGCTTCAGCCCCTGATGAGTCAATTTGTGGAGTAGTCGACCTGCGTCATGGAATGTCAAGATTCAGCGTACAATTAATCTGCTCTTATGGCCGATGCGTCCGGCTCCTGGACGTAGTAAAAAAGTTTATTTTGGCGTTACGATGTCAAAACATGCTAAAAAGTGTATTAAATTTAATGAAGGAAAATGATAATTGTAGGAAAAATAAAGTTTTATTTGCACAACAAAGCTTTTGTATGTAATTATTTTGCTCTTTATACTACATATACAACTATTTCAAATATACACTGATACTGTTATATTTTTACTCATAGAATTTGTTGTTCATACATTGGTCAACATTTGGATGCATTTTAAATGATCTGTCTTCTCTGATTTTGTTTTTGACAAAAATACACTTTTCCTTCCTTTTTTATATTTTTTTAAAATATTACTGATTTGTGATGCTATAAAAACTGATAAAATAATTGTATTTTTCATTTATTTGATTAAAAATAATTTTGATCATATTTCTAAATTAACATAATGTTCATAATTAAACCTTACAACGCACTGAAATTAGCATAACGTATAGAGATAAATATTTATAGTCAATAAATATTGTAATATGACACAAATATTGTTTCAAAATAAAAATACCTTTTTCCAATATCAAAATAAAGTTGTTGTTTTTTTTTAATAAAATTAAGCATATTTTCACTTGAAATTAAACTCAAAAAAACATCACAATGAAATATATTTAATCATTATTTACTTACTGAAAAGCTGGGTTTTATTTATAAAGTAATATTATTGATAAGCAAGTGTATTATTAGTAAACAAGTATCGTAGATAAATAACTTATGAGATGTCGTTTCATTTTTAATATATTAGTTCATAACTTTGATTTCATTACTTATGAAGAAGAATTTTTTTTTTTTTGAGAATGCGGAAGATTAATAACTTTTGTAAGTATTTATTTATGGACATTAAAATAATTTCAAGCATTTTTCAGAGCAATATATATGAATAATATGTAATATTTGATGTAATATCATTTTTATTAAAAATTAATTGTTTTTATAAAAATGCTGCTCGCAAATTCAAAAGAAACCGAGTAAAAAAGAAAATATTAAATATGAATAACTTTTTCATTATGGTATTTATTTATTTTGTATTGGAATAGTTATTTTTAAAAAATATGTATGTTAAGTTTAAAGAAAGGCTCATTCGTTCCTTCAATAAAATTATACATTCATTTCTCACTTCGTATTGTTTGTCTAAGAACTCTCTCTGCTAGCTATCTAGCTCAAAAGTGAGTTTCTAACATACCATTGTTTATTACGAGGACGCGGGGCGCTAACGAAACGTCTCGCCCTAAGAAACAATTAGATCTTAAAGTTGTTTTTCGAAAGCTTCGTCGTAATATGAAATTATGCTTTTTTGCGATTAATATGCTGTTTTTATAACTGCTGTGAGTTTGCAACTGCTACTCAGGACGGTTAGGTCAAGTTTATTTTATCGAAAGCCAGCACACGTCCTCACTTGTTTTGAAAACTGCGCAAAACGTCAACATGGAAAAAAGCATCAGGTTTGAGAAAATTAAAGGCGTTTGTCGTCTAATTTTTTAATATTTTAAAATATACTCCAATGCTGCATTATCTGAACTCATAAAAATTTACAAAAACTAGGAATAAGGTAGTGATTTTGATAATTTTCCTCTAGGAGGAAAAATGTCACCAAATTGGCAATTTTAAAAGTAGTTTAATAACTGTAAAAATATAAATAATTTACTTGACTGTTCAAAAGCCCAGATAATTCTTCATTGAAAGATTATATATACAGTTTAAAATCATCACATAGCTTCAAGTGTAAGACACTTAAACTACTGCTTTTTTATTTTCCTCGATGACAAAGTTTAAAAAAAAAAACAGCGTTAGAAATACTGATTGTGTGACTCAAAAAGAAGAAGTAAATGAGAAGTAATTTTACTTATAAACGGGACTTAATAAAAGTCAGATTTTATCTCTCTTGAGTAATTATTGTCAAAATGTCAAGGAAAATGTTAAGATTTATAACTGGCAACATCTAACTAATCACTTTCTCAAATTTCGAAATTTTTCACATCAACTCGAACGCTAGTTCATAAACTTAAGATCTCAAAATTTTCTGTAAAAAAAGCCTCAAGTTTCTAAATAAATACGGCTCATATAGCAAGTCACATTTCCTTTCAGCAGCAACCTTTCTGTGGTTTGTAAATCGATTCACAATGTGTTTTTTGAAAGGGGTTATCGAATGCAATTTTTCCTTTTTATTTTACTGAACTCATTGTACTTTTATTGGACATCCCTTCATTATATTATGTATTTAAGTCAAATTTAAGTCAAATAGTTTTTGCGCTGGCATGCAATGTCTTATGATATGTTAAGTTCAATACTCGACATATATATTTGCTTTATAAATAATTAAGCATTAATTATTCACAAAATTAATAATTAAACTAATATAATTAATTTAATATTGCTATTAATTAAACGAAATTATTAATATCTTTATTTAATATTCTTAATTAGTATTATTATTATTTAATTTATATTATTAATGATAAAGTTCATAATATAAATTACAATTAATTAAGTGTCACCCATAAATTAGCATTTATGTGGATTTTAATTTAAAGAAATCTATGCCCTTAGAACCCTGAAGTCAAGAAATGTTGCTGAAAAATGTAAAATAAGTAAAAAAATCACTTAAAATACTTTTCAACACCATCCCGTTTTTGAAAGTGTTCATTATTTTTTTTCGTAGTTTTATAATCTTATCAGCAAACACTGTTTTGAAATGGAAATTTTAATCCCCTGTCAAATGTTGAGCTCAGAAGGCACTGCATGCAATAACCAACCTGTTGCTTCAGGTTGGTTATTGCGTAATATTTCGATTGGTTGGAGTATTTTTGGTTTCAAATATTCTAAAGTAACTCAGCAGACCCTTATAATTGGAGAGAAACACGAGTGATAAACTCAATAAACATGAATTTTATGAAACTCTTGCTCCTGTTTTAAATGGCAAGCCGACCGGCCAGTGTAGGGGGCAGGGAACTGTCCTTGCATCACAAAGGTTCTTGTTTCAAATCCCGGGCAAGACATGGATGTTCTTTCCTTCTCTGTACTATCTGTCTTCACTGTGGGAGCGACGTTGACCCACCTAATATGGTGATCCTGAAAGAGAGGCGAACAAAATCGCCCTGTATTATACCTGAATTGACGGATGTCAACACAGGTGTTCTTCGGAAGAAAAAAAAATTTTAATGGCAAAATTAAAAGACAACAACAGCTGAAGATACAAAGAAAAATATCTGGAAAAAATATATATAGAGAGAGAAAAAAGAGAACAGGAAAGAAATAACTGCAGCAATATTCTGTGATTCCTAAGGCCCTTGTCCTCTCAGCAGTGGTCCATATAAAATAACGTTTAGTTAAAGCTCGGTAAATGATGAGACGGTCAATATCCATGACCCATCCTAGTTTACTGAGACTGCAGATGGGACATGAAGCGATGCGAAAGCGGTGAAAGTGTTTCAGGAGACAGTCATGGCTAGGGAGAGCCTAAACTCAACCATTTCATGTCTGAGCCATTTTGAGAGCTATATATTTAAAATCCGAATAATGTTAATCAAATGTCAGTTACATTCACGTAAACTAAGTTTGAATCGAAGTTATATCTATGAAATCTAAGTTAGATTTACGAAATCTAAGTTTTAATTTTGGAATATAAATTATATTTATGAATTCTAAGATGAAATTATAGAATTTAAATGTAACAAAATTTTAATTATTTCTTATTAAAAAGCTCCAACGAGTTCATAATCATCTTTTGCGTTATAGCTCTAACGCGTTATTATAATTATTATAAAAGCTCCACCTGTTAATTATAATTTTCAGAAATTATATTTTTATATGTTTATAATAGTTTCTTGTAATTATCCACTAGAAGCAAATAAATGCTCATTAAAAACAGTAGTCGAATTTTCATTAATTAATTATTATATTACTGTGCATTTCAGAAATTATTTTTTTTAATTATTTAAAGATTTATTTGAACAGCTGCAATAAAAAACTTCTTCAAATAAATAAAACTTATCATGCTGTTTGGCAATGCATTTACAGCTTTAGCTGAAGTTTCAAGACACATAAATCCAGTCTGTTTGAAATTTCAGTTAAGTTAATGATGTTAAGAAACATTAGTTTCTGAAACTTAAAATACTTTCAAACCAAGAATTATTCTTTCGAAAAAAAGCAAATGAAATTAAAGGAAAAATTGTAATTAAAGGAGGAAAATATTATTTAATTAATTCAAAGCTATGTAAGCATTGTTTAACTTTTCTTGGACTGAGAAAAAGTTTCTAAACAGGTAAATTTGAAAAGTATTTCATTAAAAATAAATGACTTTTCTTTGAAAAGAATCTGTAAGAAACTGCACTCATTAAAAATAAGTTAAGTGAAGTTTTTTTTTCGCGCAGTAGTTAATTATTTTTAAGGCAATCCATCTTAACGTGATTGAATTCCTTCTTCCATTAAAATGTTCAAAATATTTTTTTCGCTTTTTTGAAATAAAATCAATTCACTTGTATCTCTTTCCAATCGTGATAGATGTTCAGAAACATTTTTATAAAAAAATAACTTTAATGTAACCAAAATAAAATTGACGAGTAAAATAAATAAAAAAATATTTAAATGATTTTGTATTAAAAAATCGATTATCAAAAAAAAGTTTCGTTTTTAAATATTTAAAAGAAAGCAATTTTTGAAAAGATGTTTAAAATGCTGGAAAAAAAATAAAATACCGTTGAGGAATTTCTTTGTAATTATATACATGCTTCGTTGAAAGTTTATTTTACCGTAGTTTATTTTTTAAGACAATAAAAGTTTGAATTTCTTGTATTCGTGAATTGAAAAAAAGACACTTTTATTTATTTTTCATTTTAGTGTTTTGAAATGAATTAAATAAAAAGTTATGTTAAACTTCATGCTGAAAATAGGGAGAAAAAACTTCAGTTTTGACGATAAAATAATTGTTAACTTTCGAGGAAAAATTTCTAAAAATCAGATCTAATTAAGAAAAAATAGGGCTGGAGTTATTTTATTTGCGCGCAATTTCAGATTTGAGAAATAATTTTTTCGTAATTTGAATATAATTTGAATAATTTGAAAATAATTTTTTTTTGCCAAAACTACAAAAATTAATCGTTTTCGCTCGTTTTTATTGTGTCTGTGTTTCTATCTGTATGCAAATTATTTACTAGCATATGAAATGTTTCATAAAAGCAAAAATTAAATATATGAGTAACTTTGTGAACGACATCGAAAAAAAAAATAGAAACGTGCAAAATTTGTATGCGTTCTGAAACCTTAATCTAGGCCTGATTGCATCATACTATGAATCGAAATATGGTTCGATTTGGCATTTTACTAAGCAATTGTAGTGATCTTCCAACATGTTATGCCTCAATGTGCTCGTATTAGGACTTAACGTTAAGCCGATTTTTCGGAAAATCAAAAGATTTATTGCCAGGGCTTCAAAAAATTTAAAATATACTTTTCCTTGCATGAATTACTTTTTTTAATTTATCTAACACAATTATGCGTGTTTATTGTAATAACTTATTTGTCAGAAATAATACCAAAGTTAATTTTTAGGGATTTTAATGACATGTTTAAAACGGTATTTGTCCTAATTACTTTGCTGCAATTACTTTAACTAGTAATTAGACCAATCACTTATGGTTTTTATAAATTTTATAATTATCGATACTCTTCAGAATTTTATAAAACGGCAACTTTATTTGCAATAGTCTGTTTTCTAAACTGAGTAAAATGCATGGTCAAAGCAACTAAAATATGGTTAAAAATTACCTCGTGTCTGACTCTATGGATACGCCAGCAACACTGTTGGAAATTTCTCGGAAAAATGGTTAAATAACAATTTATTGAATGGTTATTTTACCGTATTTAATCAAAACAGTCAAATAACCATAAATAAAATGGCAATCAAACTGTTAAGTTTGAGAAAAACTGTTTATTAACCACTTTCACCTAATATGATTAAACAACCAGAATTTTATCGCACTAACTAGAACCACCTAAAGAAGCTACCTAGTTCTTTACAACTGCGTACATATCATAGCCGAGTAGGCTTATTTGTCAATCTCATGACCGGCTGAACTGGAGTTCGAGTCCTAGTGTTGACACCACAACAATTCCTCCATTCCTTTCAACACATGAAGAATTTCCAGTTTCCGGCACTCTTCAATGCCTATTACATTACGAAAAGACGAGCTCCTATGTCCAGTTAAATAAAAAAAAATTTTACGTTTTTGAAAAATGCTATTTGTGAATGGCTAAAAACCGTATAGTTTTGCATTTATGGTATTATAACCATACTTTTTGTAAATGGTTTCAAGACCATAAAGGAAAAAAATGTTCTTTACCGTAAACTTTACGGTTAATCGGATGGACAGACAGCTGCCTGTTATTTTACCATATTTTTAGAATGAAAACTTTAACAGTGAAGATCAGTATTTTTTCGAAGCCATTTGGTAATTAATACGTGATTTGGTTTATAATACGTGATAACTTTTCGCAATAGTGAAAAATTTGATAATTTCCTCATGATACCTTACGGCATGTCATTAAAACCGTTTTTTTTTCGGGGGGGGGGGGGTAAATTTACTTTATGGTTTTGTACTTTTATGAAGCGTGTAGTATTATGGACCACAATTTTGAAAGTCAGTATTTCCCGTAAGCAATCACCATATGAAAAGAAAAATCCCCAAATTAATGGCTTAAGAACTATCCTCATTTTATTAACCAGAATTAAATTATTTTTTTACCAGAAATATTGCTACTATACAGTACGGTAAATTTATCAGAATATTTTTATCTATGTAGATATCGGTACCTTGAACTATAACACGTTGCGAATTTTCCATGATTTTATATATGGTGTTAAGTTTATCCATATCACCGTACAAGTTGAAACTTAATATCGTGTAATTATAAAAATATGGTTCAGCTTAGCACGCTATTAAGGTTGATGAAAATTTGAACTTTATTTTAGCTCAACATGCTTCAAAATTTTTAACAATGCACTTCTATCCTGATAGGATTGGACGTACCTTATTTTTTTAGAACAAAAGTGTTCGAAGAAACTCAGTAAAACTGTATAAAATTTGCACTCAGCCTTTGCATTAAAATGCTACACAGCGAACACAATTTGGTGTTTTCTTCAAAAAGAAAACCCATAGTCTCCACTAATCTTATTGTAGAAAAAATAAACAAAGAGAAAATGCATGAGTAGAATACTTAATCCTTTTTTCTCACCACAAAGAGCTGTGAAATATACTTTAACAACGGTTTTATTTGTTTGCTTTTTCCTTGACTTCCGATTGTTTTCAGTTTCTTTCTGTACTTTTTTTTGTGAACGGAAGTGAATTTTTTTTCAATAGTTCCCCTTAAAAAATAAAAAATAAATCGGATTTCTTTTTTTGTTTCCATCGAAAACGTATAAATTTGCATTGTCTTAAATTAAAATAAAGCATTAGACTCAATTATATGTTTCGTTATTTTATTTAAATTGTAATCGCTATTGTCTTTTTTTAATCTACGGATTTACAGTCGAATTATAATTCATTAAAAATGTGTAATAGAAAAACATTTGAGAAATGTGTAAACAGAAAATGAAATTGAGAGTTAAATTTTTTTTTGTTTTTTAAGGAGATCGAGGACACATTATAAATCTCGGGTTTTAACGTATTGACTTAAAATACGTTTTTACATTTTCTTCTTAAATCATTTACACTAAAAAATTAACATATTAAAATTTTAGCTTAAATAATTAATTATATTTCTCTGAAAGGAAAAAAAAACATAAAAGCTACTTTTTATAGCATTTTTCTAATTGGGAACGTAAAGACACTTCTGAAAAACATTTAACGTGTTTTATTTTACAGCATAACTGCAAATGTTACAAATTAAAACATAATTTTATGAACATTTACCATTTAAATAAATTGAGTAGAACTGTACTTTTCTCGTCTTTCTTTCGCTAAACTGTTTTAAAACTTTGTTTTTTAACCTTTTGCTTTATAGTATTTAATTTATTTCCTTTATTTCAAAATGCCTATATTACCTGAATTAATTAAGCATCATATAATAATTTAGCAATTATTTTATGTTTCTCTTAAGCGAATTAATACCACATTCCCACTAAGTTTGCCTTTAAATACGTGAAGATTTTTTCTACTAAATTACCGTTGATTTTCAAATAAATCATTTGTTAGAAACACGTTTTAAAAGAAATATTATAAGTAAAAAAGCGTGCGTCATCAAGAAAATTTAATTTGAAGAATTTGGTGACGAGTAACACAAGTGCTACCTCGTATTGTTGTTTATTGAAATTAGATGATATAGCGAATATAAAGTAATTAAATAGTCAAATAGGCGCAATAAACTATTTTTTAACCCAATAGAGCTATGAGCTAACACTTATTAAATGCAAATTATATGTTATATAAACTACATTAAGTTAGCTAATTTCCAATACAACTAAATCAAACATGAACACTTAATAAGCAATAAGTTTTGAAAACGGAAAAAGAAAATGTTATTTGAATTTGTTTATTTTTGAAAGAACTTTGATTTTAAACCCATGAAACCTAACATTAATTACAAATATTACAACGTTGACGATAATGCTCAATAAAGTGATAATTTATTTATTTAAAAAACAGGGAACGGTATATTTTTGACGCAAAAAAAGCAATACAAATCTGTCAAATTCTAAAAAGATGTTATATGCTAAAAATTACAATCTTTCATTTGCATTTATATGGCATTTTAAATTAGTAAGGGATGGGCACATATTTTGTGCTACAATGTGTATCATACCCTAGTGTAATTGCAAATTTTAGAATTATTAAATAACAAACATGGTGGCTAGTAGCAAGTAGTGCAACAAACAAGCAAAAAAACATTCTAGGTGTTTTTCATCCCAAAAAAGTATTTTTGAATTCTTGTTCAGAGGAACACTTAGTGGAACACCACCTTGGTATTAAGCGGTTGTCACCATTGTTGGTGTTCAGAAAAATAGTTTTTTTACAGAGTGTCTTAAAAAGCGTGATAAAATTTGGGAGGTAGGTAAAATTAGGTAAATTTATCATGATACCTTAGAGCACGGCAAAAAAAAACCATTTATTCGGTTAAATTTACTTTCCAGATTTGCACTTACTAAAGTTTAGTAATAAAAGCAATAACTTTTAAAACCAAGCTTTCCAGGAAGCTGTTACCATATGCAGTAATAACTACTAATCGAATGGTTTAAATATCATACATTTCGGTTTTATTATTATTTTTTAATTTTTTTAACCTAGTCAAAATGGTTTTTATCTCAATTAAAAATGTCTTTACCTTGCCTTGCCAACCTATAAATTCTTTTCCGGGCAGCATGAAAATGTTAATGTGCAAAAAATGAATTATTATTTCTACACCTGCAAATAACAGACAAAATATGTTAACGCTAAGAAGCACCGCGTTTTATTGTGAGAAACTGCTTTTAGATATTTTGTTCCATAATTTTTTTTCATATTTCAAATTAGATATTGCCATTCAAAGCAAACTAATTTGATTTATGTCAGTCCTAAAAAAATCAAAAATAACATATGAAAAGTGTTTAAGTAAACTACATAGTTGCTGAGCTAAAATTTCATTGTCGCATTCTAAGAGTGGAATATACTTTGCTTTTCCAATTCTGCGGTGCTTAATTTTTTTTTTTTTTTAGACTTTTGGTGAACCTGCATTAAGAAAGTCACATTATTCTATTCAAAAAAGTTTTCCTGCAAGAAAAACCTCAAGAATGTTAAGAAGACAAAAATCATTTGTAAAGATTTTTAATTCTCTTCTTTGTACTATAAAAATGTTAATTAAAACACTTTAAATAACTTTGAATTATATTTCAAAGCCCACAACTGAAAAAATTAAGTTAAGCTACTCAAAATCTCTTTCTTAAATTTTAAAAATTTTTGTAAGAAAACGTTTTGTTAAAAATAGAACATTAATATGTCTCTACCTTTTTTTCTATAAATAATAAAGTTTGTAACATACGAAGATGACGTAATTTAATAAAGCTACAAAAATGTTCAATTGCAAAGGCAACCAATTTAATGAAGTAGTTACAAGAAGATAATTCCATCTTCTATTTTTCTTAAAGCAAAGAATGTCCTTTTAAAAGTAATTCTGAAAATTGAGGTTGCCGTTTCTGTCTCACTTCAAATACAAACTCAAAAATTTATTTTCTTTGTGAAATCCAGACATTACAAAATTAAATCTGAAAATAAGTAACTAATTATTACAAATATAATAAATAATTAAATATCTTACAGTTGCTATATAATCCTCGCAGCGTCAACAATGTAAAACTATCCATGCCATAGTTTATATAATCTTTGCACTTAATGTTTATAATTGAGTTACAAATAGTCTGACTCGAGACAATTACATTTGTTTTCATGTTAAAATATTATTTCAGACGTACTTAAATTAATTTTATCACATCTCTTATAACAAGTTATACTTTTAATTTCTCAATAATATTCTCGCTTATTAAAATTTATTTCATCTTCACCCGAGCTCTTTTCTTAAAAGAAGTATTGTTTTAATCTCTCCTACCTTTAAATAATTATTATTTGTAATTGATTTTTTTTTTCATTTTTTGCCAATGATATAATTTCTAATTTAGAAATACAATTTTCTCTGTGCCACCCTAGAGAATCATAGAGGCAAGGAGATATTGCCATTAAGCAAGATTTAATTTATTAAAAGTTAAGGAAATGAGCCGCTTCAAGAATTATTTTTAAATCTCCGTTGACTTGACATAATAACTCCATGTGATATTTTGAGAGCAACAGATATTTTTTTCTTCTGAATGTTAAAAAAGGGGAATTTCTTTCTAAATTACTTACTTATTTATTGCATAGTT
Source organism: Parasteatoda tepidariorum (assembly GCF_982258835.1). Taxonomy (NCBI): domain Eukaryota; kingdom Metazoa; phylum Arthropoda; class Arachnida; order Araneae; family Theridiidae; genus Parasteatoda; species Parasteatoda tepidariorum. Next base: position 83,751,541 of record NC_141762.1, read on the forward strand.
ACTTTAATAATTTTCCACGCGTCTTCAATGATACAGAACAGTCACAACTAGTATTGTACTAGTATTGTACAAATTTGACAAAGACAAATTTGACTCTATAGTTGTACAATACTTTTGCTAAAAACTGTTCCAGTTTCCGTAATTCTGGCTAATAGCTTTATTAATTTTTCTTTATTCTGGTTACGCAAATACTTGCAAATTGAAATTATTTTATTATTTATGCGTAGCATTAACTCTTCCATATATTGTGCTACATATCAGTTTCAAGCCGTTGAATATCAATTACCCTAGTTACACATTTATTTTATGAGAACTAAGGAATACATATTTCAGCTGTCGAAAATTATTCTGGGGAACTTTTTTTCTGTTGCATGAGATTTTTAACAGATCTAGGATACTTTTACGCTGCAGATTTCAAATCTGCTATCTTTTTCTCTCTCCAAGAAACAGTTTTTTTAAATGGAATTTTTAGTCCATTTTTTTTCCAAAATTTACAAGTTCAAAAAGTTTATGTATCGCAATGGGTCACACAAATGTTGCTAAAAACTTTGAGGGAAGTTAGAGCACATCATCAGGATTAAAATTGCATTGAAACTCATGCCCAAAAATACTGTCAAGCTCCGCAAGGGGCATTTCTCTATCATGAACTGTTTCTTAGTGCGCTTCTGAACAGGTCCAAATAGAGAAACGGCCCTATTCACGCTTGACGACATTTCCGGACATGGGTTTCTAGGCAATTTTAAAACAGATAATGCACCCTGACTCCCTTTGAAGTTTGCCACACTTTTACTGTCACGCACTTATTATATATCACGCTTTTAAACTTGTATATTTCGACACATAAATGGACAAAAAATGTCAAATAAAAAATCTGTATCCTTCCCGAGAAAAACTAACTTAAAATCCTCGTACCCAAACTTGGCAAGCTCAAGTATTTGACTAAAATCAATATACAATTTGTTACCAACTGTTATTTAACAAAACGCCATAATAAGCATTGATAAAATTCGCTTCTCTATTCGTAAGTGTAAGTTAAAATATCATAACATGATACAATTTTATGTACTTCATAACTGTTGTGTTTCCAAATATTAAACAGTTCAGGCAAATTAACACTGTTTTCAAGGGTACGTATTGTTAAAATACATTTAACATTTATGTTGCATTTACATTAAATACAAATATATATCACAATATCATAGATTATTCATCTACATAAACGCTTGACTTAAATTTAGGTGAATATGTTGATTAAAGAGTTCAACAAAGTCACCGAATCTTGACAAAATGTTTAATACAGTTTTAAGCAGCTCGCAACGTTGTTTATAGAATTTAGATTACAGAAACTTGGTCCAGGTTAAATCCATTACTCGTCAGTAACTCACCCCTTTCTGTGCACTGTTGTGAAGCGGATTTAATGATGGATGGTAGAGTTTAGAAATCCTGCAAGAGTCATTAGCGGTTACACGAAGTGAAGTCAGCAGAGACGTTTCTATTAGGAGAGACTGATTTTAACTTATTTTCTAAGCCAGAATCTTTACGTTTCTAACATCTCTGTGGACAGCCTGTTATCTAAAAGATTTCTAAGCTTAAATTAATTATTATGGTGTAAATCAAATTAATTTAATGACTCGGAACGTATTGGTGATGAAATGACTTTCGAGTTGTGATAACTGATGTATTTGCGTGCAATATTTAATGCTTGATATTTATCAGCTATACAAACAAGCTTTCGCGAACTAAGGAATTCAATTAATTTACAAAGCCAAATCAGCAGAGCAACCACAGCCAGTGGAGCAGAGACATGCTCTTTATATCATGGCATGTAATAAATTGTCATAAAATTGATAAAAAATTATTGACTATAATACGGTAAGCAATTATTGACTATTCATAACGATACATACATTAAAAGCTAACATGTGTTTAAGATTTATGTTTTGATAACATTTATAAATGCATATCGCAAGATCATAGACTATTAATATCTGAAATATTCGATGCAAATACGGGAGACAGTGTTGTAGATTAGTAAAAGCATAGGATTCAGTTTCAAGCAGCTGGAAACATTGCTCTTGAGTTTTTATTACGTAAACTTGGCCCAGGTCAGATACATTACCTTTCAGCAACTTAGACTTTCTAAGCACTCTTTTAAAGCCATTCGACCAATTGACTGATTAAAGCCGATTAATTACAGAATTCAAATATCTAACAAGAGCCAACAGAGATCGCACGAAGAAGTCAGTAGAGAAAGCTCTATTAGGAGGACTGATTTCAACTTATTTTCCAAGCCATAATTTTTACGTTTCGAATTTGCATGTAGTCTCTGTGGTCAGCCAGTGATCTGAAATATTTTTAAACTTCATTACTGTGATACACTCAAATTAATTTAATGATTCAGAAAGTATTGATGCTGAGGCGATTTAATAATTGTGATCATTATATGTTTGAGCGTTATATTTAATGATTGATATTTGTCAGTTATCCAAACGAGTTTAAGAGAACTAAAAAATTCAATCCATTTGATAAACCAAGACCAAATATTTGGTACCTTACGGAGATGCATTTTATGTCCTCATATATAATAGATTCTCATATTAAAGGCTCTGATAAATAATTATAGACTATTCATAATATATATCATAATCATATACATATCTTGAAAGCTTAGTTGCCATTATCATTTATGTTTTGATTACTTAAAAATTTCATAAATATATGTCGCTAGACCATAGATTATTAATGTGCAAAACATTTGATGCAAATCCGAGTGAACATGCTGCATACTGGTTATAAAGGATCTCGAAAGAAATATCGAATACAGTTGTCAGAAGTTGGAAAAATTGTTTATTGAGTTTAGATTACTGAAAGTTGGCCCAGGTCAAACACATTATCTTTTAGCAACTCACTATATCTGAGTACTGTTTTAAAGCCACTTGACCAATTGATTGATTGAAGCCGGTAGATCACAGAGTTAAAAAATCTCGTAATAGTCATAAGATATCAGCTGAAATGAAGCCAGTAAAAACGTTTCTGTTAAGGAAACAGGCTTTAACTTGTTTCCTAAATCAGATTTTTTTTATTTTGAATCTACGTATAGTGTTTTGGAACTCAAAATTATCTTAATGCTTCTTAGGATTAAATAAATTGTTGTAGTGTAAATCAAATTATAATATTGGTTCAAAATTATTTCCAAACGGATACCCTATGAATAAAGGAGACTCTTTTGTTTGCTGACTTCTTTATTGATTCCATGATTTTTATCAGCTGCATAAATATGTCTTGCTCTTTGAAATATCCAATACAAATAATGATATAAATCCTAAAACTCTAGTTCCTTTTTTGTAAACCAATTCAAAAGTTGGGGACTGAATATTTTTTTGTAGAAAAACCTGGTACATGCTGATGTGCTTCTTAGAGTAGGTTTTTTTTTTTAAATTTCTTTTAAGATTTTTTATTATTTTTTTTTCTTTGGTGTATTGAGAAACTACAAATTTCTAACATTTTTTTAAAAATTAAATTAGGAATAAAATCTATCAAATAATAATTCTACTTTTTCCAATGGATTCAATTTTTTAAATTGATGTGTTTCATTTTCTTAAAGTTTCAATTTATCCCGAAGAAAATAAAAAGTTTTGGGTTAAACATATAATAATGCCAACTAGTGCATCACACCATCATACACCATTTTTATTTTTTGGATAAGCAACAATGAGGGAGAAACTTTTTGTTTATATTTTGCATGTATATAAAAACAAAGGAAAACTTTAAAATTAAGATGTAAGCAATGATAGGAATGCACGGTTCTAGCCTCGGTGTTTGAACTGCTTTTGAATGATGGGATAAAGCTATTCCAGGCAACAAAAAATAATCTGTGTGCAACTCTGACCACATAGACACGATCATGCTAATAATCACAAAATTGAAGAGCCTAAACTAGCTGTAGGGAGTGCTTCACTCTACTGCCTAGCAGTCAGAAATTTACAAAACAAACTATGTTGTTGATCACGAAAATATGGAGCCTAATCTAGCTTTTACTAAACAAACTGTGTTGTTGATCACAAAGTTTTGAAGTCTAAGCTAGCTGTCAGAAGTGATTTACTCTACTGCCTAGCCAATTACAGTTATCGGAAATTTAAGAAACAAACTGTCACTCTGTATGCCAAAATTTCTTCTAACATTATTCTTCACTTTTGAGAAATTTGAAAACCATGCCCTTTCGTTGCAGCATTCTCACCGATAGCACTGTGAGAAAGGGGGACTGCTTTACTTTCATATTGGTTTCTGTTACTGATGAAAAGGTGAGCATATTTTAAGAAATTAAGGCCTTAATCAACATATTAAGATTTCTTAATAAACTAATGCACTCAAATAAACTTTTAAGAAGGAGAAAATGAAACTAACTCTTTTAAAATTATCTGGTTATGCATATATTATTTGTTACCGTATTGGACTGTCTTAAAATTATAAATGAGGAATTTTAAACAACAAACTCAAATGTTCTAATTAACGTGGGCGTAACTGTTTGCAAAGATTTGGCTCAATTGTCAAAAACTGTCCCTTGTGAAAAAAGAAATTATCCTTCACATACAGCGCCTTCATTTGAGAACATTAGAATATAATCTGAATTCAGCGAAGCTGCACCACGACTAGATATGAATTTCATTATATGTCCAACCGCTTAGACTAGATATCAAATGGTTGGACATATGATGAAAACAATTAGATATACATAAAGGAAATTAATCTTTACAAAATGCGATTAATATTAATAATAAAGCATAATATTTACAATGCTATATGCATATTTACAAGTTATCTAATATCGTAAGTCAGTAAAGACTTAACGAATGAAAGGAGAGGGGGATCGTCAATAAGTTAACAGCTAAGCCATTGGCTCCTAGAAGGTGATGGTCCAGGCGTCATGGTTATTACCACTCGTTTCTGGACTGATCGTAACAATGAAACTATCAGTTAATTGACCTCAGGGCAGTGAACCAGCGGACTCCTTGTTTGATAACGTGCCTGGAATCCACTTAATTTCTCTTTTTGTAAATAAATATTGATTTCATCATGCAAATTATCCCATCGAAGCCGTAGTTGTAAGTACACTTATTTCAATATCCAAACTAGAAATTTTTACTTTATGCGATAGATTAGATTTCCCGAGAAAAATAAAAACAATGTATAATGATACGAAATATTTAAAAACTACAAGTTACTTGTAACATACACGAGAACTATTTGTAGTTATTACAGGTTTTCTAATCCTTTCTGAGACAGTAAACTTCGATCAAAAATTCTAGTCAGGCAGGACATCAGCAATTGCGAAATACTTTAGATGTTCGTCGTTAAAATAATAGTGAATGCTGAACGCTTAAAAACAATTAGTTTTACATTTTTAGTGGTTAATAAAATCTGTCGAAATAGTGTTGCCAGGGAGGTTACACTGTACTAGTTAAGCTAAAAGATGCTCAAGCTGAAATTATCCACTAGAAAAATGCCAAGAGTAAATGCAGTGGAAAAAATTTGGTAAACATTTATGTAGTTAGTATAGAAAATTAGCAATAGCAATATTTTTTTATTGCTTCATATAAAAACATACGTCTAAATAACTTTTACAATTGCTCGATTACTTCTTAGCGTAAGTGATACTCAGTTTAAAAAATGACCGGAAATAAAAACTCAATGACGGAAAGCCATTTGAAATAAGAGCTATCCTATAAATTGATTCCCATATTTCAGTTGGCCTCACTTTTTTTTTACTATAGAGTGGCTATGAAAAGTTCCTCACCACTCGTCTCAAAAGTTTTGAAAGCTCTTTTCTCGGAGCCACACCATCATTTACCAAATCCCCGATCGCAAAATGTCAGTCCACAACTATAAAATACGAGAAACCCCTCAAAAAATGTGTGCAGCAGGGGGCGTCAGATGAGAAAGGTGAAAGGAAAGTTCTGGAAGAAAAAAAGAAAGGCAATTTACACTTCAAGGTTTTTTTTCACTCTTTTATCTTTTCAAATTCGAACACTGGTCCCTAAGGAGGGCACTCCAGTCGAAAGAGTTGACATCTTTAAAAATGAAGAAGCTGAAATAAATCCAAGAGGGACCTGACGATACGAATCCTTAAAACAGATGATAACTGTCCAAATGCTTGTCTGCAGGCATACTTAAACGTCCCACGTTCCTATAAAAGAATTTATTTTCCTTACTCGACAAGTGATTGCTTCCCTTTCTTTTGTATTTCGATCATCAATCAAAATATAATCGATTAAAAAGTTCTAAATTAACTCATATCTCGTAAATTAATATTTCAAAAGAGTTCAATACTTCCAAGAGTTCAATTAACCCATTTTATGCCAAAGGGGCGTAAACGCACCATTCTAATATTTTTTTATTATCACTTTGAAGTATATTTTTATAAAATTTATTTTGTTCTACTTTCAAGGTTTCTGAAGAGATCTTTAAAATATTAGTAGTACATTTCGGGTAAACACTTCCTGTTGAGAAATTTTTACTTAAGTTACTTAACTTAAGACGGTTACAGACGAATTAGACATTTTATAAAATCCTGAAGTTTAATCAAAAGTTAATAAATCCACATCCTGGTACAAATACAAGTCAATAATAGATCTTTTTCCATAGTTGCATGTAAAATTAGATACTTAAATGTATTTGAAATTTCTGTTAAAATCCTGTGATTAAAGCTATCCATTTCAATACATCGAATCGAAAAAACTTAAGGATTAAATTATGTGTAATAACTTAGGAAATTAGAGATGTTTAGAAAATACAATATATAGGGGAGAGTCGGGTAGCCCCGCCCAGCGGGTACCCCCACCCACTGTCAATTTCATATGTATAGAATATTTTTTCAAGTCAATGGGCCATCGGACATTAATTGTTATATTACAAAAAGATTGTTTTCAAAGTTTCAAGTATTTATGCAGCTGGTAACATGGTAAACAATAGTTTTGAAAATATGTTGAATACAGTAGTCATGAACTTAAGAAAAATTGGTTGAATGTTTCGATTAAACTTCATTTTAATACTAAAAAAATAATTTTTTCCATACATACAGCATTAAAGTATGTAGTCTTAAGTTTAATTTGCACAAAGAAAGAAGTTTGTATGTAAAAAATTGCTCGAGTAATTACAAATTTACATAAATATTGGATTTCGGGTAGCCCCGCTCACATGAATGTCGGGTATCACCGCCCAATTTTATTTCGTCGATAAATGTACGGTTGCAAAGATTATTATTTTATTGCTTCAAATTTGAATGTTATATGCATTTTTAACAACAAATATATGTTTTAATATTATATGAAACATAAATTTATAAATTTAAAAATGAAAAATTAAATATTTTTAAAATGTAATTGATATATCCAAATTAAATTTAATATCAAGAAATCATAAATATTATGATAAGCTATTTGCTTATTTATTTATTTTCACTTATTTGTGAACGAATCAATCTACAGAAGCATTTGAATGCAATCAAAATACAAAGTGAATTTGTAATTTTATAAGAAGTATTTTATACTAAGTTTATAAGAAGAGATCACCCAAATAAGTTCATATTGAAAAACAACTATTGTTATTAATTATTGTTTCTTAAATTAAATTATTTTCGTTAAATATTTAATGTAAACACATATTAATATTATAATATATTAATATTATAATATATTAATATAGATTAATAATGATAAAAAGTATGACATTTGTTGTTATTAAATGATAGAATTCACTAAAAGTATATAAATATGTAATGAATAAAATAATTTTGTGATAAAAATGATAAATGAGGTTTATCTATTGTCAATACATTGGTCATTCTCATTTACACCTGAAAAAAATAGCCGAAAAACACAATTTTTGTAACTGGGCGGGGCTACCCGACACATTTTGAAAAGAGCTGAGAAACATGTTTTTTTAAATTTCTATTTTTTTAAGTTTAACTATTCTTTTTTTGGTTTATTCTTTTTGCATTATTTAATTAGATGATAAAACAATAGAAACATACAAAAATGTTGATTATTATTCAGTATTATACAGAAATATAAGCAATACTCCTTAAGTGAGCGGGGCTACCCGACTCTCCCCTATGCAATATATCTTGAAAATAGTTTTGAAAATATAATGAAAGAAAATTTTTATTTCTGATATGTTATTTTTTTTGTAGAATGCTGATCATAAATTTAGATATTTATTTATATTTAAATATATATTTTATTCGAAATGTTAAAAAAAAATTATAATTTTAGGACATATATGTGTTTATTAGGTATGTTAGAATTATGAATTTTCCGAAGTTGCTCAAAATTTTAGGAACTATCATTTAAATTTACTGATATATCTTGTACATTTAATAAATTAACAGTACAAAAAATAATGAAGTGATTACTTTTGCAATAATTTAAGAAATATCCCTCTGATTCCGAACACAAATAATAGTTTTTGAGCATGAAGAGATAAACATTAGTTATTCAGACCTTATGCTCAATATACCTTTTTTTTAAAACAATAATTATCTCTTTGGAATTTTAGTTAAGCAATATAAATCTTAAAATATTAAATCTAATCTAAGAATGAAACTGATTTACAAATTCAGAAGAAAAGAAACAAAATAAGTAAATAACATTTAAACTAGTAAAACAAAATGGCAAAGCGCTTAAAGCAGCTAAAACCAAATTTGTTTTATTTTAATTTAGAAAGTTAGAAATACTAATCTAGCAGAAAACGAAAAAAAAATTAAAAGATATGTGTGTTAGCACGACAGCACTTCATTAGGGCACACACTGCCTGCCTACACACAGTAGCCTTTCTGTTGTCAGTGCTGCGTCTGTTGCCATTATGGAGTCTCGAGGCACTGTCAGTTGTTGGTATTACCACTGACAACAGAAAGACTCATGTGTGTTGGCAGCCAGTGGGTCCGTTGATGAAACGATGTCTTGCTAACACACATATCTCAATTTTTTTTTCATTTTATGCTAGATTAGTATTTTTGACTTTCTAAATCATTCTTTAAATCTAAGGAAAATTAAAATTAAGTTGTCTAACATTCGCAAAGAGGAGCTTAATATAATAGAAATTAAACACGAATTGTATAATTATTTTAGATTTATAACCACCTTACTGAAACCAATCTAATTGCAACTTGTTTCATGGATACGTGATTAAGTTCCATTCAGTGACTACGTGATTCACGTGATTAAATTCCATTAAAATTAAGTTCCATTCAGTTTCAGACCAGTAATGCAGACATTTATAAAGTTAAGGTTGGATGTAGCGTCATACCATTTTCCCCGGGAATCCCATTATGTGTTCAATTTGTGTATTTTTTTTCATTCGATTAGCGTTAGCTTTCATAGCATTCGATTAGCATTAGCATTAGCTTTGGAAAACATAAGCTTTACGCGCACTGGCCAATGAATCAGTAGCTCGGGAGATTCTCTCCCGCTTTGTTCGCACTGTACAAGAGCCTGATTGGAGTATCATGGCGTTAGACTGGTAAGTGATTGCCAGATGTTTCTTTTTTTTCAAAAAAAAAAACTATGAGATACCTGGACATATTGGAAAACCAAACTCATCCTGCAATGTTTCATTTTTACATCGAAGGTTCGGAGGTGACAGTTGCATTATGATGTAACTGTGCATTGAGCCAGAAGCGTTCAAAATAAGTTCAATGAGCATCAATTTGACCTCTAATACTTTCCTTGTACATCAATATCGCAAAACCTGAATAGTAACCTAATAAAAATGCTCGGGACACGTTGCAGAGGCATATCCGTCGACAATATCTTCTTTCATCTAACTTACAGGACCAAAGCGTGTATGTAACCAAACTAGCTATTGCAAGGTATTCTCTGGACATAAATGCACTCCAAAAAGAAATGCACCACTGAAGAATCGATACTCTCACTAATGCGGGCTTTTATCCGTTCAAAAGAAGAACCAAAAAATAAGGTATCAATTTCATTAGCAAGTGTGTGTATTTATTTAAAAGCTGACGAAGGTATGGTTTGTAAGAAATTCACCAAAGGCTTAAAAATCTATTGCAATATTGAGGAAATGCTAGGCCATTTTTAAAGAAAAGTATTAAACTAATTTTGATGTATTGTTCCAATGTAAAGTTACGGATTGTTAAATAGAATTTTAATAAATCCAGATTCGGTAGTATTTATCCAGAATGAAACTTGCCATCTTGTATGATATTTTATTCCATTGCTAAATATCTTATCATTTATTTAACCATGGATGGCTAAAAATTACAGTTTTTATAATTACATTATTTTTACCTCTAAAAACTTAAGTGCTATGTTCAACTTTAAAACATAAGATGTAATGCCAACTCTTAAGTTAATAACTTGAAATGAAATGTAATATTAAATCGTATGATTCAAATTGACATTTTGCAAAAGCTGGAATTAATATATTACACGACGAGAAAAAAAAATTACCAGGATGAAAGCTGCTTTGATAAAAAAGAGTGAAATATGAAGCTATGGTAGAGACAGTAATGACAGCAACACCATAATTAAGACTTGTAACGTCAGGTAAGAGGAATGAACCCTAGATAGGGTGTAACTGACTAAACTGTTCACATAAAAGCTTTTAAAGCAAAAGTAAAGTCGATATATAAAAGAAGCGTTTGAAAAAAACAATGCAAAATATTACGATTTTTAATGACAGCTGGTATTTCACCATACCATTACTCACGTTAGCTAAAATACTGCCTTGATGTAAGGCTTTGTATTTCTTTAATTATTTTTAATGAATTTATCAACAGCAGCAATCAATGAGCTTGCAAAAAGGAAGAATTTGAACCTAAAGTGTAACGAATTATCTATTCAAAACAAAGTGACTTGACGTCACACCTGCTTTTCAGAGCGTTGTTTTAGAAAAGGTATTGGAGTACTTAGTTCTAATATTGAGAGTGATAAGTTTCTATCATTCTGTTCAGATTTTAGCCTATCAAAATGCTGTAGTTAACATTGATATTGGAGAGGCTTTGAAAGTTTTTGAATTGGCTGCAGATGTTTTCGATCTAAAGTTAAACCAGGTAAAAACAAAATTGCTTGCCTCAAAAAATATTATTTGGATCCTCCTAATAATTCCTTAGGCACTGCATTCCTCCAAGTCTTTTGAATCTGTACTTCGTCTTAAAATCTTATGATCAAAAAGTAAACTGTCGAAGTACTATTTCATTTTAAATTAGAAACAGAATTATGTCTATTAGTAAATCCTTTTAGGGGTAAAAATTATTGCTAAATGACTATTAGTTGGCAGAAAAAAATTTCTGTTATTCGAAACTAAATTAGGAATTATTTAGTCTAATCTTGTGCATTGCTAAGACTTGATGAGGCCTATTTTAGTATATTTGAACGGAAAACTGAAGATCTATTCTTAGAGGGAAAAAGAAAATGCTTCTTAGAGAAGACATTATTGTACAGAAGTTTATATATGCTTAAAGAATCCAAGTATTATAACATTTAATAAAATAACTAGAATAAACTAGACTGCTCGTGTTTTTAGAATGCTTTGTAAATCAGCTCGTATTGATAAAACCACAGTTGAAAAAAAGATTTTGGAGTCCTATGGATTAAAAACTGGTAAATCATTGTCCCCAGAGGGAGGCTTGAAAATCGCATCAAAGGAATAATTTGACTTACTCTTGATTTCCACGCCACTTTTGATCAAGAGCATTGTATCTCAAAAGATAAAAACAGTCAACGTTGCTTGCTTTGAACTTTAAAAGATTCAATATTGAAGTTCGCCTTTCATTGCAAATTATATATTATTTGTTCACATCCCTCTGCTCTAGACAACGGTTGCTCTTATTCTCAAACATTTGATGGCTATGCTTGCTTTGCATTCATCTTTCACAAAAAATCGTGTGCAGCGCATTACTCTGATCAAGAAATATTCATATAAACAAAACATTACATTTACTTTCAGTGCTCTCGTGTGGATTGTTTAATCAACGGGATATTTGATGCACTTTTTTCTTAATATACAACTCAAGAAGGTGGCACTGATAACCCCACCCTATTTCTAAAACAGTCAGAAGTTATGAATATTTTAATTAGTATTTTCAAAATTTTCAGTGTTTCGCATTTTTTATTTAACTTTATTTTAATTCATTATATCATACAAAACATAAAACATTATTCGCAGTAACCAATAAGAAATTCCTTTATTCTTATGCGAGAAAACTCCCAGAGCTAACTATTCTCGATACATTGTCTGCCTGACAATAATACACGCTATATTCAGCCCACCATATATGTCTATATATAGATTCAGCAAAACTATATATATTGTTTTATCATCTATCTCTACATCTGCAGAATATAAGTGCTTTTAGCATTCCATCCCTCCAGCTGTTACATTAGTTTCAGAGGGAAAATTGAATATAACAGGAAAGAGCAACGGATACGGTTTTCTCCTGGGAAAAGTACCGCATGGTTTGTTTTCGTTTCTTTGATGCGATCCGCACAGCAACAACAAAAAACTAGTAAATCAGAGTGAGAAATGGGGTACACGAAAGGGAATTTACCAATTTACCGTTTCACAAGCACATTTTATGTCTGATTTCTCCAGAGTGGAAAAATACCTAAATTTAAGGAAAAGCTATCTGAGTGATAAGACTCTGAATTTCTTTTCCCGGAAGACTTTCTTAATTATTGAACTAGAATAATACAGAGTGTTTCTTTCTATAGAATATTATAAACTGGATGTAGTTTGTTGTATTAAGAATAAACCAACACGTGAATTAGGCACTAATGATTTGAAACTATGGGTGGTTCTGAGGAATGTTAACTATTGTTTTTCCTTATTATTATTATATCAATTTGCATTTTAGAGATAATCCAACAACGTTTAATTACATAACAGTTTATGAATTATCTAGATGCTTAGTGTGAAGTCTCTTTGCAATGCCCATTGCAAGCGCTGTATTTTTTGTACCTATTATTAGGAACACGTGTCTGATTATAATACGTTAAAGTTAACTACGTTTGAAAAGCACGGTACTTTGGCATACGTCTTATTGATTTGTATCAGAAGTACGAATTTTAACACAATGTTTTACCAACAAAATTAGAAAATAAGAAGAAGGTAAAAATTGAAACTGGAGCACTCCTATAGTCGATTGAAGCAAATTAAGGAAAGTTGTATTTCCAGAAGCTATGATGGGTTATGAAGAACTTATACCGTTAACTAGCGAATCCATATTCATATGAAAAGAAAAAAAAAAGGCTTTAAACTCTACTTTTGATATCACTTAAAGTATTTTTGTAAGTTAAAGAATATCAAAATGTGCATTAAACAAAGAATTTTCATTTCATTTTAGTCTACGTTTTTTATTGTTTTAGTTATTGAACGAAAATAATATAAAAATAATTAAACAGCCTAAACAGGGAAAACAGGAACTCAATTAATAATATGCCGCAAAATCATTGAAAAATGAAACTGAATGGGAATTGATAAATTAAATTCATTTAATATTTAAATACAGACGAAATGTGTATTATTACCCAGCACTTAATTACACTTAACACTTATATTTTTTGAATTAAACCAACTATCAGTATAATTTGAAGAATCTGATTAAGATTAGCATTGTAATTAAAACTATCAATCATATTAAAATTAAAATCTAACCCAAATCAGACTATTTAATTAATCAAAACTGAACAATTTTAAATACATTTATTTGCGAATTGAGCTTATTATATTTTACGTTCTTAAAGTATTTCCCTTGAGAAATATTTTGCACTCTTTAAACTCGAGATGGAATCCATTTATCACTTTATACTTATGTGTTAACAGGAAATGCTTTTTCCTGACTATTTTAATAATCCTTATCAATGTATAATATAGTTTGACGGAATATAATACCCAGAGGCTAAATCTTTGAACATAATTTACATGCAATTTTATCGTTATTACTTACTTAAAATGAATAGTTTAGGAAAATGCAAGTTTATTTGTAGACATTTAAACCTCCTTAGGGCGTAACTAAATGAAAGCTTATATCTAGTAACGAAAGGTATTAATTGAAAACGCGTATTTTGTAAAATGTAATTGCTTTTTTTTTATTGTAAGGAGTATGTATATTAATATGCCTTTCAGTTAATACCCGTGGCAGTTTCACTCATGTTGATTTAGATTCTACCAGAATTTTAAAGTTTTTTGACAAAATCTTCTTCCTTATTGCATGCTTGAAACAATGAACAAATAAGTCTACTTTTCGTTCCGGATACCGTTTTTTACGTGTCTTTGCTTGAATTTTCCGAAAATTCTCAACTGTCAATCATTTCTGAAGCAAGAACTTGTGGTTCTACGCTTTTTTATGAAAGGCATCCTCATTTTATTTTCTTTAGTTTGAAATTACAAAATTTACCTTCAAATTGGAGAAAGCTGCTATCAACGGAGTTGGTTCTTCAATGCACCACCTTCAATATTTCGTAGTCGCTGTCAGCATATGATTCCTACTGACTGTTTAGTACACTTAATGAAATACAGCATCATGATCATGTACAAAATCACGTTCCCAAAAAATTTATGTATAAGTTATAACTGAGATTATATATTACTTCTGATTTTTTAATGCTGTTGTTTCCAGTGATGCTTGAACATACGACGCTCACCAATCATTTGACTTTTGTGATGAAGCCAAGAAGAAGCGCCTTTTGTTTGACAAGAGAGCACCGCAAGCGTGAAAATACGTCTTATCTCAGTACCCCTTGGTTAGATGGAAGCACCACTAATTCTTGAGGCCTCTACCTTAATTTAGACATAGATCTGAAGGAAATTTTCTTCAGATCCCTGTACCCATGTTACTGCTCAGCAACCGAGTCCGATTCTTTGACCACTGGGCCATGGATGCCCGTAAAACTTTAATATTATTCGTTTGTTAATGCCATTTAATGCTAAGATAAACCAGCTCCGCTAATAGCTGCTGCATACTTTGTTATAACAAATACAATGACTTATCCTCACCGACTGCTAATTGTCTTCAATAAGCCTGCATGAATTGTGATGAATGTCTCGGTTACTTAGCCGAGTAAATCCTTTTGTAACAGATATTTTAATTATTTTTGAGCTGTATGAAGAAACACTTTTCATATGATTCGTGGAAAACATAGAAGTAATATATATTATACTTATATAATTCGTTCAATTGAGAAGGGAACTAAGCAACATACAAATTTTTATTGTACATTTCATAGTCTATGTTAGTATATACAATTTCTGTTTATAATAGCTTAAATAAACATTTTATAGACTTCATTTAAAATAATACTTGAACGCGTTTTAAAATCAAAAAATAGCTACCGCCTCATTTATGAAAATTCACCTTTTTTAAAAGAAGCCAACCAGTTTTGTTCATTGGGCCAACAACAGAGTTAGTTTTTGTTTTAAAATATTTACTTAACATTACATTTCCACAATCCATGTTTATGTGAGCGCAGTATTCGAAGTAAAAGAGATACATTAAAAGTTACAAACCTAAAAAATGGCCGAGATTGACATCAAAATTTACATGGTCTATTGACAGCGAACGTTTTTTACACTATCGATATGCTTGTAAATATTATATATATATATATATATATATATATATATATATATATATATATATATATATATATATATATATATATATATATATATATATATATATATATATATATATATATATATATATATATATATATATATATATATATAAAGCTCTGATATTCTTAATGTATCGTAACATTTCGTAATAAATTATTCAAGTAATATTTAAATTATTTAAAAATGAAAGCACTCTTATAAAAATTAAAAATCAATTCCTAAAAGGAAATTTTTCTTGTTTAATCTAGAACAATCTCTCACTTAAACAAAAAAAGAATAGATTAATCTAGCCTTATTCAATAAAGCAGTAAATCTTGATTGAAATTTACTCACATCGATAAATTTGCATAGTTAATTTTTTGAAAGAGCCAGTCATGCATAATTTCACTTGGCTGAAATCAAAAAATAAATTCCGCACAAAGTTTTCATTCAAAAGAAATACTCATTAATTCCTAGAAATGGGAGAGTTTCATTTTATTTATTATGACTATTTTTTACCTTCTTTAACTACAAATAATGGGAAGAGTGCTTGAAAGGGAACACTTTGAAAACTGGAATGGATTTCGAATTTCACATATTCAAGAAAATGCAAATCATTTTCGATTTGAATTCAGAATTGTATTCTGAAGAACAAAAGGAACTGCGAGAGCTCTTAATGGTTTTGTAATGTTTTTCCTATGTTTCATTAAATCCAGGTATTTGCCATTTCCAGTCGAATGCTCTGAAATTGAAAGTATGTTTACCGACCTTCACGTCTCGATACAATGTCTTGTAACATTCAAATCTTAATGTGTTTTAGAATAATGTTGAAAGGAATGAGAATTAGAAAATTTATTTTTGACTGTAACTGAAATTCGTAGAATTTGTTTAAAAAATTAAAGATATTTCCTTTAATACCTGAAATTTTTATTAAAATTTCATCCAATTTAAAAAATAATAATTTTATTTCAAATTTGAAATTTAGATAATTTTGAAAATAATTTAGTTTTTCCTTTATATTTTTTATCTTGCATGATATAAGGTTAATTTATTATATTATTTACTTTTAACTTTCGGCTAACCAATTAAAATAAAGTTGAATGTAGTTAAAACACTTACTATTTCCAGTGTTTTAAACCTAACTGTTGTCTCCTAACTTTTTCTAATATAATGTAGATATGCAAGAAGTGTATTTAATATTATGAACTTAAAATACTGAGATAAATTTGAAGAATAAATGTATTCAATATTTCATATCACATATTTATTATTAGACTTTGCATTACGTCTAAATTTTTACTGTATTCCATTACTAATTCTTTTACTATAAATTTCGTTTTTACTTTTAAAATAAAATAAATATTAAGGAAATAAACTGTTTCATGCAAAATTACGTTAAGTAATAATTAAACTTTATATTTAATTATGATAGACGAACTTGAAAACGTACGACTTTTGTTTTTGTAAGTTAAATTGATTCGCAATATTTAAAGTCAGTTAATGTTTGTAATGGATCACTATTGTACTAGCAAATTTTAATTATAAATAATAGATCATTATAATTAATATATTTAAGAAAAAATTCTATGCTGATGAATAAGATTCATTTTCTAAAGTGGACAAGTTGATTGAATCAAAATGATGTTTTTCGTAATTGAAATTGGCTTTATAGGTATAACATCAATTCTTTTTTTTATCTAATTAATAAGAATACGTTGTTTTTATTCTTGTAATGTTTACTATTAAATTTTATTAACTATTTACTGGATATATTTACTTTTTTTTAATGCTTCAATAATTAAAAAATAGTTTATTTATATTAAAGCATGTGCTGAACAACTGGTGCTAACTACGCTAATACTAGAACTCGCCGTTAAAACACAGAAATTATGCTTACTACTATTCATAAGTGAATAAAATAGTGCTTTCTTATTCGATGGCATACAATTTTAAACATCTATCATGGATTGCCCTAATAATGCCTCTCGAACTTTTTATTTCCTTTATTAATTTCCGCAAGTTATAGTATGTCCGTCTTTGAAGAAAGTGTGCATGGCTTGAAGTTGATCACAAGATATTTAAAAATTTTTGCCAACGGAGACTCTTAAATACGGCTTGATTTAAATCAAACATAAATGAGGTAATTATAAAAGTAATGACATGCGACAAGTGTAGGAAACAACGTGTAATAAAAGAAAAATAATAACCAGACCAATTAGCTAAAAAATTTTTAGCAAGCAGAGTAACTGATTTATTGTAAAAAATAGACCATGATTTAGTGAAATATTGTATCGTTTGAACATTATAACATTGTAAAAACGCTCTATAACGTTTCGTTATTGCGATCATCAATTGTTATTCTTAGGCAAGCTATTTATTTACGGCTGAGAACAACAAAATTATAAGTTACAAAACTACAAAGTTACTGTAATGGAAATTACCACGTTAAAAATATCTTTCGAATAGAGACTTGGAGAATCAGATATTTGTTAAATTTTAATTATATATGTGTTACTGTTTTTGATTTTCCAATAAACTAATCAGATTCACGTAAAAAAAAAATCAGGTAAAATTGCTGTATTCTATGTTAATGACATTTCTAGTAAAACTGAATAAACAATAAAAACTTATAAAAACCAGATATACGGTATTTAAGCAATTAATTTGGTACTTTTCGCGTTCCTAAGGTAGCGGTTTACTGAAATTCCTGTTTTTTAAAATTAATAACTTTATTACCACAAATTTTGTAAAAAAAATACGAAACAGAAGTGTAAATTTAACTAAATAGTTGGTATTTTATGCCATTTCTAAAGTATCATGTTACAAATTACCAAATTTGCCAAATTTCTTTTCATTTATAAGAACATATTTATTTTTTATTTTAATAAAATCATTACTCAAGCGCTTTTATAAATTACCGAGTTACTTATTGGTGTTCCCATTCTGGAAATAATTCCGGATCAATTTACGATGCAAATCCAGTGTCC
This sequence comes from Parasteatoda tepidariorum, assembly GCF_982258835.1. NCBI lineage: Eukaryota > Metazoa > Arthropoda > Arachnida > Araneae > Theridiidae > Parasteatoda > Parasteatoda tepidariorum. Next base: position 83,770,140 of record NC_141762.1, read on the forward strand.
GTAGAAATAAATTTTATCGTGAAATATTATAACACAGTAGTTATAGTGATATTTACTTAACTAAAGTGATTCAGTGATTTTCCGATAATTATTACTGTAAAAATCACAATACATCAGATTTTTTGTTCCATGATATGTTCCTGAAGAAATGGTAAAAATTGCGGGCATCCAAATCGCTTTTGTTTTTTTACCTGGATCTGGGTTTCGCAGTGGACTGATCGTTAAGACACGGTTCTCAGCAGATCACCGAAGTCAAGCATCACTGGCTACGGTCAGTGTGCGGGTGGGTGACCACTTGGATCAGTCTGCGTAGGGACCGAGGGAGTGCGGTATTGGTCCTCGTTAAACTGTGCTACCGTAAAGTGCTCCACATCGCGCGCAGGTCGTCGGGCTACCGAAGTGGGGGTGCCATCCCCTCCGCAGAGGATCAAAAATGTGATGGCATGTCTTCGGATCATCCTCCGGGATGTTTCCCAGACCGTCGCCAATAGCCCATTGTGCAGCTCTAGTGCGACGTAAATTAACAACAACAACAACCTGGATCTGGAATTTTGTTCCAGAATTTTTAACAGTGTAGAGCCAGAAACGCTATAAATTTCCCCATATTCCAATTGTTAAACTTGTCGGTAAACAGAAAAAAAAAACTTTTTTTCTCTGTTTATCAGCAAATTTTCTTTAAAAAATAATGAATATTCAGATTTGATTTCAAAAATAAAATAACTTTGTACTTGTAGTTTACTGCAAGGTATTCAATGAAAAATAGATAAATGAAACATAGAAGTACCAAAATGTTCAGTACGAGAAATAATTAAAATTAATTGAATTTTTTTAACACCTCAATACATTTCATAATTTCAGTAATATAATAAAATTATTCATAAATAAATTAATTTTCTGCGAAAATGAATGAGATGAGAAATAAAAATGGTGTATAAAATATACACAAAAAGTTTTTGAGAAATTTTTCTGAAAACAAAAAATAAATAAATATATAATAATATCTTTACAAAAACAGCAAACAAAGCTTTTTGCCTTCTCTGGTTTAATATTGAAAACCATGAAAAATTCAGCTTTTCAGAATTATATGCGAAAATAATGATTCGAATTGAATCGGGCTAGTTTCAAGTCTCGAGGTCTATTTATTTTCCAGAGAAAGGGCTAGAACAAACTTTAATCTTATTAAGTCGGAGGAACTACGCGCTCAGGAAAACATTTCCTTTTCCTGAAAAAATAGAAGTAAAGATCACTGGATCGATTTATCGGCAAAACGTGTTTTCTTGGAAATCGGATATATTTATTTTCGAAGTTAGCAATCTTACGAAACGCATCAAACAATCTGACACTGCAGAAAAGTAATTTAACTTTTTTGGCATGCAGTTTGATGATGTTAGAAATTCAATTTCGCAATAAATAAAATTCATTTGTTGCACCGCTGTTTCTTTATATATATATATATATATATATATATATATATATATATATATATATATATATATATATATATATATATATATATATATATATATATATATATATATATATATATATATATATATATATATATATATATATGGTTGTGTGAGTAGCAGACTTGTAATGCACTGAAAAGCAACTCTAATTTATTCCCTGTATATAACAAAATAGTAACCATATTTCTAGTTTTAAGCCTGTAATTCAAACAAGCTACAATGCTACAGGTTTGTCATACGTTGGCATACGTTAATAGTTTCCTAAGCTTAATAATAAATGGTCAGGTTCCGAGTTTAGAGTCGGGATTGGTACAGACTTCAGACTTGTAAAACAGCTGAAAAAGACTTTGATTGATCCCCTCTAACCTTGACAAAAAAATGGCTAAGTTTCGAGTAGATATAAACTACAATGCTTCTGCAAACGATTAAGATATATTCATCTAAATCGACAGTTGAATGACGAGTGATGAGCTAAGCAAAATATTTGCTCATATACAAGGGCAATTTTTAAGTATTTTCAATAATATTTTGTACTGATCTTTGCTGGTGGATCATCAATTTAGCTTTATAGTTATGTTATTAGTTAATAAAATTCAAAACGAATATTTCTCATTCACAAAACTACAACTAGTCTATTATCATTTCCCAAAACGTCCCTTACGCTGAACTAGCTGCTTATTGTCCTCCGTACGTGGAGAAAAAAAGGAAATTATTAATAAATCAGTTTACGTCAACACTAGGAAATCATGCACAAAACTTAAAGCCATTTACAGACCCAATTAATGAAGCTAAAACTAATGAAGAGCTACTTAATGAAACTCTATATTTTAATTATTTGTTGCCCTTACCAGTGGCTTCATGTTATCACACAAAGCTAAACATATTTTTAGAAAATCATCCTTTCAAAATAAAAATTGATTCTGTCCTGTATCATTTGGCATAATGTTGTTTCTTGAGGTCAATTTCTGATTGTCACAAATTGCCATCTAAAGCATTTCCATTTTTTTTAGTATTTGTTGCCCTAATCGGTGGCTTGCTTTATATTATTGCACAAAGCAAAACATGTTTTTAGAAAATCATCCCTTTACAATACGGATTAATTACGTTTTGCATCATTTGTCATAATGCTGTTTCTCGAGGTCAATTTTTAACTGTCAAAAATTACCAAAATCGGCAGTTTTCGCTTTTTCATATTCCTTTCGGTGGGCTGTAAGAACTTATTTCCATACAAGTACCTAGGGGACAATATTATTTTATTTTGCACTTATTAAAAAAAAAATTAAAAAAAGGTGCTTTTTTATTTTAAGATCATTTTTTTCACCAGAAAGGCCATGTACTGTACAGCGCAATAATTTTAGCTGAATTTTTTCTGCATGTAGCTTATATTGCCTGGTATTGAACTAATGCGTGTGTAATTGAAACTAAATGAAAAATTTACTATGCTACACTAAACTAATAAATCAATTTTAATGATAACTCTAAAAATCAATCGGCAGATCTTATTTTAATATTTTAATTTTCAACAACTCATGCATTGCCATTTCTGAAATACTCCATTTATTTGCAATGAAACAGTTCCTGAATATTTTTCGTTATTGAAGTTTTTAGTGTTTTATAAAACTATTTGATTTTAATGTTGTAACTTAGGGGATAACAATTACCGTTTTACTGAAAACACATTAGTTTCATTATGAGAATGGTATTAAAGGGATAAATATGCGTCGTTACAAAGAATTTCACAACCGATGGGTTGAAAACAGAAATAAATTGTACTCCGCTAAAACGGAAAAGCTCAAAATTCCGTTTTGCACTTTCATCACTATTCACTGTCGATCCTATATTTTCATTGCCCTAACCTAAGCCAAAAGGTTGATATATCTCCTTCATTTTCTCGATCACAAACATCTGAAAATAAAGAACAAATTACAGCTTTCTGGCGTACAACTCTCGGCGAAATTTATTAGCAACAGCCAAAAGGCATTAATTACGACAAATAATTAGTTAGCGTGGAACAGGGTAAGAGTTTTATTTTAGTTTCTAAACGAACATCTGACTTTTCCTCATGAATAAATAATTGTTTTAAAACTCCATTTCATGTTTTTTTTTAAAGTCTTCCCATGATTCAACTGTACTCGTATTTTAATGAATTTGAAGTAACGAAAAAGACTTAACCAGCTGCAACTAATGGATATGGATTGTGTAAACGGAGATTCAAAGGGAAAAATTTCGATAAAAAAAGTTATTTAAAACGCTCTAAAATTAATTTATTTTAAAGTTAACCAGGAGTTAAGGATATAAATTATCACTATTCAATTTTCTGATAAAAAAGAATTACAGTTTTAGGCTTAGGGAATTTTTTTGGAAAAAAAAGTAAAACTAAAGGTTTTTTCCTTAACAATGAAGTAACTGGAAATAATGCTCATTATTTAAATAAACAATACAACAAGCATTATTGTGTGCATGCATCGGGCTTTCGACGTCATTTAAAATAAATTCTTTGCTTGTAGCATTTAACGATTCTTGCACGCAATGCAGTTTAAAGTAAAGTTTTAGGCAGTGAAACAAATTTTATTTGGCAAATAATCAATATTTATGCAACATTGTATTAATTTCAATTGTTACATTGAGCTCATAAGAATGCAACAGAATTCATTCCCTACATCTAGCTGTTTTTTCTTTTTTCATTTTTTTGCGCTTATTTATTATCAGTTGCTTTTCATAGCTTCTACTCCTATAATTTTATGATTATTTTAAACATATCACCCATAAAATGCTTTTAAGTATATTTTAGAGTTTGTTTCAGCAGTGATTTTAAAAAATCGATCTGGCCAATGGATGTATGACCTTAATTATTTTGAACTGACTCAGAAAATATGAGATTTATGGCTCAGTTATTCTGAGTAAATCGCGATTAAGAGATAGAATCATTTTAAAGGAAGTCCACATTTGTGTTAACTAGGAAGGGGAAACGAACGAAAGAGTCCTATGGTTAACTTGCTACCACTGTATATATTACATCACATGTAAGAATTCCAAATACTTTCATCTTATGTAAAACCCAATTGTACAAGCTGATTTAATCAAATCAAATCAAGATCTTGTAGCTTTAGAAATAGGAAATTTACACTGTCTTTATGTGTAATCATTATTAAACTTTGGGAATTTGAAAAAGTTTAGATTTTCTTAGTGACTACTAAGGATATAAATAGGCAAATCTCTCTCCCAATTATTTACAATTTTCTATAAGCAGATACATTATTGAATTATCGTAGTTAAAGATCCTTACATTAGGGATTTATTACAGAGTATGCCAGTTTCTCAGAAACATTAAGCTACTAATGATTGCAATTCCAAACAATGCAATGTTATGTGTTTTGAGCTAGAGATACTTCACTCATACAATGCCAAGCAAAGTACATGAATAAATGTTTTTTAATTGTTGAATTGAATCTCAAGAAGTATTACATGAATGCGTTAGATTATAATATTAAATTCCCTACGCTGTAAAAATTTTGGTAAATTGTAGCCACTATTTTTGATATTGAAATAAACTAAATACATTTTTAACAGCAGAACCATTCTCGTGATAAAAAACTAGACAAAATTCACAAAATAAAATGTTTTCAAGGAATTGGTTCATGTATATTACTAAAAATGTGTTTGTTTATTTAAAGGAAATAGTTTTGCAATGTAGCTATAAATTGATTCTTCCAATGCGCATGAAGAAATGTGCAGTCTATAAGAAAGCAAACAAAAAAAAACAAAAAAACTAATACTATAAAAAAAGTTTAAAAAAATGCATGCACATGCAAAACAAAAAATTTTAGTTTACCTTAGAACCAAAACCACCAAATTTTTTGCAGTGTATAATTAAACTTCTTGATCTTTGAAACCCACTAAAACTGAGTAAACTATCACTGTTATTTTACGAAGAAATTGCTTACGACTCATATTTTGCTTACGACAAATTTAGCTGTATTTAAATCGCCAATTTAAAGAAATTGGTCATTTTTCTCTGTATTTTTCTTATTTAAACTTGCTACTCTAACTAGTTTATTTATACGATTTATAAATGTTCAACTTTGGAAGCTAAACTGGATGAGTCGCCCTCCGCAGTTGATGTTGATTATGTTTTTTGTTTGCTGATAGCAACACTGAGTTCTGGTTTATTTATATGATTTAAAACTGTTCAAGTTGTAAAGCTGCACTAGATCAGTTGCACTCCAAAATAGTTTATATTTTCTATTTGCTGATGGCAACATTTTTTTCAGAATCAGTTAAGCAACAATTGCTAATCAATTGATCAACTGATGCTCATTTCATAGGCGAGTATTCCATAAACTCAAGCGACATCAGCTAGTATTTTGGCCTGCATAACCACCACCATCTAGTAAAAATGTATACGCATAGAAGGATAAAATAAGATTAACTGCGCAAACTCTTTTGTGAAAGTTTACAAGATAACAAGTTTTTTACTTCTCCAAGAGAGTTTTAAAATCTTTAATTTTTTTTCTCAAGGCATGAATTAAAGTAATAAGGAAATGCTTAGTTTAAGGGATAATCTCATCGATTTATTTAGAGAGCGTTAACTAGTTTTATACAATAAGTAACCTATAAATATTAGGACGGTACAGAAAAAGGAAATGTGTACTTCTTTTCTTTCCCTAAGAATTTCATTCTTCCAGAACACATCTTCGTGGCCGGCCATCGAATTCGAATGTCATTAATTAAGAATCTGTGCGTCAGGAGCTATTAGGTCAAGATTGGGTCACAGTGTTGATGGTCAGTAAAAGAAGAGAAAGAGATTTCTTTACTTTCAGTTCCCATCTGCGTCCACTTAGTTCTTTTATTTTTTTTTATCCACTAGTGATTTGATTTTTTTTTTCATGAGCGTTGGGAAGAGTATTATAAGAAATCCTTTTATTCATTCCACTACTCTTTTTCCTTATCACAACCTAACTTATGGGGATTTCCATTGATTTATTACAGATTTTGTTACTTATGGAAATACGTAGTTAGTTGCAGGTAAAATTTATTTTGTGTTCTTTATGGATCCTTTAATTATATATTTCTAGTCATTACAAAAAAAAAATCGCTGGTTAGTTAGGTAATGATTTCGGTTAGTGATTCGATTTGTTCTAGTAAAAAAATTTTAAATAAATTAAATTGCTTGAAACTTACTTTTTTAATATATATATATATATATATATATATATATATATATATATATATATATATATATATATATATATATATATATATATATTCATATATATATATATATATATATATATATATATATATATATATATATATATATATATATATATATTCTATATATATATATATATATATATATATATATATATATATATATATATATCCTTTATCTAAATAGGTTTTACGTGAATTATTCGGCTTAATATTCAACGCATTATCAAAAACATTGAACTTATGGAAAGATGCGTCTCATCATCTATACAGTTGGATTTTTTTTATGATTAAGTAAAAAAAGGGTTAAAATCGGTTACTGATTTGATTTTTTCATGAGAGCCGGGAAGAGTATCATAAGAAATCACTTTATTCATTCCACAACTCCTTATCTGTATCACAACCTAAGTAATGGGGATTTCCATTGGTTTATTACAGATATTGTTACTTATGTAAATACATCGTTTAAATGCAGGTAAAATTTATTATGTGATTTTTTCATTTATTTAATTACATTATTATAAAAATCAATCAAAGTTGATTAAATCTTACTTTTGCTATATATATATATATATATATATATATATATATATATATATATATATATATAATGAATTTGTTTTCATATTCACACATTCAACGCATTAATAAAAAAAATAGAAAGCATGGAAAGATGAGTCTCATCATCTAAGTTGGAATTTTGGAAAAAAAATTAGTAAAATTGCTTTGTTTATTTTTAATGCCAAAAAGCATAAATGTTTGCGTTACTTATTCGTTTTATTTTTAACTAGCTGATTATTCACTTTTTTTCGGTTAGACAAAAAAATCAATGAATCAGAATTACCAAAATCCTGTACCAAATTGGAAGGCTAATACCAGCATAAATAATCAAGATACTATGTTTCAAATACTTTTTACATTTATAATTGTTTGTTGCTCTTCTCGGTTGTTCTACATTATTAGATTACGCAAACCACGTACAACGTCATTTACCCCATTAAAGTAAAAATTAACTGAATTCGGTATCATCTGGCATAATGCTGTTTCTCTAGTAAAATTGGAACTATTAATAACAAATAAATTTTAAATATCATGAGTTGACATAATAATTAAAGCTTATAATCATTTTTAGCAATAAGTAACAGGTAACATTTACTTTAACATATCATACACACGGTGTAAGAAATTCCATATCAATTTGCGTTAAAAATTACTGGCACCCTTTGTGCAGCATCCGTAAAATTAATCTGGAGGGAAAATACATTTTTAATGTAACATTTTATACCACATATTTCCCAGAAATTATTATTAATCCACAATGATTCAGTGGTTTTACAATAAATACTGTAAAAATTACTGTACATTAGATTTTTATTTTGTAAATTTCCATGGAAAAAAGCACCGATGCACTTGTTGATGGGGAAATTTTTACTTTCATCTAAGAAATAAATGCTTAAACTAGTTAACCGGTAACGAAAATCATAAATAAACTAATGTTTATTTACCATATCCATTTTGTGCGCCACTTTTGGTGAATTTAAAATATCTTTAATCGAATTACTTGCATGCTAGATAGATTTTATTATGTCTGATTGATTCACAGTGCAAAAAAATATAATAATAATTCCGAATATTGTTTTAATGTTCGAAATACAATAGATCATTTAACTTGACTTCAGGTATTTTCTGACATATCACATGGTTTCACCCAAAAGATAACGAAATTATTTTCCTGTTTATTTTTTTTCTTCCAAAAAGCAACCATATTTTAAAAATATTCTTTCTTTTGATATACAGCTATTAGCTAGTTGAAAATGTTCGTCATAAAACCGGGGTAATAATAAAAAAAGCATCTTCAAAAGACTAACGTTAACGTCAGATGTATGCAATCAAGAGTTGATCAAATGTATCGACTTTTCAATCTAATATGATTACTGTCTTCTAGTTATGTTCTGTAATATAGTTAACAACAGTTGCATCGTCTATAAAGCAACAGCTTGAGTGCATCTTTTATTTGTCATTTTATGAGAGGCCGTTTCATTCTGACAGACATAACAATGTTTATGATGCAAGATGTTTATCTACGTCTCCAAAAAAATACCATATTGGATATTTTTTTTTAAATTTTAATTACGCTAATAATAGGATATAAAAATTGCAAACATTTTAAAGGCAAAAATTCAGTTTGCAGTTTATTAAATATTTGATTTGCTTGTTATTTTTTTTCAAAGTGATATACAATTATTTTTTATTTATTTAAGGATATATACATGAAAACAATTTATACATAGCATTTTTTTGATTTTGACTAAGCATATTTATAATTTTTTAGGGTTTTTAGGATGCTATAGTGAACTATATTTGCTAAAAAGCTAATATACTGTATGTATGAATATGTACAATTACTGTAATATTGATCCATGCAACATGTTACAACAAAATAAAAAAAAGACATTGTAACACATTTACGCAAAATTTAAAAATGAATTATTTCACATACAAATTAATAATTGTAGATATAGAAACAAGCATACTATTTACCGCCTTGATTTTCTTGAACAAATGTTGTACATAGCAGCAAGAAAGTAAGAAAATAGAAAAAAATGGTCGACCCTGAATAACTTTTGATCTAATGATCGGACAGTCAGGTTTTAAAGCACAATCTTAATATTTTGAGGGGGTAACCTGCAAAATGCTAATTAATTACTGAAAACGATATTTTTAATTACGAGATAAAACCCAAACACGCACTTTCCCTGAATAAATATGCCTTTTCTGACGAATTCGGATATCTAATCCTCAAAATATGGGGATAGCCGCAATCTAGGGAAATTGGTTCTAATGGTTTGGTCAGGAGATTGGTCAAATATTTAAACTCTTTAAAGTTACTTTTTATGCGTATTTCACCATATCTCGAGAAATTTGAGAGTGAATTGAAAGCTTTTTGAACACAATTATAAAATTCACTTATCAAGAAATATTTAAATGCAAAAATTAAATTTCAGTAAAAATTTATTATTTTTTATTATTTTACTTAATTGAATTGTAGGTAGTAAGAGCAGTAAGAAAAATTTTAATTGCATTTTTAAGTAAAAAAATTGTATAACAGTAAAAAAATTTAATTGTAGGGTATACAGTTTCTACATCATTCTAAAGTATCTAATTTTAAATGGTAAAAAAAAATTAGCAAAATCGGTTAAATAGTTTCTGAGAATTTTAAATGTATGACTTTTTTTTAAATTTTATTTCTCATGTATTATTCAAACGATTGAGATCAAATTTGTATTTTGATATATAATATTACATTCCTTAAAGATGTAGAAAATGGTATACATTGAATTTAATTACATTATATTTCTGAAATAAAAAATAATAAATATTTTGGATTCATATTAATAAGGAAAAATAACAATTATTTATAACTCGAAGAATAGAGCCATCCAATTAAAACCCTGGTTTGAATCCCATCATTAATAGATTGATCCCCACATTATAGGGAGAAGATAATCCTGGTAAATTATCCAACTGTACGGTTAAGAAAGTTATTGGTTAAAAAAAGAAAAGAAAGAAAGAAAAAAAACATAGTTCTGGCTATTATACCCGAAATATACGATAATACGGTATAAATAATATACGGTATAAATAAACCAACTCCATTTAATGATTTTCTCGTGTAATGTAAAACTACAATTAATTATCTAAAAGTATTTGCTAGAAAGAAAATGTATTTGCTGGAAGAAAACTTAAATCGGTATTTGACTCAGCGGTTCATTTTTTAAGGCAAGTATAAAAACACAAATATTTGGAGTTGAGAATTACAACATGTTTCTTGGGAGACATCGGGATTAATTGTACGTAATTATCATTTTTTATTAAGTTTAATAATCTTAATGTACATAAAATATTTATTGAGACAAAAGCATAATCATTAATCAGAGAGTCTATCCATATTTTTTTTTCAATTTACATATGCTATTGTTAGAATAAACAATACATAAAGTTTAAATCGAAAAATAATCTTTCAAACTATTCCTAAGTAAAAATAAAAATAGAGCAATTTCATTTTGAAAAAAAAAAAATAAATAAATATGAGACAAAATAAATTTACTAAAAGTTTAGCGGAAAAATATTTTTATTCGATATTACTTTATTCTAAAATAAGTATTTAAATTCAATTTAGCTAAAATAAAAAAAACGCTGCTTAAACAGAATTTATAGAATATTAAGAACATGCATATCTTTATAAGTTATTATGGATAGACAAAATTATTAGATCTTTTTTAAAGTTCTTTTTTGAAACAAAAATTTATTTCAATTTTATCGACAAAGAGGAGGGAATCTGGCTGCTTTTAAAGAGGAAAAAATATAAATCTATTTTAATATATCAAATATATAATATTCAAAGAAAAGATTAAATTTCCGTGATTTTTATCTTCTGTCTTTGAACTCTTGAAGTTTTGGAATTAGTAAATCGATTCAAAATGCATTAAAGAGTTTTTCAAAGCTAAAATTGAAGTAATCTGAGGACGTAAAACTTTATTTTTTAATACTTTAAATGTTTAACTATTAAAATTTTCTGCGTTATAATGACTTTGTTAAAATATCAAAGTAAATCGTTGGTCGTTTTTGTCGACCCACTTGTCTTGCATTTCTATGCTTATTTTACAATTTCTAGCTAAGTGAAAAGACAGAGACTTTGCAGACTTTAAGGCATTACATAAGTTTGGCTGGAAAAAAGAATAGTTACTTAATATATATAATAAAAGGATTATTTCATAATAATTTGTTTTCTTCTTAACAAATTTTGTTTACTGTTATATTAGTACGTCTAATTTTTGAGGCATAATTATTTTATTTTACTTTATATCGGTAAATTTGATTTCTGTTTCTCTTCCTTTTTCTTAAACTCAATAATTTTTTTTTATTTATTTAGAGCAGTGTTTCCAAACTAGGGGCCCACGCCCCACTGGGGGGCAATTCGATTGTTAAAGGGGGCAATTCGAAAATGAACTCAACGCGAGTTTAACCCTTTTGCTCCGGGCCATTTAAATGCAATGCTGGATTTCGGTGCCAAAATTAAAGAAAAAAGGAAATTTTTAAATAATTGCGCCAATAAATATTATGTCACTTCGCGATTTTTTAAGCGGCAAACCTGAAATGAAATATCTGTTAACAGTCGATGGTAAAGCATTTGTAAGTTATTTAGCCGATATCTTTGAAAAACTAAATATATTAAATAAGCAAAATCAAGGAACAAATGAAACTCTTGTTGATGCAAAAGTGAAGAGATTTGGTTTCATTACCCTTATTGAGTTGCGTCAGAAATATATTAATAGCAAAAACTTTAAACAGTTTCATTGGCTCCAAAAATGTGAAGTAAATGATACCGCTTTACTGATTATTGTCGATAATCTGAAAATTCTATCGGCTGATTTACAAGAAAGATTTTCTGATTTGAAACAAATTGATTTTCCAACACGGATGATGCAGTCAGTGTTAGTGGATTTGTCTGATATATCAAATATGCAGTATCAAGACGAACCAGGGCTCGACTTAGCCTAATTGGGGCTAGGGGCAAAAACTTCTTTGGGGTCCCCCGCTGCTTCACCACTTCAGTAATGAAGAACCGAACTATATGGAGGTATTTAAATTTTCACCTCATTATACAGATAAAGCAAGAAAATTTATTAAAATTTTAAAAAGCTAATAAGTCCCCCCCTTCCAATGGTCAGACGAAATATCGCTCTGTCCATTTTATTGATTTTCTGACAATTCTACGTTTATCATGCCGAATGCAGTTTTCTAATTGTTAACTTTGTCATCCAGCTGCAAAAAATTCGTATCCTTGCTGACATTAGGGTGGAATTCAACAAAATTTTAGCAATTACGGTGACTCAATTAGGCCAATCAGAATCCTGTATTTTGGTAAACACATCCCATTTTGCGATATGTAAAAATACAGTCTTTTGATTGGCCAAATTTGTCCACCGTAATTGCGAAATTTACCCCAAATCCACACTGGAAAGCCATGGATTTACAAAAAATAGATCTTTCGTGTTCATACGATAGATTAATGAAGAAGCTAACATAAAACTGACGGATTTTACACTGTGCTGGTATTTTGTTTAAAAAAAAGTTCATTAAAGAAGGAAACCTAAAATAAACTTTCTATTCGAATTGGAGCCCCCTCTTAGGTGGGGCCCTGGGCAACTACCCAGCATGTACATGCCTTTGCTAGGCTCTGAGAAGAACATGCAGAAATGCAAAATGATGAGTCAGTTAAAACTTTATTTAATATAGAAGGGGTGATGACATGGCTCTGTAAGTAAACAGAAATCATATACCCAAATTCAACCAAATATGTAAGAAAACTATTGTTACAGTTTCCATCTTCATATTTAGCTGAATGTGGACTTTGTGCTGTGAATAATTTACTGGCAAAAAAAAGAAATCGTCTGGATGTAATACAACGGCGAGACTTGAGACTGAAGGAACCAAATTGGAACCTAACATAAATTCTCTGTACAGCAAGCAGAAAGCGCGAGGATCTCACTACATTAAAATATTAAATTTTTGTAGAAAAATCTTTATTAAAATTATTTCGAATTTAAACTTTGGTTTTTCATTATATGTCTTGAAAATTTACTTACTGTGTATCGTTAACAATTTCCTAGTGATTTATTCCAAAAATCTATCATTAAAGTTTCTTAAGTGAACAATTCAATTTTTTAATGTTAAAAATTATGTATATGTTACATAGGGGGCATAAGAATTTTAGAAAGGCTTAGGTGGGGCAAGGCACAAAAAAGGTTGGGAAATACTGATTTAGAGGCAATGCTGCATTCTAAGGAAGCATTTTTTATCTTAAAGTAATTTATTCTTTATTTTAAAATGTATTTTTCACTGTCGTACATGCATGCATCTTGATGTGAACTCTTACTTATCTTTTCTACCAAGTATTTATTATTTGTTTAATCACATTATATATATATATATATATATATATATATATATATATATATATATATATATATATATATATATATATATATATATATATATATATATATATATATATATATATATATATATATATATATATATATATATATATTATTATTATTATTATTATTATTATTAATTATTATTATTTATTTCTCATTGTTTCTAATGGCAAGATTAAAAGATAACTGAACTAAAGCTTTAAAATAACAATTGTAAAAGAAACACGTAAAAAATAAGAAAAAGAAAGAATGTGATTTTATTCTTTTTACTAAGAATTTCTTTCATCGCTCATTTTCTCTCATGAAACATCAAATGATTAGATGATAAGTAACTCATGTGGCTAAAGATGCATAATATATTGCATATCATTTGAAAAACTTACTTTATTATTTGTATTAAATTAATGATTTATTTTTTTAGTTATTTAGTGAAATAAAATATTTATGCATTCGGGAATTTCCATATTCATTAAATTTGACCAGCAAACGAAAACCTACCAATTTTTTAAAAATTTCTCCTGGACTGTCAAAAAAGTCCGGATTTAATTAGGGTAAAAAGTACCAGCACTCAGGTAGCCAGTATTTTTCCCTGCAAAAATTTTACGAAACGAAAAATCTGATATAATTTTTGAAACAATATTTACTGTAAAATAACTGAAACGCTGTTATTTAATAAATATTACGGTAAGAAATCATGGAGAGAAATTTTACAGTAAAAATAGATATTACGAATGCTGCAACCTTCCTGATCATTTTACCGCAAAATCCGGAACTTCTTACTGTGTTACTATATTTTCATAGAATAAGGAAACAATTGAATGGTTACTGAACTGCCGTTACCAAGATGACCAGTATGCCATAACCAACAAGTAGATAAAAGTTTTTAACACTTGGCAGCTCCCTAATCCTATTCGCCATCCCAAACTGTGGTCACTGTTATCTTCGGTTTGATTTGCGATCCGTGTTCGTTTTGTTCACTTACCAGTTATTGAAATATATTCTAGTGTTCTAAAGTACTTATACATAGGCAAGATTTTTAAAGACCTGGTTTCTTAGGATATGTCGGCGTTACAAAACGTTAGCTTGAAGCGAGTGTTAACCCCTGATTGGTTAATTTGTGCGTTAGACAGCATACGTCCTCGAACGCTCAGCTTGAACTACGAATGACGGCTGAATCAACTGCTGTTGGATTACATCGAAACGTTAACGACAGAAGCAATGGCGGACAGCATCCAATAGAGCCCTGAAATCACTCAAGATTTTGATTTTAACATTAAGCATAGCTTCTTTTTCCTCTTCTTCTTTATTTAGCTAAGCTATAATGTGTTTTTTTTTCTTGGACAAAATCATTATTTGTTCTCTAAAGCACTGGTCGACAATAACAAAATCAATACAAATTCAAAATAAATATTCGTTTACGTTATTAACGCATGCGCAATGCGAGATAATGTCTGCGTTGGACCGACTGCTCACGCTGAGCTAACAAAACAGTATTTTGTTTGCGTCAGCGGTACGTCAACTTTCCGCTAATGCCCAGAGAAGGCGCTTGTCCAGAAACCAGACCTTCAGTGAGCTTTTTATTCTTGTCACATCTCAAAATGTAAAGATGAACACAGTTCAAAGTGCGTAATTACGAGGAAATGCACACACCAACATGCGTGTTTACAAAAATGGACACAGCTCAAGATGCATGTTCGCGAAATGGACACAGTTTAAAATATGCGTTTACGAGAATAGATGTAGTCATTTACGAAAATGGACATTGCTTTTGCTTCCATTTCTCAAACTTCTGTTATAAGCATTGTTCATTCCTTGAAAAAAAAATAAAGTAATGACTCAAAATAAATTTGTAATGCAATATCGTCAAATTTGAGAGCACGAAATTTTTAATTAAGTTGTTAAATTTGAGTTGAATATTTAAGCGGTGCCTTTTCAGCTATCATTTTCCTAAACACGTATTTTGAGCTGTGTCTATTTTCTTAAACGTGCATTTTGAGTTACATCCATTTTTTTTAAATACGCATTTTGAACAGTGTTTGGATTAAGAAGCTCACAGGCAAACTGTATGTCTTATCGGCAGCACGCAGAATTAAAATTTGCAGTTACTTAATTATTGGTAATTCTTAAAGTAATAAACACAATCGATACACTTTTGTAATTTTATCAAACAGACACATGTAAACCAAATATTATGCAATTGCCTAAATTTTTTATTAAGCAAATAAATTATTAAGCAAAGTAAATACTTAAGCAAAAGATGTATATGTATAACTTAGAAAAATAATATTTATTTGCACCTAAATGGATATACATTATACGCTTTTTAGCATGATTTCCCAATACAGTGACCCCCATATTATGACGACCGGTGCATAAAGTCATGTCTTTTATACTACAAGCAATGTCGTTTTAATTTCGTTACTGTTTCATTGTTGTTTGAATTTTATTGTTATTGTAGTTGCTGGTAAATGTTAAAATAATAAACTCAATAGACAAACTTATTTAATTTCATCAACAGACACATATAAAGCAAATATTATTCAATTATATAAATTTACTATCAAGCAGAGTAAATTATTAAGCAACGAATATATATTTATAACTTAGGGAAATAATATATATTTACAACTAAGTGAACTGCATGCTCTTTAGCATGATTAACCATAACAGCGGCCTACCCATTATTGCGAACGGCGCATAAAGTCCCGCCTCTTATGCACACATTGTTGTTTTACTTTCCATTGGAACAATCACGGTAAATCTTTCATTCCGATTAATATCCGATTAATATCCGATTAATACCGATTAATATTCAGATTAATTCCGATTAATATTCCGATTAATTCCGATTAATATTCCTTTCATTCCGATGACCAAAATTTAGTTTATTTGAATTAGAAAATAAATTACAAAAAATTGTTTAATCCATTATTACCTTTGATGTTAATTCACAAAAATAAAAAGAAATCCTGAATCTCCTCAGAATGAGAGAAGAGTGATATTAACCCGAAATTTTATCCTAAGTACCAGGTGGTAGTAATTTATAATCATTCATTATCTGTTTAACTTTTTTTTTGAAAAATAAAATAAATTTATCATTTTTTTTTGCTTCAAAAATATATTCACACATTTTGTAAAATTGTCAGTCCCCTTGTGGGTCTTGGCAAGTTTCGTGAAGTATATCATTTGTCGAGAATAACAACCTTGCACCAACGTTTTATTTTTAATGCATTTTTCTTCGATGAAATAATATTTTAATTAGAACTTATGCTATTACATTATGCTGTTATTAGTACCTACCTAGGATGCTATACTGTTACATATGTAGAAGAAAACTGCTAAATTATAAATTCTTATATCAGTTATTACAGCGTTTGTTAACCTTTCAATATTCGCGGCCCAGTTTTCAATCATAATTTTCATCGCGCCCCCCACTTACAGTAAAATGTATACAACAATAATGTATATTGAGTATTTTGAAGTCTGTCTTTAAATTATTTTTAACTAACTGCCAAAACAAAAGTAAAATAAAAGCCAGCAGCAATTGATATTGTAGAAACTGTGTTTGGAGTTAATTTTTCAAAACAATTACAGTCCATACCTCTTTCAAATGATACTGTTGCTTGTCGAATTGGTGATACTGCTGAAAATGTAGTGACAGCTTTTCTCGATGGTGCGTGACAAAATGTTTTCAATACAGTTCGATGAAGCAACAGATATTAATGAAGATGCTCATTTAATTGCCCATGTTTGATTTTGTGATAATATGTCAGTAGCAGAACTACTTTTCTGAAAATCCATAGAACTCAAAACAACAGCGCTAGCATTATTTACTATTTTAAATGATGTTATAAATGAGGCAAACATAGAATGCAAAAATTGCATCGGAATATGCACCGATGGTGCTCGTTCAATAGCCAGAAGGTTCAAAAGTATACATGCACTTGTAAAACAAAAATCGCCTCAATGCGTCTGGACACATTGCATGATCCACAAAGAAGCTTTGGCTTCGAAAGAAATGCTGGTTTAAATATTGTGTTAACTACGGTTGTAACCGTTACAAATTATATAAAAATGAGAACCCTTTGATCGAAAATCTTTTCCGCTCTTTGTAACGACATGGGTTCAGTACATTCAGAGTTACTATTTAAATGCGGGGCAAGATGTTTATCACGTGAGAAATTTTTGCAACGTGTTTATGAATTAAGAGAAATCGCCATTTTCCTAGAAGAAGATGACAGAACGGAAACCGAGAATTTTCACTATTGTTTATTTGTGATGAATTTGAGCTACTTGATCGTCATATTCGAGAAATTAAATAACTTGAATCTTCAACTCCAAGGAGCAAATACGCATATGTTGGATACGAGTGATAAAGTCAATGCTTTTTGTAGAAAATTTTAATTGTGGGGCCGAAATTTAAAGCAAAAAAAAACTTAACAATGTTTACAAATGTGGATAATTGTACTAAAACTTATAAGGCTGAAGAAGAACATGTAAAAGTTCTTTTTGTAACCATTGAAAATCATTTAGCTATGATGGCAAGGAATTTTAAAAAGTATTTTCCTGCTGACGACAAACTTATTGCAAGTTACGAGTGGGTTAGTAATCTCTTTCATAAGACTCCCGAAGGACTCTCAATTCATGAGGAAGAAAAATTCCTAGACTTCACGAAGAGTGGCAAAACCAAAATACAATTTAGTAATAAATCACTATTTGAATTTTGGGCAGGGGGATGATTTTTCTGCACTAAAGACAGGGGCAATTCGCGTTCTATTAACATTTTCAACATCCTACTTTTGTGAAACTGGATTTTCTGCTGTGACTTCTTTGAAGACAAAATATAGATCACGGCTAAATATAGAAACAGAACTGAGAGTGACTATTTTTAATATTAAGCCTCACCTCAAAAAACTTTGCTCTGCAAGACAGGTCCAAGAAAGTCATTAAAAATTACTAATTTTCTTAAAAAATTTAGTATGTTTTGATTAAGTAAGGTGGGTAAGCCAAAGGTGGCCAGTGTTCCTAACGTAGCCCACCCCCCAAAGTAAAACTAAATTTATTTTGAACCATAAGATGTCCCTGCTGCATTGTAAATCTTGTATCTGAGGTGCACGAGGCTGAAATGTAAGATATTTCATTGAATGGCCTCTATTGTATGAAGTGATCTAAGTTTTTGCAGTTGTCGTTCTGATTTCCGGATGAGAAGATATTGTAATTTATATGTGTTTAAATTCTTAGAACTTTGAGTTAGGATATGTTTTCTGAAAGTTTATTTCGTTTTCTTTAGCCACATTACTTTAATTCAAATTAATCTATCAGATTAATAGTTTTAAGTCGCCAAGGTGGCCCGACACCGGTGCCACCTTGGAGACACGTGGACCACCTTCGAAAACAAAGGGAAATCTATAAAAGAGTTAATTACAAATCATTACGTAGCATATTATTTCTCAAAAAGGAATGATTGAATTGAATGCCAATTGATTTATTTCATTTTAAGCAAATGTGGAACTTTGGTATTTTTTGAATTTTTATAATATTTTGATGTTCTTTGCACTTTAGTAGAGTTTGCGATATTTTGTTTCAAGTTTTTTGTATTGTTTGCATTTTAAAGTTATTTTTCAGGTATTTTTTTATTTTTGTGGTGATGAAGAGTGTTTTTGTTGTCGATTCTGGTATTTTCTTGTAAATTTGAGTATTTTTATACTAGTTATGGGTTAGGTTAGTTAACTCTTGTATGGTTATTTAACTCGTGTTAGTTAATCCTTTGAAAAAATTAACTCAATTCTTGATTAAGTCTAATGAGTTAACTCAAAAGAATTGCTAGTGACTTCACACAATTATACACTCTAAAAGCAAATATCTTTTTTATAGTCGGGAAACTTGTTCCAACCAGCAAGCCTTTTTAAAAAGCGTTTGCCAGTCCAAATGCTTTTTCTGATGATAATTTGAGTAAGTGAAAAAGTGATTTCTATATATGGCTCACCTTTGGAACCTGAGGGAAATCTTAGGCGCAGAAGCTACAATTTTGAAATTGTACTATAAAATAAATGAAATTTTATTTTACAATTAAAAGTATATATGGTATATATTAGAGATAGATGTAAGATGTTACAGAAAAAAATTCAGTCGCACAGACTTAATCAGAAAATTAGGAAAAATCCTCAAAGCAAAGCCACCCTTGGCTCCCACCTTAAGTTTTGATTTAATAAGTTGTTTCACTTTAGTAAGTTATTAAATATGTCGAAATGTATTTTGCTTTCTATGTGTATGTGCGATTTACCTTCATCCAGTTAATCAATTTTTTTAAATAATATTTTCTCTTGAATATTCTCGCGCCACCCATCTAGCATGCTCGCGCCCCCCTAGGGGGGCGCGCCCCACTGGTTGAGAATCGCTGAGTTATTAAATTCTTATTAAAGTAAAGCATTGCTTGGTTAAGATTGATCAAGTATATTTTTCAGCATTGATTTAATAATTAAGGTATTTTGTGCACTCACACCTAAACAACAATACGTTATAACGTCCGTTTTCGCTACAACCACGAGGGGTCGTTCTATCGAGCGTCGACTGGGTTCGTACATTTTCATAACAACACTTGCTAATTAAATTCAAAGTTCAGGAAACTAGTATTCTCAGAAAAGTGACCATTTCCTGTCTAAAGAGTCCTAAAAGCAATTTTGTTTTTAAATTTCAAAAGCAAAAAGTAGTCAAGGCTGTCAATATTATGTAGTTCATATCAGTATTATCATTTACTTTCATTACCTTGCTTACTAAACTTCGAAAATAATTTTAAGATTTTAAAAGCAAATTACCCTTTCACTTACTCATTGTATAGTAAAAGCATCAGTAAATTAGTAAGTTTAAACCATATAAATGCTTGTTAGGTTATGCGTAAATATAAAGCGGTTATAAGCAAATACTGCACCTTCTGATATATTTTAAAGATTAGATTATTATGGGGACAGGTCATTTCCCGGATATAGCATAGTTCCCACCTAAATTGATATTTATCTGCACAAAATATTCTATAACAAGAAGCAGTCTCAGAATTGTTTTATGTCTTAAATATGCATGACAGTACGTAAAATAAATAAATAAACGAACCATACTGAATAACTTTTGATCTAGTGATTGTATCTTCACATTCTAGGACACAATCTTAATGATGGAGTGACATTAAACAGTGTTTGCTAATTAATAATTAATATATATATATATATATATATATATATATATATATATATATATATATATATATATATATATATATATATATATATATATATATATATATATATATATATATATATATAATGTTAATTGGTCGGTAAAGTATACATTTAATTTAATAAAATAATTTCAATTGCTATTTTATATTCAACACTCTTAATGTAATGATTATTATAAAGATGCACTTATATTTAACTGATTTTCTTTAAGACAGGTTTCGAAATTTAAGCAAAAAAAATTTTTTTTTTACTTAATGGCATATGTTTTCAATTATCTGACATCCTGAATAAAAAAGATAAAAGATAAATCTGTAAGCAAATTCTTCAAAGTATTTATTTTTTGTATCTGAAACTGTCTACAAAGATTTTTGCATTCAACTTCGTAATTATGTTGTTGTTGTGAAGCAAGTAAAATGATTAAGAACCTTGTTTACATTCAAATCACTTCCACATCTAATGTTACACTATAAGATTAACTAAGATTGAATAAAATTTTTATGGAAAGCAGCTTGTTTACGTGAATGTTTTTACTAAAGGCACCAAAGACACAAGTGCTTAAAGTCTAGATAATGCTAATTAAGTTTATCTAAGTTTATATTAAAACAAAAGAATCTACTATTCTGTTAAGCATTAAGGAAGTAATTGGATATGCTACTATAGTCGATAAATTTATGTAAATAGCTGGAAACTACAGAGATATAAAATATATTAGAACTTAATCTGATATTTTAAAGATGTACACCTAATCATATAAATTAACAAATAACGTTCAACCTAATGAGTAAAAATATTTCTCTAACTACAGGGTGCACAATAAGCTATCATGCAGTTTTTTTAGCACATGAAATAAAAATATTAGTGAAAATATTTCATTAAATAGAATTTTTTAAGAATTAGGAACTTAGTCAATAAACAAAAATGTTCGAAAGTAACAATGATGTTAAAAATATATCTAGTTCAAACAAAAGATTTTAAAAAAAATGATAGTTTTCACGCCCAACAAGCTGGAGATGTCAGCTTCGATGAGAAACTTTCGGTTCAGTAACGGCCCCATAACCCACAATATTATCGTTTATTTCCTGCACACTTTCAAAAATTATCGTATAGATATCCAAATTTAATTTACCTTTGATAAAAGTTTGGGGAGCTTTCTCAATGAGGGGATTATCACCAAGGACGAAATTATGGAAATTCCTTTACCTAATCTCATAAGTATAAACGAAGGCTAATGTTATTGCTGCAAGCAAGATACTCCATAAATGCATACTTCAAACACTCTTTCGCATACTGTATAAACCTTTCTCTGCTTTCCTGGGGATGTAATTAGGAAGCTTTTATCCCAAATTATGAATGACCCCTCAAGCTTTTTGTATCTCTAATTACTTTTCTTTTGTGTAAAGTGTACAAAAAAAACAGATTATTTTAAATAACTTTTGATTTAATAGTCAGATTTTTTCACGTGCTAGAATTCAAGCTTAATGACTCGCACGAGTAACCCAAAATTTGCTAATTATTTAGTGGAGACGATATTTTAAATTACAAAATTAGATAAACGCACTATTTCTGAATAAATAAATCTCTTTTTCAATGGATTTGGTTTAGCGATTTTCAAAATATGAATGAGTGTGGCAATCTGGAAAATATGGTCCTAATAATAGTGTTAAGAGAGCAATCCAAAATTTGGACCTATTAATGTTAATGATTTTATTTGTCGTTCTTCTCCATATATCGACAATTTTCAGAAAAAAATTACAATATTTGTTTGGTAAAAGATAATTTCATGCAACAAGTATTTTTTTTAGTTTTTTGTATTATTTTATTTAATAATTGATGAATTATTATCAATTTAAAAAATTTAAATTATAAAGTGTGCAAATTTTTACACCATTTAAAAGAAAGTAATTTCATATTGAATATTACAAAATTTGAAGAAAAAAAAACTAACGAATTGTTCCAGAGAAATTTAATTTTAAATACACGACTTCTTTAAAATTTGATTTCTAAGGATTGGCGCTATTGAAACAGAATTATGCACGTGATGATACTGAAAATGAACCAGTTTTAGAGTATTACAGAGTAAGTAATGATTATTTTATTATATTATAATAATTTCAGATATGGTATTGCTGCTTTCACTAGTTTTTTAACAATTAGCTTGCAAAAACAAGTTTCTTGAAGTAATTTTGTTCATAATATTTTGGTTTATAATCTTAATAAAGTCACAGTAATTTTAAATGCACTTTATTTTTCAATCCGTATGTGAACTTATTGATAAACCTGTGTAATCAATATATCACGTGGTAAAAACTTTCTCACAAGTTGTTTTTTAAATAAATTAAAAGTATTTATTACTCAGCAATTTTAAGAAATGATATGATTAGTTTAAATCTCGTGAGTTAAAATCTCGCTGTTGCACAAGGATTGCTTAGGATTGGGTAAGTGATAATGGGTAAGTGATCTTGTCATAATTTGTTTACAGCTTGATATTTTGATGAAAGTAAAACAGTATTTCAAACTTTAGGGCTCACTCTTGATTTATATTAAATCGCATTTTTCTCTATTAAATGTTTTACAGTGAAACCTGCCAAGTTGATCACCCTTGTATGTTGGAAAACTGCATAAGTTGACCTCAATTATCAAGAACGGAATTTTTCCTACATAATATAAAGAAGCAAAACCTTTATAACTTGACCACCTGTCTATCTTGTGTGTTGGCCACTGAAAGAAGTCAATTTTGTCTAGGAGTATTGTGAAATTCTATTCTAAAACCCTCATAAGTTAATAAAAAAAATAATTTTCTGTCATTTTGCAATGTATGTTAAAATTTCACTTGCTTGGTGAAATAGCGAAAAAGGCTAATCTAAACCCTTTTGTGAGTTGACCATCCGGGGAAACTGTAGGGGGTCAGCTTTTGAACATTTCTTTCATTCATTCATTGAAAACAGGTGTGTTAGTTGAAAAGTTATTCTTCCAGTTGCAATAGTGAGCAAATAGGTTAGTAAGTGTAGTAATAACAGAACAAATTTGTGTTAAAATAATTTTGTTTTGTTAAAGTTTTCAAATTACATGTTTTCATGTTCTGATACTTTAAGAAATTATTTTTATTAAACACTTCACATGCATATCTAACGAATTAATTTTTTTAAAAAAGTTAGTTAAGTATTAGAATTATGTATATGTAACAAATTGAAGTTCATTCAAGTTTAAACACATTTCTTAAGGTATTCATTTGGCTATTTGCTAAACAAAATTTTTAAGTCAAGTAAAATAAAATTTTAAATATATAGCAACATGATACAGGAAACGAAAAAGTAAACGATGACCCACCCCCTCTATAAGTTGACCACTTGTCTAAGTTGACCACCAAAACAATGCACCACAAGTGGTGAACTTTCACAAGTTCTATTTATTACCAATTGAGTTGAAACAGAATTTGACGTTCAAATTTTCTCCCGTGTTGTATAGTCCTTTTAAAATGACAGAAATTCCAGTTTATACTATTGAGCATAGACTTAATATCTCAAATGCAAATTCTTGCGCGAACAAAACCTCGAGTTGGCCATATGTGGACAAAATCTTTGTGAATACTCACGGGGATAAAAATTCACATAGATATAAACTCACTTGGATCTAAACTTAAGTGGATAAAAACTCATGCGGATGAAAACTTACGTGAGAATAGTTCTGTAATGACATAGTTGGGTCCTACTGTCATGGGTAAACAAAAAAATGTTATAATAATGAGTATTTTTTTCTTCCTTTTAATTGTATTATGGGGTTCAAAGGATCATGTTTAGACTTGCTGATCAGAAGGATTTTTCCTGTGACTTTCCATCTCTTTCAACTTTTCAATTTCAATAGCTTAAAGTTCAGCTAGTAGGGACAAATATAAACTAATATTTATTTTTTTGAATTAAATATCGTCACATATTTTTAAATAAGTTTGCAATTATGAGAAGTTAAAAAAAAACATTTTTTTCACTCTGTATACGTAAGCAAAAAATTAAAATTCAGAAACTTCCTAGTATACAATTTTAAAAATTGTGTTCTGTATAAAAAAAGCAGGAAATATAGGAATATTATAATATGAGCATTAAATTGAAAATATTAATGTCCTATATTTATATGGCTATATTTATCCAGAAACTCGTATATTTCCAACCCACAACACGATAAATTACTCGCAATTATATTGCGAAGAATTTGTTCGCCTTTCAATGTGTCTCAAGGAAACAGAAGGAAATTTTACTTATCTTATGAACTTTTTAACTTACATAATATCTATTATAAGCATTCAAAATTTATACTTAATCATTTAAACCATTAGTTATTATATATTCCTTTTATATTTTCACAAACATTAAAATTTTTACTTTCCAAGCATCGTAAAGTGAAAAAAATCGTTTTTTTTATTCAATAGTTAAAAAGCTTAATATAGTCAATATAATAATTATGAACCTCACATATAACTATAGAACATATTTTCTCTGCGATATTTTTTTTTTATTTGTATACAATACAAAAATCCGACAAGTACTATTAAAGAGTTTTTATTTAAAAAAAAATAGTTTTGACTTAAATTTGTTTTTGCACTGTAATAACATAAGAACATAAAAATGCAAACTTCTAAATATTTCTAAATTCCAAAATGCTTGTATGCCTGATGTGTTTATAAATGTCTGCATGGCGTATGTTATATATAGTACACATTCCCTCTACTTTCAGATTCAGAAATAAGCGTGAATCAAATTCGAAAGCAGTAATGCCCTACCATTTGTGCTGTTTGATTTACTCTACATTTATCGAATCGCAACCACTAAGACAAGTCTATATATTACCCGCAATAAAATTGTGACGAATTATGCTGTCAGAGGGTAATCTTGGAAAAGGATTTCAAACTGAGCACTATATTGATAAGTAGCTTCAATTTGAAAACGCTCCCTTGTTTCACACGCCGCATTTACCCTGTTCGAATCGTAAATGCCAAGACTACTTGCACACTAAATCATAGCAGTTACGGAAGAACTTCCGTTCCGAGTTTTAACTTCTTCCAGTTTTCTTCTGCATGTTCATACATGCTTCTACTTTTTTGTTCTACTTTGTTGGAAGGGCGACACCGACCCTCGGGAGCTATTCCAGGATTGGAAGGTGAAATAACCCTCTACGTGTTTTATAGTTTTCCTTATAAGAACGTATTTCATCCTTTTGTTACTCAAATAATGTCATAAAAGCCATTCTTGAAGCGATAAAGCATCGTTTATTTTTATTCTATTTGCTGTGCTGCATAGAAGAAAGTAGCCTCCGGCTAGCTCCAGCTTCGGTGTGTTATGATGTCCCAAGGCAGTTCTTTCTTTACCTTTGAGTTCGGGTATCTCAGAAAAGGTTTTTGTTCGCTCAAATTGTAAGAGGGGTGATAGTATTTTTTAGAGTAATATTAAAATATTTTTAAAGGTAATTCTCTTAATATATGCATAGATAATATTTTTCTTACAAAGGTCCTTTGGTATTAATTTTTCATGAATTGCAAAGCGTTTTAAAAGTAAACTTACTAAAATGAAATGCTAATTGCGATAATAGTTATTTTGTTCAAAAGTAATCTGGAATTTATTTATTTATTTTTTGAATGAAAAATTACAAAATGATGCTTAAAATAAGATGCAAAGTCCATCTATTCACGTCCCGCAGCTGATTGATAGCAAGGACGTGGAACACCGAAGTCAAGCATCACCGGCTGTGGTCAGCAAGCGGGAGGGTGACCACTTTGATCAGCCTACGTAGAGACCGAGGGTGCCCGGTATCCGTCCTCGTTAAACTGTTCTACCGTAAAGTGCTCGACTGAGAGGCGGGCTACCAAAGCAAGGTAGCAAAATAGTAAAATATTTATAGTATATAGTAAAAAAGCTTAGTCTGTCTCCTCGCAAAAATTGGTGACAACAACCTTACACCGAAGTAGAGTAGTAAAACGCATGTTATAACTCTTGGATCTAGTGTTTCACTACACTAACGTCTTTCAACACTACTTGGTATAAAGTATCCGCCACCATTTTTCGCATTCACTAACATAAAAATTCATATTTATAAGATATAAGACACACATCAGAGCCAATAAAGCTATTTCTGCAATAAAATATAAAGTAAAATTCACTAATTTAGAATTTATATTTAAGCACGAATTCGAAGTCAAATTTGTTACGACAAATTAGAACTAGGCTTAATTGAACGAAAGCGGAGAGAGATTATGCTACATAAAATCCATTAATGCAGTTCTCAAAGATTTAAAAATCACGATATAATTTTCCTTTATTACACAACTAAAAACATACTTATATACATTAAGCAGCGAAGTTTTGCTTTAGTTGATGAATTATCTAAGTTGAAATTTTTAACAAACTCTTGCCACCTTATTCCTGATTGTAAACAAATTACTCGAAATATTCCACTTGGCGTTTCTCGATATTTAACCTTGGTGTTTGCGTAAATTTCTCATATGATGTAAGAATTTATGACTAAGGGAAGAAATTTCTCATATGATGTAAAAACTTGAAAGTTAAGTGAGAGATTTATCAATTTTAATTGTTTATATTTAAATTACACGCTTAAAATGGTTTATGAGGAGCTGGATTTGGCGTTAACCTGGGATAAAGTACTCCTTTACACAATTTAGTGGGTGGTACAAAGATATAACACCAAAGTTGGAAAGATATTACACCACAGTTTTTACAATGTCTACTGTAAAACAGTTTGGTGTATAGTTGCCACAATTTTTGGTTATGAAAAAAACAAACGTTTGTATTGTGTAAGTAGTTACATTATTTATTTAATTTTTGTTACTGTTGCAGTTTTATTCATTTTAAATAAATGAATTAATTTTTTATTTGTTTATTTACTGATAAATTTTTCAAATTAATTATTAAAATTTCAATAAAAATTATTTTAAATTAATTTTTTATTTGTTTATTTACTGATAACATATGCTTTTATACACAATAAAATCAATTTATGGCTTCATAACAAAAACCTTTCCTTTGAAAATAACAAGAACAATTTCAGTAATCTGTTCACATTAATTTTTTCAATCAACTGTTATATTTTGTAAATTTTTTTTTGCACTATTATTAAAGTTCTGTATTTAAATATGCATTTAGTTTACCTCAATGACAAAAATAGTTTCAAATATACACCAAATTGCTTACAGCTGATGTTTCGAAGCATGTTGCTGAGGAGAGTAAACAACCAGCATCAGTAAATTTGTGAAAACTAAATAAATTTGATTAAAACTATATTTAAAATTCCCCCTTACACAACCCTCTTACTTTCATCGTTGAGGAGGAAAGGCCTTCTTCCCCCGCTATCCTAGATTTTAGGTAAAATTTTTGATTAGCGTTCAAGGGATTTTTTTCTGCTGAACAAACTTTTAATCATAGAATATCATCTGACAGCAACAAACTTTTTAGAAACAAAAAAGCGAAAAAAAAACTTAAATATAAGGGTATCGCTTTGTTATATTAGAATAAATATCGCTTGAAAGTTTTTAGTATTTTCATTTTTTATATTTTTTACTAAGCAGTAATTAAACGATAAACGTCTGTCAGCTTTTACATTTCTTTTTAAAATTCAATTTTGTTAAAATTTAAATAAATAAAAATCAATTTGCAGCAGTTAAAAATATGGAATATATATATATATATATATATATATATATATATATATATATATATATATATATGTAGCATAATAAATAAATACGAAAAAACACAAAGAAAATAAAGAAGAACAATAATAAGTTTTATTTATTGCGCTTAAGCTGCAAGTAAATAGAACACATGAAATAAGTTCAAATAGTAGAGAAAACGCGGGGAAAATTACAGAACAATAAAAAAAAGGAAAATGAAAAGAAAAATAATAATAAAAAATAACAAGAAAAAAAAAGTTCCGATAGAAAATGGAAAAAAATTTTAAAAAATCTGGAAAATAAAATATATAATCTTTTTGCGGATATAATCGTGTGAGCTGAGGAAACGATTATATCTTTTATTTTCCGGATTTTTGTAAACTTTTTTCCATATTTTTTTCGGAAATTTTTTTTTCGGTCTCTTGTTATTTTGTATTATTATTTTTCTCCCCCCCCCCTCTTATTTTCATTTTTCTGCAATTTTTCCCATGTTTTCTCCTCTTTTTGAACTCTTGAATATATACAGTCAGTCACAAAAGTCTACATACACCCGCTAATATTCGCAGATCTAGCACTTTACTCATATTTTTAAATATACAACTTTATTTTCGTTAACATTTTGGATAAAAACTCATATCTAACAAAAAAATTATGAACAAATTCGTTAAAATATTAAAAAAATTAACAACACATCAAATTATATAGTCACAAAAGTCTACATACAGAGACAGAACAATACAAACCTTCAGAATTAAATGCCAAAAAATGTAACATTAATACTTTGTAGGACCTCCCTTTGAAGTAACAACTGCCTGAATTCGGTTTGGCATCGACATAACCAGATTTTTTGTCGTCTCAGGTGTAATTTGAGACCATGCAAGCTCTATTGTCTTCTTTAGGGTTTCCTTGCTTGTTACCGATTGCTCCCGAACTCTCCTATCCACTTCCTCCCAAAGGTGCTCGATGGAATTAAGGTCTGGGGACTGTGGTGGCGAATGGAGCTGTTTAGGCGTTTTATAGAGTAGCCATTCCTTAACAATCTTAGCTGTATGTTTTGGGTCGTTGTCTTGCTGGGAGACAAAGTTGTTCCCAAGTCCCAATTTTCGAACAGATGGAAGTAGATTGTCTTGCAAAATCTTCAGGTATTCAAATCGATTCATTATGCCATCGATAAACACTAAATTGCCAACTCCAGCGGCCGCCATTGCTCCCCAAACCATAACACTGCCTCCACCGTGTTTCACAGTTGGAGTCAAATTCTCGGGATTCATTTCTGTGTTTTTTTTCCTCCAGATTTTTCCGCGGCCATCACTCCCGAACACATTGAACTTACTCTCGTCTGTAAAAACAACTGTTTTCCAAAAATTAAAATCTTGGTCAATATGTGCAGAAGCAAAATCAAGTCTCTTTAGTTTGTTAGTAGATGAAATGAACGGCTTTCGTCTAGAAACTCTAACATTGTAGCCGGCTGATCGAAGAATTTTATGAACAGTTTCTGGATGCACTTTCCTTCCACTAGCTGTTGCAATTTGATTCGCTAATTTTGGAGCACTAATTTTCGGATTTTTCTTCACTTTTCTTACTATGGTTCTTGCATCACGATCATTAAGCTTCCTTACACGACCACATCGATATTTGTTAAGCACATTTCCACGCATAACATAATTTCTGTAGATTGTTTGAACAGTTGACCGACATTTTTTTTGCAATTTCTGCATAAGATTTCTTTTCACATTTCATTCTTACTATCATATTTCGAAGTTCTAAAGATGTTTCCTTTCCATGACTCATTTTGTTGAAGTTACAATGACAAAAAATATCGGGAAATGAAGATTAGAATAGATAACGAAACATGTAACCTCAAACTAAGACAATCTTCCAAAATAACTTCGTATGCAAATTCTTTTCCGTCCGCCAATCAGGTGTATGCAGACTTTTGCGACTTGATAATTACTATACAAATCACAAATATACAAATCACAAATCTAGAAATTATTATTTCTGAATATTTTTATTATGGAAAACAAATTTTTTGGAGAAAACTGAAGGAGTGATATGGTTTTTAAAATTGAAATTTAATTGCTTTTTGAGAAACCTTTATTTTGATCAGTGTATGTAGATTTTTGTGACTGACTGTATATATATGTGTGTAGGCAAAAGTTTTTTTAATGCTTGTAACCTTGGTAGTTAGCACGGGATTCCTGGAACCTGTAGGACATCCTTTCCAGGATTCCTGGAAAGGATATCATATTACCGGATTAATATTCTATCTACTTCAAGCTATTAGCTGAGTTTTCCAGTTTAATTGTTTTCTTAGTATTTATATGTGATTATCTTGTAACTAGTAATAAGTCGTAGCAATGTAAGTACTGTTATAAGTAGTAGTTCTAGTATTCTTGCTAATGTGTCCTCTTCTTTTTTGCGTTACGGCTTATGATATCAAATATTGCGAATTGTTCTGCTCAAGCACGACTTCCTATTTAAATTATGATTTTTTTTATAGAGGAACGAAATCTAATTCCTAGAATAGTAGAACATGGTTTTCATTAAAAATATTGGATTTATCAGGCTAAATTACTTTATGCTAAAATAACAAACAGTGCTTATTCGGAAGTTCTTATTGACAAAAAAACCGTGAATTCAGACGTTGAAATATTTTCTACTCTATTCGATACATTTATTTAGAAAGGAAAAAATTAATTGTGTTAACAAAATTTAAACAAGTAAGCAAAATAAAATGCTAGAAAATCTGCAAGAAAAATGTAAAAAAAAGGACGTTAATCAAAATAGAAGAAACATGAAAACAAACCAATAAGCTTCTAATATATTTTTCCGATATATATCTTTTGTATCTGATATATTTTTATAACACATTAGTCAGCATCGGTTGTACAAAATTGAAATGTCCAATTAGTAGATACAATGGCAGCTCTTCCCTTTACTAACAATTTTTGACATCAAAGACGAGAAGTTGCTCTTTCTCAGAAAATATAAACTCATCTTCAAATTATGATTTTTTTACTGAGAAACTTATTCTGATTCATGGAATGAAAGAACAAGGTTTTTATTTAAAACAAATACATATTACGATTTCAAGGCTAAATTGCTTTATGTTAAAATCAATAACAAACAGTGTTTATTCAGAAGTTCTTGTCGATAAGTTCCTGCCGTTAAATTATTTACTGCTCAATTTGATACATTTAATTCGAACGAAAAAGAAAAGTTGCATTGAACAAGATATGAGTTTGTAGATGAAATACAATGCTAGAAAATCTACAAGGAAAATATGGAGAAAAAAAATTATCAAAGTCGAAAAAAAAGGAAAACTATCCTATAAAATTCTAAATCAATATATTTTTTATAATGCATTATTCATTACATGGAGAAAATTTTTTAATTATCTCCTAGTATTTATAATGGCTTACTCAGAAAACATGGCTTCCAATTTAAATTATAATTTCACTTACGGAGAAGCACCATTCTGATTCATAGAGGAAAAGAACAAGTTTTTTTTTATCAAAGAAAAAAATGCATATTAGATTTTCCAGGCAGAACTAGTTTACGTTAAAACAATAAAAAACAGTGTTTATTCAGAAGTTTTCGCCGATAAGTTCGCATCTTTGAAAAACTTACAGCTCAGTTTGTTACATTTATTCGAACGAAACAAAAAACAATCGTGTTGAACAAAATAAAAGCTAGTAGGTGAAATAAAATGCTAAAAAATCTGCAAGAAAAACATGAAAAAAGCATGTTAATCAAAGTCGGAGAAACACGAAAACTAACCTATAAGCTTCTAATCCGATATATGTTTTTATAACGCATTATTCATCATAGGGTGTAAAAAATTGAAATTTCGCGCTATAAATTCATAAAGCTAACATATTTGCCGGCAGCAAAAAGCAAATAATAAAACATTTCTTCGAACTATTGCATTCTTTCCGTTTTCTAAAGCGGAAACATATAAATCCATTTCAGTTGCTAAGATGTGAAACCGGGAGGCAGTGAAGTCAGATAGATATTGCTGCTGCATTATG
Source organism: Parasteatoda tepidariorum (assembly GCF_982258835.1). Classification (NCBI taxonomy): domain Eukaryota; kingdom Metazoa; phylum Arthropoda; class Arachnida; order Araneae; family Theridiidae; genus Parasteatoda; species Parasteatoda tepidariorum. The sequence goes on from NC_141762.1 coordinate 83,802,762, forward strand.
AAACAGTAAAAAAGAAAAAAAGAAAAAAAAGAAATTCTGTTTCCCGAATTCAGGCCATATATGTCCGATACGTCATTTCCTTTTGGAAAAGAACAGAACAATATAGTACTCAAAGGGAACAAAATATTTCTCCCTTAGACATAGGCGTTTCATTCCAAAAATACATAACTAAAAATGTATCTAACTTTCTTTCCCCTTGACATAAAATGAGACTTAAGATTCTTTTTTCTTATTTTAGTTTTTTCACTTAGACGCAGTCAATCATCTGTAAATATTGCACAGCAGGAAACGACTTGTTTTAGTTTGTCTTACGTCAGTGAAATATAAGCGGAATTGCTGTTTAAAAGCAATTTATTAGTTAGGACTATATTGTTCTGAAATATTGAAACTCTTTTTTTTATCTGCCTCTGCTGGATAAATTGGATAGCAACCTAGTATCCACGATTTTGTATATATATATATATATATATATATATATATATATATATATATATATATATATATATATATATATATATATACTGAACAGTCAAAATGCAGTGCATCTTTAATTTCAAATTCATTGTTTTAAACTAAGCAAACCAATCACGAGCAGTTTTTTTTTTCAGTTTTGGTAACTTCTCCATACACAGGTCAAATACCACGAGCAGCTTTTGAGTAATCAGAAACTTGGTTTAAGGCTAAAACTAGGTAATAATGATAATTATTACCTAGGTAGTAAATGACTAGGTAGTAAATGATAATTTTTCTCAACTAAACATTCCACGCTTATGATCTGAATATTAACACAAATTAGATCAATCGAAAGAAACATGGATTCCGGTTTAATAATCATATACGATCGTAACCATTTATATTAGGAACGTGTATATTTAAAACGAACAAAAAAAAACAACGGGAAGCCAACACTATGGCAACCACCCAGTTGCAACATCCATACTTGATGGAGATGTAATATATAGGTTCAAATTGTCAAATCTATCAAAATATATTTCTAAGTATCATTGTCAAAAATATATACATGCTAGTGGTCATAAATTTACATTTAAGACAATAAGGATATCAATATAATTTATTCGAATCGATAAAATTTAGCGAATCACTAATGAGGAAGGCGAAAATGGAATCACCCATAGCAGTTTGATTGTTTCTAATAGTAATTGTATTTATACCACTATGTTTTTCCATTGGCAATCAAACAGGATTTGGGATTTTCCTCGTCCTTTTTAATTTCTTAAAGGACAATTTTTTTATTTTGTTTTTAAATATAAACCTCCAGAATTGTCAAAATTAATTTTGCTTACTCTCGAGAACAAAAATTTTCTATGTGCAATTTTGCATTATTTAGTATACGCTGTGGTTAGAGTTGAAAACCACAGCCATCCATAGAGTTAAATAGTAATTCATCAGACTTTTAATACCCTTCTATCTATTCTTTATTAGTCAGAGTTTTGAATTTCACGTTTAATTATTAATTTGCGACTCTTAATTAATTTAATAATTTATAAATTTTGACTTCCTTTTTGACAGAGTTTTTAAAAATATTTAAATCAGTCATTGTAGTAAAGGAATAAATATCCTGTATAAATTCAAAATTTGGAACACTACGGTATTCAAAATTTTGTTTGAGATCTGACTGAACAAAACAGCTAAATGTCTCATATTGTATGCACTAATAAAACTAAATAATATCTGTGAAGTTAAAAAAAAATGAAGATTTCTGTTTTTAGTCGATCAAAGTAGCATTTGTAAATAATAGTCAATTAAAGCACAGATAACGCTAAATGTTTTATTTCTGGAACAAGCATCGTTTTTAGTGCTATAAGCTTACGTAGACATTTTATCTAATATTTGTTTCATCTCTATGGAAAAAATAATTTCTTAAAGATTTTAAAAGTGCTCAATGCCACTGAAGTTTCAGATCTTGTCCAGAAGTTGGTAAAAAATTGACATTTTGTCTTAAATTCTTTTATTTCTCAATTCATGATATGATTTCGCTGTCCTGAAAATTATAACCACACAGTGAAATGAATTCTGCTAAAATTGCTCCTAAATTTACTATTTAAAAATTAGTTCTAGTAGCAAAATGCATGGTATTTAAACGATATATTTGGATGTTTTTCTGTTCGCAATGGTAACAGTTCATCCGAATTTTCGGTTTTCAAAATAATAGTTCTTATTATCACATATGTAGTTAAAGTATAAGATTAAAACGCAAATGTAACCAAATAAATTGTTTGTATGTCATGCTGTAAGACCAAAGAATCTAAGACATTCTTTCACCAAACGGTAGTATTAAAGGTTATTTTCATTTATTACAGATGGGAAGTTACCAAATTTTACCTCATTTGCTACAGAACAGCATGGTAATAAAACTATATAATATTGTAAGATTTACAAAGGCATAATCACCCTAATTAAAAATTACAGTACTTTTTTACGTTCCTATTGAGCCAGAAAACGCGCTAAATTTTACTACATTCCAGTAATTATGATCATATTTTTCTTCTCGATGTATAAGAAGAAAAAGCTTTTTTTACGAAACACAATTTTACTATATTCTTTTAAATCATTTCAACCTGTTTAATTATTTGATCAAGTTTTAAGTCCGTTCTGTTTTATATTTTAAGTTAAATTGAAACTCTTGTATTGTATAAAATTTTGGAAACTGTACTTAAACAAAATCGATGCTCTTAGGCCATGAGCAATAAGAAATTCAATGCAGCGTGATTCCTACTTTATTTCTGCAAATAAATGCACCGTAAATAAAACATTCTAATTAATTATTCAGTAATAAGTTGACACATTCGCGGATTTAGTAGATTCGAATTCCAAAGCAGAGAAAACCATAATTTAATAAAAATAGCTTTAACGCATTTTAATATGTAAAAGCTGCAACTAATAAGATTTTCTTTGACCAACTCAGTTTTCACTTAATCTAATCTGACTGTTCAATTAAATTTAGGGAATAGAGGAGCGAAGCACGCAAATATTTGATGTTTCAAAATTTACGAGCTCAATGTTTTGTAATTTAATTACATTTAAAGTTATTATTTTCTTCAGAACCTGGAAGATAAGTTGAAATTTTTACAAAATTAATTTCAATGCTCTAATATATGATGTGCGCATTGTGTACATATCTATTTTATTCATTCCATCTATCACTTTACTAATAAATTACTTTATTGCAGATACTAAACTTATTACTCGTGATGTTCTACTTGGCGTATTTTGAATTTTTGATATTCAAAGCTTGACAACATTGGTGTTTACAGAATGCAAAGTAATTATCGTATGGTGTGAAGGTGTGAGATTATGGCGTTAAAATTGGGAGATTTTAGATATTTCAATTTTAATTGTTTAGATTTAAAGTAGACTTTTTTACGATTTCTTGAAAGCTTGATTATGAATGTTCGATATATTGTTAAATAGGAATAAAGTGGCACTTAGTGCAATTTTTTTTGATTGTTCAACCTTACATCAACATCACAGTTTCTGCAATGTAACTGTTAATCGTTCGTAAAACTTATTTTAGCGTATTTTAGTTTTAGTTCAGATGTCAGATATATGAATACACAGTATCACTTAAGAACATGTATCATTAAAATGTACGCAGTTATAATAAATAAGAGTGATTGATGCCACAATTGGCATTACATATTTATTTCCTGTCTTTTAAAATATCTTTAATTACTTAAGCTTATTTTTTATTAATCGAGTTATATTTGAAATTAATCATGGACTTAATCTTTTAAAACGATCATAAAATATTTTCTTACAGATAACAGATAACAGGTATAGTAACAGGTACTTATAGTAACAGGTACTTTTTATTTCATTACTAATGAAGACTTATTAATTCACTCTCGTGCCTAATCGAAAACAAAAATCTATTTATAACTTTGTAATTTTAAATTTCTAACCGAAAATATGTTTCAGTTGCATGGTTGTAATAATTCCCATAAATTTGTTGAAAAATAAATTTGTTGGCGACTCGTGATCGCCAAGGTATTTTTTATACCCAATATTGATGTGCGGGGTTGGCTTTGTTTTGGCTACGTTATATTTTAATAAATCGCCAACTTTGGATCAGCTATCCGTGCTTCTCCTGTGTCCGTTGGGAACAGGTTCACTTACTTTTTAATTTGACTTTTGAATAGGAGAGTCATGGGGGATTTGTCTCCCATGGCCTGTCCTTATTAATATTATTATGCAAAATTTATACAACTTAAAAGTCCTATGGATGAAAATATAATTTTGTATATCGAGCTCTACAAATACTACTAAATAAAAGTTTTATTAATTATGTTGCAGTTTTCATCTTCGACCGTCATTTTCATTATCCTTTTTTTCATCACTATCTTCAATTAGTCAACTTCTAACCACATCCGAATTTTCTTCTTAACAAGGGGCATGTTTATTATATCTTTGAAATAAGTGTTTTAATGAGCGGGTATCGAAAGAGAGTCACGTTGTGCCTTTTAACTTTAAAGCCACAGTGTACCTATTAAAGTTCGAGGTAAAAATGCATTACTTTCCCCCTGGAATAAGACATACTGTTTTTTTCTGTTAAATAGTGTAAGAAACAACTTTTAAAAGAAAAACAAATCAATACTTTATTAAAATTTACACACACCGTTATTCTAAATACTCAAAATCTATATCGTACGCAAGAACTGCTGTTGCCAAAACATGAAATACTAAATACTGCTGTTGCCAAAACATGGAATACTAAATACTGCTGTTGCCAAAACATGGAATACTAAATATGTAATAAGAATATAATTAATGTTCACGTTCACACTTTTACACTCGACCATCCTGACTTTTGGACGACCTCGTCCCTTCGAAACAACTTATCTCGGGTGCGTCAATGATGTCCTTCCCGATGAGAACATCCGGGCCTTCAAATGTATCATCAGTCACTACATAAAACAGAACTTCCTTCAGCTTTACCCTGTCTATAGTCACATTAAGTATGATAATTCCTAGTGACTTCCTTACACCTCCAATACCCCGAATTCGTGTAACTATATTTTTATGAATATTTTTATTAAGCGTTTGTGCAAAACTATATTTTAACATAGATATATCAGCAGCGGTATCCATAAGAGCACTTGTATTTACTTCTTCTATGATAATATTCTTCGTTGTACTATTACAGGAACTGGGTGAAAACGAAACTGCATTGACTAATGGGAAAGACGCTATCTTTGGACATTCCTTTGTACCATGTCCTTCTGTTTTGCAGGCAGTACAAAACTTTGGACGTTTTGGATTTACACAATCACGGGCAAAATGGCCGGTATCACAACAATTGTAGCAAACAGTTTGATTATTAGTTGTACTTCGACTTGGCTCTGTTTGTTCACCTTTGGCGACATTTTCTTCTTTCAAAAACTTATTGTTACTATATTTATTATTATACTGAATATGATTCTTAAAAACATCTTTGAGTTCAATAAATTCATCTACCTTTTCAGCTAATGTATAAGGTGAAATTATATGGGTCCACTGATCCAAGTAACGTTCTCGTATATCTGGTGGCACCCGAGCTTTCATTCGATCTGTGATGATCAGGTCTTTTAAACTCTCAAAACTACTTATTTTAAGTCCTGCAGTCCACCCATTAAAATACGTTTCAAGCTCGTGGTAATATTCTTTCCATGACTTTCCATCAGTATTCTCATGAGAATAAAAAAGTTGTCTAAATTTTTCAGGACTTAGTCTGTAGCACTTAAGCAAAAGAGATTTAACATAGTCATAATTTTCTGACTGTTCTTCTGGTTCTCTCATTATCATTTGGACAATTTCACTTGGTAACTGGTTAATTAAACATGCCATCCACAATGAACTTGGCATTTGTACTCTTTTCATTACTCTCTCGAAATGTACTAGATAAAGGCTGATATCCTCATTACTCGTAGAAAACTTTCTCAGTTGTGACTGCCAATCAACTTTTGGCGACGATGTTATTACTTCAGTTTCGACTACTTCTGAAGTTTTAGCAGCAATATCTAACTTCTTGAGTTCCAATTCATGCTCCCGATCGACTTTTTCTTTTTCCAATGCATGTTGGCGATCGGCTTTTTCTTTTTCCAATGCATGTTGGCGATCGGCTTTTTCTTTTTCCAATGCATGTTGGCGATCGGCTTTTTCTTTTTCCAATGCATATGCATGTTGGCGCTCGGCTTTTTCTTTCTCTTCTTGACGAAGGCTCTCGGCGTCTTCAACTAAATTTTCTACCATTCCTCGAACCATTTCTTCATCGTATTTCTCGCTATTCAATATTAACTTTCTCAAGTCAGGGATTTTCAAAGTAGTAGACGAAACATCTTCAGATAACTCATTAGCTACGTAACGTAACTGATCTTTGCGAAGTCGCGATAAAAATGCCATTTCAAACTCAAAACTCAAAATTAATTACAGTTGCCTGTTAATCCCACTTCTGATAATGTAAGAAACAACTTTTAAAAGAAAAACAAATCAATACTTTATTAAAATTTACACACACCGTTATTCTAAATACTCAAAATCTATATCGTACACAAGAACTGCTGTTGCCAAAACATGGAATACTAAATACTGCTGTTGCCAAAACATGGAATACTAAATATGTAATAAGAATATAATTAATGTTCACGTTCACACTTTTACAATAGGACTGCCGGAAAAAACCGGAATTTGCTCAGTCGGACAATAAATCTATATTCCACTATGCAAGGAATCAAATATTCTGGAAGGTTCCATATGCAGGGTCACAAATGTAAAAAATGGAGACACGAAGCCGGTAGCTTAGTGCAGAAATATGATAAAAGTTTTAGTTATGATTTTCATTTTTAAATCTAATAAACTTAATCAAGTATAAGTTCCAAATAAATTCATTGGTTTTCGAACGCCTTTATTTTTCTTAGTGCAATAGGGTCATATCGTTGATTTGTCGGTTTAAATAAATATTTCACTAAAAAACAAATCTAGTTTATTGTTTACTTTTATCTATACCCCCAGTTTTATACGATGAGTGGGGATTCAAATTTGTACATTCTGTCTTAAGTAATTGATAATCTACACAATGCACGTGTATTTTGCTACTCATATTTAGAACTGAAGGAAGACGTAATAATTGGAGACAATATTTTTAAAAGTTAGTGAGTAAAAATAAGGGCTAAATTAACAAGTTTGACGTTTATAAATTTGAAAGAGTAAGAACTCTTTCCAGAAGTGCGTAAAAGAGATGCATCGAAAACAACTTAGGTTTGTTTAAAAACCGAATTGAATTTTAATTCAAGTTGTATGAAAATAGTGTGCTGACGATTGCTTTGTTTTTTTATCCTAAAATAGGAGGCCAAGCATTTTCAATTAATTTTACTGCTCCCTTGCATTGATCATCGAAATGGAAGATCGTTTTGATTTTGCAATGAATATATTTCAGATTCACAATCAAATTTATTTTGAAAATTGTACTTAAGAACGTAATAAATATTTTTGCTTCACAAACTAATGACATTTCAAAATAATTTTTCAAGTTTAATAGGAAGGTCTTTTGTTCTTTATCTAATTTCAGTATTAATTGATACATTTACGCTATTTTTTCCAATGGCCGACAATTAATAATGTGAGATATTCCTTTAAATAAGTGAAATCAAGAATATTTTTAATGATCTAAAGACTTATGTTTTCAGCATTACATAACCGAAAATATAAGTAATAGATCGATATATCATGTATGTAGCCCATATGTTCTCCTTAAATTAGAACAGAAACCATGAAATTTGGAAATGAAATTGAAATTTTATTGTAAATTCTTCACTAAAAGAACATCCAGATCAAACATTTCTTGTAAAAACAAAAGCATCAAAATCTACCATTTCTTTGTAAAGGTCACATCATTTCATTATCTATAGGTTTGCACAGAGCGTATTTTTAGTTCAATATCGAAAGTAAAAATATTAAATGCAAGTAAAATTAAATATTACCCATTTTTAATTTGTAGGAAGAAAATAATAAAAAATGTAGGATGTAGGATTAAATAAATGTAGGATGAAAATATGCATGTCAACGTACAACCATTTTAAGGTACGTAGAAAAAAAACCTGTATTGAAATCAAAATTATATGGGGTCAAAAATTAGAAAACATATCGAACTATCAAATGAAAACTGAACATGAGTGACAAAGAATATTATTTTATTCAAAAGTAATGGCCAGACGCAAGGACCATACCTTCATTTCCCTCCAGGGGAGGTTGAACAGTGCTCAAAAAAGGGACCACCCAGAATAAATTTGATTTTATGATCGGATCTGTACGTTCTAGTAATCAATATTAATGGTTTGAAGTAATGACCTCAAATATGCCAATTAATTAGTGCAAGCGATAAAGTTAACAAATCGGATATATAAAAACATACCTTCTCTGAATAAGCATACCTTTTTTTTCGATTGATATGCATTTCTCACCGTCAAAACATCAGGGGTTGCTTCAATCTGGGAAATTTGATCCCAAAAGTTTAGTCAGGAGAATTATCCAAAGTTTGAACCAAACAAGAACAAGCAAAATTATTAAATTAGGGTTTAAATCAGATATTCTGATTACACAGAAGGTCCTGTTTATTATTAATCTATTCAGCTATTATTTTACTACTCTGATATTTACTTCATTCATCAATTCATAGGTCATTATTTGAATTACTTTACTTTATATTAGTACTTTTAATACTTTATTTAACTGAAGTTTTATGCTGAGTATTCGTACTTAAGTTAATGGATGTCCAAAATGTATGCATGCTAACACATTTCAATTCTTTTATCTTTTAAGAAAAATTATTTAAAATTATTTTTGCTAAATTTAAATAATAAAGAAAAAAAAAGACATAAAGATAAAAATTAATCCATTGTTTTTCTTAATTTTCTAAAGGATAATAAATCTAGTAATCTAATTAATATTAAATAAATGAATCGGTAGTTCTTAGAGAAGAGTTTTAGCTTATTTAGCTGAATTAGTTTCGTGACATAGTAATTAATAATCAGAGTCGATTTATGATGGTTGACAAATTCAACTAAGTCGATAGATTTGATCACACGCGAAGATCTCATTCTATCCAGGAGTAAGACCTACAGGACTTAATTACCGAATTCCGAATCCGTACCTTATAGAACGTCAAATGCCTTTCCTCTTTGAAGTGACTTATCCCTACGCTCTTGACAGCGTCGTTAATTACGAAATGAAGATTAACATCAACAAACAGGTATAAAATTATCACGTTTTTATCATCTAAAATCTATTTAAAATACATTAAACATATATGTGTGCATGGGTTTCATTAACTTTTCAATTTTATGTTGTTTTTTCTTATTCTCATTAAAACTTATGTAAATTAAGTATTATTGTGGAAGTCGCTAACGTAAGGATTTTAATAAAATTTTATTTTAATGCTACGTTAGAATTGAGCTTATAAAATACGGAAAATTAACTTTTAATAAGGTTTTGTGAAAAAGATTAGATAATTTACTTTATTTAAATTATGTTAATGTTTTAAATTTTAAATTATTTACACTAAAATTATTATTGTAACTTAACATTACAATATTAAAGGGAGAAATAATTAATAAGAAACACAAGCTATATACAAAACTATCAATTCAAATTTTCAGTGATTGTACGGCTTACCATGAGTGTACCAAACACAAAAGGGTACCAAACACCAAAAGAAACGGATCCCCATAATAGCTTTTGATCTAATGAATGGATTATCATGTGCTTGGATGCAATTTTGATAGTTCGTGTGATTAATTCTATATATGTTAATTATTTTAAACAGGTGATATTTTAAACATTACAATATTAAAGGTCAAAATAATTTATAAAAAAAATCATGTCTAAATTACAGAAAGTTTTCTATAAAATGCCATCCTAATAGTTCAGGTAAGAGGGCAGTTGAAAAATTTTTCCCCTTTGTTATAGCAATAATTATAATAATTTGTTGTAATAATTAGTTTTTGTATATTTATTTAAAAGTATCCAAAAATGTTATATTCCAATTGTGAATTCGTTAAATGAATAAGTTTCATGCAAAATATGATTTTTTAAAAAAATTCTTTCTCATTCTTATTAATAATTTTTAAAATTTTAAAATGCGTAAATTTAAAATACGAAACACATAATTTGAACGAAATCGGCCAAACTGTTTCTAGGTTATGAAGTTTCAAATAGTCATATTTTTAAGTTTTATTCCACCTCCTTTTTTTTGTCATTTAAATCAACAAGGTTTATATTTGTACTACATATAATTTCATTTCTTTCTATTTTTAAATTTAAAAGAAATAACAAATAAATATAAAAACATGCTTTTTTTAGTATTGATTTATCTTTTCCTTCACGCGTTTTACAAGTGTGTTCAAAATGTGTTCAGAAACTCTTAATTAGTTCCAAGATATATCAAACTAATCAACAATTGAAATTAACATTAACACATCTCAAGCTTAACAGAAACTAAAATTTACGCCTTGTCTTGCCTAAATAAAAAAAAGAACACAATTTTTTAAATATAAGGTACGTCATTGTGTCTTATCTCGTAACTCACCCGATATATTAATTAATTAACATATTTAAAGTCAAGATTTCGAACCTCTAAGGCAGCATATAAATACGTGAAAAAAGTTTTTATAACGTATTGTATGTTATTTCACACACTGTCACAAGTTGCTGCATTGCATCCGAATTGATACTGTGTCCCTGATGGGAAATTTTGGCAATCATTTCTTTCTGTGGGGAGTTCTCACAGATATTGTTCATCACCATATGAATTTTGCATGGGATTTCGTATCAAGGCTCGCCAGCACTGCTGCTTGATACAAGTTATGCAACAATGTATGCAGTTATGCAACAATGTACAGTATGCACAGCATAGCATCATGATTCTATTATGGATAGAGTCTGATGGCAGAATTTTAGAACATGAGCAGTATATTTATGAATGCATATTAATGAGTTATATATTGAATAATTTGTGCAGTATACTTAAAGGCTATACAATATAATATTAAATGGAGTTTTAAGGGTAATTCATTATTTTAAAAATTCAGAAAGTTATTAATCATATACGGAATCTGATTTAAACCGTAAAAACTGATGGAGGCATGTAATATTTTCAGGAATTGACCAAAAAGCTTTAATAATAGTATCACTAAAATGAAAACTAATTCCATAAATGCATGCACATAAATCACGGAAAAAATTTAACCGAAAAATTCCATTCCAATTTATTGTAAATCATTAAAAATTAAAGTATTAAGGTTTTTTTATTCAGATGTTACAGAACATAAAAAAATATCTAAGTTTATTAACTGTGCTAAAATTTTTAACTACTCTCCTTTGTATCCCTTTTAATTAAAGTGTAGTAAAAAATTTATAGTTTTATTCTAAATTTTACTTTATTTAATTTTTTAACACTAGAAATAATTAGAATAAAAAGTATTGTAATAGAATGTTTTTCACTTGTCAAGTTATTTGCTCGAAGTTAAATTGTTTTTAATATTTTCTAATATATATTAAATATTTAATATTCTCTATGATATTTTTCACCATATTTTTAAATATTCATACCAAGAGCATCAAATGAACTAGTAATTTTTTTCTGACTCTAACTCAGCTGCATTTCGATTTAAAAATATTAGCTATGGAAACTAATATATATATATATATATATATATATATATATATATATATATATATATATATATATATATATATATATATATATATATATATATATATATATATATATATATATATATATATATATATATATATATATATATATATATATATATATATATATATATATATATATATATATATATATATATATATATATATATATATATATATATATATATATATATATATATATATATATATATATATATATATGTATATATATATATATATATATATATATATATATATATATATATATATATAAATAGATAGATATTAATTATACTACTATTACTACTTATACTATATAATATATATGATAAGAAGAATATCGTAGTTTTCATTCTTTCAGATTACTTCTCGCAATAAACCCATTTAATTAAAAGAGTAGTAACGAATCAATCATTTTATTTTAAATATATCTTAACTTAATTTTTTTTAAATAGAAATACTTAGAATGAAATGCATGATAAGAGATTGTATTTCATTTGTTTGGTAAGGTCATTTCTAGAAATTAAATTGTTAAATGTTATATATAATATTCTCGAAGATTTTTCCACTGCAATTTTTCACTTTTAAACCAAGAGCTTCCTACAAATTAGTCATTATTTTCTTCAGTTTGCTTTAAAAAATATTAGCTAAGGAAAGCAATAAAAATATTTCATTTTAAGTAAAACTTGTTTATTATTAATTTTTTTTTTAAATTTTCGATTACTCATATTTCCGAATTATTTCCGAAGTTTACATTCACATATTTTTAAAACCCTCTTTAATAGAAATATGGTTTCAAAAGAAATCGGTATTTTTTTCCAAAGTATGTCAAACTGGTTAATCATTATTTTTAAATATATATGCTGTATTTTCTGTTTAAAAATAAGATATTACCTGGCATATTTTATTATATTGAGGAATTCAAGCTTTAGTAAGTTGAAATACTTTTTTAACGAGATCTTAGAGTATTCTTTTTTGGGTTATTTCTTCAAATATTTTCAGCAGCGGGGAATTTTTTTCTTATTTTCTTTCTTTCAAAAATATTATAGTTTGTGTGGTAGCAACCCTCTTATAGGCCTGTCAATAAAATGCGAGAGCCAAAGTAGAAAAATAATTTTGGAGCGTAGTAAAATAAAAAGACAGTTACTGAAAGAAATGTTACATCTCTTAGCTTCAGAGTCTTGTTTTTTTTTCTGTTCATTCAAAAATATTTCTAACAATGTAAGAAAAACTTTTCGTGAATCTTTTTAAATTTCCTTTAAAAATCAATAGTTTTGACTATAAGCTACTTGAAAATAAGTTTGTCTGCAAACTAGGATTAAATCATATTATAAAAATAATAAAACATAATGTTTAATACGATGCTATTAACTGTATACATTTTTATATAATAATAACGATATGCAATTTAATATAATAATAACTATATACAAGTTAAGGTAATAATAACTATATACAGTTTAAGAGCCACGATGGCTCAGGTGATAAAGCGTCCGCCATCCAGTGAGGTGAACCGGGTTCGAATCACGGCGATGGCTGGTCGATACGATTTCCGCATCCAGCTTGCACCAACCACAGTGCTAACTTGAAATATCCCCAGTGGTAGATGGATCATGGGTTAGAGTCCCGTTGCCGCCAAGCTCCATGTAACGCTAATGCGTGTTAGTTCCATCAGAAAGTCCACCACGAAGGCAATTTTCTCCCAATACTTGATCCAGGAGCTCCCTTTTCCTCTGGATTGGATTCAGAATTACAAGGCTACGGAGTTGAACATTAGTGGTCGCAAACTCAAAAATTTGATCGGCTCTCCAATGACGGTTATTATCAAAACTATATACAGTTTAATATAATAATGCCTATACACAGTTTTTTTTTATGTACCATTCGGTTCTCATTATAGGTGAAATCATATATCTGGATTTCAATTTGTAGTAAATATTTTATTAGTAGGGGAGAGTGGGGTCAATTGTAACAGGGTACGATTGTAACAGAGCAAAAATTTCGAGTGTCGGGTTCTAGATTTGGTTCCTAGGTGGCGCACAAGGTGTATTTAATAAATCTACATGTACACCCCTGCTGGCAACCATTTTTATGTACTTTTGAAAGAGTTACATCACAAAAGATATTTTCACGCTACGTAAGTACTTTTTTTGGTATTAGAATATTATATTGCAACAAAGTAATTTTGTTTAAACAAATAAAAATTATTAACCGAATATGTAAGTGGACACCTTAATTAACATTTCAAAAAGAAAAGGTTAGTTTTGTTAATTAACTAGCATTGTTTTTAACAAATGATGCTGAAATGGCTTCTTTGGGACGATTGTAACAATAAGTAAACGGACGATTGTAACAGCTGAAAATAAATAATCTTATGTTTACAAACCATTACTTAACACTTTAAGAAGCACCAATAGTTTCCTATATCATTTACATTATGTTGCATGTGCATTATTTTATTTGTCACCTTTCACAACATAAATTAAAATTTTTAACCCCTTAAAGATAAAAGTTTAACCCTTTAGGTCTCTGCTCATTATTATTTTTACTCCTAAAATATCACTACTATTTTGATCAATAAAAAAATATATCATACCTATGATAATATGTATAATTAACTATGTTTTAGTTGAATTTATGAACTGTTACACTTGACCCCGTAACTGGGGACAATTGTAACAAGTGCACGACTGTCAAAAATTATTAATAACTAATATAATAGCATTTAAAATAAGGTATTTTTTTTTTCTAATAGAGGATAGTCTATTTTACTCGTCTGTCAATTAATACTAATAATATATTGGATTTTTTGTTAGTTAAAAATAGTTAGGTAAAAAATGTTACAATTGACCCCTCTCTTCCCTACCTATGCATTTTTTCTGACTCAGATATGATTTATGGATAAAAATCGTTTCTTTGAAAGTATTCAGAAGACGATTCAAAGCAATTTGATTGCACAAAATATAATTATGAATTTATTTTATTTAATTAGGCGAAAAGCAATTTATCGAAAAGTCATAACGTAATTTTATGTATCTTAACTATAAAAGTATATAAATACTGTAAAAAATGGAAACTCAGACTTCCCGAAAGTTTCTTCGTTTTTGACGAAACTGTTTCTTACTTCCATTAAACATTCCTCGAAAGTGACGAAATGGTTATCGTCACTTCTTCCAGGAAACGAAATTCATCATAAGTACAGACAAATTTCGTTATTCTATTTATTTTTTTCAAAAATGCCTTTGCCTGATGCTACTTATCTATTTTTTTCTAAGAATAACTTTATAGTAGTCACCATACAGCTGGGTCAATCTCCTCTTAATAACACAAGATCCCGATAACATGAACCCTGGTACACGGCCATTTCCTTGATCACCATACAACACCGTTGGCCTACTTCGGCACTTTATTTTCCATTTTCTAGTCCTCATCCTAGTCTCGTTTTTCTAGTAAACAATCACGCTCAAAGCATTACGATACATTTTGTCATGCATTTGAGTTCGTATTTCTTCAAATCTCACGCAATTTTGCGACAAAATAGTTCTTAAAATTAGCGAAATGTAGTTCAAAGATTGCTGAATCGTCAAAAGTGAGAGGTTGAACTGCTTTTTTTCTTTTATAATATAATATTACTCAGACTTTAGCACCCGAAGATTATGTAGCATTTGCAATAAATTTTGACATGAAAGAATACGCTGTAGGAATTTGCTCTGCTGTTTTTCTGATTTAATGGCAAATTAAACTATCTATATAATTTTTTTAACTGTATTAACTATTTTAACTGCATATAATTTTTTAACACTTTGAGAGAAGTTTTAATTTTCGGCTGTTTCAAATGCATTATTAAACTATGTTACATTTTGAGTGATGTAAAAATTTTTAGTATCTAAGTTCAAACTGTAGATATTGTACACAAACACTCTTTTTTTATTTCTTTTTTTAAATGAAACTTTTCATCTGACTACAATTTCAAACGAAAATATGATTTATTATTTTCTAAACACTTCCGAAAGTTTTAATTTTTTTTTATTTCCAGAAACAATGTTTTTGTAAAAAAATAATGAACAATAAATTGATTGGGCGCAATTTTCTTTACCGATTTTTTGTACACGAGAAACTGTCCTTGTCCTTAACAAAAAATCACCAACTAAGATTAATTACACGTTCTCGCTCCTGTATTCTAGCCTACCTCCTCCCCATCGCTTTTACTTAGAACTCGATCATTTCTAAAGAGTCGGCGAGGACTAAAATTTACCAAAAAATAAAATGTTGGAAAGTAGCACTATCCGGAGATTTCGCTGTAAGTCCTTGGCTTAAAGAACAGGATGAGTCAGTGTCCTACCGCGGAAAATCCGGCAATTTATTTGGAGTTAGATTATCCAGAAATATCGAAACTTTAATCAATAAACTCTCGGGATTCAACTAAAACTAGATTCTATTTTTTTAGACTTTCGGGTTTCTGTTTTGTTTCAGCTTTAGAGGTTTGTTTAAAGTACAAGTTAGAAAAAAAATTGCAATTCTTCTACGCTTGGTTTTGACAACTGTAAAAGAAAAAAAACGGATTAAATTGCGGTAAAACGAGCTGGCAACCTGAATGAAGCGTCAGTGAAATCCTTTGTAACACAAAATTCATTTTTAAAGTAAAATTTTATACCTTAACTTTTACTGGTGTATTTATTTATTTATTTATTTATTTACAATGACTTTCGTTTTTTTTATTCAAGTTTCAGATGTGTATTTCAAATACAAGTTAGAAAAAAATAACTATTCATCTACAATTGCTTTTGACAATGGTAAATAAATCCGGATTAAAATACGGTATAACGAGCTGGCACCATGAATGAAGAAACCGTGAAATAAATTGTAACGTATAATCTATTTTTAACGTAAAATTTTATATCACAACTTTTATAGTAATATTCATTAATTACAATTATTCAGTAAATATTACTGTAAAATTTACAGGCAAAATATTTTGTCTCTAATATTTTACGGTAAAAAGTATCGGCTCTTAGGTTGTCAGTACTTTTTACAATAATATTTTACAGTTAAATTACTAGAACATATACGAATTGTATATTAGCAACACGTGTAAGAATAAGTAATTATAATATTTAAATCACAAAATTCAGTAAGATAATTAATTTAACTTTGCCTCACTGAAAAAATAATGTTGCTTAGAAATTAAAGCAAACATAAATTTAATTCACCCAATCTACACAGTAGTTTCCTTCTCCTATATGCTTCTCCAATTATTATCTAATTATAAATTTTTTGAATTTTAGTTTCGCCTAGTGCTGAGAAATTGATAAAAAAAACTGAACATCCCCGATATTAAACATGGCATGCAATATATATATATATATATATATATATATACATACAGGGAGATTTCAAAAATATGGGCAAAGTTTTAGGGAGTGATAGTACGCAACCAAGCAACCAATTTTTATCGAAGAATGCATGGTCGAAAACAAAACGCAAAACTGCTAGACGGCGTCAAAGTTTATGTTCTTATATGAGACAAGCACACACAAAGAACGATGAAGTCAAGTTATAAAAGCAAATTTAATGGCATGTGATTACAATAAGTGTTCAAAACAGTGGCCGATATCGGCTATGCGCGCAGTACAACGGCGAAGAAAAGATAGGCGAACATTCTGAAACACACCAGGCATATCACGAGCTTTCCCTGCAGCGGCCGAAAGCTTGGCGACAAGTAACGCAGCGCAGATACTCGCAACAGGAATAGAGCTTTCACGTTTGCATCGAACAACTTTCCAAATGCGCCAGCACCGTTGCGTTTTGTTTTCGACCATGCATTCTTTGATAAAAATTGTTTGCTTGGGTGTGTACTATCACTTCCTAAAATTTTCACCCTGTATATATATATATATATATATATATATATATATATATATATATATATATATATATATATATATATATATATATATATATATATATATATATATATATATATATATATATATATATATATATATATATGCATGCCAGAAATGCCATTACCATACTTCCCGATAATTTTACTAGAATTGTTTTCTCAGTGAGTTGGGGCTCAAATGAGTTAACGTTTTATTAGTCATGATGAAAAAAAAATATTTTCTCTGATATCAGTGTCTTTAGAATTATTGAAACGTACTTGTGCATCAGGAATAAAAACACAAATTCATTGAACTATAGCTATAAACATAGTGATTTTTTTAACAGACAAATAAACCGAAAGTGGTATCAATAACTTTAATAGCAAATATAAATCTTTTAACTTTTCAACTTTAGCGCAAAATATTCACATTTTTGCCATTCTATCCTAAAACACTTACAAAAATTGAAATTCATTTGATAAGGCGTCTCCTTTAACATGAATGAGCCAATAATAAATTCAGAAACATTACCCACATTCTGAGCACTTTCTTTTACTGAAAGCATAAAATTCCACTTTCGTTCAATTTTCTCGGTCTAATCTCCGAGCGAATATGAGCCCCTTCCATATTGAAAGATAAGTCATCACCTCTGTAACGTTACGTCTAAAGATTCTCATATGATTTTCATCTCAATAAATGCTCCCAGTTTGTTTGATCTCAATCCAAGCTTATCTTTATGGACGAACAGTGATTTGAATATGAGACGTTAAAATAAATGTAAGACGGGCATGTTTATCCATAAGATAACTTGCAACACGATGGAAAATTTCGTAACTTTAAAGTAGAAATTCTAAGAGAAAGATTCTGGTTACATACATTGCTATTTTCGGTGATACCTATTCTGGAAATATACGTAAATATAAGGAATATATATTTATTCAAAAAAAGGGAGATTTTAGAAAAAAAAACATAATTCATGATTTTTTGTAACTCTAACCATATGTTAAACGAATTTGTGTAAAGTATGGTTATTGAGCGTTATTACATAAGAATTTGGGAGTTTTACATTGTAGTGTGTCATATTGCACGATGTTTTCATTAAATTAAATGTTTTTATCAGTAATAGGTTTGAGGAACATTTATTTTGATCAATATATTTTTTTCCCTTTTTTTTCTTCTTTACCTACACTGATAATATCTTATTTGTCAAGATATTCTGCGAAGATGCATCTTTCCTGTCTTATACAGAGTTCTTTGGTAGGATGACACTAAAACAATCTGAACCCTAAAATAGAGGAGAATAGTTACCGTATTATAGGTATCTTGTCATATCTAATGTGCTTATAAGAAATAAAAGAATGTGTCAGAGACTGTTTATTTCTTTAAGATACACCCTACAAGAGTGATTATTTGATAAAAATCATCCTCTTCTTTATTGGCTGTATAATTGGTGTTGTTAATATCAATAGTGATACTTATTGTTTTAAAAATTGGTTGCATACTTAATTTCGTTTGTGCTTTTCTCCCAACTTATGTGAAAGTGTTAGAATGTATACATGGTTGTTATGGTAGAGAAAATATCTTCACTTCTCCTTTTCATTTTAAATTCAAGAATTAATCAATAGTAAAAAAGCTGAAGTAGCATACTTGAAAATTAGTTGGCATGGATTCTTTAAAATTAGCTTTTAATTTTGTTGAAATCAACAATAGCATCTACCGGTTTAAGAAGTTTAAAACTTTACTAATTACTACCGTAAAAATGTTTTTACAGCTACCCTCAATTTTTTTTTCTAAAAAAAAGGTTTTGGAGAACGATCTGATTTTTCGACCTAGTGAGGCAGCTGATTTTAGCATATTTTTACTTCCAGTTATAAACCGTGGCACTTGAAAATTAAATGAACTGTGCTTCTTATTAAAAGATATTTGGAAAGAAAGGACACGTGTGAAGGAATATGAACAAAATCCGAGTTCTGCTTAATATTTTTCTTGGTACTGAAATATGAGAAAAAATCTACTTATATACAAATACAATAAAAAGTTTATTGACTTTCAAATTTGTAATATTTATTGGTTCCTGAATTCTGTACCTAGAACCCAAGTATTTACAGTCCTTGGTCAAATTATTAGGCGCACTGTAAGATTCTATGTATAATCTTAATTATCAGGTGTTACTATACAGCTTTATTGTTTTAACGCAGCTGAAACCGCTTTGCACTCGTTTACGTTCGTGTATCAATTGGTTAACATTGCAATTCAATGCGTTAAAAATGAATAAAAATCGGAAGTATATAAAAAATCTCCTAAATAAAAACCCATTACATGCATGTTTATATATAAAAGTAATGCGCATAAACTCGTGCAAAACATGTAATAGGTAAAAGTCAACAGTGCCTCTAATAATTTGGCCTAATTATTATAATATACATATATAATACCTGATATAATAAATATTCTATATTTATATAATATATCGTCTAATTTATCAAATCGTCATATTTATATCAGATATCGCCTAATTTATACTCCAATGTAAACAATAGCAAACCGGCTTTTGTTGCTTAAAAACAATAATGCTGCATAGTATCACCGGATAATTAAGATTTTTCTTAGAATTTTATAGAGTATCTATTAATTTGGTCAGGGACTATAAAAGAGGGTTTTTGTTTTTTGTGTGCAAGTGATTACATATCTACTACGCACACCATGTTTATCTTCCCATATAGTGTTCACCTTCCTCACTTTCATTACCTTCAAAAATGACTTTCATAAATGACAAGTCTTAATAAAAGCCTTTATATCCCATTTTTCTCTAATTGTTATCATGAATTGTTATCAAAATGAATGTTATCATCTAGGCAGATTTAGTGGTTGTTTTTATTTTTATTTTGTTACCTTTTAAGAAAACATCTTCACCGCTGCTCTGCGTAGAGCGACAAAAGTGTGAGGACATTTGGAAGCAAAAACGCTCTTTGGGCAATTACGCTGGTCCTCTTTTAAGATTTATTGTTCTTCACATGTTTGTGTTCACATGTTTGTGTTCACATGTTTGTCTTCACATTTTTGTGTTCACATGATTGTCTTCACATTTTTGTGCTCACGTGCTTGTGTTCTGTTTAATATTGTTCTATGCTACGTTTAGATAGACCATTGTAAATAAAATATTTTATGGAAATGGTAATTTATGTTCATCATCTACCCAAATCAATCTATGATTCCTTTGACATTTAGTAATGGAAATCTATGAATTTGTGACCTCATTATAGATATACGGAGAAAAGAAATTCTGGTGAAGTTACTGTACTGTATAATATTATTTTGTGTTTAAAGGGAAAAAAACATAATTCTTTTTAATGAAAACGAAGTATATTATATATTTAAACTATTAATTTGCAAATTTTTCTGTTCATGTGGTATCGGTTTATCGGAAATTCCCATATTTAAAATTAAAGATTTTATTACCGCATATTTAGTAAAACAAATACAAAACTGAAAAGTATATTTAAGTGAATAAATGCTTTTTATGTCATGATCAAAGATATCATGAAAAATTTACCATGTTCACCACGTTTGCCTAATTTTATCACATATATTGTAAAGCCATATTTTATTGTTATTTTTACCAAAATAATTTTCCAAGCGTTTCCGTAAAATTAACTGAGGGTTTCGTATCCCTATGGAACCGGAAGAATTTATAATAAGTAAATTTGATCGATTTGTGGTATTTTTGACAATATTTTTTTCTCAGTGCATTTCTTAGAAAAATCTGTTCAACTTTCAACTTTTATGTTAGTATTTTAATCCATAAAACACAGCAAGATAGTTTCAGCTAAACCATAGTATCACGTAGTCTAATTTACTAGGATATAATACTTTTGTTCTACTTGAAATTCATTAAGCATTTCAATCTCCAGAGGCAAATTTAATTTTAATATACCCGGCTTCTCCCATCACGATATGGACGGAAATGGGCTGCTATATGGACCATATAGTACAGCAGAATCCAAAATGTATTACTATGTATCACGCTACTGATTTTCTAAGTTGGTGTTATAAGGTATTAGTTATGTTGATGGGATCATCTGCACTATGTAGATAGCAGCACATGATTATATATCTAGCATTAGAATGAGTTCCAAATATCAAACGCTTCAATGATGATGTTTAACCGAACTATTCAATGATTATGTATTTCCGGATTTAATTATATATTTTCTAATTAAATTACGCTACGATGTTTTTTTTTAAATGATAATTTTTTGTTTGTTCATGTTACATTCACCATACCACAAAGTCACAAAGATGTTCATAATAACCCTGCACCAGTTAATATGAAAGATACAATTCTTGTGCTCTAATGTTATAGCTGTGTAATGAAATCAAAAGAAAAAAACATTAATTAAAGAAATCGCTTTTTTTAAAAAAAAAAAAAACCCTACGAAGTGCATAACTGCTATAAAGTAAAACAAATAGCTTACAATAGCACAAAATATGAATAGGGTGTATGTTGCATTCATCATACCACAAAGTCACAAAGATGTTCAGAATAACCCTGCACCAGTTAATATGAAAGGTACAATTCTTGTGCTCTAAAGTTATAATTTAGCTTCGTAATGAAATCAAAAGAAAAAAGCATTAATAAATTGTTTTTTTTTTCTTTTTAAAAACTACAAAGTTCTTTAGATCTATAACTGCTTATAAAGTAAAGCAAATAGCTTACAATAAAACAAAATATGAATAGTATGCGAAAAAAATATCGATAGCAATTTGACGTAACAAATTTTATAAAATAACAATAATTTTGTTTTAGAATCATATTGAAAAATAATTTGAAAAAGTTTTACTTTACAATTGCAGAAAAGATTTCTTTATGTTCAAATAGATTACTAAAAAGGATTTCCGGAACAGATTTAAAGCCAAAGTCATAGATAGCCCTAGTAAATAATTTGTTACAATCTAATACAAGTGCTGCCATCTAGTGTTGAATCTGTGAAAATTATATTGATTCGGGTTACCTTAAATGTCATTTGAAGGATTTCATTCTAGGAAATAAATTGAAATGTAGTTAAATTACGAGATAATTACTAATGTCACAAAAATTACTCTTTAAGAGAAAAGAATTTTCTATCCAATCAAAAGAAATAGAAAAAAAGTCTAACATATTTTAAAATGGAAATTTTATTTTATTATCATTACTGCTTTTCTAATTGTTTCAAAATCATTGAGTGTTGGTGATAAAATATGCCTCAGTATATTCATTTAGCTTTTTTTCCTAATTCTCCAGAGTAATTTTTTCTCTTATTTCTCATGTTAGATATTATTGGAATACATTGAAAGAAGTTTCGTAGTAAATATTATGTTGCACTTGAACTTAAATAAAAATATTAAAAAAAAAAAGATTAATTGTAATTCAGCGTATAATGACTTGCCTCTATGAAACTTTTCCGAACACACAATATTTTCCTCATTTTTAGACAATACAATATTATCGACAGAAGAGATAGACATAATTTGAAGCTGTACTAGCGTATCATAATAATTCGGTTGAATAATAATATTAAGAACAGAGTATTTTGTAACGAATTATTTTTAAAAAAAATAAATAAGCACTTAGAAATTAATAAATAAACAAGATATTCAGAATTTAAAACTAATCTACTCCGTATATCAAGTATAATTTTTAAAATTTTACCAAGATTTTGCCAGTAATTTAATTCAAGAGCTTATTGAATAACATAGTTGTATTGGATCAATTAGATTAGATCTGATTGAAGTGTTATTTGTTTTTAAAACATTTTTACTAACCATCTGGAATTTCACGAATTCTTTCATATCCTGAATGAGAGGCAGATTCACGTACCAAATTAAATAAGTTTAACCCACTGACTGTACTGCACGTGAAAAGGCATATTTTAATCTGTAGTCGTATTTTAACCTGTAGACCACATACAAAAATCAATTTTTCCATGTTATAATGAAGGGAAAGAGTACATGGTAACATTTTTTGCTGTTGTACATGTTATAAATGAAACTTATTCGTTTTGCACTTTTTTCACAAAGCACAAGAAACTCATATCTTGTTACAACAATATTAACTTAAATGTTTTTTTATATTTGTGAGAGATTAAACACTGTAAAAAACGGAGGCTCAAATTTCTTGAAATTTCCATTTTTTACCGAACCATTTCCTGGCATATGTTCTGAGCAAAAATCTTATCTAAGTGACGAAATGACTATTGGCACTTTTGTCAAAATTAAAGAAATATTTTCTATTTTATGAATAAATAAAAATCTCATTGTTCATAAATCATTGGGTTTTTCTAATAACCACTTTATCATGGGCACCACATAGCAGGATCAATGTCACCCAAACAACACAAGAAGGACGGATAGAACCGAAAATTAAATTACACACATGCCCTAAACGGGATTTGAATTCCGAGTCCTCCTGGTATGAGGCCAACTCCTTGGTCTCTCACCAGGCCTGAGGGTTGGCTTGTTTTCTCATTACATTTTCAATCATCTTATCTTCATTTCAGTTTCGTCATTCTAGTTAGCAGTATCCCATTATGCTCTGCGTACAGGTTCCGAGTTCAAGCATTTCCATCATATATTTGAGAATTCGCATTTTGTCCCAAATCACATGATTTTATGACGAAATGATTCTCAAAATTAATTAAATATAGCTCAAGGTCTGCTGACTCAAGGATTGTTATTGAAGAAACCACATTTGGATAGATACAATTATATTTTTTCTCTTATTACATCAGCAGATAAGTATCAACTAATAATATTATTAAACTCTCTGTAATTTTTTTTAAAAAAATATATTTGATTCATGAGCAATCAAACGTAATCAATGAATCTCATTCAATTACCGAAAATGTTTTTTTTTTCTCGTGTCGCAAATGAATAATGAATGTGTGTGTTTGATAGTAATAATAAACTTCTCACAATTTCTTTCAAAAATAAATAATTTGGTTTAAATAATCATAAATCAAAGCTTTCTTAATAAACCTCATTCGCTCAACGTATTGATTTTCATTACAATTGAGAATTACTTAATAATATTAATAATAAAAATAATAACAACTGTAAGATTCTTACAACTTCTTTCAGGAATTATTTTTTGGGGGTAGTCAAGCCTTCTTAATTTATCTCATTCATTAACACAAATCGTTTTTCTCTCGTTTATTACTATAATTACATTAATAATAATGTAAATAGCGAATAACTTGTTATAGTACCATTAAACTTACAACAATTTATTTAAATATTATTCTGTTTACGAGTCACCCAAGTATCTCGAATGAAGAAATATTTTTTGTTCTCAAATCAGAACAACTGATAACAATTTTAAGATCACATTATTACAATTTGTTATAATATAATACAGTCTATTTCAAATTTTGTTCATCGTTAATCAATATGGGCAAACCAAAAAGAAAAGGCAAATTGCCAAAACAAATTTAGGTAATACCACGGAAAATGCTTTAGAAATAGCAATGTTACATAAAAACATCGAACTTCTAGACAAAAGCAAGACAGGTATGGCTCAGATTACAATAACATGTATCGTAAGTCATAACAAAATGATAGATGAATGATGCATCCTCCCTTCTATCTGAAACAGCCAAGTTTTTCTTGAATAACAAAAAATACATCTATATAAATAATAATAATCTTATCGGAGGACGCTTTGTAACTTTCTCATCCATTTATCATCGGCTGAAAAAGGGCGAAAAAAGGTACTAAAAAATTCCTTCTTGTCACTTACATAGTGCTTGAAGACAAAGTGCTTCGTATGCTTGGTTTTGTCTTTTTAAGCTTTATTTATTTGTTTTTTAAAGTCGATGACAAGGAATTTCGAAGAAATGACAAGCCATTAGGGGAGTTAAGAAATACATTCCGTGTTATGGTGCAAAAACAACGAGTTCTTGTTCGCAAAATTGAAATAATTTCAAATATTTTATTTAAAATTATAATTAATAAATAAACAACCGTCAATCAGTTGTAGAAAAAAGAAAAAAATTTTTTTTGCTCTTTCATTATTTGAAATTTAGACAAACAAAATTTTTTTTATTAACTTTAAACAAAGTTACTAAACAAAGTTAATAATTACTATAAAAAGACAGCTTTTACTACACATTAAATGGATTATGTAAACGGTATCTTAAATAAGATTTAACATTTTCGAAAATTTTCATTTATTACTATTACATATTATAAGGTCATAAATATGAGTTCATAATTATAAGGTCGTATTAAGTCTAAATCAAGGAAGGAATGTTAAAATTATTTTTTTTAAGATATTTATACGACATGGCATGAACCAACAGAACACATTATCCATGGAGAAAAAAATTCGGCGACAGTTACTGAACTGTATTGAAAAGACATTTTACGTAAAATAAACAATTTAAAGATAATTTTGGTTTTCACAGTTACAGTTCTTTTCATCATACCCTTAATAATCATACCCTTTTCATCATAACCTCCATGCTCAAAGGTATCATGATAAAGTTACCAAATTTTACAACATTTACCCAAAGTTTTCGCAGATTACAAAACCATATTTTATTGTAAATTTTATAATTCCTATTACCGAAGCACCTCGGTAAGAATTGGAAAATTTCGGATGTTCCCATGGAGCCAAATGTTTGGTAAATTTTACAATATTGCGGAAGTTTTGATCATTGTTTCCCTCGTGTGATATAAAGTCTTAATTTATATTTTCAACAATAGATATTTATCAATAAAAGGACAAAAAAACATTAAAAATAATTTTCATTCTAAATTTTGAGTAAATTTTAAAATGAATGTGCAGAAATTTCAATAATTTGAAACAATAAGAGCAATTAAAAATATTTCAAGAAAAAAGAGTCATGTGATTTCAATCTTTTTCAAAAGTTTCGATATTTTTCAATTGCTTTAAAGTCCATTTTAAATCTTAAAGTAATCTGATTAAATTCCCCTTAAATCAAGTCATTTAAAATATTTTAGTCTATTTAAATGGATGATGATGAGCTATAAATTTTTATTTGGAAAATCATTCAAGTTTATTTTGATCTTGAATATGTTTAAACCGAAACTATTAATAGCATTGATAATATTCCTAAAATTTTAAAATGTAAAAGATTTTCTAATTCTCTTTTTTTTTTTGAATTTATAAGAGCAAATCTTGTCAATTCTGATAATGTTAAGAAAATCAATAACATTTATTGTGAATTTTATAAGTAAGACTTAATGGTACATCGGTTAGTCAAAACCGGATACAGCTCATAACGCGTTTTTACATAAATGAACACAGTTCGAAATGCGTATTTATGAAAATAGAATACGCAAAAAGTGCGCTTTCTCAGCTATCAACACAAATTTGACAACTAAATGACGAAATGTACGTTTATTTACTAAATGACGAAATGTACGTTTATTTAAAACATATAAAGTCCTAAACTTCGGAATCCGGGTGGCAGGGCTTATTACCGAAGTATACACACTGATAAATTATGGATATTTATTTATTTTTTAAAAAAAAGCAATACTAAAACAAGATGCTTGTAAAACGTAAAAAAAAGCTATGTTCAATTTTTAAATAGCTATGCCCATTTTCTAAGGTTTTGGATATGCCCTTTTTGTAAACACGCGTTTCGAGCTGCGTCCATTTTCTGATGCACACATTCTGAGGAGAGACCATTTTCTTAAACTCGTATTCGGAGCTGAGCTGTGAGCATTTTCATAACTATGCATTTCAAACACTGACGATACAAAAAAAAAAGTGTGTGATTAACATGGTTTGTCTAAGATTGACTTAATATGAGGAAAAGCAAAAATAATCACTGTCTCATCCCCCTTTTTAAGTTCCTTTGTCTAAGTGGGATACTAAAGAAATAACACTCGAAAGAATTCCGAATCAAATTACGATAAAAAGTGCAGGTACTTAGGATGCCGGTACTTTTTACTGTAAAATACCTTTTTATCTGAACATGCTACGAAAAAACATCTGATATACCATAAATTTTACAGTAATAATAATAAGAGCAAACTCACTGATTCTCTCTAAATAAATAAGTATTCCAGAAAAAATTACGGTATAATATTTTACGTCGGCCATTGAGGAAGAGAGGGTGTGATTGTTCTCGTTTCTCAGTAGCGCCATCTATGGTCAAAAGTTCGACTTCTGCCACACCCATACGTCACACCCGGAGGTAGGGCCCATACCCACATCCCGTAATTTTGACCTGAATCAGAAAAAGATCAATCTCCAATTCAGTATGCCGAGAAGCATAATTTGATACGGGAGCGTGGAGGACTTTGTGCCCCACCAATTTAACGTGCACCAGTCACCATTTATT
Organism: Parasteatoda tepidariorum; assembly: GCF_982258835.1. Classification (NCBI taxonomy): domain Eukaryota; kingdom Metazoa; phylum Arthropoda; class Arachnida; order Araneae; family Theridiidae; genus Parasteatoda; species Parasteatoda tepidariorum. The sequence continues at coordinate 83,830,705 of NC_141762.1, forward strand.
ACACGGGGAATCTTCGTTTGGCGAGGATTCAACTCCCGTTTTCACGAACGCGAGTCCAGCTCCCTGTCAACCCGGCTATCCCGACCCAATATTTTAACGTAAAAATGAACTTTTTAAAGTAATTTGATCCGAAATTTTTTACAGTGTGCAGAAAACTGTTAACTCGCACAGGCTTTAATGTACCATAATTTATTTTTTTTTCGTTTAAAATGTTTTCATAGCAAATAGGACATGGAACTGATTTGTAAACAGTGTAGCATCAAATAACTAGAAAACCATGCTTTAAATTATTTTGTAATAAATTTCAACCTCTAGTTACTTTTAATCAGTGATCTTCTTTTATCTTGAAAACTAAAAAAATAAATATATATAGCAATTATTGGATATCGTATCATCTTTGAAACTGATAAATGACCTAATTATGTTTTAATAAAGTGCTTTTTGATAGAATTTCGGCTAAGCACTTTTTTTTCATTTTACACTTGATGGAATTTCATAAAAAATAATGCGTGATTACGTCAAAGAACAAAATTAAAATTCCATGTACAGAAAAAAAAATTGTTTATTAAGAAATTTCTCGGGATCAATCCATAATTTAAACTTTTGTAAGATAAGAAAAGATAAAAATGCGTAGATAAATTATAACTTTCCAAAAAATAAGAATATTATTTTTCTTGTTGCATGCTTGAACGAAGAGTAAATCTAAGCACAAAAAAGAAGAAATCCAAAAAGAAAATCTATTCACAATCAACTCAGAAAAAAAAGTATCTTCTTAACTTTTTTTAAAAAAAAATTATTATAGTACTTTCATAAAGTAGCTAAACATATGTAATTTATTTATTTTTTAAGCCACTATTTTAAAAATTTAAAGCAGTGAAACATTTAAAAACTTTTTTTTTTGAATAAAATGTCCTTTTTATGCAGCTTTTTTTAAAAATAAAAGAAAACTATTCTTCTTAGCTACGAATTACTACATTTTTTTAATTAAAATGTTTTTCTCTTACAATTTGAGTCAGTATGATGGTAATTGTTTTTTCTTATATTTTTTTATTCAAAACAAAATGAATTCAACATTGCAGAGTTTTTTCTGATTATTGTATTTTTTTAGGTTGTATGTTTATAATTAGCAATTAAAATTAAGCCCATTTTAGTTAAACATTTTTATACGCATTAGTATTAATATTGTAGCAAAAGTAAATATTTAACTAAATTTTTCTTGTTTTTTTATTTTGAATGCACAACTATCATTTTTTTAATAAATACACAAGATTTTTTGCTATAGCAACAAAAAAAACTAAAACTTATAAATTTGTTTTTATTAATGATATATGAAGTACGACGTTTATTTAAACCATTGAACTTTCGATGAGACAGTTGCTACTGTACACCAAAAAGAGACTTAGCTATTGTAAAAGATTTTTTTTTATTTTTTTTATTTTATTCAACCAAAATCTGTACTTTATTGCGGTTATTTTGAAAAAAGTTTGTACTGTTAATAATACTCTCAGTTAGTAATATTCTCAGTTAATATTTTCTGACAAAATTTAATAGATTTAAACAAAATGCGTTCCAAAATGGGTTGATAAGAGCTCAAAGTTTATGAATCGATTTTATATAGTTTTTTAATAGATTTTGTGAAAATTTAATAATTTTCTCTTAAATTTAACAACACAATGCTTTATATTGGAAAATCAATTTTGTATAAAAGGAATAAATTTGTAAAAATTGCTTTGGGATCACCATCTTCTTTGCAAACAATTGCAATGTTTCAAAAATGCAAAATTTCATATAGTTTAAAATATTAGATATTTACTACTGAAAATTCCATTATACAATTTCTCCTATTCGAAGCTTACTACTGAAAATTCTACACAATAACTCGTATTAATTTATACAATAATAAAATTTTTTGATGGTATAGTAAAGAAAATGTACAGATATAAATAATGCGAGATGTATGTTTACAATAGAGCACAAAAAATTTTTACTGCTAAAAGGTCACTTTTTTATGTCATATATTATATTTCTAAATATAATAATTTGTAGTCATAAATGTGAATATTTTTTCTGATTATTTATATTATATTGCTAAATATAAATAAGCAGAAAAAATATTCACATTTATGACTGCAAATTATTATTTAAGTGCATTAAACGAGATGAAATCTAAAAATTGTATCATAATTCGTTTTTATGCGTTACAGTCCCTCTACAAATTATAAGACGCACTGTAAGATTTTATATAAAGTCTTAATTATCAGGGGATACTGTACAGCAATATTGATTTTACGCTGCTGAAATACACTTACACTTGTTTATGTTCGTGTATCAACTACATTGGCTAACATTGTAATGTAATACGTTAAAAATTAATTAAAAATAAGAAATTTATAAAAAATTTCCAGAATAAGAATCCATCACATGTCTGCTAAAATATAAAAGTATTGTATATAAATTTATGCAAAACATGCAATTGTTAAAGCACTGCAGTACGTCTGATAATTTTTTCTAATTGTTATAACATACTAATATAATAAATGATATAATAAATATTCTATAAATATCTAACATATCGTCGAATTTATCCAACCATGGAATTTATATTACATATCGTCTTACTTATTTAATTGATGCACGAACGTAAACAAGTGCAAACCTGTTTCAGCCGCTTAAAAACAATAAAACTGTATAGTATCACTTGATATTTAAGATTTTATATAGAATATCATAGTGCGTCTTATAACACACACACATATACAAGGAGTGATCAAATGAAAATGTACGAAATGACGTAAAAACGTATACAGTTAAATATTTGCATATTCTGCCATGGAAGAACGTGAGACATCTCGGGATGCGATTGGAGTCTCTGACTGGGATCGGAGCATGCGCGGGCGCTCTCATGCGCAGGAGAGAGCAGAGGCTTTTATCAAAAGTGGCGTCCAAATGATGCCGCAGTCCGTATGAGGAACAAAAACTCGAGCACCGAAAAACCATTAACTCCTATGTATACTGTGAGGCACTCCGACGCCTACGCACTTTCATCAAGAACAAAAGACCGGGACTGCTCACGGAGGGTGTGGTTCTGCTCCATGATAACACGCGTCCACACGTCTCCAGATTCACACACATGGAACTGGCCAAGTTTAAATGGGAGTCGTTGGACCATCCGCCCTACAGTCCGGACATGTCGCCCTGCGATTTCCATGTGTTTGGTTCACTGAAGAAACACCTGAAAGGGAAGCGCTTCAACTCTGACGACGTATTCAAGAACGCTGTGAAGGACTGGGTCTCGTCACGGCCACAGGAATTCTGGGAACAAGGAATCCTGCGGCTTGCTCATCAGAGGGATCGTTGGGCTCAGGCCTATGGTGTATATTTTGAATAAAGTCTATATTTGTACCCACCGTGTCGTTTCGTACCTTTCCATTTGATCACCCCTTGTGTGTATATATATATATATATATATATATATATATATATATATATATATATATATATATATATATATATATATATATATATATATATATATATAAAACATATTTATACATTTGATTTTTACAAATATGTGGTACTTTTGAATGCTGTCAGTTCGGTCGATCCCTAACGATTTACACCAATCACATTTAGACAAGATACGGTAGTTTTCCACGAAGGGCTCAAATATACCAAGAATTAAAGATAATTCCTGATGCCGTTAAACTTAAAGAATGATTTTTTATAGCTATTTGCAAAGTAGCTGCCACCACTTATGGTTTTTCGTAATACTAAGATTTATAACTACAATAAGAAAAAAATTCATGTAATTGTCACTAAAGTTAATTTTATGATATAAAGTGAGAATAATCAATTTAGAGGCATGCATTAATATTTTTTAAGGGAAATTAGTTAATAAAACATGCATTCAGCACAGGAGGAATATTTATATAACTTCGAACAAGACTTAACTAAACCAAAAGGAAAAGAAATGAAACTGTATAAGACTTTCAATAACAGTTGGCAGATTTATGTACATTGTCTTAATGAAAAGATACTTAATTTTTCATACAAGTGAAAACATGCTACCTTTTTAGAACAATTTGCTTCTGTTTCCGGAGAATATTCAGCATATTTTAAGATTGAAAAAGAAATGTCCTTTATTGCTCTATTGTGAAGAAAATAATTATCGATTGTTTGAGAGTTTAAGAAATATTCGCCAAGAATAGCAAAAGTGATTCCTGAAGGAAAAAGTACATCAGATCTTGGTGAAAACTTTATCATTTATTTGAGTTCAGAATTAGTTACACACTTTTGTAAGGACCTCTGTATCGACTCATAATATGGTTTTTACTTAAAATAGCTCGCAATTTTTAGAGCTTAACACAGAATTAGTATTACGCTACAGCTCTTACTCTGTACATAAAAATGATGAACGACATAATTTTTCTTTCTGTTCTAATCTTAATTTCAGAACAAGAGTATATCATATTAGAAACTTCTCCCAGAGTAGGGTTGAAAAAAGACGATTATTACAAACACATTCTAATTTCAACCGACAATCAGCCAGGTTTATAATATTTGCACAGACATTTTCTTTATGTAAGGTTTCGATATGATTTTTTTCACTGGTTAAATAATAACATTTGACGCACTATTATAAGAATTATTTTACATTTTTTTTCAACCTAAAAATTTTCGTGGCACTTTTTAAATCTTTCTGAAAAAAGAAGACAAATAACTGTAGAATGAATAGGAGTACTTGAAATATTTTTCAATGTCTTCTTATTTTTTTTATTGTTCACTGAAAACTATAATTAAAAGTTCATTTCACGTGCAATACCATAAATTTTGTTCATCTGCATAAAAACGTTTTAAATGTAATTTACTAACTGTCATTATAACAATATGAAACGACGAACCCATTCTAAGCAATGATCTAATCCGTCCAAATGGTAATGGTGTGGAATAATTTAAGATTAGTTAAATTAATAATTCTCTTAGAATGATTTTGTCATATGAATGATTTTGAATTTTCCGTCATTAAACCTGCTACATATACTATGAGATTAAGTAAATGTAATAAATTTCAAAAACTGAACTACGAACAGAAAATTTACAGTTAAAAAAAAAACAGAAAAATTGGCTTTAAAATCGCTTCTGTAGAATTATTTCACTTATCCCTTTCACTTCAATGGCAAATATATAATACGTAAGATACAAATGCATAAGAAGGAAACTGACTACTTAACACATATACTTAATGTTAAAGTATTTATGTAGTATTACCTATAGCGCATTATATAAAAATTGAAATTGTTTTGTTGTATTTAAAAATACATTCATTAATAAGTAGAATAATATTATACAATAATACAATACAATAATAAAATACAAATATTTTAATACAATGCAAATACTTTAATACAATACAATAATACAATACAAATACTTTAATACAGTACAATATTACAATACAAATACTTTAATACACTACAAAACTCTGCATTAAAATTTCTATACAATACTCATTTATTGCTTAAAGTACGCTTAGAATTAATTGTCTCTGCTAATTATTTATATCTAACTTCCTGACATAGCATATAAAAATTATTATGAATAAAAATAAGAAAAGAATGTGAGGTTTTTGTTCAAAAGTGCAAGGTTTAAATGAGCTGGGACATTTTGAACAGATGAATAATTATTTTAATTAACTATGCTAAAGGAACAGAAATCAACTGAGAAATGCACATATGGTTAGAGCAAAACAGCACTTAAATTAGAAAATGTATACATGTTTCACTTTTTTTACTAAACAAAATAATCGAAATTATAAAAAATTAAGTTTGATTTAGAGTGCTTAATTAAGACGGCTCTTAATTTTTCCTTAGCTGTTCAAGATTAAAGTTTTTTTTCTTCATTTTTTGGTATGAAATTTAACTAAAATAACATCATTTAGAAAAAACTATTAGATATACTCTTTTATTTTTTTCTCAGCTATTTTTTGCGGCTTATGTATGGAAAATAAAAATAGTCATTAATTCTTAAAATTGGTTTAATTTTCGGGCATTTTGGAAAGTGGAATGGTTTTTTGCGTGCTTTTAGATAGATTTGGTCTATTGTTCTGCTTTTCAAATCTTTTAATTTATTCAAATGCAGCCTTTTTGGTTAGTAATAAAGCATCTAAATATCGCTTCCTAAGCATATACTATCACTTACCTTATTATTGCATGCATCATTCTATAATTAGTTTTAAAACGCTCTAAAATGTTCCATTGTGTCTTTGATTTAACTGTAATAATAAGAAGAAAAGAAACGTTTTAAGTGGGGTAGAAAAAATATATTTAAAATCAAGTTTATGCTAATTTATATAATTTGCTTTTAATATATGTGGTCATTTTAAAGTCATATGAGGCTTTATTTCATAGTAAATAAATAAAATTAAAATCCTTCAAATATTAGTTTCAAAATCAGGCATTCCATAATTTCATTAAAGTAAAATTTCGAGAACACTGCTCACTTCCAAACAAGAATTTATAAAATTTGCTCTTATTTTTTGCAGTTTCGTTCTGAAAGAAACAGATATTCACCATAGATATTTGCTTAATTTATAAAATCATTTATTGATGAAGTTATATATATATATATATATATATATATATATATATATATATATATATATATATATATATATATATATATATATATATATATATATATATATATATATATATATATATATATATATATATATATATATATATATATATATATATATATATATATATATATATATATATGGGGCGCATTAGGACCCATAATCCTCTTAGAACATTCCCTGACTTCTGTAAGCTACTTGAAGATAGTTGCAGACCAGGTTCGCCCATTCTTGGCAACAGTTTTTCCTCCGGGGGATGGTGTTTACCAACAGGATAATGCACAGTGTCATAAGGGTCGAATCGTCATGGATTGGTTCGAGTAACATTCCAGTGACTTTCAAGTCATGTCTTTGCCCCCAATTTCCCCTGACCTTAATCCAATAGAGCATTTGTGGTCCTACTTCGAAAACCAAATTCGTGCTGCCACGCTACCCCTTCGCAATGTGAGGGAATTGCAGGACCAGTTAGTGAGCGCTTGGTATCAGATACCTCAGACTTGTCAACTCATCAACTTGTGGAATCAATGCCGCGGCGGGTGCTAGCAGTTTTGAGAGTTAAAGGTGGTCCCACATGTTATTAGCAGGTGGGTCATACTGTAATGGCTTTTCGGTATATATATATATATATATATATATATATATATATATATATATATATATATATATATATATATATATATATATATATATATATATATAAGTGTTAAGTTTGAAGTGTTTACATTAAAAGCATCGTTGCAGGTTTTTTTTCTCCTAATCTTTCTCTGTTTTTGAAGATACACGTGAACATATAAGCTGATATTTTCTTTTCAGTTTACCTAAAATATTTCTAGATATACTGTAATAAATTTTAATAGCTCGTCACTTATTATAAAATAAATAATGAGAGAACTCTTAGTTGCAAAATACTGCTCTATACTGATTAGAAAATAAACAATCAGAAGACAACTCTTTATCATAAAATAATTTGTAATTTTTTTATAGTGAAATAATCAAGCAAGTCAAACTATTCAAAGATATATCGGTGAAACAACCTTTTAATCGTGTATAAGAAATAATTAGTGAAAGACATATTTACGCGCTTTTCATCCCACAAAAATACACATTTTAGTTTTGACGAAATATAAAATTTTTATTAATAACCTAGAATTCCTTTTTTTTCTCAAGCAATGAATTCAAAGTTAACAAATAAGTCCTCAAAAGCTGCATAAAAAAACTGTAATTTAGAAAGCAGATAAAATCAACTTTTCTCCGTATTATTTGAAAATTTTCAATTAGCTGTTTCCTCAATTAAAAAACTTTCTTTGAAAAAGTAATACAGATGGAAAAATAATTATGAAGGTAGTACGAGTTTTAACTTCTTCGAAGTTGTCAACAACAGTAAGACGTCCCACCCCAATTATACTTTCAAACCAATACCTTTCAAAACCTTTGCTTAAGAAAACAAGACGTATTTCTTTAAGGCATTTCAAAATCGGGAGACAATTAATTGCGAGATCTTCGATATTTGGAAATTTTCAGAAGTTTCGCCAAGAAATGCTGTCAGTTCCCTTCTTTGTTTGACAGTTCCCAACCGAAATGATAATTAATACATGGGTTGCAATTAGTTCAGCGTGTTTGGCGCACATTTTGTTTGAAATTTCTGCATGCAGAAAATATTTTTAGGGAACTATGTTTTAAGATATTTTGAAAGTGAATGATACATGAAATCTATCAAAAGGCACATAAAGTCAATGTGATGTAATATTACAAATCTAAAGATTACTTTTATTATCTTCTTAAATATGTATCATTTTAATAATATATTGTTAAAAATACACATACTTAAATTCAGTAGTAGCTGATTCTTACTTTGAGGAAAGAATGCAATTATTTTCTCGTTGATGTGTGGTAAAATGTGCAGAATATTTAAATCAATAAAATACTCTTGAAACTGTTGCTGTACGGTAGTACAAAGTCTTTTTTAATTTTGGTCATTGCGGACAAGTTTTCGGAATCCAAAAAAGAGAGTTAATTAGCTAAATCTTATGGAATTCATCAATATGGGTTAATGTTCTGAACTACCATTTCATTAAAAAATCATGAATTCCTCATAATTTATAGTAATTTTCTTCCCTTTACTTTATTATCAATAATATATTAAAATATAATTTAAAATCAAATGCGTATCAAAACACTCTAAGAGAATTCATTTCTAGAATATAGACCGGTGAGTTATCAGTTAAAACTGATCTAGTCTCTGATTGTAAAAAAAGTACATGCCCGTAAAGCTATTAAGACCAAAAAAATAGAGGTATGTCCGTAACTTTTTTCGCTTGAAATGTAAAGCAGGTAAGGTATACGCTCATAAGAGTTATCTTTTGTTCCAAAATTAAGGCAGTTTGAGATTCGAGCGATTTTTTTTTTTTTTTTGGTCAAATCAAATCAAGGTGAACCGTGGAAGAAGGCGAAATTGTTTAGTGCTGTCATGTTCGATAAATAATCGAGAATTGTGCTTGCTGTTTCCAATTACCAATAAAGTGGAAGTGTCAGAGAAATGTTCTTTGGCACATGTGAGACCATTGTATTCATAAACTAGTGCTGTATCGATCATTGAAAAAGCTGTACAATATGCAGAAAAGCTTAACATTCCTGAATTAGTTTCATCTCATATTAAGATTTTCAATCACTAGGACTCAGGTGGAGTCAAACTTTGGAAAATATGCTATCAATAGTTTAGTCAGGAAAGTGAATCGAAAGTTCAGTTCCCTTAAAATTAATTTTACTTTTTTGCCTATTTAGATATATCTTCGAAACTAATTGGGCAAATAAAATATTTTTTGCACACAATAATTCAATTTGCTTTTCCAAAGATTAATCCATAAAATAAATAGTAATTTATAACCATTTTTCTTAGTTTAAAAATGAAGGTCTGATGCAGTTACAGATAATATTTTAGCATCCCTCATAAAAATGTAAGTTGTTTCTGAAGTTGTTTTGAGGTTGACAGATGTAGAAAAATACGCCTGAGGTAGAAAATGAGAATAAGAACCTCAATTTCAGCCTCATTTATACCTCATTAAATCATCCTATCCTCATCAAAACCTTTAGTTGAGATTGGGTGAAATTATTATAGCCTCAAATATACATATTTGCTTGAAGAGTAGAAAAATAACCTGTACTACTCAAAAATAACCTCTTTGTGCTGGTTGCTCTGAAGAATATTTCCATCAAACTCAAAACAGCCTCAAGTGTGAGTAAAACCACTTCCTACACCTTGATTATTCGCATTGAAAGGTTGATAATTTATGGTTGTTTTTGAAATAATTTTCAAATAAACCTTAAATCAACCTCAAAACAAGCTCAAATAAATCTCAAAAACACCTTAAATTTTGTTAAGGGGTTATTTCAGACCACACTCTCAAACCATTAAGATTGGGTCCTATTAAGTGAAAATCCGATCAATAGATCAAAAATATTCAGGGAGTTTCGTTTTTTGCACCCTGCACAGACCCGAATTGATTTAGAGAGCTTGACATAATGATCGCATAAATTAAAGATCAACTCTGCTATGTTTACTGAATTTCGTTACTATTGCAGTGCAAAAAACTCCGGATCGTATTACGGTATAATATAATGACACTTAGGCTCATCATGCATAAAATCCATTTTCCCTTGAAATATTATACAGTAATATGTACAGTAATTTTGATTTATTTAGAGTAATTCAGGGATTTTATGGTATATCAGACTGCTTCTTTCATACATACAAGTGTCCTGTAAAAGTAGATCTTACGGTGAAAACTACTGACACTCAGGGAACTTTTTACCATAAATTGCTTCACTATTTTTACTGTGTACGAGTATTGCGCTTTTTTTTCAAAAAATAAATAAATAAGTAACGGTCAAGTCTCAGGTCGTTTAAAGTAACTGTCAACTCTCTGAATTTTTTGGAAATTGAATTTTTTTGAAAACTCTCTGAATTTCTCGGAGTCGATTGGGTATTTAAACAATAATAAATTAATTTAATCATCCAACGTTTATTGAACATTAACTACTTTGAAAGAAAATGTTTGAAGTTCATTGCATTGTTTTATCTTACTTTGCCTGAAATAAGATTGCTCGCTGTAGATTTTATAAGTGCTCCACTCCAAAAAATAAATAAATAAATAAAAATATGTCCAATATTGCGAAAAGAAATCATACAGATTTCTTATTGTTTCTCAATGCATATTGATAAATCAATTTCAACTTTGAGAAAAAGTACATGAAAGTTTCAGACATCTTTGATTCGTCTTATCAAAAGAAAAGAAAGATTTCCACTCAAGATGAACTAAACTCAAAAAAATTGAAAGTTGCAACGACGCTTGATTATTGGAAATTCTAAATTGAATTTTGAATAAAGTGAAACGCATATTCTTCAGAAATAAAAACGATGGTTTTTCCAAATGAGATGCAAGCACTTTGCAATCGATCCTGATTTCTATATAGCCATTATAGTTAAAATGATGTTAAAAAAATACCTTTGTCTTATTAAGGTAAACTCTAATTATTACTAATCTATAACTAATAAAACAATGGCACCTCAATTCTCAATTTAAAAAAAAATGAACAAGACATCAAAAAACATTCGCAAATGTTATAAAATGAACTAATTCTTTACTACACTTAGAAAATATAAATATTTTGCTTCTAATGACACTTGGATAAGTCAAGCTCATTAGCCACCCGCTTTTTGAGAATTAAGTCAGAAACGGGCGCCTGTCATTTGACAAAAGAGCACCGCAAGTGTGAGAGTACATCTTAGCTCAGAACCCCTTGGATGGATATCAACACGACTCAATCATAAAACCGCTTCCCCAATTTCGACATAGATCAGAAAGGGGAGGAAATTTTCCCCAGATGCCTGTAACCACATTATTTCTAAACAACCGAGTACAGGACTTTTGATTCCACAAATTTTAACAGCACGTAAGGGGAGTCGAAGATTTAACCTCAACCTCTCCGGTCCAATGCTCGAACCACTGGGCTACTACAGTACAGAAATATAAGGTTCTGAAAAATGAATATCAGCATCAGGGCTAAGGAGAATACAAGGGCTAGTTCACTCCGCTCTTAGAGCTGAAGCAACGATTTCCCTCCTCATGACGTCACTGTGTCCACAGATCTCGGAGATCGCAAGCAAAGATATGATAACTTTGCATCTTTCTCTTTGCAAAAATAAGTTAGACTTTTTCTGGTTATTAGCCTTCAAACTTTACGTAATTCACACATTATTTCCGTTCATAAACATAGTTCAAAAAAAACTTTCTTGGTTATTATATTAAAAAAATACCATTTTAAACTTATAAAAATGTTTTGCCAGTTGGGGAAAATCACACGATAAATACTTTATTTTAAAAAGTTCAGTTTTAACTTTAACTATTAAGAAAAATGAAGGCATATATCGACACTTTTTTTATCTACATATTCTTTTATAAAGATAAGTTAAGTTAAATTTAGAATCCCTGATTTTAAAATATGTCGTTAATAGCAATTTGTTCATACTTAATCATTAGGAAACATCAACCTTAAACGCTAATTACTGAAACAAAATAATAATTTAGGTTCATAATGACATTAGAAATTTTACAATTGTTTATAGACATTTAAATTTACAATGATATAATTTATAGATATTTAAATTGAAGAGAATATAATTTTTAAAAAAAATCATAAATATTTAGAATAACTACATTAAAAAATATGCTATGAAATTAGGAGAATTTCAACTATATACTATATATTTTATTTATACTTTTTACTTACATTTTAATTTTCTTTGACTTTATCTATTTTTTAATTCTTTTCACCTGCCTTTCTTTATGAAGTAACGAGGCGGTTTCTATTTAGATAATGAATTTTTATAAGAGTTCTTTACGACAGAATAAACGTATTGCTGTTTTATATTAACTGTGTCATTTCGGAATCCATTCTTTACATAGTTGTTCATTTACTTTAGGGAACACGCGAAAAATTATACTTTTTCCTTTTGTTTTTATATCAGAATTTTTGCAAGTTGCAATCGCGCAAGCTGACATTTCGATAATAGTTTTAAATTCTTGTAAATTCACTGCAAAAACTGAGGAAAGTCATTATAGAAAATAACAAATGTCTTAGAATATCTCGCAAAAAGAAATGATCCAATATTAGTTAGAGCTAGTAAGGCCAAACGCTCCGTTCTTGAAGTAAAAGTGCGAGCTTTGCGCCAAAGTGTCGTCACTAGAGTGACGTAAGAGGATCGGCGCGGCGAGAGATACTTCAAAGGAGTGAACCAGCCCTTCTATTCTCTTTAGCCCTGTATCAGCATAGAATTACATGACAACTTTTTGCAGCATACGAGAAAAAGTTCCTTTTTTGGGAAGTTCTGAGCACAATGTTTAAATTGCAGAAGTCAGAATTGCCATTTTGGAAACCTAATAGGATTTTTTTTTCAAGTTTTCCAAATTTGTATTTCTGTACGTAAGTTTGCTGCTTTTTTTTTCTTCCAAAACAGAAATTTCATAAATTTTTATTTTTATTTATTTTATTTTTTTTGCTTACAAACTATATTTCCATTAATCAATATGCATGAACCGTGGTGACTAAGCGGATAGAGCACTGTCCTCCCGGAGAACCAGGTTCGAATCACTGCAGTGTCTGGTTGAAACAAAATCCGCACCCGAATGGCACCGACTATAGTGCTGACGTTAAATATCCTCAGTGGTAGACGGATCACGAGGTTAGAGTCTCCTCGTTGTCAGATTAAAGGGGAAAAGTTTTCGTGGTTTTCCTCTAAATATAATTCACATGCGGATAAGTTCTATCCAAAAGTTCTTCGAGAAGGTAAAATTTATTGCAATACTTGATCTTAGAGTTCCGTTGTCTTCTGGATTGGATTCAAAATCACGTGGCTATGGAGTTGAAAATTGGTAGTCATAAACTCAGAATTTGATCGGCTGTTCAACGACGGTTATAAAATCAAATCAATATGCATATTATGCTATCTCTTTTTACACATTTATCTGGAAATCGATAATTAAATTATTATTTTTTCAATCAAACCTATATTCAAAAATATCTTATAATTAATGAGGTTAGCGCAAGATTTGTATGAAAACAAATTTTTATCATAAATTTTGAAATATTTGAAAGTTTTGATCATATTCTTTGAATATATACTACTGCTTTTGAAATATAAAATTTAACAGAGGGTTCTTGCAATAAGAGTAAATAAGTTTAAAAAAAACAACATATTCAATTATGTTCATACTACTGTGCTAACCTTCTACACTGATTTCCATGTTATCAAAGTTGCAAATAGGACAAATGGAATATTTTTAATTTCTGCTGCTAAATTGCCAAAGAGTAAAAGGGAAAAATATATCCTCCATGATTTTTAATCCTTTTTATAAAAGTAAACTTATAATATTAAAAATGCTTTGTATAAAAAAAGGTTAGCAATCCTTAAAAACCATGAATAAAACTCACTTTACAACTGGATGTATAAAGGCGAACTTTAATTTCGAAAGTCAAATAATAACGTCATGTTTCGGATGTATTGCAATCAAAGTAAGCGAAGCAGTTTATTGTCGACTATGTTTTGATAGTCAGTTATTTTTAGCTACTATATTTCGCTAGAAACATGATTGTGAAATCGAAAGTTTTCAATATAAACTCAACTTTTCGGAACTAAAATTTCTTACGAATCATATTACATTTTTAAATCGAAATCTTTCGAAAGTTTATGAAAAAGTTATAGTAATAATTTGAGATCATTTTTATGCGAAACTTTCAAATATAGGTCACGAATTTAACATTTATTTACGTTAACCAGAAAATGTTCTATTTGAATTTTTGTGTGTGAGTTAGTGCCTTAAACCTTACATTTATTAATGTTAAAGGTATATGTCAAGAATAGGAATTAGGCGATGAAACATGTAATTTGCCATATCTCCTTTTCATGCATAGATTCAAAAAATTTTGAAATCTAAATTTAGATCGAAATGAATTTTGTTTGCCATTGAAAGAGTTCTTGAATTAAAATAAATTTCTGAAACTTAAAAATGGTCCTCGAACAAGAGACTTGTTTGAAGATCAATCAATTACCGAAATTTGTTTTTCAATTAATGCAAAGATGTAAGAGAGAGAGTAAGAGCTGTCATTACATTGATCCAATTTGTGTAGACTTATCATGGAGAGAAGGCTTTTCAATTATGCTACAAATGAAAAAAAAACTTAAACAAAATACGTTGGAAGTTGAAAAAGACTGTGGTCTACATTTATAAACGAAATTCAGTACAAGACTCCTGTGCAGTAAGTACATTTCAGCATAAGATCGAAGCTCAGCTAGCGCAATTCAGTATAAGATTCAGACATAGAAAGCACAATTCAGTATATCCAAGAATTAGCGAAGAAAAAGAATCATGGGAATACATACCATTTAAAACTAACCTATGATGCTGCGGTTTTCTATACTATTAATATTTGTTTAATAGACAGAAGTGTTAATTAATTTTGTTTTAATAAACAGTTTAATCTAAAAAAATGGATAAAAAAATTTAAAAAAAATTCTAGCGAGTCATTTATATAAATATTTTAAATGTTTTTGCTGTTTAGTTGTGAAAGCATGTTAAAAAATAATAAAAATCTGAATGAATATTTTATAAATGCTTTGAAGTTTAGACCGAGAAAAATGTGCTTCTAGTAATAGAAAAATGAAGGATGATCATAATTGATAAGTTGAAAACCACTGCTTTGTTTATTGCTAATTTCGATATCTTGACAAAAAAGAAAAATGGACGAAAATGATGTTATATGCCATAAGGTTGTTGTCTTGCAGCGTTAAGACATCGATAAACTTTATCTTTCACATATTACAAAAAAAAAATCGCGTCTAAATTATTTCCATAGATAAATCAGCACAAAGTTGAACGATATTATTTGTTATTTATTTAATCACGCTTCTCTCTTCTGAGTGGCTCAACAATTTTCAAATTTCTGACAATTATATTGGTATATTGATATTGATATATTGATATTGATATATTGATATTGATATATTGATATTGATATATTGATATTGATATATTGATATTGATATATTGATATTGATATATTGATATTGATATATTGATATTGATATATTGATATTGATATATTGATATTGATATATTGATATTGATATATTGATATTGATATATTGATATTGATATATTGATATTGATATATTGATATTGATATATTGATATTGATATATTGATATTGATATATTGATATATTGATATATTGATATATTGATATTGATAGAATTCTTTTATTATTAAATAAGATGTGCAAAAGAAAACAATTTTAAAAAAAAGTGAGAAAAAAAATAGAAAAGCAGAAAGAAAAAGATTCTATGTACATATTTAATTCCTTAAAACATTGAAATATATTTTTTCACGTAAGATGATGCTTTACTTTATATTCTTAAAATCATATAACACGTAAATATTTGATTCCTTACATGCCCATATTTGATTCCTGAAAACATTGAATTTCATTTTTTTTTTTACTAAGGAGGCTTTTCCTCCTATTCTTTAAATCATATAACACGTCTTGATTGTAATCCATCAGCTTTTTTTTTCTTTTTTTTCTTTTTGAAAAAATAAAAGATTTCAGCAATTTTTTAAAAAAAATGAGAATGCAGAGTTTTAAATTGAGAAAATAAAATATTCATTCACTATAAAAATAAAAAATATTCTTACATATAATATTAATTTTAACGAAAAAAAATCTACATCTTATAAGAAAGAAAAAGGAGTATTATAAAGAAGTCAACTACAATAAAGGAAAAAAATGATTTTTTAAAAGCGTCACCTTTTTTTTTATAAAGTGAATATAAATAAATGTCTTTATATATACGTTCAGCGGTCTTTTAAACTTGTTTAGCATGATATACTTATGGAATCGAATTTTCCGTTTTTAAATTTAATAATATATTTCTAGGATGATCACAGAATATACACATTATGTTAATAAATTTATGATATACGGTACTTAAAATATTCAGTTATCTAATCTAATTCTAATTACAATTGGATATTTAGTCATAAACAATATTTAAAGAAGGCTAAATGCAAACACTTATATGAATCTCTGTGCATATTTTTGATTGTTGGCATATTCATTGTTATTTCGAAAGGATGAATTATAACATTTCCTTGGAAAGCTTGAACGAGAATTGTTATTTGTGTCGCCATCTATTGATAAACATTTTATCCAGAAATCTATTTTTTATACACAGTTTCATATTCTTATAATCTCAGTTAATATACCAAATATTTTCTAAATAATAGCTAGAAGATTTACAATAAAATAAATTAAATAAAAAGTGTTTTAAAAACAAGGTTTATTATTTTACTTTATACAAAAACAATGCTTTTCTTTTAATGCCAAAAATATCGGAAACTTAATATACTATAATAGTTATATCAAATTCCGAAACAAAATACTGAGAAATAAAATATAATAACTGAAAACTGTTCTTAATTACAACTTATTAAAAAAGACTCATATGATTCATTTTTCTGAAAAAGATTTTATAAAAAATATTGGAAGAACAATAAATGTTACGTAAAATGTTTTCAAAAGTGTATGTTTAAAATAATAGTAAATTAACAATTCTGTCAATAATTTAATAACAAAAAATGCCACAAAATTTTGAACAATAATTCAAGATCTGTTTTATAATATATATATTCCTTATTCTTTGTTATTTATGACATTAACTGAAGCACCAGCTATTAAAAAGAAGAAATCGAGAAGCTACGATATGTTTGCAAATAAAAATGGCTCTTTAACTCTGTAGTTACATTCTTGCAGGCTGTAGTGAAGTTTATAACAAGAAACAAGATTAACGGTCAGTAATCTTGGAACAAATTATCAAATGTTTATTTTTTTTCTTAATGCATTATACTTCCACTACATTTTTCTACATCCTCTATAATTTCAAGATTTTAAGTCTTATGGCCTCTACCCTTTAAAATGAAGTGTAACGTAAAATTATGTAAAACAAAAAAATAGAGGGGAAAAAACTGAAAATTGTAATAGCTTTCGAACAAGTAGTAAATTTGAAAAAACTCAAGATGAATGCATAAAAAAAAATGGCACTTTCAGAGAGTCAAAGAACGTTCACTTTGTGCTCATATTTCTGCAGTTTTTTTTCCTTGTGTTATAAGTTTAAGACTTAATAATCCTTATATTAACGAAAAAAAATTATTCCACATTACTTCTTCTGCATTTTTCTGCACCCCTCATTTAATTTCAGATTTCTAAGTCTTACAAATTATGTGCAAAAAAACAAAATGTAACGTAAAGTGAAAAACCCACAACAGCGTACAGCACTAATTATGATTCCTCAATATAGTGAGAAAATTACTACACAATGTATAGTTTATGCGTATAAGTGCACGGGGAAAAAACTCTAATAAAATTACTTTACTACATGGTAAATATTTAGTAACAAAAACCATAATTCTGTTTTATAAAATCAAGATGTACGCAATTTGAACTAGTCATTGGGCGATTTTTCCTATCAATTGGTAATGGTTTACCGGAAGTTCTAGTTTTAAAAATTATATTTCTTATAATCACAAATTTAGTAACAAGTGAAAATTTTAAAAGTAAATATAACTGAATCAATTCTACTTACTAAAGTATCATGATTAAATTACCAAATTTTGTCACATATTATAAAACCTTTTTTCTCTTGGCTATTTCACAAAAATCACAACTGAAGGTCTTCGGTGAAAATTGCTAAGCTGTTTGACTTCCCCGTAAGGTCAAAAACGCTTTAAATCTTACCGCATTCTGTTAGTTTTGACCCTGCCTTTTATCTTAATGTATAAATAGAACAAAAAAGTAAGTTTCCATCATCTTTGCATGTATTGAAATATTAAGCACGAACAAGTCGTTCTACTCTCCTTTCAATGAAAATACATTCTTACGATTTCGAAAGCTGAATTAATATTCGACCATACAATTTTAAAAAAATACTGCAATGACTTTTTTTTTAAAGAAAATGCATTTAGTATTCGCAATTTCTGTCAAAGTAGTGCTTCTGTCAAATAGTCAATAGAAATATTGTCTGTCGATTTAATATTAAATAAAATTCAGATGAATATTTAGGAAAAGAAAAAAAGAAAGAAAATTATTTAGGTTTACATACTTAGGTCAACACTACTGAAGGATGAAACACTACTTAAAAAAATATTTAATTGTGTTTCATCTATACAAATAAAAAGGCTTTCAGAAGAGAGATTTAATGACAAATGTTTAATCGTAAGTAAAATATCAGCATTATACAGGCTGTCCCAAAAGGTCGTTTACAAACTTAACATGCTGGTCTGTCATATCATGCTGAACAAGATTTACATAGGAACTTGTGTCCGAAAATTAAAACTGCGACCGCTAGAGGGCGATAATTGCACGAAAACGGGAGAGTGGGAAAAACAATCATTTCAGGCGTGGACGTTGAAGGAGAAGGATGAATGAGTTTAGTAACGCAGAAATGGCCAACATGCATTACGTATACGGCGCCGCTGATGGAAATGGACGAGCCGCGGCACGGACGTACCTAGAGCGCTTCCCAAACAGACGTCAGTTAAGTCATGTTTTGTTTGGACGATTGCACCGCAGATTATGTGAATCAGGTGCTTTCGTAGCACGTAGCCACATCGATCGAGAACGTGCTGCACGCACACCTGTCGTAGAGGAAACCGTGATACAGGAGTATGCCATCAACCCGCAAAGAAGTCTCCGAGAAGGTGAACGTGTCTTGGGTGTAGCTCGTTCCACCATAATGCGCATACTGCACGATGACATGCAACACCCTTACCACTTCCAAAAGTACAGGTATTGTGCGCTGACGATTATCCCAAACGCATTGCATTCTCACGCTGGTATTTGCAACAGCGGGTCGCACAGCCAGATTTTCCATCATGGATTTTGTTTTCTGATGAAGCCTGCTTTACACGGGATGGTGTCGTGAACCTGCACAACATGCACGTATGGGCGCATGAATACCCAAGATGTACACGTGCCCATGCACATCAACAACGTTTCAGCGTAAACGTTTGGGCTGGTATTATCGGTGACATGCTGATTGGCCCTTACCTTCTACCTGAACGCCTCGACGGAAATACCTATCGCATTTTTTTAGAAAGAGTTTTGCCGGATCTGAAGAGTGACGTTCCAGCGCCTGCCCACTTTAGCTACGCTGTTCGAGAATACCTCGATAGGATTTATCCTAATCGCTGGATCGGTAGAGGTGGACCGGTCCCATGGCCACCACGATCCTCCGACCTGACTCCCCTGGATTTCTACCTGTAGGGACACATGAAGTCCATAGTGTACGAAATACCTGTAACATCGGACATGGATCTTATCGCCAGGATCGCGGGAGCAGCAGCACGTGTCCGTGACACTCCTGGCCAATTTGAACGGGTTCGTGAATCCATGCGCCGACGCTGTGAAACGTGCATTGTGGCGAATGGAAGGAATTTTGAGCATTTGCTGTGATGTAATGATGTTTTATAATAAAAATCATATTAACACCGCTATCGATATCATTTTTTTTCTCCTCATCCAAACCTGCACTTATCGCCCTCTAGCGGTTACAGTTTTAATTTTCGGACACAAGTTCCTATGTAAATCTTGTTCATCATGATATGACAGACCAGCATGTTAAGTTTGTAAACGACCTTTTGGGACACCCTGTATATAACATTGCTAGAGGAAATTAACCCTTTTAGAGATTAATAAATCAATCCATTAAAAAAATTACCTATTAACCTTTTGACGCAAAACTTTTGTTAATCATATTTTTCTAACTTTTTTCACAAGTTTGTATTAATTTAGGTAAAAATAAGGGAAAATATTATATTCAGCATTTTAGTTATGAAATACAGTGTTAGAAAATTCTCGGAAAAAATTATCCAAATTCTAGATATTCCAGAATTTTTTTAAAACATTTTAAGAATTATTTTATGCAGATATTTACCTTTAACACCTTAAAGAAATAGAGTTAATAAATATGTTATCACAGTGTATTTTTCAAAAATAAAATTTAGAAGCATGGCAGAGGGAAAACTGGAGATCAGTGGACGTGACATCGCATATTTCACCACCAAAAGGTCAAGCAAAAAGCTGCATGATGACAAAAACATTTTGCATTTTCAAATTTAGAATCGATCATATTTATACAAATTTTCGGCAATAAAAAAAATTTTTCGGCTCGGAAATTCAACTGGCAGAGAAGGGGTTAAACGGACCTGTAAATTAAGGTACTATCCTTTCTAAAACACATAAAAAGCCCATCTTGCAATTAAGTAGGTGGTGATTAAACTTTTTTCATCAATAATTTCTCTTGTTTCTTTTAACGTTATTGTATTTTATCCTTGAATACATGTTAATTTTTGACAATAAGAGTACTTTTTTTTCATTTTTGTTAAGAACGAGGGTTAATTACATCCTGCATCAATTTCAATAATAATAATAATAATAGAAAAACGCGTAAGTTACATATTTGTCAATATTGTAATTAGATTTCAAGAAGTTTTTTTTTCATATTTTAATTATTTCAAATTTCACTTGAAATTATGCAGGTAAATAATTCTGAATTTAGCAATTCCCAAATCAAATATATTTTAACAATTGTAGTTTATAATTAACTTACCGAAATTACATTTGCACAAAGTTATGATATATGTTAAAATAAAGCTTAAATTAATAAAAGTAATGCTATTTTTATATGATTCAATACTGAGCAAAAATGATTTTAAAATAATTGCTGGATCTAAAAATAAAAATTTGTCTGACTGAAATAAATTGCTTTCGTTATAAGTCGGGTATAAAACTACTTATATTGCGGTAGTCACTAAAAGAACTTTCGTGTGTACTCTCTTTCCCATGGCAGTCGTGACCTCCTGCTACATTTCCAAAAATTGTTTGTTTGATCCCCAGTTATGCAAAAAGCCAGCACTCTCGCCCTCTAGCTCTGCAATGGGGATTTTTTTTTATGCAACTTTCTTGCTGTCCTGAAACACGAGCCTAAAAACGTTGAGAACTAAAGATAACGTTAAGATGCAAATAGTGGCAAATAGATGCATTGATTGATAGATTTAGTGGCAAATGGATGCAAATATTTTACGACGAAATATTTACGAACAGATCTGCCGTTGTATAGTAATAGTATTTTTACGGAATTAAGCTTAGGATTCGCCGTTTTCTACTGTTTTATCCGGTTTTTGTCCTAATCAACACTGTAGAAAATAGGTACTCAAATTTAATGAAATTGTCTTCGTTTAAGACGAAACCATTTCCTGCTATACGCTGCGAGCGAATATTTTGTCAAAGTGGTGAAATAACCATCGCCA
The DNA here is from genome assembly GCF_982258835.1 of Parasteatoda tepidariorum. Lineage (NCBI taxonomy): Eukaryota > Metazoa > Arthropoda > Arachnida > Araneae > Theridiidae > Parasteatoda > Parasteatoda tepidariorum. The sequence goes on from NC_141762.1 coordinate 83,852,758, forward strand.
ATTCGTCAAGGAAATGGATTTCGTCAAAAGTAAAACATAATATCTTTCGTCACTCAATTTTATTTTAAAAAAATACCAAAATGCAAATTCTGTAATGCCTCATGGTAACTAACAGAGGTCATTTTTGACTTTTGTGGGCACTAATTAGGTGAATGATACCACGCCAGCAGCAAATATGTGGATCCAGTTGGGCTAGGTATTGATATCTGTATTATATTATATTAATATACATGGTTCTTAATTCAAATTTTAGATTTTTCTGTCTGAAAACTGGATCTTTTCTCAACAGGATTTACGTTATAAGCTTAGAACCGGTAATTTCTAAGTACAATAAGAAATTAATTTATAAAGTTATTTGTTAAAATGCATACGATATCTTCCTAAAAGTTATATTCAGAATAGTTATAAGTATAATGCACAGTTTAGAAAATTTATAATTGTAAAGCAAATATAGAAAATTTGTACGATAAAAAAATCACTCACAAAATTGTTTACAAATTGTTTTACAAATCATTCTTATATCTCGTAAAAAACAAGGTCTTACATGTATAATAATTATGGTTTAAAACAAAAAATTACATAATATTCTCTTACAAAATATATTTTCTTATAAAATAGTTTCTACCAAAACTAATAGTTTCTTCCGTGGGCACAGAAGTATTTTGAGAGTAGAGCAACGCAACATAAAAGAGTATTGATCAAAATTTAGTTAGTTTTTATTAGATACTGACATGCCGAAGGTGGAGCCCTGCTGTTCCATACTATGACTTACTCGACTCAGAAAGTCTAACAACAATGAATAGCAGGGGATTTCTATTCTTATAAAAGATAATTACATGTTTTGACATTAACTAAAGACATTGCTTTTTCTCAATAATAGGAAAAAAATTGCACAGAAAAAGATTTTACTTCAATCTTTGGATAGAAAAATACGAAACATTTTATTTTTTAGATTTCTAGAAGTTATCGTAGGTTTTTCTTTATCGGTAAAAATGTAATTTAACTATGTTCAAGAAACTGATAATTATCAATAAAAGTAAATATATTAAAGAGCGCTGAATTGTTTATAGGGCAGATATTTGCCAAGATAAGTTAAACGGGAAAAGTCTTTTTTTGATTTTAAAAGATATAGTTTATTGATATGATTTTGTAGAAATATGTATTTTGCGTACATTATGTTATACTATATTATAGTCAACATAGTAAGTTTAACTAAAATAAATTGCGAGAGATTTCTATATTTACAAAAAAAAAGTTGTTTTGATATTAACTGAAAACATTTCTTTTGCTCAATAGTAGTAAAAAACAGCAGAAAAACGTTTCCTTCATTGTAGAAAAATTCAAAACATTTTATTTTTAGATTTTCTAAAGATATAGTAGGCTTGTCTTTATTGGTAAAAATTAATTTATAAATATCTAGGAAACTGATAATTATTTAGAGTTTAAATAAATATAGTAAAGAGCGAGAAATCGTTTAATAAATATTTACCGAGATTAATTATATGTTACGAAAATTGCATGTCATTTTACTTGATATTAATAGTCATAATTTATAGATATGAGTTTGTAGATATGAGTTTATAGATAAAGGTATTTAACGTAGATAATATCATGCTTCTGAAATTTAAGAGCATTTTCTGTAGAAATAAATTAATTGCTTAAATTTTAAAACTTGCTAGTTACACTCTATGCTCACATATCCGAAAGCCTTCTGAAATATGTACGTTTAAGATTAAAGAAATATGGTTGTTTCAGATTCTTTAGAGTCTGAGAATATTTGTACAGAGGGAATTGGTGATAAGGTAAAAAAACTCAAAAGTTAATGTAAATTTAAAGTTGAAAACAATTATAAGTAAGAAAAAAAAATATTTTTCTTCGTATTATTTAAAGAAGTTTAGATACAAAGTAAAATCAAACCCTAAACACGATGTGATGTTTGAATGATTACATTAAATTAAACGAAATGTAAAATTGGTTCAATCATTAAGAGTTAAAAAAAAATATTGTTATTGAAATGAATTTATTGAAACCTATTTCCTTTCAAGTGTTTTATGGATTAAAATGATATAAGTTACATGGGTGAAGAATATTTAGTTGAAAAAATATTCAGTGTTAAAAAGCAAATAAAATGCATTTAGCTTAATAAAGATTATTTACAATTTATTAAAAGTTATGCAAACTAGGTTACAGAATAATGAAATCTACGGCAGTTTTGTTAATAAATCGTCAAAATTTGAAACAGTTCATTATCTTAAAAGTATCTTACTGAAATGCTACTTTGGGCTCAACGTTCCTAGTCTGAAAATGAGGATATTAATCTTGTTTTGTAAGACGAGGTTTGTTTGGCTTATTTTTTAATCCGAACAGAACAGAAAACAGAAATGAATTAAATAAATGTGAAAAAAATTCAAATAGAACTATAAACAACTAAGTAACTAGCCATAAAAGAAATGTTTAAGATTTTTTTTAAATGTTTATTTGGTGTAAAAATTAAATAAATAAGAGTTTGTTCATGAAAATTATGAAAATCTTACATTTATTTCAGATTTATTGTAAACATAAATAAAAATTTTATAATTTACTTTAAAAACACGCAATGTATTAAATTAAACAATTAAAACCTCTATTGAAGAAAAAAAAAACGTAGAGACGAGGAACATGAAACATCTACCCCAAAAGAATGTTCCTGAAACAAGAATCATGAGTTAACTGATGCAAAGTGACTTGGTGAACCAAAGTAACGGAAACAGGAAATAAAAGTAACTATAAAACAAGAAACAGTGTGACTCAAAATAATGTATCCAAAACCAGAATCAGGAGTTTACTGAGCAAAAGCGATTTAAGCTAAACTGGTAATCAAAGTAATGGATATAAGGAACGAAAGTAACTATGAAACAAGCAATAAGAAACAATGTAACTCGAAACACTGCTGCGAAAATTAAAATCAGGAGTTACTGAGTAAAGCGGCTTAAGCTAACCTGGTAACCAAAGTAAAGGAAACACAAAACAGAAGTATTATAATACAAAAGTAATAATCTTACTCAAAACAATGCTGCTAAAACCAAAACCTGGAGTTTACTGTGATAAAGTAGAAAAGCTAATCTGGTAGCCAAGTAACGTAAACAAAGAACAAAAGCAACAATGAAATAAGGAACAAGAAACAGTGTAACTCGAAACAATGATGCTAAAACAAAAATCAAGAGTTTATTGAGCAAAAACAGCTGAATCTAACCTGGTTACCAAATAACGGAAACAAGGAACAGAACTAACTATAAAACAAGAAACAATCTTTCTCAAAATAATGCAGCTAAAACCAAAATCAGGAGTTTACTAAGTGAACGTGGTTTAAGTCAACCATATAACCAAAGTAACGGAAACAAGGAACTAAGGTAACTAGAAGACAAGGAACAATCTTACTCAAAACAATACTGCTAAAACCAAAATCACGAGTTTACTGAGTAAAAGTGGCTTAAGTTAACCAGGTAACTAAAGTAACGGAAACTAGGAACAAAAGTAACTGTGAAACAAACGGCAGGAAACAATGTAATTCGAAACAATGCTACTAAAACCGAAATCAGGTGTTTACCGAGTGAAAGTGGCTTAAGTTAACCTGGTAACCAAAGTAACAGAAACTAGGAACAAAAGTAACTGTGAAACAAACGGCAGGAAACAATGTAATTCGAAACAATGCTACTAATAATCGAAATCAGGTGTTTACGGAGCGAAAGTGGCTTAAGTTAACCTGGTAACCGAATTAAATCCGGATGACGATACATCAACGTAAATAACACTCTTGTATTATAATTTTAAGTTAACTGATGAACTAACGGCATTTATAAAGAGTATATATTAATGTATTTCTTTAAATTTTGGTATTTAATCGAAAAACTTTTTTCTATTGCATATCCAACAATTGTACTGCGTAGTTCATTCGGGCTCCCGAGTGCACTCATGGAAATGCTCACGGATTCGGCACCGCTTGGCGCGGTCGAGAATAAGCTCTCTGAAAACCGCAAAATTAAGAATATGGTAACCCAACCGATCTATGCGTCACATCTTGCTACAGCGTGCAACCCTATTACGTTGATTGAGTAGGAAAATGATGGTTCTATTCTAGTTAAAAATTTCTTTCTTATTCACTTCTATCTTCACACAGCTCTTGTATTTTTTATAAGCGGTTTTCGTTTTGAATGAAAAATTCATACTTAATTTAATGTTTGTGTCTCAGAATTTTATTTAAAAATAGGTTCTTGTAAATATTTTACTTTTCAAATTCTTTTTTTTATTATTGTTCTTGAAAGTGTAAAATTTATTGTTTTTTTTTTAATTTTATTTTACTTGCTAAGGCAGTTTACCATTCTTTGTTGTTGTTGTTAATTTACGTCGCACTAGAGCTGCACAATGGGCTATTGGCGACGGTCTGGGAAAACACCCCGGAGGATGATCCGAAGACATGCCATCACAATTTTGATCCTCTGCGGAGGAGATGGCACCCCCGCTTCGGTAGCCCGACGACCTGCGCGCGAAGTCGAGCACTTTACGGTAGCACAGTTTAACGAGGACCAATACCGCACACCCTCGGTCCCTACGCAGACTGATCCAAGTGGTCACCCACCCGCACACTGACCGCAGCCAGTGATGCTTGACTTCGGTGATCTGCTGGGAACCGTGTCTTAACGATCAGTCCACTACGGGACTACCATTCTTTACTATGCTATATATATAAAGGCTTGTGTGCTCACTATATACTAAGGCATATTGCATTCAGTTTCAAATGTCAATTCAAATGTAAGAAAATTTTATATAAGGTATTTTTATTGCAGTACATTGCAAAAATTACCTTTATCGCTAAATTCAGCATTTCAGATGCGTAATTAGGAAAAAAAATTAATTCTTTTATTCCAAATGCATAATAAAAATTCTTCACAATGAAATACATATTGTTACGCTAATAATGAACTATAATAGATTTGAGAAATGAGTTAAAGAAGAACTTTATACAGTTAAAAAAAATTGCCTCACTTGTTTGCTTTATCAGATGGAGGAGATTTTATTAAATCGTTTTTTCTCAAATAAAACATTTAATCAGAAAAAGGTGATAATTTTCAATTGGAAATATATATAAGAAATTTTTCACAAAGGAATCGATACTTTTACGCAAATAATAAATTAAGATAGATCTGAAAAAATAGACCTGAGAAAGCAATTAATACATTTAAAGTGCTTTAATTTAACCTTATCATTTTAGTCATTTGCTTGCAGTTTCAAAAGTAATAAAAGTTTCAAAAAAAATGTTTATTTCATTCTCATACGCAGCACTTTACTTTAACCTTATTATTTTATTAATTTTCAATAAGATGAAGATTTTAATGACACTACTTCAATATTTTGAATGTTTCAAAAATTATAAAAATTCAAAAAAAAAAGTTTTATTTAATTTTAATCCGATCAAATTTACTTTAACATTATTTTACTCAAATGCAATTTCAAAAGTGATGAAGTACAAGAACCAAGTTTTATTTTATAATTATACGACTAAAAATTTTGCCATTTCTTATAACATTACTAAATAAGATATTATATAATAGTATAAGAAAAAAAATGAATGGTAGATTCAAAATAAATAATAAGAAATACTTCACAGAAAAATCGATATTTCTACTCAAATATAATTAATTGGGGAATATCTTAGGAAATGGATCTACAAAAGCAAATTATACAATTAAAATAATTTATCCTTAGAATGCAACAGTGAACTATTTTGTTAATATGATTTATATTTCAAATGTTTTTGTAAATAGTTTTAAAAACTTAAATAAACATGTATAATAAAATTAGTTACAGTTCCTTGACATAAGAGTTTCTCTGTTTCTTCAGTTTGATTAGACCAATCTGAACTTAAGTATATATAAAAGTAAAATATAATTTATATTTCAGGGCTCTAAGAGAACTTTTGCTTTTATTTGTTCTTTAGCATTTATGCTATTTTTAACCTAATTGATTTGTTTTATCCACCGTGATTGCTTGCATCTTAAAAAATATCTATAGTTGATTTATAGAGAAAATTACACTGTCAACTTTCATTATAATTAACAACACTTAAACTCGAAAAAAAGTTGTTCGCCAGTATAACACTAGTTTCCATTGCACGCATTTCAATTATAAATTTGGAGTTTAATTTTAAAAAAAAAACTATAACTTTAAACGCGATAAAATGATTTTATTAAAATTTAAATCAATTCAGTTAAAATAATATTTCATTTATCTATTTAATTATTATTTTTTTTTAACTAAGAAATTGAAAATAAAAAACACTTCTGAGAAAACTCCAAACAAGTCAATACAATCAATGTATCAGAATACGTCATCAGGTCAATGCCCTTAACAGTCATAAAATTTTAAAATTAATTTCCAGCTTAGAAGTTCAGATTAAAACTAAATTTGAAAGATTTAATTAAAATTATTACTATATATTGCAAATAGAATTTTGTGTTTTAATATTTGAGTTACATGATCTTATGAAAACACAAAAACAATGAAAAAAATTGTAATAAAATAGTGAAAACAATTCTATCCCTTGTTTATAAACGCTACGCAAAAGCAATTTTGCGACGGAGCAGGTTTGACTTAAAAGTTTCCGCCAAGAATGCCAAGCGGTGCCGAAACCGTGAGCATTTCCGTGAGTGCCTCCCGAGTATAAGTGATATCCTTTGCATCAATTTTAATTAATGTTAATCCTTTGCATCATTTTAAGGTTCGGTAGAAATAACAAGCTCAGTTATAAAAAGTTTTTGATTGAAGAAATGAAAGCCGATATAAAGAGAGGAAAGTGTATTTAAGGGAAGCAAGACGTTTTCGATGTCGAAAAAATGATTTTTTCAACCATATCGACAAGCCATTTTTTCTTAATATTAAATACATTTTAAAACTTTAAACTTTTCATTTATGAAAACTACACATTAATATCATTCAATAACAATAAAAAGGAATTTAAAATGTTTATAAATTTAATTTTTATAAATATTTGAAAATTTAATGCATATAAAAAATTTTTTTTACCAGAGATAGCTTTCGGTACGCTCAAAAAATTTTCTACATGAAAAATCAACAAAAAATTGGCATACACTCATGTAAATATGTTTGAAAAATCAGGTGAAATATTTTGTTTTATAATATGTACAGAATATATTATATATAAGCAAAATAAATGTAGTATTTCTGAAAAAAATGCAAAAATTCGTTCAAATTTTAAAAAACTTCCCCTGTATAACAAAATTATAATTAAAAAAATAAACTTTAAATAGTTAATTAAATGTAAATAAGGTATATGTACAAGCATAGAAATTTTCATAACTTTACAATGACTTGTTTTTTGTACGAGCGTACCGAAAGTTGTGTCTGGTAAAAAAAATTTTTTATATACATTAAATTTTCAAATATTTATAAAAATTAAATTTATAAACATTTTAAATTCCTTTTTATTGTTATTTAATGATATTAATATGTAGTTGTCATAAATGTAAAGTTTAAAGTTTTAAAATGTATTTAATATTTTAAAAAAATGGCTTGTCGATATGGTTGAAAAAATCATTTGTTCGACATCCTTGCTTCCCTTAAGCAAATTGTGAAAGGTAAAAGCTGAACTTACCCAGTAAGTCACAAAAAGAAAACTTTCAATAAAGTTTTGTGGTTTAATATTATAACACATCATGAGGCCAACTGAAAAATTACAATAAAAAAAGTAGGAAAATGTTTTATTTCATATTAAAAGAAAGCTAGCATAAAATCAAAATATTAAATCAATGATATCAAAAGAACGAAGAACAATATATGCCTAAAGTCATAAGAAATTCAAGGCCAAAAAAACATTTTTAGATATTTATCTTCTGAAAATTATAAAATACTTAGAGGGAAAAAAACGAGTTTAATAACAGATATTGCGAAATACTTCGTGGTAATAAAAAAAATCTGCTCCATTAACTTAATATTTGAATCGTGATATTAATAAAGGTTTAAAGAAATTAGTACATAAAAGTAATTGGTTAATGATGAATTAATATTTTCTATGATGCAATTAATTTAAATTATAATGATTAACCTGTAGTGTTTATTCTTGTATGACTGTCTTTGAAAAGTTACTCAGAGCAGTAATGGGCTAAATTGAGATTGCAAAAACTGCCTGAAAAGCATAATATTAAATGAAATTTTTTTTTGCATGATTATGTGTAAGTAAATATAATTCGCTGATTCAATCATTGTAAAAAATAACGATAAATATTATTGTCAATATGAACATTTAAGGATAAGGAAATTTTTCATAATGGACTTTGAATGACAATAAATGACTCCAAATTTGCTTTTTTTTACGTTTAAAAATTAATTCAGTTAATAAAAGATTCGAAATTTTCAAAATAAAAAAAAATTTCTACACAGATTTTGATGCAAGTTAACACTTTGCAATTTAGTCCCAGGTTAAAATTTTTGCTGGTATTTGTTTGCTAGACAAGCATGAGATGCTATGTACTAGCAAAAAAACCAGCTTGAACTAGCAAAAATGTTTGCTGGTACCAGCAAAAAAACTAGCTTGCCATGGTGTGTATTGGCACACTTTGTTGCTTGTCTAGCATGCAGATACCAGCTTGTGTTGCTGGATTATCTTGCGAGTCTAGCAACAATCACGACCATCGGTTGCTAGGATTTTTTGCTTTTCCAGCAGGAGAATTCTAGCATCGGTTGCTAGGAATTTTTGCTTTTCCAGCAAGAGAATTCTAGCATCGGTTGCTAGGAATTTTTGCTTTTCCAGCAAGAGAATTCTAGCATCGGTTGCTAGGAATTCTTGCTTTTCCAGCAAGAGAATTCTAGCATCGGTTGCTAGGAATTTTTACTATTCCAGCAAGAGAATTCTACCATCGGATGCTAGGAATTTTTGCTATTCCAGCATGATAATTCTACCATAGGTTGCTAGGAATTTTTTCTATTCCAGCATGAATTCTATCAGTTGCTTTTAAATTATGCTTTTCAGTTGTTAAAATTCTACGTCCCGTTGCTTTTAATTTTTGCTATTCTAGCATAAGAATATTACCATCAGTTGCTTTTAAATTTTGCTATTTTTAGATTATTTCTCTACCACCATTCCAAGGCAAAAATTCCTTGATGAACCAACATAAATTTGATGGTTACCATCTTGAATTCTCATCAAAGACCAACATATAGCTTGATGTGACCATCATAAATTCCCTATATCACATTTAGGAATTCACACCTTTTAAGTAGGGCCAACAAAGCATACCAAACAGCGTATGATGGATTTTTATGTTGGGCCAAAATAGCATAATATAATTTTATGTTGGGTTAGCATAGAATACACGACATAGTACTATGATGGATTTTTATAATGATCCAATATAATTTACAGGTTACCATTATAATTTTCCATCACAAACCATCATGCTTTATGTTGGGCCCAACATACAAAGTTAGGAATTGGCAATTTATTCAATAATTTATTGGTTATCATTATAATTTTACTTAAAGTCTAATTTCACATAATGGGGTAAAGCTTGCTTTTGGTATAATTCTACATAAAAAGGGAGGACATAAGAAAATGGAATTTCAAATTTTAAACAAAAATTTAAATTGAACAATTTTACAACTAAATATTGTAACTGTAAACGAACTAATTTTAAATGCCAACTTATTAATTAAAGGTCCTTCTGTTGTTGCTTTCCAAAACAAAATGTAAAATATTTATTTAAAATTAAAAATACAAAGATAAAAAAAAGACATTTATTTAGAAAAATACAATGCAGCTAATAATACAATATTTTTTCTTCCTCATTTTCAATATCTACATTTCCGCCGTTATGGCCTCCTTATGATAAAGCTTTGCTGCACCTTAAAAAAATAAATAAAATTTAAGCAATATTAAATCACAAAATCATATAAGACTGCAGAATTAAACTTACTACTTTTTATAAAATAAATTTGAATATATTTACTTGTTTTGCACAAAATTAAATCAAAGTAATATTTTTTATAAGATAGCATCACATATTTCCTTACATATTAAACAAACCTGATTGTCTTGTTACATTTTTATGCATTTGTATTGGCAAGAAAAGACATGAATTTAAAAAAGACATGATTTTATATACAATCATAGAAAATCTAAAATGTTAGCAAAAAAGGCTGCTGCATGAAATATGCTGCAACGGAATTTGCATGTAATGTTTGACATTTCTTATTAACATTATTATCTTGATTTTGATAAAGATTCAAAAACAAAGATTTAAACTAAACCCATATAATCCAGGAGTAGCAAAGGGTATACAATTTCCCAGGCACCTGACTGACTAAAGAATAAAAGCTGGTACTCAATATAGCAAATTTAACATTGACGCAGAAAACTACTACACTACTTTCCATTCAATAACATGCTCATTCCTAACAATTTGCCCTGTTGCCAACATTATTCAAAGAACTGTATTAAAAATATGTTATGATTAGGAAAACAAAACAAATTTGTTACAAATATTGCAGTAGAATTTCTTTTTTACAAAAAAGTGGTATTTTTGGGGGAAAGCGATTATTCAGTGATTTGCCACTTTCATTCACCGAAATTTATCCAGCAAATTATTTATCAGAATTGATAATTAACTTGTTCTTATTAAAAATACCAGCAGTTCCTAAACATTGTTCTGCAGAACCCTAGAAGAATGAAAGAGATCCAAGTGATAGGAATTCAAGCAGTCTAAAAATAAAAAACATTTTTAACACCTGCTATCATATTTAGCCCCAACAATAATCGATTACTTAATATTGCAGATGCTTTTTTTCAATTATTTAAAGTTTAATGCCAATAAAAAAGAAAAGACATTTTTTAAAATAATTTTTCTAATAATATATTAAATTGAAAATCTTACGCATCCGTAAAAATTGTAGTATTATTTCCCATTGCGCTTTTCAAATTAAAATGAAATAACTAGAATATATTCACTAATAAAAAGACCCATCCTTGAGACTCTTTTTTCTTTAACATTTATAGCAGTTCCTTTTGTTTTCATTTCAATATAAAACACAATTTGGCTTATTTCATTTCTTAGTTCTTACTAAAAAAAAAAAAAATTCATAGCTAGACTAAATGCAGCTACAGGACCATGAATTCAACTGTCTGACATAATACCTGATTGAAGATTATTATGAAGATAAATGATGAAAAAATTTTCATTCCTCTTGGAAAATCTTTAAGAGTTTAATTTAATATTTTTTTTTATTGGTGAATACATTCACAGATGTTTTTATAAACTTTCTTTAAAAATGTTCAGGTACCGCCGAGAGATGGTTGATCTTTTAGGGTTCCATATTATTAAAAAAAAATCAGGAGCCGCTGGAATATGCAGTTGTGTAGAAAAAAAAGTAAGAATTGTGACACAGGAAAACAAGAGACTCACAGAAATATGCTTAAATTTTTTTCTTATTTTTAAGAAAATTCATTAATAATTATTTGCAGGCAGCAAAGATCATCTCATTGATATATAACATTATGAACATCAGTACTGATATAATCTGTAATGATTATGCTGCACAGTACAGAAAGTGGATGTAACCACTGAAAGTTTACAAGGCATAACTCAATATCACTCAATCACATACCACTATGTTAAAAATAAAGTGGTAACTACAGTACAGGCTATTAAAGAAAGTTGTAATAAAATCTTTTAAAACATTGCTTGATAAGGTATTTAGTTGGTGGACGTAGTAAATTAGTTTTATTAAAAAAAGACCAATATAACATTTATAAATTGCTAAAATTATGTTGATTTACTTTTGAGACGTGATACTCATATGGAATCAAGTTTGAAAATTTTACTAATAAAAACGAACCTCAAATTAGTCTTTCAGAAATGTATTTGCACACTGCAATAACTTTTAAATAATGCTGCCATCTACAGATCACTATAACTATTAATTCTTGATTAATATTTATATTATAACATTTTTAGACAATTTAAGTTTATTTAAAACATTGTTATTCTGAAAATTTTAATACCATCTAAAATGATTTTTTTTTGTACTTATACATAAATAATTAAATATCCTGTTTTGATAAATAGAATGAAATAAAATAAAAAATATTTCCGAAGTTTGCAACAAATTTTTGCAAATATCAAAATTTATTTATTTATTTATTTTGCCACCAAAGCATAAAGTACCGTATTATCAATTCGCTTTATCATATAAGATATTTTTAAAGCAAAATATTTAAAATACTTTTTTTTTTATCACAGATCGTAAAGGTTTAAAAATTTGAAAGCGTATAGTGGCGCTATCTATAGGCTATTATTGGAAATAAGTTTAAAAATCTCACTATATGAATAAACAATAATAAAATATATGAGAAATTAATTATTTTTCAACAGTCGTTCATTTAATATTAATTTAACTAATTTAATTTTTTTCTCAAGATTTTAATATTTAAAAATATAATATAGTATTCCATTCTCCAACTAAATTTTGTGATTATTTCTTAATATTAAAGGTTTCAAAATCTAAATAAGTCATTTTACAAAACATATAATCTTTTTATCCGTAATATGCACAAAAAATAAATAAATAAACAATTTGTTTTTATTATTTATGTAGCTGTATTTCTTCCTCTTTTTAATGTAACGAAAATATTTTTTTCAGCAAATTATACAATTTAGTGTATTTTTATCTAGAATATTTTGAAAAATATATTTTTTTAGTGTAGTGTATTTTGTACTCTGGGCAAAATATTATTTAATTTAATTACTGGGCTTTTCATTATTTAATTTAAATTACTATTTTTCGTACGATTTCCTTCATATTCGTGACTGTTGAAGATCCATCTGGTTTCGAATAAAGAGAAAGAAAAGTTAACAATATAACTGCTATGAAATATCAATTTTATTGTGTTATGATTGGGAATAGTAGCTGTCATTTCATAATGGCATAATTTATTCAAAAAAGGAGAAATGAAATTTTTAAAAATTTAAAAAAAAAGTTAAACATAAAGTAGATATCACTTATATGTATAGAGTAGAACCATCTGTTTTTTTTTTTTTTTTTTTAAATAATTAATAAAGTATGAGTTTTTTATTAATCTGTATTCATATAATTTTTTTAAAAAAAAATTAATTTTTTAAAATCTTACTCAATTTTTTTCTCGATTTTATTCCTAATTCTTGCGATATTAAATACATTAACATGGTTGATATCTTTATGACACTACACTTTAAGCTTCATTTTGAATTTACCCACATTTCAAATCGCTTTATTCTCTGATCTAAGTTATCTTTATATTCCTCTGCACCTTTAATACTGCATCTATATGCTTTGCAAAATGATATTATTCTCCATCTTTTCATCTTTTTTGCCACTCATGAAAATAATACTTTGTAGAATCGTATATTACTATAAGTACACAAGACTGTAATCAAAAAGTAAATAATTAATTATTTATTACTTAATTTAAAAATTAAAAAATAAAATAATTATTAATAAATTGTAGTAAATGAAAATTAATTCTTAACAAAAAGCATTGAATTATAAATAAACTAATTTCCAAAGCTACGCAATTAATGTTTCGGAAAATTTATGATGAAAATAAAATTAATAAGAAAGGGTATTTCAACAAGTATTCCGTATCGAAACTATTGTGAAAAAGATTATATTTGTATATTTTTAAGGCATTTAAAACAATCATAAATCTTGAAATTTTATTCAGTCAAATTTTATTCATTATCTCAGTTCTATGGGATTCATATTCTGATTCCCTTAAACGCCCATATAACTATACACTTGATGATGAATTTAAAACTGCTAGATTTAAAAAATTCAATTTAAGGACTCTTGTAAACATATAATTTAAATATGTTCATTTGTTGTCGTATCACTTTTCAGAAAAGTCGATGAATGCTTTGAGCTTAAAATAACAGTCGGAAAAAAATACGTATTAATTTTGAATTTCTATATAAATAGAAAGAAACAGTATTAAAAAAACGTCGCTAATTTGTCCAGATTAACATAAATTAATTAACATAAATAAACATAATTAACATAAAAAATTTGTGTAGAGGTAAAATTATCAGTTTTTAATACAATATGAAATTTTAGAATTGAGATCGGCATGTTTTTTTTCTTTCTTTTTTTTAACAAATTTATTCTTTTCTAAATGAAAACGCCCACTTACTAATTTTTGATAGTATCTTTTTTAACAGAGTAAAATCGTATTATCTTGTTTATATTGTGAACAACTGTACTAATTTGTAATGAATGTAAATGTGCTAATTTGTTGTCGTGTTAAATTTATTTTGGAGTAAAATCAATTAATGCTTTAAGCTTAATATAATGGTCGGAGGTAAATATTTAATTACTTGAATTTTAAAAAATTTAACATGTTTTGAGAGTACCTTGCAAGAAAACAAAGTTTGAGCTTTAAAGTTATAAAAGGAAATATTTATACAGAAAATGGTTTCTTTTAAATTAAAATATTGAAAGCAAAATGCAGCTATTATGTTACATTTCTCCAAATAATGATGTAATTCACACATATTTAGCAAATTTTAGAACTTAATTCATTCATTATATTCCATTAAGAATCTTGAAAAATGAATTAATATGCAAAGTTAACGAGTTCATTTTGAAAGTCTTTATGAAAGGGTAATGATGAAAAATAATACCTTAAGTTAATAAGCATGGCATTTTCTAAAATTTTGCGTTCTTTTATAAAATGAATAATTCAAAAGTAACTATTAGAACAGGAAAAAAACCTGTCTTAAATTACCGTCAAGTTAATGCATTATTTTCCTTAATTAGGCTAACACCACAATTTTGAAGAACACCTAATGATAGCAATTATTTACCTTCTTCCATTTCAGCGAAAATTCTTATTATGTAATTCTTTTTCTCGTACTTTGAAAGGTTAATCATATTTTGCTATGCATTTCCCTTTTTTTTTTGAACAACAAAGTATTCAGAAATAGAAGGGATTTAAAATACTTTTTTTAGACTGAGTTATAACAGAGTCTTTTAGCAAATATTTGTAAAGCAATTTGTTTAAACAAACGCTTAAAAATAATTTTTTGTTTAAAAGATGAGGAAACTTAGTTTAAAATAAATATCTAAAAATCAATACTTTAAACTAAATTTCCTATAGCTATTACTACAATTAAATATTTTATGAACTTCAAAAAGGTTTCATTGATTATTAAAATAATTTTTCTTTAGGAGAAAAGAGGGCGCTAGTGTTGACAATCTTTGTAAATTTGTCAAATAAAAAATAACAGTTTAAGCATAGCTGGTATTTTTTCCATTAAAATTTGAACTTTAATCTTTATTTTGAATGATACACAACTATCATCAGTGGTAGACAGAGTCATGGGTTAGATTCTCTTTGTCACAGCTAAACGCGATTGGTTTTCGTAGTTTTTCTTTCCATTAAAACAAATGTGTTTTTCTTCAATCAAAAGAGTTCTCCACAAAGGCTATTTTGTTTTTAATACTAATTTTAGGAGTCTTTTTGGTTAGGTTGTTTACAAGCCTAAAGAGTAGAACATGGACAGTTTTAAACCCGATATGGGGGTCGGCTGTTCTACGCTGGTTTTAAAATTAAATGAAATGTGTTATTGAGAAAATCGTTCCTATGTATCTCAACAAGTGCTTGTATAATTTAGTAAAGTCATTTTTTTCTCAATACTTTTACTGAAATGGTTTGCAGTTTGTATTGAACAGAGATTTTCTTTATCAGATATGTTTTCTGCCTAAACAGGAGCCTTTTTCCCCATTCATGGTGCTATTATATTAGTTTTCTTACGTTAAAATTAAAGGAAACATACCCGTTTTCCGGTGAATATAACTTTCCAAGTTCTTTTCACTCCTTTCTCAGAAAAACAATTTCCTGTATAGAGACGGTAATACGATCACTGAAACAATCAATACAAGCATTATTGTTAAGAGCTCGCACTAATTAACTAGCCGGTCTAATAGTTTTCTGGTAATCTACTTACATCAACTGCAGGGTGCTTTTGTGAAAATTAACGACCTCACAGACAAACATTCGCATTATCAGTGACATTAACAGTTGCTTAAATGGAAACAGCTTGTCTATCCTGTTATGAAATTAACCCGAGAATACAGATGCATTTCGGCGCGTAAACAAGTGAATTTATAAACTTCATTGCAGTTCCATTAAATTTCATCATTGTGTAAATATGACGATGAACAATAATCTAAATCCTGAAATGGATGGAGGTATATTTCACGAGTCGATAAACCAACAGGGAACACAGAGTATTTAGACAAAACAACGAGAAATTTCAAAATAATTAGTTACAATAGCAGAGAAGTCTAAATCAATTAGACATGGTATTTATAATAATAGCATGATTTGCAATTATTTTGATACTACACTGCAAAAAATTCAAGATCAAATTACGGTATGAAAGTACTAGGACTATACATCATCAAATTTACCGTAAAGTCAATTTTTACTGTAAAATATAAGACAGTAATTTTTGCAGTAATATTTATTTTATAGAGTTATATTGCATTAGAAATAACGGTATACATATTTAATTCGAATAGTTCAGAGATTTTTCTGTAATTATTTCGGTAAATATTACGGTATATCAGATTTTTTGTTACGTAACATACACGGTATAAAAGATAGCTGGTTTACGGAAAAAAATACAGTTACCCAGAGTTCCGGTACTTTTAACCGTAATTTAACCCAGATGTTTTTTGAATACACAGCGAAAAGACTTCAATAAATAAATTAAAAGTACAATATATACTTTCTTACATCAGTTATTTCTTATAACAATTCTAAAACATATATTCAAACAATTCTAAAATATATATTTCTTATAACATTCTAAAACATAAGCAATCCTCTTTGATTTTTACAGTGTTATGGGGAGTACATAAGCTCACCCGACAAAAAAATAGTCAACCTAGTGAGCAAGCACCGATGAATCGTTAGGTTTCGTTAGATGACGCAGTGGTCAAGAGACACTGCGGGCACATTGCCTCAAAGTGATCAAAGGCAAGTAGCCACCACTGAGATATTTTTGTTTTAAGCGAAACTTGTATGTAAATATGGGTAAGTGCAAGAATGTGGCAGAGTGGTGAAAGGGGCAATTGTGTTAGGCCGTACCCATGGTCATACGATGATAGAAGTTTTCAGATTTCTTGGTGCTTCGATTCGGACTGTTCAACGTGTCTACAAGCAGTGGTGTAATACAGGAGGTCAAGAAAGACGACGTCAGAATTGTGGTTGGAAAAAGATCCTGTATGCAAGGGACTGGAGACGTGTTTCACGACCTTACAATCAAAATTGCTTCCAAACCCGACAGTAATTGCTTCAGTTAGTGAATGAAGGTTCATTCCAACCTGTTAGTGAAGGAACATTGCGGCGGAATCTTCATGCAATGAACATTTTAAGTCGAACATATCGCAAGAGGCCCTTGCTCACACAGGCACATAAAGCTGCGCGACTTCCTTGGATTAGAAGTCACCGAATGTGGTTAGTTGCTGACTGACGGAATGTAATATGGTATGATGAATCACGTTTTTGCCTTTATTCAAATGACTCACGTCTTCGAGGGCGCCAAAGACCAGATGAAGCATTTCAACCTGACTGCGTGCAAAGTCAGGCCGGATGTGGGTGATATTTAGTGATGTTTTTCTTATAATGGATTGGGCCTCCTCTCTGAAGTGGCCACTTACTTGAACCAACATGTTTATTTGAACATTTTGGATGATCATGTGTCGCCTTTCAGTCAACATCTTCATGAGGAGTATGCTTTTGATACCCGTATTTTACAAGATGATAACAGTGAAGTTCATTGGGCTGGAAGAATATCTGAATGGTTGTATGAACATTCAGATACTGAATTACATCTCGACTGGCCTGCGAAATCACCTGATTTGAATCCCATCGAAAACTTGTGGGACATGTTGGCACAACGGGCAAAACGCCGAAATTCGCATCCTCACAATTTGATGAATTTACGCAATCAAATCCTCGGCGAGTGACTTAAACTGGATTCGACGTACCTGTAGAATCTTGTAGACACAATTTCTAACCAAATCACTACGGTTATCAAATTCAAAGGCGGTGTTATACGTTATTATATGATGTTTTTCATGATTTCTCTAAGGATGACTAGTTTTTTGTCCAGTGCGCTTATGTAATGAGTCAGCACAATTAGTATTCAAACTCTTAAGATTTTCTTAAATGTGTGATGAGTGTTACGTTTTTTTTTCAATTTTATATGCTTTTAATATGGTAAATTATTGAAATCAATTAGTTTTACCTTCGATTAACCCCTTAGCGATCGGTAAATTTTCAAGAAAATGGTCAAAATAGTGCCTATTTTGCCAAATACATGTATTTGATTAGTGCTGACATCTAGTTAAAAATAAACTAACTATCTATAATTACCTTAAAAATATCCTGGCACTGCCTTCTGGTGTGTAAAATGAGAAATAAAATGATTTCCAGGCGAAAAAATGAATCAGTTTTATTCTTATAGGCGCGTTATTACTGAACACTCCGGCCCGGAAATTTCACGGGAGCGAGAAATAGAGGATGAAATCTAGCCCAATAATTTTCTCGGGAGCGAAAAGGAAGGGGTTAATCTATGGTATGTTTCTTTGTAAGAAAGAAGCGTGGTAATTAGTGGGTAATTGATAATTTTAATCAAAACACAACATATCTCGGTTATAAGATAGTACTCTAACTAATTTTGAATGATGTTGTTGTTGTTCATTTACGTCGCACTAGAGCTGCACAATGGGCTATTGGCGACGGTCTGGGAAACAACTCTGAGGATGATCCGAAGACATGCCATCACAATTTTGATCCTCTGCAGAGGGGATGGCACCCCCGCTTCGGTAACCTAACGACCTGCACGCGAAGTCGAGCATTTTACGGTAGAAGAGTTTAACGAGGACCAATACCACACACCCTCAGTCCCTACGCAGGCTGATCCAAGTGGTCACCCACCCGCACACTGACCGTAGCCAGTGATGCTTGACTTCGGTGATCTGCTGGGAACCGTGTCTTAACGATCAGTTCACTGCGGGACAATTTTGAATGAAAACAAGGTCAAACCATTTAGACCAATAGAGATGAATAAACAACTATATTTTATAATTTGAAAACTTAAGTTTAATTAGATTTAAACTTGTTATTATGAAAATATAGATTTTAATACTTTTACATAAAATGGTCACCTTTTAAATTAAGGAAATAATATGAAAGAAAAAAATCTTAAAAGGTAAACAAACATGTGTAGTTGGTTATTAAGGGTTAAAAAATATTATATAATTAGTACATGAATTGAAATTAGCTGCGAAATACTCGTAATTCATTGGTTTAAAAGTTATTTATACTTGTATGAATAACGTATTTGTAACATAAATCCAAGCTTTTGCATCAGTAAACTTTCACTTCGCAGGTTTCATGAAATATTTTTATGTATAAATAAAAACGCAAATAGGCTATTATAATGTGGTGTGTAGTTTTATTAAAGTTGATATATTTGGTCGTGAGTCTCAAAATTTCAAATAACAAAATATGCTTCATTTGTTAAAAAAAATTCAAGACAATTAAATTAATAAATATAAATCCATCAGATTCTTATGAATTTTGAAAATTAGTGAATAATCATTTTAGTATTAATTGCTTTTTTAGTGCATAGATATATTCGCTAATAAATTTAAAACTATAGAACTAAACTTGCATTTTTAAGAAATCTCAAATTTTAATTTTGATTTAATATTTTTACTCTCAAATATGGGAATATATATATATATATATATATATATATATATATATATATATATATATATATATATATATATATATATATATATATATATATATATATATATATATATATATATATATATATATATATATATATATATATATATATATATATATATATATATATATATATATATATATATATATATATATATATATATATATATATATATATATATATAAAAGTTTGAGAGTATAATCTTTATACTCTCAAGCAATTTACTCTCAAATTTTAAATTATATTTTAAACTTGCATCATTAAAAAATCTCAAATTTTAATTTTGAGCATTTACTTGTGTTTAAACAGATATGAAAAATTAAAGCAATACTTATATGAAGAGTTTAAGAATATATTATACAGTATAAATCACAAACGTAAACTGAATAGGATTCAGTTTTGTTTTGACCTTTTTAACCTTTGCGTAATTCTAGAAATTAAAATGATTTTGATAAGAAGTGTAAATAAAAGTCACTAGATGGCGATAAAAGCCAACAGTATGAAATCTCAAACAGGAGGAAATGTGTCTGTCAAAAAATTTTTAATCAAATAATTTCAATATTAAATCTCTTATAAATATTCGATCTCTTTTAAAGCTTACTTGAAGTTAGTAGCTTTCATTTACTTTCAAACCTCAACCATTCTTCTTTCATTTTCAGCAATCCAGGCTGTAAATGTGTTTTTTTCCCTACTTTTTTTTATTTTCTTACTTGACGTTCTACAATTCCTTTTACTTAAAGAGTAGATTTAAAAGCAGTCGAGGGAAAAAGCTGTAGGAAAAAACGGAAACAAAACAAAATGTCCTGGTACAGAGAAAAGGTTAAGACGTAATCTGATTACATAAAACTAAAGATACAGACTTTTGAGGGCGGGGAATTAATTTTATGGATCTTGGGCATGAAGCAAAGTTTTTTTTTTCCTTTCAA
This sequence comes from Parasteatoda tepidariorum, assembly GCF_982258835.1. Lineage (NCBI taxonomy): Eukaryota > Metazoa > Arthropoda > Arachnida > Araneae > Theridiidae > Parasteatoda > Parasteatoda tepidariorum. The sequence goes on from NC_141762.1 coordinate 83,873,537, forward strand.
ACTAAAGGAACCAACATAGAACAAAAAATAAATAAACAAAAACAGCAAAAGGTAAATGATTCAGCAAAAAAAAACTGCTTTTTTTTACTTTTTTTTTCTTCTATACTTCGCTTTTACGATTCCAGATGTTAAATTGGCATTTTATTTTCGCGAGTTAAAGTTTGATTGAATTATATTTTTACTTTTACTTCTAAAATTCCTGCAAGAAATAAAATGAGTGCTTCCTTATTTGTTTCTATAAGTAAAAATAAATTTACGAAAAAAGCCTTTTAAGTAATGATTGAATTTTATGTTTTTATTTCTTGAAAAGTAATTAGAAAAATAAGTTTTTTCTTTTAAATTATTAAGAAACTTATGAACTAAAGTTTTGTAATTACATTTATTTTAAGTGTCAGATATTTTTTTTTTCAAAAATCGTAAGTTGAAATTTAATTTTCCAAAATGATGATTTATTACCGAGGAAATTATAAACGAAAAAAAACTATAAAAGTTTTTTCTCTTATCATTTTAAGAGGTCTACTTTTTGAAAAACATAAATTATGAAAACTATTTTATTTACGGTTAATTAAGCTCCTTTCTCAGCGAATATAGATTTTTCATATAAAATAGAATGCCTCGAAAAGTTTGATGCTTTCTCTAGGCAAAGTAATCAAAACAAAAACTTTTCACTTATACACATTTTAAGGATTTGTTAAGGAAATTCATAGGGATCTAAGGAAAACTCGTTTTAAATTTTTGAAAAGGAAATATACAAGTTTTTAATGGTAATACAAATATTTCTCACAGTAAATTCAAGGATTGATTTTAAAGCTTGAGTAAGTTTGAAGGCAATACAAAATGCGATTGAGATTTAATTAATGCTGTGGTCAGTAACTTCACATTATCCATTTATTTTAAAAATATTTATATACTATCTGAGTACCCGTACTTAGCATGCGTGTGAAAAGCAGGTCATCAATGTGTCAGTAATGAACAAAACGACAAAATCCTGAACAAAACTTTAAAACATATAACGACGCAATAAATAAAGCTAAAATAATTTCATTCTTTAAATTTGTAATTATATGTTGTCTCTCCCAGTGGATTTGCGTAGTTAGATTAAGCAAAACACGTTTTTAGATGTTCATTTCATCAAAATAAAGAGTGACTGTATTCAGAATAATTTGACATGATGCTGTAACTCATGATAGCCAAACATTTTCCACAGCCACCATGATTTACTTCTGCATTAATCCCTTTAGAAGAACTGCTGTAAACCCATTTTAACAGTATCTATGATTACTTCCTTACTGTAAGATCCCTCGTAAAAATCCATAATTTATTTGTATTTTAACTTTTAGTATTTTTTTAAAAATGAAAAAAAAAAACATTTTAGCAATCGAAAACCTATTGTTAACTCTCGATTCTAGCAACATTTTGTTTTGCATACTTTTAACTTGACTTATTAATGCAGTTGAAAGCAATTCTGGTATAGATTCGCTGAAAGCTTAAATTTTCTCTCTCAAATTTTAGTGGAATACAATTTCAAGTTACATCCATAATTTTCAAATACGTAATAAAAGTGCTGCTAACAAGGTAATAATATTAAGAATTTACCAATTGTAATTGATCGTATTTCCAAAATGGATAGTTATGCAATGGTGCCGTTTGCAAAAGATGATCTACAGTGTTTCATTATCTGCTGTGTTTTCATTATTTTGTCCACCCCCTGTACCATAACAGGTTGAAATTTAAACGAATTGGGTTCAGATAAAAATAAAATATGTAAAACCACCTTCTTTACTGACCTGAACAAAATTGAATGCATAGTAGGAAGCATCCCCTTAATTTAGGTACGAAGATTCGCTTTCCTATAAACAAGAGAAAATGTGAAAGAACACACGTTTTATTTGCAAATCAATATACATTATGTCATTATAAAATAGATTGAACTATAAAGAATTGAAGAATTCTATTATAATTCCAATCATAATTTTTATATAAAAGAATTTTATCAGATTTGGTGTAATATACTTTCATAACATTATTAAAGTAGTGGCAAGGAAGAGCTACCACGGAAAAAAATAATTTAGTTTTCTTAGAATATATTTAAGGACTGATGGAACAGTTACTTCATTTCTAAATCACGATGAAGTCATACCTTTAGAGAACCGTAAAATTTGGTGACTTTCTGAAAGGGGTGGTGACTTTAGAACACTCAAGTTTTTGAAGCTAAATGGCTTTGAATGATAGCAAAAATCAGGATAATAGTTCCAGAACTAAATTATGAACAGATGTTATTTTTGTGATAAGGTTTGACTTCTTTACCTACCAAAGTTGTCATTTGATTGTGTTTCCTTTTCTGGCAGAATTAAACTTTTTCAAATCTTTTTGGAAGTACATATTTACTGTATTGTAATAGATACGTTAGGCTAATTTAACTTTCAGATTCCTAATACAATGAACGTTTTATACGTCAAAATAATCAATCATATTATACTAAGAATTGTAGTTTTGAGATAAGTTTTGGTTATGTGTTGATCAATAACAAGGGTAGTTGCTGATTAACACTATGAACTATTGTTAATCAGCAAATATGCTTGCTGATTAACAATTGTCTCTTATGTTTCAATACCAGTGGGAGAGGTTAAGATTAATAAAATAGTCTGAGCCGATGATAAGACAAAGAACTAAACATGTCTTATTATGTTGCTGTTCAGTATTATATTAAAATCTATAGTACTGAACAAAAGATAAATGAAATAGAATGGGCCTATGATGAAGCACCAATGAACTAATAATGTTGTACTATGCTGTAGTTCAGCATTGTATTAAACTGAATAATACTGAACAAAAGATAAATGAAATAGAATGGGTGCATGATGAAACACCAAAGAACTAATAATGTTGTACTATGTTGTTGTTCGGCATTTCATTAAATTGTGCAATACAGAATAAATGATAAATAAAATTGACTAAGCCGATGATGAAACACCAAGTAACTAATAATATTGCACCATGTTGTTGTTCCTTGTTTTATTAAACTGCTTCTTTTAAGGATGATTGTACAAGTTTTTGTTAAGCCAAAAGAAGGGGGTCGTCTATACATTGGACGTAGCCGAACCACCTGTTTTTGTCTAACACAGGATATATAAAAAATCAAGTGAAAAAAAAGAGTCTGATAATTTGTTTGATGCTTTTTTAAAGTTTAATTATAAATAATTTCATTATAATCATTAAGAAATAACAATAGAAGATTTAAAATTAGAATTAATGCAACAAGCGGAACATTTATAACTCTCATTTCGATATAAAAATAACTAAAATATTGCAACAATTTTTGAGGACGAAAACTTATTGTTTTAATGTAATCTATTAAAAACTTCAATTAAAATGCAGTGCATAAAAGTAAAAAAAAATTTTTAAAAAAAATATGGGTATTACCATGTCAGATTTCATTCCTAACTTGAACAAAACTAAGGTAATTAATTCTTAGTTTCTAACCATATGAGAACAAAATTTTGATGTCAAACAGTTATTAGCTAATTAAAAGTTATTAAATAAATTATTAAATAATTTCATAAAAATGAATTACTTTATAAGTTTATAGTTTTTATCAATTTTATTTGTTTTAACTTTCCACAAATTACTAAACATGCCACAGTTTTTTTTACTTTCTCCCCTGTACATATATTTCTCAACCATTGTACCTTCTATGCAGGGAAAACTCTTCTTCATTCTTCACTCATGAAGAAGTCTATTACACACCTTTTCCACTATTCAGAACGCATCGCTGTCAGAATTGAAGATAAGGGAAAAAATCTGATTGGATGACTCAATCAAAATAATGAGTCCAAAGAATGAAAGAGTAAAGTTAAAATAAATGCTGTCATTTTATCATCTTTATTATTAATTTTTTCCAGGAAAAAAACATTATAAGACTTGAAAGTTACGTGCCTGAATAGGTTGCATTCAGTATGCCTTTTCATTTTCTTTTCAAGCTATTTCTCAAACTATTAAATCCAATACTTTATAAACTTATTTTCAATGTAAGCATTGAAATACTACCAATATTGTTTGTATTGTGTTCTTTAATCCATAAATCTTATAACTATTGTTAGAACAAAGTTATCGGTATTGGTGACATCACTATCTAAGATGAAGAAATACAAGTTAAGAGGATTCAATGCAAACATCAAGTGCCTCCCATGCGAGAGCAGAATCAAAATAAATTAGGGCATTTTGTAAATTTATTAAATTATCGAAAATTTTATTGTTGTTCTTAATGAAATTTAGAAATATAATTTGTTAGTGAAAACTAGACTTCCCCAAATAGTTTTCTTTTCTGTAGAAAATTCCGAATCAAAATTGCGGCAAAAAGTAACGGCAATTTTGGTGCATCATCCGTTACCCAATTTACCTTAAAATAATATACAGCGCGTACTGCAGTATTATTTATTTAATTAGGGCGATTTTACCGTTATATTTACTATAAAACTTAAGGTATAACAGTTTTTTCCGTAACATGTATAGTTGAATGTTGCTACAAAATGTACCGGCAGCCTGAGTGCCGGTACTTTTTAATATAATTTGATCCGAAATTTCTTACAGTGTTGTTCTATTCTCTGCTTTTTTGCAAGTTTATTTTAAAACCTATTACTATATAAGCTCATTTGATTACTATGTTACAATTACAATATTACAAGAGTTTTTTGCTTAGAGTTTCTAACTGTTATTGGTTAAAACAAAACTATCGGTAGAGGTGGTTCCAAAAATTAAAAGAGATAAAATTAAGTGAGAGGATTTAGCAGAATTGCTAAATGCCATCCATAAGAGAATACAAATAAAATTAATGATGCCATTTTGTAATTTCGTATAATAAAAATTATATTTATTTCATAAAAAAATATAAATTGTCTTCGACTTGCATTATTCAATTGGCTCTCTTGCTGTATCATCCAAACATTTTCATATACCATGACGCATTCAGTTTATTGTTCATGCGGTTAAATCTACCATTTAAGCCAATTAATGATTCAACCATTAATATAATGATTATAACCATAAAAATATAACTATATATGGCAAAATAAGGCTAAGTGACACTTTAGTTTAAAATAGGAAAATAGATTTAATCAAAAGATCGAGTCTTCAAAATAAAAGACTATTTTTAAAATTTTTTTTTTATTTTAATTAATTAAAAATGCAATTACTTTCGTAAGGAACTTTGTCTTTTTGATAAACTTGAGTTTTTTTACTGTTTTACCGTTGTATGACAGCTGTTCTCAAAAGGTGTGCCGTGGGCACCCTAGGGTTCCGTGAAAATTAACAGGGATTCCATTAGTTGGACTTTCTACTTACCCACAAATAATTCTTGAAACGTTCAATAGACCATATTAATTTATTGAATGCTTTGCTTATTTTTTATTAAAATGTTTAATGAAAGAAAAAGTGATATAGTTTAAAAAATATTTTAGATAATATTTTCTCATCTTATTCTTGCATAAGTATTTCTCATTGAACGTTAGATTTGAAAATAAAATTAGTGAATTCAAGAATAAAGAATTATTTTTCTACGATAACCATTCTAACAGTTTAAGAGAAGTCTTTTTCAAAGAGCCATAATTCAGCTTATTTCATTAAATTTGATCTACGCGTACGCCAAAAACTACCAAACAAAAATCCGCCAAAGACCAATGAATTGAACTGCCTAATATAAAACCTAATTTTAATACTGATTAGTGATTAAATAATTAAAAAAATTATTCGTTTTTTTAAATGTTTCCATTTTTTCCCGTCTAAATCATTCACAGCTGTTAATACGCTCTTTTTTAAAGTTAGGTTTTCGCAAAAAACAAAAAGAAAAAAATAGATCCACCGTTTAATGCTCTGTAACAAAAAGGAAAAAAATAATAATTGAAACCGTTGTTTATGTTATCGAGTACTTTACTCAGACAGTTGTTGATATGGTTAAATCTAGTAATATATAACTAATTTATAATGGAACTATTACAGCATCACAGTACATATTTTCGTTTAAGAAAACGTATATTTAAATCTTTCTTGCTTAGATCCTTGCCAATTGATTATGAACTCTTTCCACACCTATTTAACTCCGAATATTAATTTTCTTAAAATTATTTACAAAATATAATAAAATGAAATGCTTCATCAATTGCATTTCTTGAAATAAATGAAATTTCCATATATTTACTGAACTGACAATTCAGATTTGCATATTTTTGCTTTACGCTTTAATAAATCTATTCTTTTACATATTTAATGTAAACAGAAATACATATCCATAACAATGGCCACAAAGTAGTATTAAGCTTATCACAGCGTTTTACACGCCACCTGGTGACAGATAACATTAATTTGTTTCATTCTGTGAAAAGGGTGAAAGGTAATGAAGTATTCCCTCCCCTTTGGAACCGATGAGCATCCTTTCAATCCTCTTGAGAATGCTTACGAAAGGCCTCTTTTAGTTACAACACAATGCTTCGAATTGAAAGAAAGAACGAAAAAAAAAAAGGTTCGAAGTCAGTAATTCGAGATAAATGGCGCTGCGACGCAAATGGAGCTTAATGGAAACAAAACACTGAAGATAAAGCCAGAGACATTTCCAGATATAAAAATAAAGAAAGAAAAGTATCGGAAAAGTGTAGGGAAAGTAAGAAAGCAAATAAATAAAAGGACAGTTAGACCTTCCGAGGTGCTAAAAACTCTATTTATCGTTTGGTTAGTCTTTTATCGATGGGCCAAATGAGTCAGACGATTATCGGGTGCAATGCTGGAATTCCGCGAATTTGCCATTTGTTGTGTTTCCGGGACGTTTTTTTGCACTTGATTGAATTTTAAGTGTATTTTAATAAGATTTATAAGTGCAATAAAAAAATTGCATCTATTTGCAGCTGATTCCGATAAATGAGATTGTTGTCATTTATAAGAAATAAAATGTGCATCTTTAACAAATTTAACAAGCATCAAAATATTTCTGCTTCAAGATATTTTATTTTATAGAGCACTTGCGTCTGGTTATTTGTATTAATTACCCTTTCTCTAGTTTCAAGGCACAACATTTGATGTTTCGCTACGCAATTAATCGTAACGTAGCGTCGTTGCTAGCAGTATTATTTAGTAGTTAAGAAACTGCGTATAAGAGAATACCCGGATGAATTTAACATAAGCTAATAACAAATTATTTAACACAAAATAATTTCAGTTATTTAAAAAGAAGTAAAACTGGCCTATTTTCAGTAAAATAATATGAATTAAAACCTACAATTAAAAAAAATGAAAGTGGAGGTAATTATAATTTTTTTTCGCAGATTCTTATACTTTTTTGACCAACCATTCCTTATTTTAAATTTCGCACTCGCTTTCCTCTATTTTTATTAAATATTTTTTTTAAAAAAGCAACATTTACTACAATTTTTCTTGATTTTTCATCACTTTCGAAATTACCTTGAATAATTGCCATTAAAACTTGCTCCCAAATTTACAATTAATAATAATAATAATAATAATAAACATCAATACGCTAATTGTAAATACATCTTTCAAATATTAAAAAAGATATATATCTATATCATTCAAAGTGTAAAAAAAGAGATCTTTAACCCCCTTAACCTTTTTATATTTACTTCTGGTAAAATAATGTACGAATCCCTAAATTGGCATATTTTTTAACACTTCAAAAATCCGGTTGGAAATGTAGATTTAGTAAATTCATTTACAAAAAAATAAGTTTTTTAAGGTTGATAGGTGTAAAAATACCCCTGAGATAGAAAATAAGCAGCTTATTTTTGTAAGGAGCTTATTTATGTTCCGCATCAAAAATAATCTCATCAATAAACATCAATTACAGTTTCATTTACACTTCATTAAATCAACCTCATACATACCTCAGCAATACTTTTAGTTTCAATCGGGTGAAATTATTCACACCACAAATATGCATACTTACTTGAAGAGTAGAAAAATAACCTGTACTCCTCAAAAACAGCCTTTCTAAGCTGGTTTCTCTTTGGCAGATTTCTATCAACCTAAAATATGAAAAAAAGAACTTTATGCATCTTAATTACAAACCTTGTGATGTTGATTCTTTTAGGTTGTTTCTGGAGTGAACTTCAAATAAACCTTTAACACCTCGGAACAACCTCACCAAAAACGTCTAAAATTTTTGCAAGGGTTATTCTCCAATTAGATGCTATACAAAAGCTGGATAGAGTCGTAATTTAACTAAATCTTAACAAACTCTATCCTTAGAATTAATGTAGCTATTAATAATCTTAAAAAATTTAAAATATTAATTAAGTTGCTATCTATCAAGTATGGTATCGTAACAGTTTATACTAAAATCATAAGTGTCCTGATATTTTTCAAAAAATTATAATCAAAAACTTAATTAAAATCAGTGATTTAAGTGCAAACGTGGCAATGAAATGAACACTATATGTCATAATTTCTTACTGGTGCATTTTTTTTTGTTAACTGAACAATTACCTAACAATTTAAATTTCTGAGTTTCATTATCTTTTATTGCTTCGTGGCAGTTCCGTTTTGTCTCATATATTATAACTTTCACATGTTATAAGATACGCTATCGTCCATACACGTTTTGTCAGTATTTTTCTTAAATTTACTGTTAACGCCAACCAAAAAATCTTGAAAAATTCCTTCATGTTTCCTTTTCCGGTTGATCTATGAAATTAACCTTATTTGACTATTGGCACCAGTATCGGCTCTGAAGTCTGAAATGGGGACCTACACTAATGGAGTTCATAAGTTTCCCATCAGTTTTAAATAACAAATTCTGCACCACTGGACCACAGTATCCTGCATCTCATTTTAGAAGTTCCCACTGTCTAGGTTGTTGTAGTTGTAGTTAATTTACGTCGCACTAGAGCTGCACAATGGGTTGTTGGCAACGGTCTGGGAAACATCTCTGAGGATGATCCGAAGACATGCTATCACAATTTTGATCCTCTGCAGAGGGGATGGCACATCCGCTTCGGTAGCCCGATGACCTGCACGCGAAGTCGAGCACTTTACGGTAGAACAGTTTAACGAGGACCAATACTGCACACCCTCGGTCCCTACGCAGACTAATCCAAGTGGTCACCCACCCGCAAACTGACTGCAGCCAGTGATGCTTGACTTCGGTGATCTGCTGGGAACCGTGTCTTAACGATCAGTCCACTGCGGGACCCCACTGTCTAGGTAACTAGCGATCTAGTGCTCTTAAATCGCACATGATAACTACTAAAAATTAAGTTGGAATCACTGCCGGGGAAAATAATTTGGAAGATTAATTGAATTGCTCGATAATAATATAAAAAAAATTATGTCAACTCGAGCTTTTCTGTGAGGTCTAGAGGCATGCGAACATCTAGGAATTTCAAGCATATTTAGTTTGCGAAAAGAATGATGGTTAAAACTACCAGAATATGGTAATATTTACTGTGTTTCTTGCTCTATGAGAACTCCATAGAGACATATGAGTGATACAAATTATGGGATAAAACTTGGTGTTTTATCATTGCTACCTTAGAGCATGGCATAAGAAAAACACTTATTCGGTTGAATTACATTTCAGTTTTGTATTTCATACTAAATCTGTTGTAATGAGAACTGTAATTTTTAAAATAGGAATTTCCGTGAAACCGTTACTATAGGAACGAAAAATTTACCAAATGAATATCTGAAGCACCATATATTTTGTATTTTTTTTAACACAAAATGTTTTCATTTTCTTTTTTACCAAAAATGTCATTACTAAACAGTTCGATAGTTTTACTTGAAATTTTTCTCTTGCAAGAACTGTTTCAGCATGGATTGACTTGAAAATTAGTATAAAGCACACCATTTTACAACCACGTAAACATTCATCAAACTCACTAAATAATGTGATGACAATTTTCCTTTTAACTTCTCTGTGGGATTGATAATTTAAACCAAGTTTGATGCCATTATTTTATCAATCTTTTTCCTTTAACCTCATTGCACAAACTTTATGCATTTCTATATGCCATGGTTATGATCTACCTAAGTTATGATCATTCTTATTGAATTTACCAAACTCATTATTTTTAAAAAAATGCAAAACTACATTTAAGAAATATTTCAGCTTTAATTAACGTGAAGATTATAATAAAGAAGTGACTTAAAGTGTTTTTATCTAAATAATTTTTCTTTGTTTTTTTTTTAAGGATCCCTGTTTTTTTTAAGGATCCTGTATATCCTTAAAAAAATTATTTTGATAAAAACACTTTATGTAATTTCTTTATTATAATCTTCATCTTAATTAAAGCTGAAATAATTCTTAAATGCAGTTTTGCATTTTTAAAAAATAATATCAAATTAAAGCAATGTAAAACATTTCTTAAGTCATATACTTATTGTTTTTATAAACTTATTAAATATTACAAGTTATTAAAATTCAGACAAAAAAATTATATGAAGTTAAGGTAAATTACCTACGGCTTTATATTTAACTAGTGGGCTGCTCCCCCTGCTCGCTGACGTTCGCCAACCCCCGAAAATTGCTACGCAATCTTATATAGTTTGCTTCACAAACCAAGCGCGCTTTGCTCGCTATTTAACTTAGGTACATTGCATATACACAAAATTCTAAGAATTCAAAACAATCATTCAAATCCATATAACAAAATTGTTTTAAAAAAAATTACATCTTTTTAATAAATACTAAATCATTAAAATAAATTTGAATTCAAATAAATGACATGCAATTTGTTAAACCAATTAGAAATGTGCTGAAGTATAAAATCTTAAAGCGTAACAGCACGACGGAGACTCATTTTTCAATGAATAACTAATAACAATAATAAAACAAATAAATTCGTGATATAAATCAAAAATCGTCAAATGAATTCGTAATATATAAATTCGTGAAAAAAAGCGCTTTCGACAAAATACTAAAATAGAGATCTATCGACAAAGACTGCTCACTTCTGCCTAGCTTAGGGTTATTTCCGTTTCCGTTTTTGTTTTTAAAAGCGCTATATGTTGAGCCATCTCAACTAGATTTGGCATGTGACATTTTTAGTGGTAATCATTGTTCGATTCTCTAGCGTTGCCATTCGGGGAGTTGTAATGAGGCTTTTTTTTGTCGCCGTGTAAGAGAAATATATATATAGATTTAAAATAAAGTTTAAGTGTAAGAAAAAAAAATCAAATTTTACAAATTGAGGAAAAATAATTTTTTGTACATTATTTCTCTACCCATTCAATTATACATTGTGATTATTTAGCTGGAATAGTCTAACCTAACTCTAACAGCACAAGGTTATAAGTTTACGTAATATTTAATTTAAATTTAGTTATAGGCACTGTTTAATTTAGTTATGGGCACTGCTTAATTATATACTGAACTATATCGATATTAATTTAAAGCTTTCAGGAATTATGAAGTAAAATTTTCTAACGCCGGTAACCAAATGGCCAAATTTATTAAATTAAGAGTAAATATATATTACCGAAGATAGTGTTACTCGTCATTAATAATTATCAGTTTATTAAACTACCTTTTAAGGGCAAGCGTTGAATACAACTTGATACTTATTTTATAAGCTTCCTAAAATCGGGATTAGAACTAATTGATACTTAATACCTTCACTAATTAAGTTCCGTTTTGTAATCTCAGTTTCCTGATAAATTCGAGCCCCCGTAATTCTAATTCTAACTGAATCCAGCTAATTAGAGGAAATTTCCTATGGGTACTTTATAAAATAAAGAACACATGACTTTGAATGCATCTTAAATCTTTTGATAAATAAAAATTACTTCTGTTGGATGCAAGTATACTTTTACATGGGTAAAATAGCGTGTTAGAGATGTTGCTGTCAAGAATATTGCTCTGAAGAGTAACTGCATATCACGAATTTTCTTTACGCTTTCCAGGTTGCAATTTAGAAACGGTGATTTTTTCCATGGTATTAAATTACTAATTCCAGCACAGTTGCCATTAAATGGGTTAAATAATGCAACCGTACCTAATTCTTACTATTTTTTAAACAGAATTAAAATTGGTATTCACTTACTCAATTATGTTCTCGTTATTTTTCTAAATAGTTTAGCTGCTTTGAAATGATTAAAACTCAGTTTTCATAGTTCACTCTCTTCTATTTATGCTTATTTTATTTTATTCTTCATCTGACTTTTGCTTTTAAGCCAGATATAATATGGAAAACAAGTTAATCTCATCGCCTTCTGTTTATTCATAATAATGTATATATTTTTTGATACGTATTACTGCAATCTACTTGCTGAGAATGTCCTAGTATTTTAGCACAGTTTAGTTGCATCCATTTCCTGTACCATTATACATCCCCTTTTGAATTAATTTGGTTTTATACAGTCATACAAAATGATAATAGTATGAATGCATGATTTAAAATGAAGTTAAAAAATAGCAATGTGATCAAATAAAATAAATAAATAAAAACAAATCTGATAAAAACTAATTAGATGCTACTTATGTACTCTATTTTATCTTCAAAAAAATAAAAATAAAATTAAAGACAAATTTTGGCTCTATTTACTTAAAAAAAACAGGAGGATGAATTTTAATAAAAAAATCTAACTATGAAATATCACTTTATTAAAAATTAAATACTAAATTTTAAACATTATATTAACACGCATAAAATGCACTTTTTGTGAAGTATTTTTTATCAACAAAAGAATTTAAAAGTGATTCTCAAATGTCTAGAACAAAATTGTTGAGTTTTGTTACATTTATTTTTTTACATTGTAAGAAAAAGAAATAATTTAATCAATACAAGTGTTAGAAATTGTTGTCATTAATTCTTACATAAATTTAGAAATTTGCTGACATTTTCCAATGCGTTACAAATTATTTGACTTTTTAAATAAAAACAATAAAAAAAATGTTCAAGCGGCATTTACCTTAGTAATTTATTACAGGGGATCGCCTTCGAAATAAAAGACCCAAATTCGATTCTCAACGGTGTCAAATTGATATGAATTCTTCGCCCGACTCGCTCCCAACTCAATGCTAAAGCAAAATATCCTCAGTAGCGGATGGATCACGGAAGAGAATACCCATGTCACCGGTCCTACCGTAGAAGTTTTCGTGGTTTTCCTCTCATTGTAAGGCAAAGGAGATTTGACTCCATTAAATATCTTTCACCAAAGCTAGTTTGTACTGTTGCTTAATCCAAAAATTTTCTTGTCTTCTGGGTTGGGTTTAAAATTACAAGGCTGCCGAGTTGAACATTGATAGTCATAAACTCAGAATTGTATCGACCGCTTAACACCGGTTATAAAATGAAATGAAGTTAAAAAAAATACTTAGTATCATTGCAGATAATAAATATTAAATAACTATTTAAAACTGACTAATCTAATAATGTATTATCAACTATTTACGAGACTCAACTTGATTTTCAATGGCTCAAGTTGATAATTATACCTTACATTTTCGGTAAATATATTTTTCGGTAAATAACTTTAACTTTTTGCAAATTCAAAATTATATTTTAAGCACTAATGTATGTAACCTCTGCAAAAAAAAATTCTTATTAACTAGTTCTAAAGAAAATATCAGCGGAAAAAAGGAAAACATATTTAAAACTTTAAGCTCGAATAATGCTTACATTATGAATAGGAATTACACCAGTTTTTACTGAAAAAGCAAGAGATGCGCTGTGTGAGCTATTATTTTTCTTAAAATAAAAAAGGGTGGTCTTTTAGCGATAACCCATAATTTCAATGATAGTGCTTTCCTGTCACAGTAAACATCGATAACCCTAATCTTCCAACCACAGCTCCTAAATCCTCCTAACGCGCAAATACACACAACAAATCATTTTGGGCATCGATTTAAAATGTGAAGAGAAAAAAAAAACATATTCTTTCGAAAGAAAGTGATTTTAAGAGAGTGTATAATTAAGGTGGGCGTAGTAAAATTTAATCACAGTTTATTTCAGAAATATTTCGACAATGAAATAAGTAATTTAATTTTTACATTATTAATTTGTGCATATCATGAATAATGTCTTATGTTAAGCTTTGGACTGCTGTTATAATTTTTTTTTCTCCAGAAAAATAAAGAAGCTTCTTTTGTTTCGTGCCAAAAATTTTGTTATACATTTAAAAAATGTTTTGAAAGGAAAATTACCTTTGTGTAAATTTAATTTTAACTTTATATTTTACTTTATTATTTTTAAATTTATTATTGTCTTTGGAGAAAGTAAAGAAAGCTAATTAAATCAAATTGAGTAAAATTCAAATGAGATATTTATATAAAGTAAGCGAAAAAATCTAATTCCTACCCGAGGTGTAAAATAAAATACAAAATGTAAGATTTGGAGAAGAAGATGTTTAGCAAGTGAAGCAATTCGTCGATAACTATTGAAATCATCTCAGTTGAAATAACAAACATATTAATTACACCAAAGAAAATGAATCTTGAACATTGTTAAAAGAATATCAGGATCGTTTGTTAATCTGGTAAGTGAAGGTAATGAGAAACTACTTAAAATAATGATATCTCAGTTTAAATAACTAACAGATTATTTGCTGCAAATATGTCTTATTAGTGTATTCAAGCACTGTTAAAGTAAAAGTTTATTCTTTCTTATAATTTTTTCCTTTTCATGCCTGTACTTTTATTAGGCAGTGAATCTTGAACTGAATTATTATTAACTTTATCAAACGGTAAAGAATAAAAGGGGCAAGCCACGTTATCAGAATGGAGAAAGACCGTACCACAAAAAGAGTTTTCAATGCCAGACCAGTTGGCACACGTAAAAAAGGCGGGCCGAATTTCAGATGTATAGATGACCTAGAAAAAACCCTTTTGGTCTTAAAAACTAAAAACCAGAAAACACTAGCAGGAAAAAGGTTAGCATGGAAAAAACTTTGTGAGAAGGCCAAGGCCCACCCTGGGATGTCAAGCCATTGATCCTGATGATAATGATGAATCTTGAACGTTGGTCAAAATATCAGGATCGTTTGTAAATCTGGTATAGAAAGGTAATGAGAAAACACGTTAAATAATGACGTCTGAGTTTAACTGACATATTATTTGTAGTAAATAAGCCTTATTGGTGTATTCAAAAGTTTATTCTTTCGTATAATGTTTATCTTTTCAAGCCTATACTTTAAAAATGAAGTGAATCTCGGACATTGGTTGAAAAAGATGAGGTTTGTTTGTTAATCTGGTGAAGAACGGTAATAAGAAAAATAGTTGAACCTATCAATGATAAAGGTAAAGAATTTGAGAGAGTTCAGAATTTACGGAGAATTATATAGAGGCACTCAAGTTGTCATCAATAACAGTAAGAAGATCGGAGTGGTTGAAAAATATTCAGCGAATGAATGAAACTGTAATTAGGAAGAAGTCCTTGATTCAAGACCTGGTCACTCCAGTTCCTCACAATAGATCAAGAAGATGGTTTGAGTGTATTTTCCTTATCCAATTGCACGAGAAAACAGACCTTTAAAATAAATAGTTTGGCAATTGTAAATTACGTACTGATAGTAACAAATACGCAACTACAGTAAGACAGAGCCTTAAAAATTCCAGAATCAATTCGAGATAAAAAAAAGAAGCAAGGAAATACTCTGAAAAAAATCATTACCATAAGAAAACGCATAATTTTGAGTCTATATGCTACTCTTGATATTTTAGAAAATATCATTTAACTAATTCACTTTGTTTCATGAAACATTCGAATTGGCTGAATCAGGCAGTTGCGTTTATAGCACCAATTTTGCCAAACGTTCTTGAAGTAGCATGGTTTACTGATATATGGACAGGACTTTATTTAGTTTAAAGCCAATTGTGCGACGTAAGTTGATTCTCATAAATAAACTTCCAAGCATTTTTTTTCTCTTTTTTCTTTACATCTTATAAATGCGTGCAATTTTTTCAAAGTACCAAAAACATCAGCTTATCGTTTTTGTTTCCTTCAAAATCAATATTTTTGGAAAGAAAAACACAGAAAAGCACACACTTGCAAACTATATAATTATTATAATGTCGTGTTAGAAAAGGCTGTTAACATAATCGTTACGACGAATAAAGATTATAAAAATAATAAACTGTTCCAAAAAAAAGCAACAACTCAGAAACAAGGAATGTGTGTTACGATAAGAAGTAGTAAATTAAAGTAATTTTTCTCGTTAACAGTGTAGGATGATAACTTTATATAATTAAAAGAGTTTAAACTGGGTACAGTTTTATTTCTTCTGAATTAAGTTTTTAATATGTTTTAAAATTTCGACATAAAAGCTAAGATTAAAAATATCTTCAATGTTAAAGTTAAAATTTATCTTGCATATAAATATTAAGATTTAAATATTGCAGCATATAGTCACTCTCTACCATTTTTTACACTTATTATTTTATTTGGTTGCTTTAATAAACTCAATTGTTAACTTATGATGGGGAGATATCTAAAGACGCAAAAAAGTTCACCTGCTGCAATGAATACTTAAACATTACTTTAAGTAGAAGAAAAAGTAAGAAAAATGCGAATAAAGACTGTAATAATAAGAATTAAATAAATTGTTATTTTTCTAAAAAAATGGTGTTTGGTTTAGAATTTAAAATGGCCTTTTCAGCACTCCGAATTTCAACTTTAGTAGCATTTCTGGTAAAATTTCTTCTTTCCTGATGATTCTCAAATTAATAATGTTTTTATTCCTTCCTAATCGCACATATTCATGCATATTTTATATTTTTAAGTTTCCAGCTCTTATTGTTTCTGCGCAGATAATCTTTTAAACAAATTTAAATTTAAAAATATTTATGAGCAAAAATATAAATTTTTTCACGTTTGGTTTGAATTTTGCAGTTGCAGTTTTGCAGTCTGCAGAACTGCCTGCATTTTTGTCTTTACTATACATTTCATGGTTAATACAATCTTTTTGAAATAAAATTTTCACTTTGACGTTTCTTCAATTCTTGTGTTGTATTTCGTAAATTAAGTGAATCATTTCGTCCCGGAATCATGTGAATTTTGTTGAAACACGAACTCTCAAATAAAGGACGAAAGTCTTTCCTTTCCTTGGAACCTCATCGCACTGCATTGTGGAAGATTGTTAATTAGAATGATGATATTAGAATATAAGGACTAAACTAGACTAACTAGAATAGCCACATAAGCCATAAGGTATGATTGGTGGTCAAGGGGTAAGTCTCATGCAATTATGATTTCCTCTCGAGTACGAAACCTGCTTCATGCATGGATGCAGTTTATTTCTCCATTCTATTCCTTTTTCTTCTGTTGTTGGGGTGACGTTGATCAGCCTATATGGTGTTCATGAAAAAGTGATCAACAATGCTACCTGTATTTTTAAAATAAAATAAAATAAAATGAAATGACGGAGGATTTCTTTACTTGTGACGAAATTTACTCCCTCGAGGAATTGGCGATAGTTATTTTGTCACTTTGTCAAAATGTTCGCTTGGAACATTCTTCAGGAAATGGTTTTGTGAAAGCTGATCAACAATGAAGAGAAATAAGCGAACAAGTGATCAACAATGCTACCTGTATTTCTAAAAACAAATAAAATAAAATAAAATGATGGAGATTTTCTTTTCTTGACGAAATTTACTCCCTCGAAGAATTGGCGATAGTTATTTCGTCACTTTGGCAAAATGTTCACTCGGAACATACTTCAGGAAATGGTTTTGTGAAAGTTGATCAACAGTGAAAAGAAACAAACGAAAAAGTGATCAACAATACTACCTGTATTTTTTTCTTCGAAAAAAGAATAAAATTAAGGAAGATTTCTTTTCTTTTGACGAAATTAATTCCCCCTATGAAATGGCGATAGTTATTTCGTCAATTTAACCAAGCGCTCGCTCGGAGCATACACCAGGAAATGGTTTTGGGAAAACTGAAGAAAGTTTCGTGAAATTTGAGAATCCATTTTTTACAGTGCAGTGTCTAATAGCTTCAATAATGTCTGATAATTTGAAAAAACTAAATTTTTTCTTAAAATAAAAATCATAAAATAGCGAGTGAAAATTAGTTTGATAATATCAGAAATGTAAAACTGCTATTCTTTAAAATCAGAAAAATTGAATGATTAAAAGTGGGAGAAAAGAAACCATAAATATACCTCTTCTCAGGAGTAAATACTAATTAAAAAGTATCTTGTTATTATTCTCAAGAAATCATGTATTTTAATAAAACATTCAAAATTTAAATAATGACATTCAAAATAAGTAATTTTAAAATAGACTAAAGAAAATGAAATCTTAACTAATTCGAATAGTTTCAAAATAAAGAATTATTAATGAGTATTTAAATAATTTATGATGCATGCATTTGGACTCTCATTTATGTACAGTAAAAAAAAACAATTTCAATTTGACTAATGAATTCATCGAGTTTGAGAGGAGCTATAATTTAAAATAAATGTCTCGAAGCATAATTTATAAATTTTTGATAAATAATAACTTCTTGTTTACCAAGCAAAATAACGCACATATTAGAATCAAAAATAATTAAAAATTAGAATGTAAGAGAATAATTTAAAAATTCGTATTAGCTTAAGCGGAAAGATTATTGTGAAAGCAGGATATTTTTTATTCTTTAACAGAAAATAATAATGTAAGGCACGTTTATTTTTAATGTCATTAATTTCTTGATAATTGAAGTATTTAAATCTGTGTCAAATTCAATTAAAATAAAATTTTAGAAATTGGAAATTTATTAAAATAAGCTTAATTTGAAATTAAGAGGTATGAGAATAAATTTATAAATCTTATACTTCACGTTATAATGTTAAATAATCATAATCTCCGTTGAAATGGCTGTTTTGAATTTTTAATTCTATTCGACTTCAATAGTTATGAAAATTTCATATTAGAGTCATAATATGTTTCAATCATACCCATTGCTTTTGCATTCAGTTCTGAGTAAATAAGTACTCAGTACACTTCGTAGGTGCGTGTACTGAGTACTGATTCTTTTCGTAGTACAAATATGATACAACTTAGGAATTTCATACAAACTTTTAACGTGATATAAGGGTGACAAAAACCATTTCGTTAAAGTAATATTAAGTTTAACTATTTAAATGCATTATGAAAAAAATCTGTTAAAGATGATACTTCCTGCATTGTATGATTAAATTAATGCAAGTAATCAAAAGGATGATAAACATTATAATAATTAATATTTATTACACGTTACAATATATTTTATAATTATATTATTTGATTTTCCTCTATTAATTTTAAAACATTAAAAAATTAAATTATGTTCATCAAACAATTTCTTATCATTGTAACTAAGTGAGAGCTTTAGATGCTTCAGAAATTTTCACTGGATGACTATATAATGTCAACTTGAATAATTTTACTATGAAGTAATTGTTGATGATGGTTTCAATATCAATTGGAACAGTTAGCTTAGTTATCTAAGTAAGCTTCACGAGGTTGCATGGTAGTATGGTAACAAAGTAGCAATATTATTGTTCAAAATTGAACCAATGTATCAATAAATGTATAAAGTTAAATCACTTCAAAACACTGTAAGTATTTATTCCAATAATTGTTAATTCATTAGTTACACAATTATGTGTAAAAAAAGTTATACGCATGTTTCGAGTGCTCAAACACGACAATTAATCTCAAGACAAAAGTGCGTCATTCTCATGCTGACGACTAAAGAATGAACATCATGTTAGAGATCTCAAAACATTTCGATCTTTTTTCTTGACAAGTATTTCGATTGACAAGTATACTTTAGGATTTTTTGTAAAGTATTTCACTGAAGTGCTAATTTTTTGCGATAATATCTAACATACTGGTATAAAATAATAATTTATCATTTAGTATATTCAGAAGACACATAATAAATAGTTAAATTATATCAATGAAATTTAATTAAAAATATGTTTACATACATGTGCATATTGGTATAAAATATAACACGTAAGCTTTAAAAGGTATTAGTTCATAAAGTAATCTTGTTTTTCACTATTGGAGGAATCGCTTCTCTCAGATTCTTAAAGTTTAATATAAAAGAAGAAGAAAATTTTTTTAAAAAAATGGTTATTTTTCATGCTCTAAGTATTAAGTTCAAGGATAATATATATTTTCCCACCAGATTACATTAAAAAATTAAAACAAAACTTATGTTCGTTAACGCTAATGATAAGGCGCCACATCGATAACCCTTTCCGCTGACACAAAGAACTTTTATCCCCTTCATCATCGGGTCCCATTTCGTGATTTGTCAAAAAAGAAACTAAAAAAAGTGAAACATTGGATGAACATTGTAACGCAAGATGGCTCCTCCCCTCATTCTTACTCCAGGGGTTGGTGGAACAAACTAAGATTGATTCGAGCACCCTTCTGGAATATGAAGATAAATGCAGAAGTCCCAGTCGGGGATTTTGTTATGAGGATAAAGAGTCAGTACTGTTCGAATAGATGTCCTCAAGGAGTTGACCTCATTTCGTAAGGGGTGCGATGATTTTAAAATTTGGTACACTTGATTTTCAAATAAATAGCTGTGCCAAATCTGGATTGGAGATATGGGAAGGTGATTGGGTTATTGAAGTAGACATATTGAATGCTATGATCCATCTCAAGTGTATGCGTGGTACTGGTAATATTTTCTACTTCTCAAATATTGAAAGATTTTTTTCCCCATTTACTATGTGTGTAAAGGATAAATTTCATGACAGGGATCGAAACGCTATCTTTTTATGAGAATCGTCGTGAACAGTTTCGGAATCAGATTGTGAATAAAATAATTACCTTGCAGATTTGAAATTTAAAAAAAAAATTCATATGCTTAATTTTTTTATAATAAAAGAGAACTATGCCAAATTTTTTTTATCAACTATTGCCTTTTTCTCCAACTGCTTCGTCTGAAACAACGTCTTAATATTTTTTTTTCTCTACAATATATTATTAAAATTTTTAGGAATGTGCTATTTTTGCAACATTATAATTAATTTATTGCTATTTTAAATTCATAGTAATGCTGAACGACGCCCGGTGGCTGAGCGGTAGCGCTTCGCGCTTTCGAGCCACAGGTCCCTGGTTCGATCCTCGGCCGGGCGAGGTTGACTCAGCCTTTAATCCTTTCAGTGGGTCGATAAATAAGTACCAAGCATGCTTGGGAACTAAACACTGGGGGTTTCGCGTTCGGCTGACCACCTAACCGGAACATCTGCTCCTGCACCCCAGAGCCCAAGGGTCAAGAAAACTAAGATGGGCCCAGTAGGCATTGGCCCTCTATGGGCTGTTGCACCGCTGACTTTAGTTTTTAATAATACCGAAAAATAGTGTATCTCAGCCTTTCTCAATTTAGGGCGCAATTTAATTTTCTGTAGGATGCTCACTGTCCTTTTCTACTACTCAAGTAGATATGAAATCAAATAATAATAGCATGTAAGCAATGGGAAGAAAAAATTAATATCCTTACTTACAACCTCAAAACAAAAGGGTTCACACCACAAAAGAGTAATTATGTGTTTCAATTTAATGTTTGTAAATCTTATTAGTACCAATAAATACATCACATTGGTATCCCCCCCCCCGAATATGAGCTTGATTTCTACATAAAACTGATTTTTTTGATAAGGCAAGAAAATTTGTAAAACAGGTGAGTCGTAAACAAATGCTATAACAATGCAACACTGTACGATATTTTTCCAGCATTTTAAAACTTACTTGTTTGTCAAAAATAATTCTAAAACACATCTTCTTTCCTATTTTTTTTTTATTTTTGGATTTCAATATCTAAAATTCATTTAGTGACCTTCATGGCCATCGAAGAGCTTAAAAGATTGCGATTTTATTGGCCGAGTAGCGCCTCCCCACACCGATCGCAATCCCAATGTCTCTCCCTACCATCAATCTCTGTTAAGTTAGACAAGGAAGACGAAGAACTGTTGACCGTGACGTCCTGGGAAAGTTCTGCCAACCATCTAACAGTTTGCGTAATAGCAATATAAGAGACGTGACGTTTTGGCATATGAGGTTTAGCCACCTACTTTGATTGATTATATGTCATGGGTGTATTGGTTTGTGAAGCTGAGCATTTGAAACTAAATTCAGGTATGGGGTTGTAGTTAATACAAAATGGCTGATCGACTCTTGCTTCCTTTGCACGCACACGCAGATTTCTGGCGGAATTGCCCAGAGAAGTTCACATTTGGTTGGAGATGATTGATTAAATCTTTTCTACCTTTATTAGTGGGGACATAGCACGCTCAGCTATTTATCTTCTCTTATATTAAGAAGTATCGTCCTTTTAATTACGATTTAGTTATCATCGTCACATAATAGTCACAAAGAAATGTAGATTATTTTCGATATGTAAGTTAAATAAAATATATTTAAATCAAAATGTAATTTCTTTTATCTTTTGTCTGAAAACCCTATCGTGTGCAGGGCTTTAAAAAAAACATTCTTAAAGTTTCATTGTTCAAAAAAAAAAAAAAAACATGAATTGCTTTGAATATTTTTTGCTGTTTGTACCAGACAAAAAGTAAACGAAAACTGCTTATTAGTCTTTTATGAACTGTTTAAAAACTGAAATTTCAAAAATACTGATGTTTAGAAATTTTGATGCTACTATGCTTCAATATTACACCTGTTCAATATACTTTTAATGAAAATGTACTCATTTCAAAACTTCTCGAATTCTTGCTCTTAAAGATTAACGAAAAATAAAGAATTGTAATTTTAAAACCAAATTATCTTTTTTTATTATTTTTTTATTTGAGAAAAAACATAAGAATGAAATCTAAACATGTCTTAAAAATTCTCTCAAAACAAAGTAAAACAACCAAAATATTGATTCTACAAGTTTTTAACAGGTAGCTTCATTTGTAGAAAGTGCAACTTTTTAGATATATTGTAGAAAATATATATAATGTAGAAAAATATTTCTGGAAGAAAATTTACTGTAAAGTTTCCCCATCCATTTCGAGTTTCATCAGGTTGAAAAACAGAAACACTTAAAAATAATACATAAATTTATTACTTTACTAGTGGTATAATTTAAAACTACTAATAAACATTCTGTGAATGAGCATGACATTTTAAAATCAAAGCCAAAGAATATCTTTAAGTAAACTATCGCTTAACTATCTTTTCCAACTGAAATTTGTTCACAAAAATGAAATATTTGCTCTTTCTTGGTTAAAAATATTTCCTTACACAAATTCATTAAGAATTTTCATAAACTAGAAACCACACATTAAATGTTTGTTATTAAAGCAACAACGGTAAAGTTAAAAAAAATAAAATGAAAAAAAAAGAATAAAAAGACATTTTTTATTTATTTTTTTAGCTAATTACCAACCGAAAGAGAAAAAAAAAGGGAATTTAACGCATGAAATGAAGAGAAAAAATTGTAAATAGTTTTTAATGAAATTGTTTGCCCAAAAAATATTTCCAGTCTTCATACTTTAATTTAAAAGACTAACAGGGAAGTGGGGCAATCGGGACAGTAATTTTACATATTAAAAGGACGTTAAAATTTTATGTTCTTGAAAAATTTCATTAAGGACTGCGTAGAAGAGCAATTTTCTCTCCTTTTAGTGTAATCATAATTTTTCAATTATTTTCTTCGGTGTACACCATTAATCAAACGATTATTTATTAAGTTAGTTTTTATTTTGATTAAATTTTTTATTGCCATTTTCTAGAACATTTAACCAATTAACTGTTAAGTAGCTAAACATAAATAATTGAGTAATTGCTTTCACTACTAAATATTTTGTCGGTTTTTAATTTTGTTGATTATTTGTATTTAAGCACAAATTAGATCAGTGAAACGATTTTTTTAAGTTTTTACAACAAAAGAAAAATAAGAAGAGTACGATGAATGCTTTTGTTTTTCAAAAAACGTAATTTAATAATTATTCTTATAATTGGTAAAAGTAACAAAAATGTTACCAGTAAGGAAATAAAGAACTGATATTTTTCAATGTTTATCGCGAAATTAGTTAAATCTGAGAAAAATGACTTTGTTAGTATATTTATGATAGGGTAAAAATATAAATAAAGAATAAATGTAATTTAGAAAACAATAACTGATTTTGAATCAAAGAAACTGATTTTGATTAAGAAAAGTAAAAGTTTGAATAAAAAATATATTTTTCATGCTTTAGAAATATCTTTTCTAAGTTTATATTAACTAGTTAGAAAAGTCGTTTTGAAGGAATTATTTTTGTACTTTGTGATATTTTATAAAAATATATCACCTATAAACTATATATCAGAATAAATGCTAATTTATAATAAAATATTCTGTCAAAAAATGTTTATTCAGAAACAGTTGAAATTGACCCTGGTAGAAAATGATTTATTTTGCAATTGATTTCCACAAATATAAAATTTCATTTCTAAAAGTTTTAAAAATTGCATCTGCAAAGAAGGGTAATTATACAGAATTTGTCATAGGAGATCAATAACCAGCTATTTCAGGCTCTACTGCAGACGTTATTAAAAATACATTGATAGAGATGCTACTAAATTTTAAAACATAGAAAAGTAACATTTAGTTTAAGAATTGTAATCAATAAGATCATCAGAGTTCAATAAGATACATAATAATGCATAAGCAATTGCTTGTACCATAAATATGTGTTCAGATAGATGCCGGTGGTTTCAGCAGAATAGAAACAATGTCCATACATCGGAATCAACCATCCAAGAGAGCAGTGTAAGGTTGCTTTTATTATCAGCAATAGGCTTTTATCACAAAGCCCAACAAGGTTCAAAATCTCTGGCGCACCTGACATATGGATATTAACGGATAGCAAGAGTTCAATTCAATGTTTGAAGAACTGGCCTAGTATCTTGGAAAATTTGGGACAGGAAATCGTTTACAAATTGACTACTTTGTCTCAGATCGGCTCGGTGCACTTGCAGTGGATTCCCTCCCATGTGGGTATTTATGGGAATGAGATTGCTGATCGGCTTGCCAAGGAGGGGAGTGAACTTGCTACTCCCCCTTCCTTTAAACTACTAGTGTCTTAGGTTCACTCACTGAAGTTAGCTAAGGTAAATTCAGCGTGGAAGCACCCTCCAGATCATGATTGGTATGCCACCAAATGCCTCGGATTATCCCTGAAGTGCACTTGTCCTAGATTTGCTCAAACAGCTTTGTCAAGACTTGGGACCGGCCATATAAAGTGTTTGACCTTCAGAGCGAAAGAAAAGACTTATTCCTATTGTCATTGCTCGGCCATCGTTTCTCCATCTCATCTTTTGGATTGCATTGACGATTGAACTGATGAGTGATGGAGAGACTGTCTTTCTTTAAAGAGTTCTTTTGAGGTTGGTCTGATTTCCAACGAACTGTGACCTCCTCAAAGTCTTGACTTTAGCCGTGGTGTCTCAGGGGATAGAGAGCTCGCTTTCCAAAGAGGTGAACTGGGTTCGAATACAAGCGATGGCTGGATGATTTGAAATCGCACAGACCACATTGCAGTCGTAAAATATTTGCATTGGTAGACAGATAATGTGTAAGAGTCCCCTTGCGATCAGGGTAACAATGGGAGGTTTTCGTGTTTTTCGGGTAAATTTGGGAAAGTTCTCGAAAAAAGGCTTTTACGAAGGCAAATTTCTGCTAAAACTTAATCCAGGCGTTCCCTTGTCTTCCGAATTGGGTTCAAAATTACAAGGCTACGGAGTTGAACATTGGCAGTCGTAAACCTAAAATTGTGTCGGCTGTTCAACAACGGTTATTAAAAAAAGTCCGGACTTGTCGACTGCGGTCTATTCTGTATGAAGATATTTAAGATGAAAAGGGCATCTGACGCTGAAAAAAAAGGTGAAAATTGAACAAGAGATCAAACATGGTTTTGCTTGATTATTGTCTCATGTTTTCGATAATTTCGTAGGCCGTACTTTTAATATGTCCATTGACAGATTGCAAAAACCAAACATTTCTTGTAATTTGTGCTCAATTAATATTCCTTTTATCATTTGTCCATGTTTTGCTTTTATGGATTACGTTTCATTTTTGACATACTGTAAATAATTAAAATTCCATTACTAAGTATATATGCTTAGTATATGTTTTTAGAATTCTTTTAAGAGATCAAAAGAATAGAACTTAAATTATCAATGTTAGAAAGTAATCCTCAAATAAAAAAAAATAATAAAATAAAATGCATACAGAAAAAAACATTATTAAAATCTTAATATTTTAAAGATATTTGTAAAAAAAATTTTGGATAAAAATGATCTAAAATTAGTATTATTTTCTTTTGAATAAACTTAATCGATGTATGAATTTCCAACAAAATTTTTTTAAACAACTTCGATTTTATTTATGATTACATACGATGATTCATCTGGCCTTTATATTGTTTCTTTTGCATTTAAATATTAATTGTTTCATTTAAGCAGAGAATCTTTTACTTAATATTTGCTGAAAGTTCACAAAATATCTACTTAAAATAGAGAACATTATTTTATCCTAAAAAAATAGCGAATATGCTGTATCTTTTCAGCGCTTTAAGAAGGATTTTAGTTTTAAAACTGATAAAATTACGAAGAGCAGCAGTAAAATATAAAGAAAAGTTATCTATTTATTTATTTGTTAAATATGTTTTGGATTTCAGTAAGTAAAATGTAATTCACAAATTTGATTATCAGTTCTTTTATTTTTTTAACACTGCAAAAAATTCAGCATCAAATTACGAAAAAAAGTATCAGCACTTAGGATGACGGTCCTTTTTGTCATAAGATCCAATTTTTACTGGAACTTGTAAAAGAACACGAAATCTGATATACGGTAATTTTTACAGAAATTACCTCAAAATCACTAAATCAACTCGAATTAAATTAATATTACGGTAAAAATTATGGTATTGTATTTTATGATAGATGGATCTTATAGTAAAATGAATTTTACTGATGATGCACTGAAAGTATTGGTACTTTATGCAGTAGTTGGATCCAGCATATTGTACTGTAAAGCAATAAATTTTTATTTTGTTTTCTCTTTAGATAAATTAATGGACATGCAATAATTATTCGCCATAGCTGAAGAAGTATTCGAAATAATTTTTTTTTGTTTTTCATTCCAGATAATGTTAACTTCAAAACTAGCAACGTTTCGGAATCTTGAAAACTAAATTTTTTAAATTTTGGATCCAAAAGGGCAATTTGATATTTATGTATTAAGTAGTAAATAGTCATGCTTAGAAGCTTACGTATTAAATAACAAAAGCTACGAATATTCACCAATAAGAAAGTTTTAACGCTCAATAAATTCACAAGGAAGAAAACGTCTTCCATAAACAATGTAAAAACATACACACATGCCTTAAAGTTGCCATTTAAGCTCAAAACAAACTTATGAATTATCGTAGATCATTTTAAACATATCCTTAAAAATTTTATCATTCAACAAATTAAATGAACGCAATTACACAATTTCACAAAGATGAAATTAAAACTCTAAGAATATCTTAAATTCTTCCCCAGTCAATCCACAAAATTTGCAAGAGTATATTACAATTTAATCCTTGTTAGCTTTGAAAGCCGTGCATTAATTCTTAAAGAATTTTACACACGAGAATGTTTTCAAAATAGAAAATTTTCGAATAGTTTCTAACTTTAAGACGACACAAAGCGTAATTAATCTCCTTCATAGTTGAAAATGTTTCTAAGATCAAGCCAATTACATATAATTGCTCCCAATGCCAGTAAATTCCTCTTTATTGAATTAAATTTAATTTAAAATCTGATGTCAAAAGACGGAAAACATTTACGGTCAATTAAATTCATTTTTCTCAGTTATACATTTTTAAGGTTAACAGACGTAAATTTCATGATTTGAATTATTATTTCGATTTTAGATGGGTCGAACTAGGCAAAAAATTATTGCCAAGATCCTCCAATATATTCTTGCGATAGCTAAATTCTCCAACTGCAGCTGTCATTTACAATTCACAAAGGCCGTTACATCAACAGTTGCCGTTGTAAAAATCTTGGCGACGAAACTAGATTAAGTTTGTTCTAGAGCTAATTTTGTTGATTCACTGTATTTTGTATTTAAGAACAAATTTGATCAGTGAAACAACATTTTTAAGTTTTTGCAACGGAAGAAAAATAAAAAGCATATGATGAACGGCGACAGTGTCTTTTTTTTCTTCAAAAGAATTTTTTTTAATGATTATTCTTAAAATTGGTAGTAGTAATAAAAATATTGCCAATTATGAAACAAAAGAGTGGTAGTTTTGCAAAGTTTATCGCGGAATTAGTTTCTTTAAAACTAAGAAAAATTACCTGCTTTATATATGATAGAGTTAAAATGTTTTTAAAAATAAAATGTTTAAAAAATTTCATATGTTAAGATGGCACATAGCGTAATCAATCTCGGTCATAGTTTAAAACATTACTAAGATAATGCCAATTGCATATAATTGCTCTCAATGCTAGCAAATTTCTCTTCATTGAATTAAATTTAATATGAAATCTGATGCCAAAAGAAGAAAACCATTTACAGTCAATTAAATTAATTTTTCTCAGATATTTTTAAGGTAAAGGCGAGTCTAAATTATTTTCATGATGAAATTTATTATTACGTTTTTAGATCGTTCGAACTTGGCGAAAAATTACTGCCAAGATTCTTCAATGTATTCATGCGATAGCTACATTCACCATTTTTAGCTGCCATTTACAATTCACAAAGGTCGTTACATGAATAGTTGCCGTTGTAAAAGTCTTGGCGAAGAAAATTAGCTTAAGTTTGCCCGAAGCTAATTAAAAACTGGAGTTACATTACCCTTGGGACTCTGATGTAGTAGAATTTGAATTCATGATAAGAAAGTTTTAACTGCAAAAGACAAGAGCTCTTAGAATTTTACTTTTAACTTTAAGAATTGTTAATTCCTTTCAGTTTATTTTCTGACATAAAGAGAATATTTACAACACTTTAAAAATAAATCTATTTATTATTATTTAAAGCAAGCTCTTAAGCTTTTTATTATCAAAACAGCTAAGCTCTTTGAAGTTGTAAAATGTTTACATAATTTACAGCTAGTTATATATTTAGAATTCAGCGGCATTTAGAATCCTCTTTAACTAGCTTCGAAAAACCATGACTGAGTATTAATATTTTTAAACAACTTATAAATTCATTATATACAACTTTTATATATATTTAGGAAAATATATTTATTTTTATTTGGCAATTAATATCATAAAAAAACAGATGTTAAATGCATTAAAATATTAAAAATTCTTATACACTGTAAAAAAATGAATGCTCAAATTTCAAGTAACTTTCTTCGTTTTTGACGAAACTGTTAGCTGGTATACGCTTCCATGATTTTATTTCGGTTTATTTATTTACTTTTCAGTGAATTGTATTTACGTGTATCAGGTAATCCCTTTCAAATATCTAGTTTTGTTGTCAAAATCTAAAGTAAAGGATGATCTTGATTTCTTAAATGACAGAGATAATCAGGTTTTATAAAAAATTTATTAATTTTTAAAAAAAATTATCTCGACAGAGATAAAACATTTAGTAAATTAAATAAAATCGGTATAATTTTTCAATGTTTTTTAACAAAAATTTGGTATATGAATAATTGCTGTATAAATTATTAGAATTTTTTCTGTTAATGTAACATTTCAAAAATTTTATACCCTAGAAATTTAAGAAATTCAGGTAAAATGGTTACATAACGATTATTTATTTAAAAAAATATACTACTGTGGCTCTGGTTCTTTGAGAGATTGCAGATTGTAAATTTCATACCTGCGAAGTTTTTTTTTATAGGAAATGCATTATTATTATTACTAGAAAAATTAAGAAAGAAATTCCATATTAGTTAGTATTTTTTTATGAAATCATTGTGAGCAGTATTTCACATCAACTATTTTGAAAAATCAAATGATGATACCATAAAGTATATGAATTTCCTTCGATTGATATTTTTGATAATCGCATGTAGTTGAAGTTAAACGAGTTGCGCCAAAAATATTCCTTTCTGAACTGTGACATTTAAAAGTTTTTGATTAAAATTAAAATGAATTATCTTTTCGAAAATATTAATAAGAGCTTGCGTTGTTTTACAATTTTCCGTACCAAATTTCAGAAACCAAAAATATTGCGTCATATGCAATGATAACTATCAATAGCTGCTTCCTCTTTTTAATTTAAAAGAATAAAAAGAAAATTTTGTAGGAAAAATATTGTAAATGTAAAATGATAATTTTTTTAAAGTTCTTCTTTGTTTACGAATAAAAGATTTTTGCATAAATTACAGATATTTATATTACAATTTAGAGAAAATTAATAAGGTGACAGATCTAATTAGTTACAATTTATCTGCTTTAAGGGAAAAAGAATCTAAATAAATCCATTGTATAGAATCATTGTAAGACTGTAATTTTATCCTTTATGTTTTCCAAAAATTAATGTACAATAAAAGTTTTGATAACAAATTTATATTTGTGAAAAATACATAGCTGCCAGTAACCTTGGATTGTCTGTAGTATATTATTTTTATAAAGTGGTAATAAATCTTATAAATTTCCTTTCAATTCTTGGATTTATAATTAAAAGGAAAGGAAAATTAATAAGTTGAAAGATCTAATTACTTACAATTTATCTGCTTTAAGGGAAAAGGAATCTAAATAAATCCATTGTATAGAATCATTGTAAGACTGTAATTTTATCCATGTTTACCAAAAATTAATGTAGTATAAAAGCTTTCATAACAAAATAATATTTATGAAAAACAACATAGCTACCAATATCTGCGGATTGTCAGTAGTATATTATCCTTATAAAGTGGTAATAAATCTAAAAAATTTGCTTTCCATTCTTATGTTTATAAATTTAATTTAATAAGTCTTTGACTACCACTCAATGCAACTTAACCAGTCTTATATTTCAGAGCAAGTTATAAAAATAAAAATGACTGTAAGTCATAGCAATTGTGAAATTTTATTTCTTATATTTACCAAAAATTAATGTAATAAAAAAAAAATTATAGCAAAATAATATTTAAGAGAAATATATAGCTGTCAACAACTACGGATTATCAGTAGTATTTTATTTTTATAAGGTAGTAATTAGTCTTATAAATATCCTTTCAATTCTTGAATCTATAAATTTGATTTAAAATGACTTTGACTACCACTAAATACAAATGTATCAATCTTACATTTAAGTGACAGTTATAGAAACGAAAGTGAGTGTAAGCCATAGCAATTGTGATAAGTCAATTTTTTCTACAATAGCATTTCAGGAGTCTATCACTACCACTTGGGCAATACTTCTTCAGAAAAAAGTAGAAGTTGGCAGGTGTGAAAATATAAGTAAATAAAAATTGAAAGAAATTTCTTTCATTTTTTTTAATTCTAATTATAAATAAATGCATACGATGTTTTCTCCGAAATATATTGTTGAACAATCAGAAGAGCGTGTTATCTTCACTTACAACTCCATCTTAACTATTCAAAATCTTCAATTTCAATCAATCTGTAAACGATTTATTTTTTCAACAAGTATGGCAACCTTAAAACTCTTAAGCATTTCATAAATGTAAGTTTCGGATTGATTTCAAAATTCAAGGATTGTTTAGCATAATCTCAAGCAAACTGAAGTGAAGTATAAAATATAGATTTGAAAAAATACTTTAACAAAATACTCTTATTAAAAATCTATACATGCATTTGTTTAGCAAAAATTAAATTCTTTAATTTTTCCTCTATAAAATTTATAATATCAAATTACCTTAAAAATGTATATCTAGAAGATTTTTAAAAATGCTCGCAAAGAAAAGGAAAAACTTTTAAGTCCACAACATATCATTAGAAAAGTCCTCGTGTGCTTACTTTGTCATTAAAAATAAATCAAATATCAACTGTAATAAAGTAAAATCCATTGCCACAAAGTTAATTTAAGACAAAAGTCGAATTCCCGTTCATTTTTTATCTTTTCATTCCCTTTCCTCATGATTGACGAAAGACTCACATAAGCAATCATCTGATATTTTTCTCGCAGGAACTAAAAAAAGCATTGCTCGGGGAGATTTTTCACACAATGCGGGTGATTAGACAGGACGATGGGTGGGTCGAAGGGTTTTCCACTTTTAAAATTGATAGATTACCAACTGCGCCTAGAACCTAATTAAGTGAAGGCCCACATCCAAGAAAAGATTTATGGATAGAACGTTGAGCAAACTTCGGCTCTGGGATTAATTGATGCCCCCCACTTTTCGATATTAAGCCATCCTCAGGAATAGAGGAGAATGGTTGAAGAGAGTCTGGATTCGCGAAAAGTAGAAAAAAAAAGTATGTACTTTTCTCCGTAGAATTCCGAAGTATATGTGTAATGTGGTTTGGCTACACAAAGAATAAATATTTATTTTTGTGTGTTATTTTTAGTGTTTCTAAGATAGTACCATTCAACAAATCTGTATTTAGTTATCTGTCATCTGGAAATATTGATAATAAGTTTGATGTATTTTGTATTGATTTTAATTAAATGTGATTTCGAAAATATTATAGAACAGCATTCCTAACTGCATCAAAGTAGACTACATAATAGACTACATAACTACATGATTACATAATTTAAAACATGTTCATTGGTTATACTTATTTTAATTTATTTTAGGAAACTTCTGTAATGAAAATATTACTTATTCCGCATTGTACAAAATAGAGCCAAACTTTTTGACATCAAGCCATCCTCAGGAGTTAGAGATGCTTAAATTAAATAATGAGACTAATGTTTTTGTATTCTTTTATTCGAACAGATTTATAATTTTTATTTGTCTCCCGAAAAACTATTCCATTGGGA
The DNA here is from genome assembly GCF_982258835.1 of Parasteatoda tepidariorum. Classification (NCBI taxonomy): domain Eukaryota; kingdom Metazoa; phylum Arthropoda; class Arachnida; order Araneae; family Theridiidae; genus Parasteatoda; species Parasteatoda tepidariorum. Next base: position 83,906,332 of record NC_141762.1, read on the forward strand.
AGCCACTTAATGTTGGGGATGGTTTTTGTACTCCTCATAAAAATGCAGGAAATCCGACACTGGAATATCTTAACCTGGTCAATTACAGCGTCGTATCGAACAACATTTTACTGTGACCCAAAAATGACGATCATAAACCTGAATTTTCAATTCGGGAAAGTGGAAAAGTAACAAGGACTCGAATCCGGTGCTTGGTGGTCTCCTGCACACTGACCAAAATACTGGTATTGAAATTGCTGAGTGACAAGGAGAAGTCTTGTGATACAGGATCTGATTTTTCTGGAATCTTGGTCTGACTTGCACGACTTAGGAGACTTTCAAGAACTTTTTGGTAAAAGTGTCGAGTGAATGTTTGACCTCGAGATATGAGCTATTTTTAATTATTACATGGCTATCATTAAAAATAATTCATTGATGACTGAATATCAATAAAGAATTATTATCTACTCAAGCTTAAAGCTTATAAACTTTTATTAGTTTTCGACAGGTAATGCAAAATCTGATCTGACATATATTTTTTAATAGTTTTATTTTTGTTTATTTATTTTTTTATTTTATTTTGGTTTATAATGATATATAAGATGAAGCCTAAGCAAAAATTCTGAAAAAAGTAGTCGTGAAAATTTTCTTTTATAATTCGTCCTACAGATTAGGAAATTAATCATTCCAAAACTAGGTCTTGTTTAATAAAATTTTATGTAATCAAGATATTTTTTTTTACTTTCATAATGCAAACTCAACAACAGTAAGCAAATAAAGCCATCCTGTTGAAATGCAATGGTTACGGTTACGGCATGTTTCGGTGAAACCTTTGTTCAAAAAGCGATAAAAATTGTAGAGTGCAAACTTTAGGTGCAGGTTGAAATAGTGTTTGTGTTTAAGTAAGTGCTTGTCAACTTACAAAGGAAAGCAAAGATATCTTATAAAGCAAACATAAATATAGAGAAGAAACAAATGCTGCTATAAACTTTCAATTTTAAAAACTATTACTCGAAATAGTCAATAATATTACTTTTGAAAAAAATATTCTAATAGTTTACAATAGCTTTAGATAAATGGTCATTTCTGCAAAAATATGAGTTTCAAATTCATATGTTTAGATATTATTTATATTGAAAATGGAGGAAAAAGATTTTTTTCAACTTATGTAGATTTGAAATCGATTATAACGGACACACATATGTGTTGTGATGATTCGTTCATTAGATAAGGGTAGCTTTCTAAATCTGGGTTGGCTAAAATCATCAAAATGTTTGACGTACATAAATGCTTAAAACCGAGTAACACTGTTTTTTATCTATTTGCATCGAATGGATAATAAAAAGTGGTTATTTAAATATTTGCATATTTTCACAATTGATCGAAGCATTATTTTTTCTATAGATAGATAAAATTCATGCGACAACAATGTATCGAGTAAATAGTCTGATGAATTTAATTGGCAATCAGGTTTGTGCATAAAGATAGACACACAAACATTAGGAAGTAAAGTTTTTTTCAATCCTTTCAATCGAAGCATCATCAGTCTGACGCTGTAATAATCGTTATTCCATGTTGCCAAAATGGAGCCCCATGGCTCGAAGTAGCCAAAGTAGAGCCCCTGGCGATTTATGCTTAAACAAATGAGTGACCTCACATTTTTTAGTTTTCAAAGCTTATATTCAGTGTACGAAATTTTAAGAAAAAGTGAAAACCTAGAATAATTTTGACCAAATGAATACATTTTTACTAACTAAGACTCTTGTCAACACTCAAGAGAAAAATAAAAAGGACTCGTGAAATAAGACTTGTTCTTTATGGCTTGAGAGTTTAACCTCAAATACATTTATATCAGGCGGTATTTTAAGGAACGGAATCAGACTCTAAAACGTACTTTCTAGAAAGAACTTACTTTTTTTTGACAGATCCGGAATATTTTCCTTCAAAATAAGGGGAGAGGGTAGCAGCAATTCAGAAAGTTTGTGCCTCGGTGACTCAGGGGTGGAACTTTCGCCTCATAGTGTGGTGACGAGGTTCGAAACTCATTGGTGGCTGGTTGATTCGAATTTTGCTCCCGGCTCGCACTGACAATAGTGCGAGCCAGGTAAAATGTCATCAGTGATAGACGGATCATGGGTTAGAATCCCCTTGCGTCTGGCTAACCGTGAGTAGTTTTCCTCTCAATTTGAAGCAAATGCGGGTAAGTTCCGACATAAGTTCGTCTACGAAGGCTACCTCGTCTCAATGTTTGATCAAGAAGTTACCTTTTCTTCTAGATTAGGTTCGAAATTACAAAGATACGGAAATCAACATTGGTAATCGTACACTCAGAATTGGATTGGCTATTCATTGCCGGGTATAGATCCTGGAAAGTACGGTCCCAATATGTATGCTGGAGAGCAGATTAAAAATTTGAATCACTTAATCGTAGTTTATAATTTTTCAAATTTTGCTATGTATCGAGATCTTGTTAAGCGAATCAAAACACAACGATTAAATAATAAGTTATGTGTATAAAATAATAACTCCGTGCAAAATAATAACTTTTGATAATATTGCTTTTAATTATTTTATTCAATAACAATTAAAAAATATCTGAATTTTAACTCAAATTAATTTAATTTTTACATAATTTTAAAGTATAAAATGACAAACGACAAAATTTGAATAAAAATGGTTTATTCGGAAATTCTTCTTAAATCATCAATCGCATTAAAAAAGTTCGACTTGAAGTAATAAAAAAATGCTCAGGTTGCATTATATTCTAAAGAACTGTAATTTTTTTTAAATTATAACTTAACATAGTACTGTTGCTAACAAATTGAAACCAGTAGAAATTTTTGATACACTTTAAAAATGTTCAGTTATTATAAGAATCAAATATATCAATCCAAGAAATAGCGAAACTTTGTTACCCATCGTAACTTAACAAAACTAACACTAAACAAAAAGCAATCTTGCACCAAGTTTCTAAAAAGGATACAGAGCTTCTTAAAATCGGCATCTTCTTGGAAAGTAAAAGACTTTCCCATGGGACATCGAGGTTTCCTGCAGTGCCATGCATCAATGGCCATGCAGCTTGTAATATTTTTTTCTTCCTTTTTTCCTTCCTTCTTTGCTCTTTCGTTTGAGGCCTCCCCCGAGGTTTCTTCCTCTAAAGAAATGGCTGCGGTACTTCGGCAAAGAAAGTACCACCTTAAATGTCCCCGGAATCTACCAAACATATTTGCTGAAGGATGGAAGAAGAAACATCGGGTGCATTCAGCTGTTCCGGTTCAAACACATGTTCAACAATTGAAAGAGTTCGTGTTTCCTTCTTTTCTTTTATTTATTCAGCCGAAATTCGATTGATTTTACACAAGTAAAGCTGATTTAACAACTAAAAGAAAATCGAATATCGAAATTTTTTTTCTTGTTGCTTGCATTTTATTGTTTAAAAACAGATTAAGGTCGTTAACGTAAAACATAGAATAAAAAACGAAATTTATATATACACATTTTTAGTTTCTTTTACGAAATTTTATTGTCTTGAGATGTTTCGACGAAATGGTGACTCTTTTATGTTATAATTGTTCATTTAAACAAAAGATACTTAAAACGTAAAACAAAGAGTAAAAAACAGTATCTATATATACTCATTTTTAGTTTCTTTTACGAAATTTTATTCACTTGAGATGTTTCGACGAAGTGATGACTATTTTATGTTATAATTGCTCATTTAGAGTATCATAAACAAAATATATTTAAAACGTAAAACAAAGAATAAAAAAACAATATCTATATATACTCATTTTTAGTTTTTTTTATGAAATTTTATTGTCTTGAGATGTTTCGATGAAATGGTGACTCTTTTATGTTATAATTGTTCATTTAGAGTATCTTAAATAAAAGATACTTAAAAAGTAAAGCAAAGAATAAAAAACAATATACTCATTTTTAGTTTCTTTTACGAAATTTTATTCACTTGAGATGTTTCGGCGAAATGGTGACTCTTTTATGTTATAATTGTTCATTTGGAGTATCTTAAACAAAAGATACTTAAAACGTAAAACAAAGAGTAAAAAACATTATCTATATATACTTATTTTTAGTTTCTTTTATGAAATTTTATTCACTTGAGATGTTTGGACGAAATGATGACTCTTTTATGGTATAATTGTTTATTTCGAGTATCTTAAATATGTAACTTTGTGCAACACCATGTGACGTTTTTTTGGATGTCAGCATTTATATATTCTTAAAAAATATGATCGTGTAAAATATAAATTGTGTGTATATTTTTACTTATAATAGATAGAGAAACTATTTTTTTAAGGAGAAAATATTAAGCTGAAAATATGAAGGAAATATATTAAGCTTCATTCGTTTGACTTTATTCTGGAAGTTATGCTACTGAGCATGATGAATTTGTGGGGAGATTTTATTATCGACTATGTCAACCTTCATCTATCAAAAGGTACCTTTTGATTGAATCAAGTTAGCATGTCTTATATACCAGTGAATTGATGTTTAATATTCGTAGTGGTAGTTACGCCACAATACTTCCCCGCCTGAATTTTATCAGGGATAGAATTCGATGAACTGATACCACTAGTTGCTGTTCTTGTGAAAGACCGGGGGAGAGAGTCACGGGTCTTTTTTTTTTTTTTTTTTTTTTTTTTTGTTTAAGTGCTGAAAGTGAGAGGTGTATTAACTTCACTGTCGTAGTCGCTTGAGTGCTGAATGTGAGAGGTGTATTAACTTTACTGTCGTGTTTGCTCCTCTGTAGCCTTTAGCAGTCGAGTGTATACGTTGTGAATGACTGAAACTGAGCAGCAACAGCGTGAGGAGGTGGATTATATCGCAGTCACAAAAGGTATCTCCTGATTGAATCAAGTTAGCATGTCTTATATACCAGTGAATTGATGTTTAATATTCGTAGTGGTAGTTACGCCACAATACTCCCCCACGACGTCCGTGTCACCAATGTGGGGGCGGAGCTACCGACTATGTCAACCTTCATCTATCAAAAAGTACCTCCTGATTGAATCAAGTTAGCATGTCTTACATACCAGTGAATTGAAGTTTAATATTCGTAGTGGTAGTTACACAACAAATTGATGCATGATGAACAATTGAAAATTATTTTAATTGTAACTCATACTAATTTTTACATTTTTTGGATGTCAGCATTTATATCGTTCTAGAAATATGATCGGGAAAAATATAAAATTTCTGTATCTACTTGCTTATAATAGAGAGAGAAACTATTTTTTAAAGGAAAAAAATATTAAATTGAAAATTTCGTTCATTCTTTTGACTTTGTACTGTGAGATATGTCATTGTATCATAGGTTTAGCATGCTGAATTGACCAATGATACGGAATAGTTTCGGCACGTGGACACAGTAAAAGAACCATTTTCATATAAGATCAACAAACGTTCTTTGTTTGGTTTTATGCGTAAATGGAAGTTCTGTTCATTTCACTGACCTCGTCTTTTAAGTTGTTTCCTTTTGATATACATAATATAAGAAAAAGTACTAGATTGCGTTTACATCTGGCAGCAAAATAACCCTTAAAATTCATCAATTAGGCATCACTAAAATCGAATTCAACATTGAGAGCTAGGACATTAAAATGGATAACTACATATTTTCTCTTTCTTATGTATGTTTTTCGAATAAGTTTCACTTGAGTTTCTTCTCTATTTAATGACTTTTTTAGATGAATTTTTAATTTAAGTCGTTACAAAAGTATCACGTCTTAGATGTTTGGAACTACTTTTCTCCCTAATTAATTGAAGTTATTTAGTGGAATTCTTTATTTACTAGTCATTTTTTAAAGTTTTTTATAAATAGTTTAGATATTTTCCTCTTACGTATCAAAAATTTATGGATTTGATAACAGTTGTTGAGAAGTAGATATTTTGATCTTTAAAATAATGAATGAAAAGTAGTGTTAGAGAATTTACAAACCTTTCTTGATGAACTAAAAAATTTTAATCATTCACAAAAATTATTTTCAGTTTTCTTAACCTGAAAACTACATAAAAGTCATCAAACTACGAGGCATGTTTGGAAAGTAAGCACCGTTTCATTCTACTGCTATCGCAACGGTACCGTCACAGCTTTGCGCATGAACGTACAAGTCTCTGATTGATAGTCTGCCCACTGTCCACAATAATACAGCTGGAATTTCTTGCTACTACGTAAGTTAGTGAGCGTTCAAAAAGTCAAAGAGGCTTGCTGATCTCGCCAACTGTGACATGCTTTCTGCAAAACAAGGCAAATAAAATCAGGACATTTGAAATTTATCACTAACTTGTAGAGTTTCTAGCAAAAATTAGTTATGGAATGGTGAGAAATTAGATTCATCAATTCAATAATGCTTACTTCAATCTCCAATATTCCGTTGTCAATAATGGCTTGGTTAGAAAAAAGGAATGTCACAGAAGTAAAAATTCGCAAATTTTACAGCCGCGATGGCTCAGAGGATAGAGCGTTCGCCTTCCAATGAGGCGAACCGGGTTCGAAACCCAGTCGATACGAATTACGCATCCGGCTTGCACCGACTACAGTGCTGACGCGAAATACCTCAGTGGTCTCCATGTAACGTAAATGCGGGTTAGCTCCCTCAAAAGTCCTCCAAGAAGGCAAATTTCTCCCCATACTCGATCCAGGAGTTCCCCTGTCTTCTGGACTTGGTCCAAAACTACAAGGCTACGGAGTTGAACATTAGTAGTAGTAAGGCCATAAAATTAAGTCGGCTGTTCAACGACGGTTATAAAAATAAGACTGCATTGTAATGTCTTGCCAAAAATTTTCTTAAGTCTTTCACAAATCTATGACTATGTAAAAAACGGTGTTGGGGATCCATTGGTGGAATTTTTTTTAACAAGGAAATAAACGAGTTTTTCTCGATATGGAAAATGTCTGAATGATGTACTTAAATATATAATAAAAATAACTTTTAAAATGCTCTTTCACTTCTGAACATGGCTCGTGTTATTGATCCTAGTGATCCTTATTTAATTTTTGTAATAGGAAACTTGCATAGTAGTAACTAATATGTGTTGAGGGGTAAACATTTTTATAGTTCCAAAAATGCATAAATTTCCTAAACATAATATGGCAATTGCGTTGTTTTAATCCTTTTTGTATCCATAGTTATAACTTTAAAAATACGATTATTATCTAGGAAATATTATTTAAAGAACTAATTCTATATTTAACCCTTAAAAATTATTTATGCAATAACGGGCAAATTTTACCTGTCAACATCGTTTTATCATTGAAAAACGATAGAAAAAATTGATTAGGAATTCAGAAAAAAAACCATGAACTGGACAGAATGTGAGCAACATTTGCATCGTGATGAGGAAGAGGAAAAAAGTGTCATATTTTTTCATTTTATATTTTGAAAAATCCAAATTTTATTATATTTATTATGTCTTCCACATATCATTGAACTTCTTATTTTATTAGGTATACAAAAGGAATAACAAATATAATTATAGTCGAAATTGAGAATAACTGGAGAAAAATATGCTTTTCTCTGACATAAAACTTATTTCTTTATAAATATCTTTTATCTTTTATATATTATATAAGCTTGGAAATCCCCTGTGATTACTGTTAGGGTCGAAACTTTTCTGATGTCTTCTAATTCTTTATCTTTCCTAGACATGATGGAAAAAACAATGACATTGGACGTTAGACATTGTTTAATTATAGGAGACTATGATAGTTTCGTATTCGAAATGCGCTTTTTCTTTCCATAAGTTTATTTTATTTATGACGATTTGTAAATAAAGAGCTTTAGTATTTAAAAAATTTATATGCGTTTCTTTCAAATGTATTATCTTTCAGAAAAAATAATTTTCTTCACGGGAAATAGTTATTTTCTCTTTGTTGAACCAAGGTGGAAAATTATTGAATTTTGCCAGTTGGGTTTTTTTAGCAAAATTTCAAATGGCTTGTATGTCTTAGTAGTGGAGAAACTTTTAACTTTGAACTCTATAGTAGACATGACGCCCGGTGGCTGAGCAGTAGCGTTTCACGCTGTCGTGCCACAGGTTCCTGGTTCGATCCTGGGGCCGGGCAAGGTTGACTCAGCCTTTCATCCCTTCAGTGGGTCGATAAATGAGTACCAAGCATGCTTGGAAACTAAACACTGGGGGCTCCATGTTCGGCTCACCACCTGACCGGAACATCTGCTCCTGCACACCAGAGCCCTAGGTCAAGAAAACTGAGATGGGCACAGTAGGCCTTGGCCCTCCATGGGCTGTCGCGCCACTGAGATTAGTTTAGTTCTTAGACATAGCACTATAGTTTCGTAAAATAATCTCCTGGAAAAAGACACAAAGCTGAGTTGATTTTACCAAAAAAAAAACTCCGTATCTGATGACGTTTATAAATCGTCAATTTATTATTTCCAATCGAGCATGAGAAGGTGTAAGTCTGTAGTTGATTCGTATTACATGGAATCAGAAGTTTACTGTTCAATAAAGCAAGTATGATTTTAGTTCCGCAAAAAAATAATAATATTCTTTTAAGAAGACTTACATAAATTTGATATTTTTAATCCGCTGGATAATCTGATAATTTTATTGGAATATTTAAATATCCATTCTTCGTAGGGGATAAAAAAGTAAATGATTAACTTAATTTGGATTGTTTGACATCACAAAATAATGCACGAAACCGAAGGATACATGCCAACGCAATTAATAAAGACTTAATTCCAATTCTATTTACTTGTCATTATTTGTTGTTCTTCCCGTGTAATTTACGTTATAAGATATCTATATATATATATATATATATATATATAAATACAAGAAAGCACTAAGAAAGTTAAGAAAAACAATAAGTATCATTTATTGCGCTAAAGCTGCAAGTAAACAGCACTCATTAGATAAGTTCAAAATGAAGAATAAAACAAAGAAAAATTATAGACTTATGAAAAAAAGGGGGGTGGGAAATAATAAGTAAAAAAATAACAAATAAATGGCTGAAATTATCTACTAAAATTTTTTCTTTGATAATTTTTCCATGTGCAAATCCATTTCGGGCAAAACCGTGGTTAGAATTATTTACTAAAAATTCCTTTACTAAATAATTTCCCTTGTTAATCTATACAGTTTTTCCATGTGAAAATCCATTTCGGGCAAATCCGTGGATAAAATTGTTTGCTGAAAATTTCTTTATTAATTTATACAATTTTCCATGTGCAAATCCATTTCGGGCAATTCCGTGGTAAAAATTATCTGCTAAAAAAATTTTTCTTTGTTAATTTTTCCATGTGCAAATCCATTTCGGGCAAATCCGTGTTAAAATTATCTATTAAAATTTTTTCTTTGATAATTTAAATAATTTTTCTATGTGCTAATCCATATCGTGCAAATCCGCGGCTAAAATTATTTGCAAATCCGGCAATTTATGTTTCTCTTTTCTATTTTATATTTTTTCTTAAATAAACATTTATCTTCTAAAACTATTTATGATCAATTTTTAAAATTATCCAGTATAATATTACCTTGCGCACATCCATTTCGGGCCCATCCTTGGTAACTAACAAATCAAAACTCAGAATAACAAATTACTTCAGCAGTGCAGTAAGAACGACTCTTTAAAACCCTCTTGTTACACTCAATTTGCGCTTTTGTTTACATCTTTTGTTTTAATATTTTGTAATCTGGCAATCTTTCTGCGAAAACATTTTTAAATGATCCTTGAAAAATATCCGTCCATGTAAGTTGTTATGATTTTGCTACTCGCTTTATAGTCCCCCCTTTTGAATGTTTTTTCTTTTTATTTTATTTTATTATCTGTTTTTACATGTTATTTTTACTTTTTATGATCTATTTTATTTGTAGTTATTTTATAAAAAAAATTTTTGAGTGCTCCTCACACTATTGTATTAATATATTTTGCCTTGGCTTTATTGATACAATATCAGAAAGCACTCTGTTTTGCGGATATAATCGTGTGGTCTGAAGAAAAGATTATATCTTTTTTTTCCGGTTTTTTAATTAACATTTCCTTTCTTTCTTTTTTTTTTTTTTAAATAATATGATGTTTGTTATTTTTTTACTTATTATTTCCCACCCCCCTTTTTTTCATATGTCTATAATTTTTCTTTGTTTTATTCTTCATTTTGAACTTATATATATATATATATATATATATATATTTAATATATATATATAGATATATATATATTTATATTTAATATATATATATATATATATATATATATATATATATATATATATATATATATATATATATATATATATATATATATATATATATATATATATATATATATATGCAGAATCATTCAGTATGATGCTGCTGAACAGTAGCAAATCATTATAGTCAAAATTTACCTCATTCAAGTAAGTTTTTTTGCAATTATTCTTTTCGAGGGAGCATAAAAATCATAATACCATAAGATCTAAGGTAGATAACTATATTTGTTTATATCACACATCACCCTATACTGAAAATTCTTTTCTGTTTTACTGTGCAAAAACTATGAGACATAAAAATGTAAAACTACTAAGATCTTCAGAAAAAGGTACAGAAATATGATGGAATGAAGAAAGAAATTTGATAGTTTTTGGAGAATTATTAACTCTTAAATATGTTAGAAAAATTGCCATACTGTCCGCTTTACATGCCACAGGAATTCACCTTCAAAAATGAAATTTGGAATTCTGAAAGAGTCACATTTTATTGTAAACTTAAAACAGAGTCTTGTTTCTGTGAAATTCCAATTTATTGGAAAGTTATTACAATTTTAAGTGACTTTTTTAAGAATTTTTTTCTAATTTTTTTACGTTACCTATTGTTTTGATTCTCGAAATCTACTAGATCTTGAAACTTGAAATTAAGAAGGTGTTTTGAATAAAAAATATTAAAAATACAATGAAATAAAAATGGAATACAAATTTGACTATAACTTAGACGAGAATTATAAACTTCTAATTTTGTAATAAAAAAATACATAATGGTCCTCTGAATCTCAACTACAGTGTTGAAATCTGCTTTGTTGTTTAGGACAATTTTGTACAACTATTTTATAAAAAGCATTTTCAAAATTCATATTCATCATATCATTCATATCTGATTTGTTTCTTTCTCCTATTTTTTGCCTTAAAACTTTTTTTTATTGTATCATATCAAAAATAACGAAAGAAAAAGAGCTTACATATTGCCAAATATAAATTTGACATTGATAGTGAAGATTTAAAATTCATAATTATTAAAATTCAAGAAATCGAATTGAAACTATTCCATATTTAAATTGTTATAAGGCTCTTCAACATGTAAAATTATTTCGCATTAGTCTGGGGATTATTGAGTTATTATTGAGTCTTGAAAACAGTACTTCGTGTAGATAAATTGTTTTTGCAAGTATTGTTTTTCTAAATCTAGCTAATTGTCAATTTCTTTACTTTTAATACTTTGACAAAAATGTTCTTACTTTAAACTGCAGCAATTGTATATTATGAAACTAAAGTGTAAGTGTTTTTGTTGAAAATATTTACATTTAAGAAGAAACTAACGATTATGAATTTGGAGCAATTACGCAGTTTGGCGAGCACAGCATGCGGGAAGAGCTTCCTATAATAATAAATAAACACCAATTACAATACTACCAGTAGTGCCCATAACAAAGACAATTGAAGCATTATCCCTAAACCCATTTTCCAAATAAAGAAGTTTATATTTAAGTACATAGTGAAAATTAATGAAATATATTTTAAACTGCATTTTGTCTGTAGCATTAAAGTGCATATAATTCAAATCAAGGTGTATTGATCTTTCTTGAATTAACTTTATATAAATTGGCAAAGTGGAGATTTACAATGTTATTTGAAGATTATTCAGGTAACATTAAAAGAAACTGTTTACATTACAGCATTTTGGCACTTTTAATGTGTTCAAACTAATCAGAATATGAGCTAATTAATTTGTAAAATAACTTATTTCTTCATTTTAACGATAAAAAAAATACTTTCATTAAAAAAATTAGATTAATGTATTCGGAGCCAAACATCTTTATTTCGTACTGCAATACATTGCAGATCAAATAACATTTATTAAACATTTCTTTCTTTGCATGGAAGATGTTTGGATGAGGTAAGGATTTAAATATTTTCATATTTCTCGAATTCATTCCGTCAACATTACATATTGAAGCAAGTATACTATTTCTCTTTCTAAATCATGATGTGAATTTTAAGTGAGTAACTAGATACAAGTAGAGATTTCAGAAAAAAGAAACTATTTATCTTGTCTGGATTTTATTCAGATTTGATGTATGTTTTGTTGTGAAAAATCCATAACATATATAGTGCATAATGTGATGCAAGGTATAGTTTATTATACCATTATAGTTTATTATTACATGCAAATGTTTGAAGTCAGATATGTTCTAAATTAGCATTTAATTCTAAAATATATACGTTAAAAGATATACGTTAAAAGATATTTGGGATTAGTCAATTCTAACTTTAATATATATATATATATATATATATATATATATAAATATATATATATATATATATATATATATATATATATATATATATATATATATTAAAGTTAGAATTGACTTTATAATGAAATTTTATAATAGTTAACACTTATTAAGTCAGTTTCATTACTTGAGGCTAGTTAAATGTGCCACCAATTTCCATTTTTCCACCTCCTGATAATTTTCTCTCGCCGGAAATTAAATTCTGTTGTGCTGTTTTTACCATTATCTTTATTGATAATTACTCGTCAAATTATTGTAAATTATTCAATTTATTATCACTTTCCTTTTCTCTATTTATGAAAGCGAAAGTCTGCCTGTATGGAAACATAACGGAAAAACGTATAGGGATATAAATAATATTTAAATTATGATACTCACTTTTTATTAGCTCTATTTCAGTTATTTTTTTCATGAAATCATGCATAAATCTTCGCAAATATCTGATTTCTTCAAGACTTTGACACCATGATATATTCAAAAATGTCCGAACAGAAGGAGGAATGAATGCAATGAAATGTACAATGTGCAATGAAATCTATTTAGCCCAACAGTCTATTTTAGATATATATGTGCCGTAAGTTTGAAAAGAGTTAAACCTCAATAAATTGATAGTTTTTGAATCGAAGTAAAAACGCATGCTAGCTACAAATACATTGTCAAACATAAATTTTTAAAATTAAAGAATTATTAAATTTAGGCATCACAAATAATTTCAAACATAAATATGCTGGTTTTCATAGGCCCAAACAGCATTTCGATTTCTAGACGTTTAAGTTTATTAAACTCGAATACCACTAATAATATTAAAAAAAGTACGTTAAATAATGTATGATTTGTGGGTTAGCTTTTACATGTTAAATATTAATAAAAATTTTAATTTTACATCCTTTTTTGGCCATAAACTTTTAATTTTTGAAATGTGTATCATCATCTTTTGAATTAAAATGTTTAATTTAATATGCGTTTTTGATAATGAGATGTTGAGCACTAACAGCGCAAGGTGCAATTGACGTACATAAGTTGTATATATTTGTGTACTCATATTTAAGCTTCAAATTCAAATAAGATTCAAAAAGATCAGGAAAAGACCACTGGAAAAGAAGAACAATCGCACCCCCTTATTTTAAGGGACTATGACAACAACTGTTTTAAATCTGTATATTTTTTTCCTAAATTTAAAGAAATTTATAAGTAAAGTTCGTTTCCTTTAGGAGAAAAAACCCTTCTAGATAAAATTTATTGGCTCGCAATAGAGCGTTATTATTGCTGATAAAACGATAATTAATAATAGCAAATATGTGCTCAATGTGCTCAATTTGAACTAAAAAAAGTTTGTGGCGTAACTACCACTACGAAAATTAAACATCAATTCACTAGTATATAAGACGTGCCAACTTGAAGCAATTTTGAGGTAATCTTTGATAGATGAAAGTTGGCATAGTTGTTAACTCCGCCCCTCACAAGTTCCTGATTTGATTTCTTATCCATCAAAAGCACCACTGAGCTAAATTGCATTTTTGTTTTGTAAAAAGTGTTTCATCAAAATGTAATGAACATTACACGATTGTGTACTGAACATTTTAATAACAAATTCATAACTATTTCGCCAAATCTGAAAAATTTCTCCAAGCGACAAAGTTCTTAAAGTGCAAGCATTTAAGGGGGAAAATTTAACCCACATTCGCTTAAGCAATAGGAGTTAATGCTTACATATTGTTTTGATTTTATTCTCCAAATGCTTGAATTTCTACGTATTCAAACATGCGGACTTCTTTTCGTGGAAGGAGGCTATTAAACAGTAATAGGTGACTAGGATTTTAAATCTTTATATTATAAATGGCGTTTGCAATTATCTTGTTTTAACTTTTGAAATGAGTTAAATGTAATTTAACCATATTCGGTATTTAAGCGAAATTCAGTTGACTTCTTTTTATAGCAAAAAGAATAAATAAAACTTTTAAAAAATAATGTCATAACTTTTTTTTAATTCTAGAAAGTACAGCTTTAATTGTTCGCACTGTTTATCAATGCAGCAATCATAAATAATGCAGCAACTTTTAATCATTCTAAAGATAAACGTGTTTTTACGGAAAAAAGGAAACAAAATGGGTTCAAAATGCAGCAAAAAACTAATAAATTGCAAGGATTTTTCAGAAATATAAAAGTAAAACTAGTATTTAATTCGCACTTTACGCACAGACCAAGATGATTAATGAAAGTAGAAAAATGATTTTCAACTGTTTCCCCACATTGTCATAATAATAATTATTCACTTGGTATTGATAGAAATATTTAGTATTCACTAGGTCAGGACATTTTTTAAAAAAAGAAGATTTTTGTTTTGTTTAAATAATCATTGTAGTAGAAGAAAAATTCACCTTTATTATTTAAATACTGAAACATTTATCAGGTTCTCTGATGCTTCTATTTATAGATATATTGGTAGAATATTACTCATAGCCTTTAGAAATCAGACAAAATAGGCTTTGATTGTTTATCTAGATTATAGAGATGATAATATTTCGAAATCTAAACAATATTATTGCTATGGTCGGTATTAAATTAAACATAAAAAAAAAGAAAAAAAAGCGTTTTTTTTAAAGAAATAAATTATTTCCAAATATGCACGTTGGTTTTCTGGAAACCAAAATAAATATCAAAACTCCAGTAGTTTAATTTATTTAGTTACACAATTTAGAAACAAAGATAAATTCGAAGCATATATCTTCACAATTATGACTACACCACGCAAAATATGGTCATAGTTAAAATAGAGGTGTTTAAAATGCCAAATAGCTAGAAAACGTTTGAACTAAACTATACCAATTCTGCTGTAGGTTATGGTAATGTAATTTTAAAAAATTGCTCGATTTTTCGTCATCTCAAGTCATTTCTTTCAATGGTAAGCATTCCATCCTCCAAGTAATCGCTGCTCAGAAAATTATGACTGAGGAAGGGAAACATTTTTTTACGCATAATTATAACTACAGAACATTTATTCACAATGAACATAACTTTTTTTTATTTACATATCTTACTTTTGTGCGTGGGGCATACATTTATACTTTCGTCACATTACGTGTATGGCTTAGTTTAATATGTTGCTCTTGCATATGTTAAAAATAGCGTATTCAGTTAGTAAATGAAGAATGCAGAAAATTTCGGTCAAATTGCTTGTCTAGTATTTTTATTCGGTACTACAGGGGTCAAGTTATCGACGTTTCCTTGTTATAACAAGCGTTTTATATAACCTCATAACCAAGAGTTGGAATGTCATTATTGTATCCAACAAGCCCATTTTTTTCCATTTCTTTACACATAATAACGTCATCTGATTAAAATACATTTGCATATCCTTTTTAAAGCCGAATAGCCGAGCGAAACTAAGGTCCTAGACTGCGTCACAGACGGTAAAAGTTTCTTGGCTCAAAAAAATTTGTCACAGTTACACATAAAGTAGTTTATGGCAACCTGTGGTAACCATAGAAATTTATACGTTAGAACACTAACGGTTAGCAAAGAAGTTAGTAAGGCATTCATATGGTAAAATTTCATAAGATTAAGAGTATGCTTAATGAAAAGTACCTTAGACATAAGGTAAACTAATGGAAACACACCGTACGAACGCGTTATTCATATGCGAGGGTATACATAGTTCCCAATGGAGGCAGGAAGGTTTTACTCCACCTCGATTATTCGAATATTTTCGAATATTTTAACAAAAAAACATTTCAACTTGCAAACTTTATACTGAAGTCAGGTGAATGGCAAGGCAAGCGTGACGCCGATAACACGACATAGTACTATCTAGCAAAGAGAACTTATTTATTTGTTTTGATAATTTTTGTACTCTTGCATTATATTATTGTTGCTTTTTTTTGAATTTCTGAATTCGAAAATTTTCAATCTTCTTTAAATTATGCAATATCCTACTTTTTTAAACAATTTTCTTCTGAATTTTGGAACTTGGTCGTTTTTCTGCTTCCCGTTCTCACCAAACACAGTGCTTATGTAAACGCATCATGAACAAGAATCACCTTGCTGTCGAGATAACCATCAAAGTTTCCGGAGGTTTTTCACACCACGTAACACTAAAGTACAGTATTTCCTCAGGAAAACTTGCTTGCTCTAATGTTTGATTCCGGAAATCCTTTGTCTTCTAAGTTTGTTTCAAAGTTACAAGGCTACAGAGTTAAACATTGGAAGTTTTTAACTCAAAAATGTGTTAGTTCATCAAAGCTGGTCATAAAATGAAATTAGCTTCAGACGTTTAAAATAATTTAAGTCTCAATGACAACTTGATTAAAACGTAGAAAAAGTTGACAAAATTTCTTTTAACAAACATAATTTGCCTTCTGTGGTGCGTTTAGGTGTTTTTTTTTTTATAAAACAAACATTGTTACCATGTATTAAATTAAATAGCGCAATATCATTTTTTTCAATATGTATATTTTTTAATGATATGATATTATTAAAAATTTTCAAGATCTATTTTAATGAAAAAATAATCCACTTTATTTTATGCATCTTGCGTGATAGAAAGTGAAGGAAATAAATTGAATTAAACCGAACTGAAAGGAAGAGCTGCGATAGGATACATTCCTCCAATCCAGTTATAATTATAACTCTAGGGGAAACAATAAACTTGGAAAAGTTTATTCTCTAACTATGGGAATGTTCTAAATGGTATCTCATTACTCCTAAGCATTTTGGAATTTTTAATTCACTCCAATGTTTAAATCTAATAAGGACTTGCCTCGTATGAAAGGGTATCATATTCACGAGGATAATTCCTTGGAAAAATCGTCAACACATGATTCCAGCGTTAATCTAAACGAATTATCTGCGAACGCAACAAACAGTGAAAATGTGTCCGTGAGCGCTAGTTAATGTCTTCATAATTGTCCTCAAGGCTTCAACTACTTTCTGAAGTAAACCTGAGAGTTGCAACATTTTCTCTGAGGATCTTCTTGTGTTGTACTTTATTGCCTGATGGAAAATAAACTATTGGAAGAATGTTTATTATTATTTGAAAGATAGTTAGAAGAATACAGTTTTATTAAAATCTTGCCTTATTAGTGCCGAAGTAGCACTTTCTCAAAGTTTTTTTTTCAATGAGCTGCAAACAAAATTCTCATTAAGTGTAATATTTAGTTTTATCTGTCTCTTCGATATAATATTGTCTGAATAACATTTCTGAAAAAAAACCTTCTAACAATGTTTTTTTATGTTGATCTGAAATGTTTTTAAATCAACAGGTGGTCTTATTACTAAGCTTTAATCAGAAACAAAAACTGAACGAAGGAAAAAAGAAGTTAAATCTTTTTGATGATATGCAGTCTGATTTTTTTATTTTATTTACCCACTTCAATATTAGGTAAATTTCACTTTCATTTTTCAATGCAAAAATCACCCTTTTACATGATTTTTAATGTTTTTACTAAATACTATTATATCATCTGAATGACTTATTGCAAGACATTGATAAGCAAACAAAATTGACAGAAGGTAAGATAAAAAAAATTTAAAGAAGAAAAAGATTCAAAATGTTTCTGATTATGCATAATGGAAAGAGATTATTACTTTATTTATGGCCTAATACATGACAGTTTAATCTAACTAAATAGTTTTTCACTAAAATATAGTTTTTCACTAAATAAAGTCCAGAATACAAGTGAAAAACAAAAGCGCATCGAAACAAAATCTTTAATCTGCATTTTCTAATGAGCTCAGAACCATATTAAAAAGGATGAATTCTGAAATCATTAAAAAAAAATTCTCTTAATATTTCAAGAAGCAGAGAAATAAAAATTATGGCTTTTCATTATCTATCAGTGTACACTTCCTTATAAAATTTATTTAAAAAGAGATTTGATTCAAAAATGATACACCGACAGGAAAAAAAATGAAAAGTTATGATAAAATTGGTTATTATGTATTATTTTAAGAAAACAGTCTGATACAATTATATTTCGGCAAATATTTTCTTAATGTAAATTGATTATCAAAGAAATAAATTTAAAAAAATGCAAATTTCATCTTTGACATTAAATAAATCCTTCTTTTGACTGTCACTAAAAAAATTAAAATTTTATCAACTGGAAGCTTTTTGAGTTCTATCTTTTCTAAGACATTGAATAAATCAATATTAAAAAATAAAACTTCAGCCATATATTATAACACGGAAATGCTGTGCAAATATATATATCTATATATGGGTCATTCTCACAAAAACAGTCATTTTCATGTCCCCAGTATATTTTATGTTTGTTTTACAGCTTACGAAGAAAAAAAATTCAGGGAAAGTGTCCTTCAGAATGCAAGCTAACAAAAGAATAAAAATAAAATTATCAATTTTTATTTTTTATTTATTTTAGGTAATTAAAATACACCAATATGTCATTCCCTCACTTGTCCCCACTGCTGATTTAAAAAAAGAAAAAAATTGTTTCTGAAATAAAATTTTTTTTTTTACAAATTCGTGTTTTTTATTTCAGAATACTGAGATATAGAATTCAGGAAATCAATTTTAAATTTAATTTCTGATAAAAATATTAACACAGCACTATTTTAAACTTTGTCCCCAGTGTTTCGCGTCATTCCCTCACAACAATGTTCTTATCACCTGCAATCTTCTTAGAATAAAAATATTTTAATAAAAACTTCAGAAGTTAACAACTGGCATCATAGAACAAAATTGCAGTATGTTTCCATCTTCAACTTAAAGAAGCTTTGCTGTGGAATAAATTTGAATGAATCAAACCAGGTAAAATTTTTTACATTCGTCATTCCCTCATGTCATTTTTTAGAGTAAAATAAAATACAACTTCATCGAGAAAGTGTATAATTATATATTGCTTTCTTGTATGAATATAATTGTATGCGATTGACTTCAGAAATTAATTAGGCCTAACTGTAATTTTTTAAATTTTATTGAATTCGTCATTCCCTCACTAGTGTATAAAGGGAGGGAATGACGCTGAAGTGAGGGAATGATTCAAGATGAGTATATTATTAAATATTTTTTTGTTCTATCGTGGCAGCCAATTTTATTTCCCAAACCTGTAAAAACTGTTAAATATATGAGACTAAATTATAATAAATATTAGATATACTTAGTATGTTACTATTTTCAAACTTTAGGTAGATGTAACTTAGATAAAAACATGTATTAAAATAAAATATCATTCCCTCACTATTAGTGTCATTCCCTCACTTTTTAAATAGTGAAAATAATTAATTTACGTATTAATTAATTTGAAAAAATAAATTAAAGAGTTAATAAATTAATTTATTAAATTAATTAATTTATTTATTAAATTAATTAATTTATTTATTAAATTAATTAATTAATTATTATAAATTAATTAATTATAAGTTAATTATTTAAAAAATTAATTAATTTAAATATTAAGTATAATTTATAGGATATATACTTTCTTTATAATGCGATTACATATTTCTATTAATATAAAAAGTTTCAGATCTTCTTATTCACTTTACTTTTTGGGGATTTTATGAACTGAAAAATGACAGTTTTCGTGAGAATGACCCATATATATATATATATATATATATATATATATATATATATAAATACAAGAAAACACGAGGAAAGTTAAGAAAAACATTTTTTCTTTTTATTTTATTTCATTTTCTCTTTTTACATGTTATTTTAACTTATTTTTACTTATTGTGTTAAATTTTACTTGTTGTTATTTTTGTAAAAAATTTTTTTGAGTGCTCCACACACAATTGTATTAATATATTTTGCTTTGGCTATATTGATACAATATCAGAATGCACGTTTTTTTGCGGATATAATCGTGTTGGCTGATGAAAGGATTATAATTTTTTTTTCCGGTTATTTTAAATAAAATTTCATACTTTTTTTTTTAAACTGTTGTCTGTTATTTTCTTACTTATTATTTTCCCCTCTTTTTTCATGAGTCTATAATTTTTCTTTTCCTTATCTTCATTTTGAACTTATATATATATATATATATATATATATATATATATATATATATATATATATATATATATATATATATATATATATATATATATATATATATATATATATATATCGTAAAAAATTATCGTGGGTTATTTAAAATATTACATAATATCAATATCTGTTCTGCTAAAATATCTTAATGCCCGTATATTGATGAATTGTTTGTCGAAGGAAATTAGGACGTTTTTAACGTTTAAGCAAGTTGTCATTGAGTAAATATTTTACTTAATTCATACTCAAATTTCTTTTCACGTCTAAGGCTAATTTCACTTTTTGTAACCGGCATTGAGCAGCCCAAAAATTTTTGAGTTAATAATTATCAATGTTCAACTCTGTAACCTTGCAACTGTAAAACTAACTAAGAAGACGAGGGTACTTTCGTGATAAATTGCGTTACGTTAACATTACGTTGAAACGAAAATTTCGAAAACTTTACATGATTAGCCCGACATTCAAGTGACTCTAGTATGTGAATTGCCTGCAATTGATGATCTGTTACATTAGCACTTCGATGGGGACCGGGAGCAAAATTTAATTGATCAACCACTACTGGGATTCTAACCTAGATCACTTCAGTAGGAAGCGGCACATCATCACTTGAATCACTACACTACATTTCGCAATTGGCTAATTGAAAAAAACTAGCCCTTTTGAAATTTCAAAGTTCATGTGCCAGGCTAATTGGAAATGTATCTAGTATCTATTAATCTGGCGAATACTTCTTAGGCCTATTTCAAAAATTTCACTCGCATTAGAATATTTAGAGAATATATTATCCATTACTCAATTAGTTGGATTTGATCCTAAATGATTAATTGCAATAAAAATATGAAATTTCAATTTTTTCTTCGTCTTTTTATATACTAGAACAAAAGTTAGTTGGGTTGAACTTTCATAGGCCGAAAACGAGAGTATTCATCTGGCACTCATTTTCATGCGAGAGCATTTATATTCAAGTGAGAGCGCTCATTTTCATGCGGTGGTTGGTGAACACTGCGTCGGTTTTTCCTTCAATAAATTGCTTGTATATTTTGGATCATTTTGCAATATATTTAATAACCATATGTTGAGCTGTTCACATGCACTATTAAAAAAACGTGCTTTTTTATTGTTTCAGCATGCGTTTCAAAGGAAATAGCATTTATACAAAATGTTTAGCCATTTTCTTTTAATTCGAAAGTATTATAAGCGGATGAAATCAAAAAAAATTTCAACAACAGCTTTGAGCTCATTAAACTCAAAGATGAATTTACATATTTTATTAAATTTTTAATACTTAAGTTAAACCTCATGATCAACAAAATATGCAGGGTAACATAAGTTCATTTTTTTAATGAAAGTACAATTATTTATTGCAAGCATTTTCTATAACAACATGTCAAGGAATAAAAAATGTTTTATCTTCAAACTTTGGTAAATATTTTGTTTTACAAGATAATTTCATGAGAACTACAATTTTTAATATTTCTGTAATAAGACATTTTTTTTTTGTTTTCCGTTTACGTTAATTTCCCATGCAAAATTCATGAGTACATTTCTCAATTTTCATAAGCTGTCACTTGTAAACTGTACGAAGCCAATTATAGCATTTTAGCAAAAACGCATTGCATTAACATGGGAAATCGAAAATTTAATTTAATATATATATATATATATATATATATATATATATATATATATATATATATATATATATATATATATATATATATATATATATATATATATATATATATATATATATATATATATATATATATATATATATATATATATATATATGTGTGTGTGTGTGTGTGTACCGTCATAGTTAAGTATAAAAAGAAACTGTTAGTACTTCTGATAAGAAGATGATGAAACCAAATGCCGGGCTTAAAATTAACTGTTGTAGTGTAACTATCATTACAATAATACAATTCCAATTCACTAATACAATTCCAATTTCAATTTACTAGTATATGAGAACGTTAACTCGATTCTACCTTAAGGTAGCTTTTGATAGATGGAGGTTGACCGATTTGAACACGCCTACCTCGATGAATGGTAAGCATTGAAAAGTTGATTTACTATTAGGGGGATCGAAAAGTAATGTCGTTTCGATGCATTTATTATTTATTATCAAGATTTTATTTCAAATCAATAATGTATTCACCCTCGTTAGCAACAACTTTTCAATGCCGGGTTGAAAATGAATCGAATCGTTTTGAAGACTAACGAATCTAATGATCTGAAGCGACATTACTTTCCTGTCTCCCTAATATTTGTGAGTGCAACACTGTCGTTCTCACGCTTTTGTTATTCTGTCTCATTACATACCACTAGAATTTGCACACACTCGAATGCTAATAGCAACACTGGAGTGATCACTTACACAACCGTGAACTCAATTCAGCCCTCGCTACCAGCGTTCAAATCCGATGAACTTAATACTGCTCTCCCATCTTTCACAAAGTGGCAATGAATCAACTAGTGATGTCCATTCATCAAATTCTATCCCAGATGAAATTTTGGTGGGAAAAAAATGTAGTGTAAATACCACTAGAATTATACAATTCCAGTTAACTAGTATATAAGATGTGTTAACTTGATTCTATCTTGTGTTTACTTTTGATAGATGAAGGTTGTCTACATCGGCATTAAAGCCCCCATAACAGTTAATGCAACGTTAGTTTATATGATCTGCCGATGAATCATCAGGTCGACTTTTAGCTGATCAACAACATCACGTTAACTAGCATCAGCAAGAGCTGACGTCTGCTTCATACGAATAAATGATGATTACGTTTGACGCATCTAGCACCGTATAATTACAATCATTGACTCGGGTAGTTATAACCACGTATATATTTCAAGATCTAAATCCGATATTTCAAGATCCGAATAATATTCAACTCTAAGCTATAGTGCAAACCGTGATTATGAAAACTATAAAGTGTCTCTATGGGGGTAATGAATACTATCTGTATCAACTGTTTAGGTTCAAAATTGAAAATAGAAGTATTTGTTGACAGAATAGCAAAATCCTGAATTCTCTTATCATTATTATCGGAACAGCACACACTTTCATGAGAATTTATTAAACATATTCGCAATTAAATTACCGTATTCTTGGTGACATCATTTGGTGCAAGCCTAACATTGCGACACATGCCAACATACACAGAAGTTTCCTTTCTTGAAAAAATAACCACGCGTTTCTCCACATGGAATTTAGAGCTGACTATAATAATCAGGTCAATGCGAGTTGCAAGGCACCGGCAATCTGAAAAAAATAGTTAGTTCAGTTACTTCTTAAGTATTTGTATAAACACATCTCTCTTGGTGTATAACAAATCAGCCATAAAAATGAGTCTTCATAATTTGTTTCATTTCAAATTAATCATGCATGAGTTCAAAAAACCTAATGCAGAGGTATAATGCACCATCATCCGATGAACTTTCTTTACTTGTTGTTGGCCTGGAATTCATTAACAGAGAATTCCGTCCAAACAAGAAAATTCTAAGAAACCAATATCTGAATTGCATCTTTGATTTGGAGCTCTACAACTTCAATTGGATATATAGAGAAAAATATCCTGCTTGAATTTTTATTTTATAAAACATTCAAGATCAAATTCTGTATAAAGTACCGATACTTTGGAAGCTTCATCCGCAAAATCCGTTTTACCGTAATACTCGTTTTCACCGTAAAACCTAATTTTTACAGTTAAACCCATTTTACCGTAAAATATTAACACATTAATGCTTATTTAATCAGAGGTTTTTAGTGATTTTACGGTAATTATTACCGTAAAAATTACAGTAAATCAGATTTTTTGTTTCGTAACATGTTGTGGTAACTACTGTAACTTTATACGGACTTTTTTACAATGTGGGAATTCATGCAAGGTACTTTTCTCTGAATTATGCCTCAGTGGAATTGAAAGCTTATTATATTGTAGCATGCTTTAAACATTTTGACACATTCGTTCAATATGATATGTTTAGCAACCCAATATGGGTCAAAATGCATGCTAAAATAGAGTTATTAAGATTGCATTTTATTAAATAAAATTAGAAGAAACTATGTCGTGAAATTCCATTATTCTGTCAGAAGCTCTTTGAAGTCTTAAACATTGAGAAGTCATGAACAATGGACAGTTTATTAGTGTTCCCTATTCACTCACAGCTGGTCCTGAAACAGCGTGAAGGAACTATGCACTTCAGAAAAATCAAAAACCACATATGTAAAAAGTCTCAGAATCGCTAAGTATTAACTCCTGGGTCAAAATAAAATAAAACAGTTTTAACAACAAAACCCTTTTTTGTCCAGGCTTAAAAAATTGAAATGAAAGTGGTTAACAAGCAAAAGTTAATTTATATTTTAATTATAAATTAAACACGAACAACATGACTTACGTATTAAGATCATAATTTTTTTTTTCTATTTCTAGCGTAATTAATAATTGGCGTGGGTATCCTGTCTGTTAATTGTCAAACGTGACATGAAACTGCATTGTTTTAATTTATTGTCTGATTAGAAATGTATAAACATTAATTTAGATTCAAGTATATCTTTATACATAGAATTAAAAGTTCTGTAATAAAGCAAACAATATTAGCAGGATATAGTTTTAATATAACTAATAGATTGATAATTTTATTTTTTTAATTTCAGTGGGGACAAAAAATGTAGCTTCCTAATTGATTTGAGGGAAAAGCAACTGTTAGAAAATAAAAATAAGAAAAGTCTTGGCTACTATCTAAGCATCCCATTTACGGGCTGTTTCAGGTAAAATTAAAGATCTCTATTTGTTAGTGAAATGCATAAGTTATTATAAATCGAAATAGTTTATACTGAAACTTTTTCTCGCATTTAAAATACTGATTCTTTTTAATCTCAAAATTTACATTTATTTAAAATTAGATAAGAAAATATACCTTAAAATCAATTCATGTGCTGTACAAAAATGATAAACTGTATTTTCTCCTTCAAATGGAAATTCATGATTCAAAAATAAGACTTTTGTCGATATCTTAATGTCGCGTTTTAATCGCATGTGGAAGTAATAGCTGCTATTAACCATAAATAGGCATGTTTTTAGCGAATATTTCTTTCTTTGGCGTATAGTTGTTCTTTCCGAAAACAATATATAATCTATGTGAGTAAAATCTTTGAAATTAAATATTTTCGTCAATATTTTAAAAACTAAATTTTTCAGATCAATTAATTTTTAAATGAACATTTCTTTAATAATACAAGTGTAAATAATACTTATTTACCAAGAGCTGTCAGAAATTTCTCGAAAAAAAAACGGTTCTGTGATGCCAAAATTGGCATTACATATTTATTTCCTATCTTTTTAAAATATCCTTCATTACTTAAGCTTATTTTTATTAATAGAATTACATTTAAAAATAAATCAAAAACTTAATATTTTTAAACGAACATAAAATGTATATTTCTTCTCTTCCAGATCAATGTAACGGAAACTTTCTTTTTATTTCATTATTATGCAGACATATTAATTCACTGTCGCCTATAATCGAAAACAAAAATCTATTTATAACTTTTTATTCTAATTTTCCAACGGCTAAATGTTTCGGTTGCATGGTTGTAATAATTCACATAAATTTGTTGGCGACTCGTGATCGCCAAGGTGTTCTTTTACATCCATGTTGATATGCTAGTTGGCTTTGTTTTGGCTATGGTATATTAGGAAATATCGCCAAATTATGGATCTCCTACCCATACTTTCTCTGTCCGTTGAGAATAAATATATTCACTTTTAATTTCAAAAATTGGTGAGGCTGGGACCCCTTTGGGGGCCTCCCCAGTCTCAATTGCTAACGGTCAGAAAATGTATTCTGGCTGCATGATCTCTCAATAGAGAGTATTTTTCTGATTTCATCCCTTTAAGAGATTTCTTATTTTTGATGAAGATGTGGCCATTGTCGAAATCTTAAATTATGATGAATAAAACCTAAATTACATTCAACGATTTGTACATTATTTCCTGGAAACTTAATTGTTTTATTCATTCAATATTGGCCCAAATGAACATTCATATATTACACTATACGAATAATGTGCGGCTACTGACGGAGACACAAAGATTCCCTCACAGGTTCAATAACAATGTATTTAATTGTTATTAATTTTCATCCAAAGCAGACACGCAGCAATAAGAAATAGAATTCTAACTGTTTACTGTGAGGAAATTTGTTTATTAGCTGTTTCAACCCTATTCGTTTAAACAACCTAAATTTTATCCGCACCACTGGGCTTACAGCCAATGAGAATCAAGTACACGTTTTTGGAAAGCTAGAAGATAAGCTTCCCTTTAAGCATTCGGAATACATATTTTTTTCATCATCGGATGCCTAACAGAACATTGGATTGCTAATAATATTAGAGTGACAGTGAGTGCTAAACACCTTATGAAGCTATTTGCGGCTGGGAGTGCTAATCTGTCAATATCATGTCCGGCTTAACGTTGTTCCAATTTCAGCGTTTCCTGCATTCCTGCAACACATGAAAAGTTTCCAGCATCCCGTACTCTTCAATCGGTAACTCTGGACTATAACATTACGAAACTCTAATTCATGTCAGCCCCACAGAGTGGCTCAATACAAAAGAGTTCAATATTTTCCCTCTCTCAAGATAGAATGTAACTCCATATAAAATAATTAGACCACATTGTACGGTGCACTTGAAGGAACACAACTCAACCCTTACTTCTAAAACCCTACTTTACAACTAAATCTTTACTCCAATCTCGAGTTAAATTTCATTTTTAAACCATGTTACCAGCCAACCGTTTTAAACACGTAACGGAAAAAAATATTTATTATTTTGAACTTTACGGTAAAGTGAGTGAACAGACAGCTACTGGTTAATTTACCATAATTTTGGGACAAAAATTCTAATTAGATATTCTATTAAATTACGTTCTTTTGGTTTTCCTTGATCTCTATATTTTTCATTTCAATCAAATTTAATGATCTAAGCTTAAAATATAAAACAAAAGGGTTTTTTATCAATCGAAATTTAAATTGCTGCTCTTAATTGCTTCTTTCTGAATCTCTTTTTACTGTCACAATTTAAACTGCCCTCCGCTCGCAGTGACCACAATGACGATTTATTTCTTTTATAAATTATTTTGTTAAAATAACAAAGCTTGTTCCATGAAATAACAGATTATATACTTCAAAAGTATGAGCCCGTTTCTTCATAACGGTAATTTTCAGTAAAATAAACGATTTTATACTAGTACACAAGCATACAGCTTCTTAAAACAGCCTTTCTAACATTTTTACTACGAAAGCTTAGCTGTTGGTTGCTCGATAAAACCGTTCGAAATAATAATATTAAATTTAAGCAATATGCAGATTTTGTAGTATGATGCGCAAACTAGTATTAGCTAAGTTTTAGCTATGTTTTAGTTATGAGTAATTTAATATACTTCATCACATTTCAAAATTACTGTTAGTATTAGCTTACATACCTTGTATTGAATACTTAATGGAGATTTTAATAATGTTTACTAGCATATTTATTAGATAATTTTTGCTTATATCAGAAGGCAATAGGCAAACATCATCTTTTTAAATATCAAATTTAATATAATTCTAAATAAATATATAATTTAGTGAGAAGTCGATTTTCTGTTCTCTGATTTTCTATATTTCTATCACTTTGTTTTCCTATTTATTTAATTATTCTTGTGTAATGTTCTCGAAATGGTAAAAAAGTTTCTCTGGTATACAGAATAATAGACCACATTATATTCATTAGTTTGTCAAGGAACCTATATTTATATAGCTATTCTGTTTCATAATAATTCATTGTAATCATTTTTTCCTCATCAAGAAAAGCTTAATTTAGAGATAAAAAAGAAGTGTGCTTAAAAGTCTGTTATTATTTAGCAACTAAAAAACTAAAAATTGAACCAGCTGATTGCAAAAAATTTGCTTGATCAACATAGTTAATTTTAGTTTAATAAATCTTAATTAAATGCCTTTTATCCACAGCAATACTGGTAAAATAAAAAAGTTTAAGAATATTCTCTCTATAAAGTCTAGAATTAAGAAAAAACACGTCAAAACTTTCAAGCATAAAATATTTTATTACATCATTTATTCTTTTATACAAATCAGGTGTTTTATATCTATTTAACTTTTAATATATGTTTTAAAAAAATAGATAATCTAATTAGAACTCCAAGAAAAAATAAAGTATTTTTTTCTCTCGCATCTTTATTTATTTTCTTGCTTCTTTCTACTAACATAAAAAGTCAAACGGTTAAATATCTTTCAAGATTTTTCTTTTCCAAAACAATTTATAACTTGGCGAAAAAATCTTTTGTTGTTTTACGGCCGAAAGTAAAATAAAAATAACGTTTACTCTCCGATATTAAGAAATACTAAAAAAAACCTGAGGCATGGAATATAAAGAATTAGTATAATTAAGTTACCTAATGTCTATCTTAATTACACCTATTCACGATCACAAGGCGATAAATTTGCCTCATTTTATAAGCCCGCGAACATGCACATTTACTAAAAATAAATATAAATGCAAAGGGGAGGTTCCGAATGGGGTAAAAACTAACCCCGAGCCAAAACTCTCAACAACTTGAGAATAGAGAGCTGTAAGCGTTCTTTTGAGATAAATGGTGCAAATAACATTTTCCATATGGCGGACGAAAATTTTCTTTTGGTTGTTCTATCCGTGTGGGGTGTGCTAATCATGATGAAGTGTTCGCTGCAGGAACCGCGAGATGAAAATAGGAGTAACTCGATCATTTAGTGGTTTCTAAGATCTAAGGAAAGAAAAAAAGAAGCAGAAAATTAAGTAGCCAAGTGTAAAGAAACAATTTTAATCATTCCTTATTGATTCGATCCGTAAGGGAACTTTCTGGGCTTCTTTTAAACATGAGAAAATAAATATTTTTGCTCCATTAGAGAGGAGAAAGTGAAAAATAAAACCGTTTATTCAATTATTAGAATAATGTTGTCAGCATCGCATGGATTTCAATTATTTATAAATAAGAATGCGAATCTGAGTCGTAATTATCATTAATGTATTTCTGATGAAGATATTATTTTCTTCAGTTTCCACAAGGAATTCATATTTATTATATTGCAAGGAATAAATGAAATTCACTTCGATTATTGAAATTTGTCGAGAAATGTAATTATCTTTCAAGAACTTCAAGTTAATTTAATTCGAAAACTATTGACTAATTTTCTATAAATATAGGTTAAAATTCCTTTGTCTACTTATTTAAAATGTTTAAGTCAAAGTAGTTTTTAAAGCTGCTTTTTTACGAGAGTAATATTTTATTTATTTGTTGGAACACATAAAAGCATACTTGTGTGCTCTGCTGCATAAATACGACTTGTAAGCCTTTGTCAAGCAGATAGACACATAGTACAGCTCATAGAAGGTTATCACGAGGATACGTAAAGGGTTACAGAGGGATTCAAATCCGATACCTCCACGGTACAGTGCAATTGGCGAGCAATACCGCACGGCCAGAAAGGCTTCTGTTATATTTTATCGCTTAATGTTTCTTAAATGTAGCTGTTATCACTGCCACTACATTATATATTCGATGTTTTCATGTGAGTAAAAAAGTGTATGAAAAAAAATTCGGATACATTAATATTGTAGTTAAATTTACAATGGTGATCTTTTGCAGCCCATAATAATTAGGTTGCGAGTTGGTATTTAATATCCTTAATACTTTGGTATGTTTGAAGAATATTCAACTTTAAGTCATTTTCATCCGACGGAATTTTAACTTTCAACATTAAACAATGCATCTTATTTCTATAGCTCTATGAACCAAGCTCTTCATACTTACAAACACCTTCCATTTCCAGCTAAGCATTTAGCACTTTTTCCATGATATATCCTTCAAACGGCCATTGTAGGAAAGGAACGTAATTTTAACCCTAGTCTGAAGACATGGGCAGCACCCGATCTAGTACACCTCTGCTCTAATTTCCACACCACAACTTATTTAAATGGCTCTTAACCACGGGAAATTTAAAGTACATTGTGCAATGCATAGACAATGGTTGTTTACTTGGCAGAAAGGATCAAAATGTAACTTTAAATTATTTTTCCCAACTGAATTTTCCCTTGTCACTATAAACAGTGCATCCTATTAGTACAGCTCTATGTACCAAGCTCTTCATACGTACAAACATCCTCCATTTCTAGCTGAGCACTTAGCACTATTTTCATAATATATTCTTGGAAAGACCATGGTAGGAAAGTCAAATAATTTTGAACCTAGTCTAACGACGTGGACTGCACCCGATCTAGTACACCTCTGCTCTAACTTTCGCACCACAACTAATTGAAATGAATCTTAAACACGAGATATTTAAAGTACATTCCGCAATGTATACACGATGGTTGTTTACTTGGCTGTAAGTATCGAACTCACAAGAATTAATTCTCCACCATTAGTATGAACAGCACCTTAACAGACAGCGAACTCGTATTTTATTATTCATTAGAAAAAATATATTTTTCGGAAAGTTAATATTGACGTACACGTTGTTTAAAATTAATCATCTCCATGCTTTAAATATAGACACTAGGAATCCCTTCTTTAAATTATATTTAATTACTTAAATTACTAGCTTAAAGGATATTTATGTAAATTTCAAATATTCTTAAGTTCTCATTACAATTTCTTTTTAAAAAAAATCATTATGTTTTAAATTTGATGACTTTACATGAAACATTTTTAATGGAAAAGATCAGTTGCTATATGTGTTGAGTGACATTTTTCAAATTTGGAGGAAGGTCTGCTTTAGATTATTTAAAAGTATAAACTTCTGTTTACAAATTTTTTTTAAAAAAGTCTGATAATCAAATGACCCTCTTATGTGTTTGATTT
Organism: Parasteatoda tepidariorum; assembly: GCF_982258835.1. Lineage (NCBI taxonomy): Eukaryota > Metazoa > Arthropoda > Arachnida > Araneae > Theridiidae > Parasteatoda > Parasteatoda tepidariorum. The sequence continues at coordinate 83,937,768 of NC_141762.1, forward strand.
AATGTTATGGATGTCATTTTCTTGAAATGAACACTTTCAAGAAACCTCAACTAAAAGATATCCTTGATGATATGCAACTTTATTGGTCAAAAATTATAAATGTAAAAAATAGTCGACATGTTTAGAACACTGGAAAAGGCATATCATTCTCAAGGAATAGCAGGCGTGATTGAGAAACACAAAGCGATTTTGAAACTGAGAACGAGTTTGAAAGGGGAGAACAAATCTGCGGTAGCCGAGAGAGGCAAATCAGAGCAGCTTGCAGTTTTTAAGAGTTACGGTGGGAAGAAAGGAAATCCATGTCATTAACTAAGAAATCTACATTTATGTGGGTTTTAGTTAAACTGCAGTTATCGTTCAATTTAATCGTGTAATTTTTTAAACTGTTGATAAGAATATTAAAATTTTTTGCTTCACACTGCCTAGTTTGAATATTCCAAGAAACTTGAAAGTTTCATGTTTAAGGTTTTGAATTAAAAAAAAGCCCACTGTCTCGTCTCGTTTATATCATATTTCATCTTGACTCAAAATTTTTAAATTCTCTCCATTTAATTAATTATTTAGAATCTATGTTTAGGACATTTATTAGGTAGCTGACAGCAAAAATAATTCGAAAAAGCTTAGCATTGTTCTTAAAAGCTGTAGTTTAGGAATAATAATGATATTTCTTGTTTTCTCCACCCCCGCCTCTGAAAGTGAGTTTTAACCGCCATACTGAATTTACAGCGGAATTCGTCAAAAGAGGTTTGTAGAAAGTTACAAATTGCTATTTAATCAAATGAATTATTGTTTACTATGCATTTTTCGCTGAATAGAATGAACCATAAACTATATTTATTATTGTTATTAATAGCTTAGAAGTTCACATTACCATATGTTTCAGTTTTTGCATTATAATAAACAATTAATCATTCAGATTATGCCTTTAAATGTATCCATTGTAGAAAGAGTTAAGTTAACAAAACAAAAAATTTGTTTCATTAATTTTAAAAACTACCTCTTTTCATCTAAGATATAGACAAAACTGTTATGTTTTCAAAATTTACTTAAATTCTTTGTAAGCATTTAAAGAATCATGAAGAGGATTAGGAAGTACTGAATTTTCACTAAAGTAAAGACTCTGTGTTTTAAATTTAAGTATAAGTTTTTTCAAAAAGTTTTAAATTAACTGCAAACTATTAGAAAAGCATGAATTACAAATTCCCCAGAATGTAAGCCGTGACTTTCAAATTATAATAAGAATTAGCTAAATTTATGCCATAAGAATAAAATTAATCTGAAGGGAAAGTTTTCCCATTTAATACCCTTCATTAGAAGGAAATGAAATTTTTAAGGTTTTGAAGCTCGGTAGTTAACTTGGAGTTTTGAAGTTTAGCACAGGAAAGAAAATTAATGTCTATGATCTACAGTTGATTGTGGTAACATCGCATAACTTGTGTTTTATCCCTGAAACAGTAATCTATTTCAAGGTTTATAAATTTTAACAAAATAAGGCATCCTAATATGGATCTAAAATGTTTGAAGAGTTTTCATTTTAAGGAAATAAACATAACTCTCAGGTTATCCTAAAAACAGTTTAAGTAAAAAGTAAAAGTTAAGTAAAAGATCGTATATTAAATGAATTTTAATTCAACTCTTTCAATTTTAAACATATTGTTGCATTAGTATGATAATGATGATGGACGTCTATTATATATGGCCACTTTATTTTAATTTATAACTGCCGCATTTTAATTTATAACTGCCGACTTTAATTTATAACACCGACGATATTTTGAGTTTATAAATTTTAACAAAATAAGGTATATTTTGCACTTATTCTATTCATAACAAAAACTATTTCTCGTTATTTAGATAACAAAACATTCACCTAATATGGATCTATAAGGGTTTAAATTTGTATCCTTGTAATATCGAATTCAACCTAGAACGCAAGGGAACTGCTGGATCAAGTATTGGGATTCACTAGCCTTCGTGTAGGACTTTTTACTGGAACTAACCCGCATAGAGAGGAAAACCCCGAATGCATCCCACTGCTAGCCCGACAGAAAAGGGGATTCAAACCCGTGATCCGTCCACTACAGAAGACATTTTAAGAGCTCCTGTCTGTACGGAACGAGAGCAGAATTCCTATCAACGATGGGGTTCGAACTTAGGTCAGCTCATTTGGGGTCGAACGCTTTATCTCTAGAGCCACTGTGACTGAATTCATTGTCGTTAAAAATATTCAAGGACTCTATTTCGTTAACTATATTTTTCCTAATTAAACAAATTCATAAAAAAATCATCAATAAACAAGAATTTGGCTCAACTTCTCGCGGAGTTCACTAGCCTCGGAAACTTCTTTTCGCTGCTCCCTTCAGATTGCATTGCAATTTAAGCTCGCTCTACTTGACCGTTGGGTACTACAGTGTTTTTGCCCAGGGCTAAAGAGAATACAAGGGCTAGTTCACTCCGCTCTCAGAGCTGAAGCTACGATTTCCTTCCTCATGACGTCACTGTGTCCACAGATCTCGGAGATCGCAAGCAAAGAAGATACGATAACTTTGCATCTTTCTCTTTGTGAAAATAAGTTAGACTTTTTCTGGTTATTAGCCTTCAAACTTTACGTAATTAACACATTATTTCCGTTCATAAACATAGTTCAAAAAAAACTTTCTTGGTTATTATATTAAAAAAATACCATTTTAAACTTATAAAAATGTTTTGCTAGTTGGTGAAAATGACACGATAAATACTTTAATTTAAAAAGTTCAGTTTTAACTTTAACTATTAAGAAAAATGAAGGCATATATCGACACTTTTTTTTATCTACATATTCTTTTATAAAGATAAGTTATGTTAAATTTAGAATCCCTGATTTTAAAATATGTCGTTAATAGCAATTTGTTCATACTTAATCATTAGGAAACATCAACCTTAAACGCTAATTACTGAAACAAAATAATAATTTAGGTTCATAATGACATTAGAAATTTTACAATTGTCTATAGACATTTAAATTTACGATGATATAATTTATAGATATTTAAATTGAAGAGAATATAATTTTAAAAAATAATCATAAATATTTAGAATAACTACATTAAAAAATATGTTATGAAATTAGGAGACTTTCAACTATATACTATATATTTTATTTATACTTTTTACTTACATTTTAATTTTCTTCGACTTTATCTATTTTTTAATTCTTTTCACCTGCCTTTTTTTATGAAGTAACGAGGCGGTTTCTATTTAGATAATGAATTTTTATAAAAGTTCTTTACGACAGAATAAACGTATTGCTGTTTTACATTAACTGCGTCATTTCGGAATCCATTCTTTACATAGTTGTTCATTTACTTTAGGGAACACGCGAAAAATTATACTTTTTCCTTTTGTTTTTATATCAGAATTTTTGCAAGTTGCAATCGCGCAAACTGGCATTTCGATAATAGTTTTAAATTCTTGTAAATTCACTGCAAAAACTGAGGAAAGTCATTATAGAAAATAACAAATGTCTTAGAATATCTCGCAAAAAGAAATGGTCCAATATTAGTTAGAGCTAGTAAGGCCAAACGCTCCGTTCTTGAAGTAAAAGTGCGAGCTTTGCGCCAAAGTGACGTCACTAGAGTGACGTCGGAGAATCGGCGCGGCGAGAGATACTTCAAAGGAGTGAACCAGCCCTTCTATTCTCTTTAGCCCTTGTTTTTGCCTAGCTTTGTGTTTATGTTCAAAGAGTAAAAGAATAAAACAAATTAATTTCAATTAGGCATACATAATTACTTACTCGATATAACTTCTTTACTAACTCTAAGGAAATATTCTTTTTTAGGAGCAAATATTTTGGAAGATTTTACACGGTAAAGCTACAGCCCCAAATATGTAAAATCATGCTTAAAGTTTTCAGAAATATTGTGTTTTTTATCTGAGGAAAATTTGCATTGAGAAAATGAGCTTAGTGAGTTAAATGCTTCATCCCTTTTCTTAATGCACCATAATTACAAAACATTGTAATATATATACTGCAAATCATGAGAATAATTTTAAAATTGCTGGTATTAAAGCTAGCAACAAGTCATTAACTTCCTCTCCTTATTTTGATAGACCAGAATTTTTCAAGGGGGAATATATCATTTTTAAAAGCTTCAATATAGATCTCTCAAATAGTACCAAGAATGATCTTTCAATTTTGTCAGGAGAAATCTTTCAAAACATTTGCTGCCAAAACGAAGAGTTTTTCCGAAATATAAGTGTTTCCATGTTTTTTTGACCGCTGTAAGTGTTTTAATAGTTTTATTCTCAAAAAAGAATATTAATTGAATCATAAATTCCTTTAATGCTTAGAATCTGATGAAAGAGTATACAAAATACTTAATTAAGGTAAACTTATAATGAAGTTAATTTTCAATTCGCTTAAATTCAAATAACAATTTTAAAAAAAAAAATTAAAACGTATAGCGAAAAAACAAAATTTTAAATATTAATAAAAATATTCACATAAGTAAGAAAATAAGAAGTTTATAAGTACTTGAAAATAAGAAAATAACACACAATAAAAAATATAAAATAATAACCCCATCTTGTCTGTATTGTACCATAAGGATGTCAAAATGAAAAGATATTTTATACAATCTGGAAAGTTTACAGTGTGCATAGTAATAACATCTTCTTCCTCAGGCCTGTGCACAAGTACTTTTCGCATAAAGAACCACTTACGGTAATAAATTCTCGTGAAATTGTACATTCCGTTCTTTTATTACGATATCGGCGGCACCATAGGCAATAAAAAGAAGCGAAAACCGAATCATTTTTTCGGGAAGTTTTGATTATTTTTTCTACGGAAAATGAAATATTAGCTTTTAAAATATACGACTTTAAAAGAAAAAAATTTACACTATTGTTAATATTCGCATAAAAATAAATTTAGTTCGAAGGAATTGTATTGTTAAATTCACAAAAACAATGCTTTTATAAATAAGAAACCCATTTAGATTAAAATTAAATAAACAAGTAATTTAAAATGAGAAAAAACTTAATGTTATATTTATTATTTTCAACATGAGAGGAAATTCCATTTCTAGTTGAATTTCTGGTTGAAATATTTTTTTCACACGCATGAAATATTCGTACCTTCAATTTTTTTGACAATTTCTGTCCTCAATTGAATTTTCCACAGACTTTAAGTTAAATAATGTTTTATGCTCTTTAAAGTCTAAATGTTTGATATTAAACAAAATTACATCCATCACAATAAGATGATATTATTTTATTTTAAGCGTTATTTCTACATGCTTAGACATTTGCACATTTATTATTATTATATATATATATATATATATATATATATATATATATATATATATATATATATATATATATATATATATATATATATATATATATATATATATATATATATATATATATATATATATATATATATATATACTAGTATTTAGAAAATTTTCACCAGATAAAAAGAGACATTTCGATAGGTGGCATTTTATTATTGTATTACAAAATCCGATTTTTAATAAGTTTAAATTTCACAATTTAAAACGAATTTGCTTAAATTAAAAGATATTTACTTAGTTAAAAGCTATAAATGTTTTAAATATTTTGGTAGAACTATTTTTAGTGATAATAATATTAGCATAAATTCAAGGAAGATGAATTTATCCGACTATATATTTCATTTTGATGAATTGTTTATAGATTATAATTTTATCATAAATTTATTATTTTCGGTTGCTTTAATATGATAGTAAGTTTAGAACTAAGAAAGTAAATATTAAAAGAAACATTATTTAGACCCACCTACCATATTTCTATTAATAAAATTCCACAGTGCTTACCGAATTATCTCATTAGCTTTTGTCTGAAGATTTCCATTTCAATAGATTTTTTTATTTATTTATTTATTTTTAGCTGTTTGAAGCTGTTTAGCTGTAACCTTTAGAGCTGTTTACAGACTGGAAACAGGCTGTTTATCCTTTAATTGAAAACTTTATTCTTAATAATATAGTAATTATAAATAACTGCAACAATTCAACAATTGCTTCTAAAATTAATCTGGCTATAAAACAACTTCAGAAGAATTTTGTACTGGCCCCATAGCTAAATCTTACAGCAACTGTGCAGTTTACTGTAAAAATTCTATCATTAACTTTTAAATAAGGAATTAAGCTAAACGTTTCAAACTTAGAAATTTAATTTATAATATTATCTTTAAAGTGAATTTATCTTTCAACAAAAGATTAAAAATTAAATTAATAATTTGCAATTACCATACTTAATTATCAGTCTAAAATTACATACAATTTCTATCAAATTCAGAACAATCACTTGTTGCCCTAATACTTATTTAACTAAACCTGGCACTATTTTCTCTATCTATAACAAATACCAATTAAATATTTAAAAGTGGTTTTTCAAGAATTACTTCCAATAATCAACTTTTGATTTCCAGGATCCCTTCAACATCATTTCCTTTTCTTAACAAAAGGATATTATTACTATGATTATTAAATATCCTTAATTTTTAAATTTAACTACAGGGAGTTCTAATTAATATTTCTTTCTAATAGTTTTCTTGATAAAGGAAAAAATTTTCTTATTCAAGCTAATAGTACACCACATGGATCTAATATTTCGTCAATTACAACTAACTTATTTTTACACTATTTTGAAAAGGAAAAAAAACAAAACAATATGGTCAAAATATTAAATTCGTTTTAAAATATTTTGGGGATTTAACTATCTTTAATTTCAAGAAATACATAATTTTATTAAATAGTGCTTACCCCGAGAAAATAATTTTGCGTCGCAATCAAAACGATAACATATTATTTCAATTTTTTTTTGACTTTGTTAAAAAATAAGAAAATATCTGCATTGCATCTATTTGTGGATGTAGATATTTGCATGCGGCAAATAGATGATTTATTTTAAAATAAATAAAATGATTTAATGTAATTCGAACATTTGCTGTTTTAAAATGCTATATTATAAAATGCTTTTTTTTATCGAAATGGAATTAAAAGAATTTGTTGTAATACTTATTTTTCTTATTAATAAAATAGACATTCTTTTCTAAAGTTTGATTAAAGTAATGCATACGCAACAAATGTATTTAAATTATATGCTAATTCAATGAGTTAATTGTGGATTGAAGTTAATAAAGGAATACATTTAGATACAAATTTAATAGTTAACTAAATTATTATTTTTACCTTATGCAAATCCAATTCAGACAAATCCGATGCTTAAAGTTTTATGCCTATCCAATAACCTCTCCCAATATTATTCAATAAATATTAATTATTTCTGTAAAAATCATTGGATTAAAATTTTATGCGTAAATTTTAACCTTTTATTAATTATAAACTTTGAATTATCCAGTATACCAGTATACTATATTTATACCTTGCTTAAATTTCCTGACAATTCAAGGTAACAGATAAATCGAAGGCGGTTCTTTACTTTGGTATGAACGTGCCTTAAAATTATATCCGACTGTTATTTATTTAATTTAAATAATAAATTTAATCAATAAAATTAATTAATAAATTTAATCAATGACTTTAATTAATAAATTTAATCAATGAATTTAATTAATAAATTTTATGAATAAATTAAATCAATAAATTTAATTAATAAATTTAATCAATAAATTTAATCAATAAATTTTATTAATAAATTTAATTAATAAATTTAATTAATAAATTTAATTAATAAATTTAATTAATAAATTTAATTAATAAATTTAATCAATACATTTAATTACTAAATTTAATCAATACATTTAATTAATGAATTTAATCAATGCATTTAATTAATAAATTTAATTTTAAATTTGTTAATAAATTTAATTAACAAATTTAATCAATAAATTTAATTAATAAAATTAATTAATATTTTGAAATATGGAGCCTGAATCACGGAAATATTTTTCAACAATTTTCGCAAGATATGAGTAAGTACATGATCTCTGTTCGGATCTTATCTGATTTTCTAGAAGAAAATAAAAATTACTTAATGTACCTCTTAAAATTTATTACTTTGGCTCCTATATTTATATCATGATGACTGCATTATTTATGATGAGATTAAAACCATGATGATCCATAATTCATGGAAAATATATTGTATTTGGATTTTTTCCTGGTAGAGAGCAATGCGAAGTGCATCGGATGTATTTCAATAAGTTTCTGCGATTTTGAACTCAGTAAACTCATTCATTGTTGAAGCCACATATATGTTGCTACATAATGTTATTATATTATATGTTGTTACATTAGATTTTTCCTTAAAAGTATAAAGAACAATGAATATTCATATCAATGCATTATATTGATCGAAATTCATATTCACATGTGTCATTAAATATTTTTGCGCTGAAAGTCCTGAAGCAGCAGTACTGAATAATTTGATGGTAATACTACTAATTTCTTGTTTTAGGCCATAAACCTTATCAGCTGAACAATAAAATGTGGAATAATAACAATATGAATAATAAACGCAATACGTACCGATTAATGACAACACGAAAATAGTCAAAGAATGGAAAACTGAGAGAAATTAAAAAACAGTTTCTGCATTCGCCACCCAAAAGCACATGAGAACTGAAATGAAAGCAGAAATTTGAAAAGGAGAAATTTAAGTTTCAACAAAACTGGGATATTTTCCCCATAGCTTAGTTTATCACTTGAAATTTGTCATTCCAAATTAGGTAAAACCAAACAGCTTTGATATTGTTGAAAAAAAAGACGTTATTTTAAGCAATTTTTGTGACATTCAAACTAATTATGCTTAAAAAAATAGCTAACATTCCAAATAATCTCAGAGATATTTTACTTTCAATTAAATTTTCAAACTTTTATTTTTACGGATCGTTAAACATGCGCAACATTTTATTCTTCCTCGTTTATTACGAGATAAGAATAAAAAGAAATAACTATATTAAGTCTAAAATAGTTCTCCATTGACCAACTGAGTCAAATGAGACTGGGATCCTTTTCTCTAATTTAAAAACGTATAACATGTTTCGAAATCCTAATTTTTATATTCACGTGTATTTAATTAGTGTCATACATTTTATGTTTAATAAACATCTGAATAATTTCAATAACTCTAAAACTTTCATTTTATTGTTGTAAGCGTACATTTCTTTCAATCGTAGAGTAAAGACAAAAAAATACTTAGTATATATATATATATATATATATATATATATATATATATATATATATATATATATATATATATATATATATATATATATATATATATATATATTATATATATATATATATATATATATATATATATATATATATATATATATATATATATATATATATATATATATATATATATATATATATATTTATATATGTAACATAAAAAGCTTCAATTAATCTTTTTATGTTAGTTTCTTCGTTATAAAACAACTCCTGATTTATTACTACTTAATTCTTCGAATCGAAGCACTTTATGATACTTTTAAAGAAACCACATCCTGTTTCTAAATCTATTTTTAGCCAACTATACATAAATTTAAATAAAGATATTTTTCCTTTTAAGCCTTGTGAGAATCGCGTGATCTATTTAATTAACCAATAATAATTTCTGAGATTTCCCTCTTTTCCCTAAATAGAGACATTTTAGGATTTTTTGCAAGATTTTCCCTACCAGAAAGACTGTTTGCTGATGGAGTAAACATCACTTCTTCGCTCCCACTCAACTAAGAATGATCAAATAAAAGTTACTCTGATTTAATTAAAATCCTGTGTCTGTTTCCCTGCTCGATCCGACTGCATCATTTTACATATATATATATATATATATATATATATATATATATATATATATATATATATATATATATATATATATATATATATATATATATATATATATATATATATATATATATATATATATATATATATATATATATATATATGTAATGTTAAAACAATTATATATTAAATATAATCCATAAATAGAGCATTTATCTAACACGCGAACGTTTAAAAACCTTTCCCACAAGAAAGTAATAATATTGATCTAATTATCTCAAAAAATGTGATGATGTGGCTTTAGTAGCTTGGGAAATTGATCAGTCCCACGCTACTGAGACCTATTAACATTTAAATATATTGTCCAGAAAGATATAAAAACCCTCTTTCCAAGGTCAAATGTGCTATTCTATACCTATCCACCAGCATGTAAGGTTGTCATTCTGGGGCTCTGGCCCTTACTTTAATAAAATTATATTATGATTCCTGCATTTTCCTGTATCTTTTTCAAGAAGCACTGGCCACACTACGAACTTACAATGTTTAGGCTTTCAAAGCGTAACAGATAAGTCGGCAGTGATAGTTTCCTGTCGCGAAAAATTATTATTGAAAACTGAAAATGATATTTAATTTAATAATGGAATACATCTTTTGATAATCAACTTTCGCTTCTAAAATGGATTAGAAATTCGAATGCGTGGGTGTGGTTAAGAAGAGCGAGGACTGTTATTTCTCTCTTTGTTTTGTCTTCTTCTCGCTTTAATCACCGATTAGAACTTTATTTTGATGACTTTGGAATTAAGAAACAGAAAAATTAAAAGAATAATGTCTGATTCAGAAGAAAAACAGGTGGATGCTCCAGCACGCGTTAATATTTCTCCGTGTGAGGATAAAAATAATTTTCCCAACTGGATCAAGTATTTCAATAAAAAATGTGAAATCCTACATTTGGAAGAAAACTGGAAAATAAATAACATATCTGAATACCTGAAAAGAGACTTATTTACCTTCTACATTAATGAATGCATAGAAATTGAAAAATGGACCGAACTCGAGGAAAAACTACAAGAAAAATTTTCTCTTTCAAGAGAAGATAAGTATGAACTTTTTCTGTCTATGAGGCCATCTCCAAAAAATACATTTTCTGAATATGCTACAGAGAAGTGGAGAGCGTCGAAGGATCTAAGCATGGATGAGGAGCTGTTGCTAGAATCCATCGAAGCTGACGTACCAGAAAAATTTCGTAATTTTCTGAGTATAGCATCTCCTTCTACTGTTGAAGAACTAATTAAGTTGTGTTCAAAGTTAGAAAAAAATGAAAAGTGTGCCTTCAATAGACCTACTCCCCAACGACAAAACTGGAATGATAATCCAAGATACTATGAGCAGCCAAGACCATGGATTTCCCAAAATCGGTACAGGATGGAGCAACCAAGGCAGTGGATTCCCCAGCATCGGTACAGAATGGAGCAGCCAAGGCAGTGGATTCCCCAAAATCAGTACAGAATGCAGCAGCCAAGGTTTGTGAATTCTCTTAACCGCTATGGAGTACCTCAGCATGATTCCCAGCCTCCGCAGCCCAGCAATAACAACAGCTGACCATCAAATGACTATTTATGTGTGACAATAAGAATTTACTAACTATATTGGACACAGGATCCAACATCACTATAATTCCGAAACATTTTATAGGACAATCAAAAAAACATTTGAACTCTACTAGGATTTTAATTTCGCACTTTCAAGGAAATATCAAAGGAAACCTCCAAAAGGTAAGTGTTAAAATAGGAAACATTACAAAAGTAATAACATGCGCCTTTATAGACACCCCTCTTAATTTTGCCATACTTGGTCTTAATGAAATATCATTATTTAAGTTACATATTGATTTTAAAAATTTTAGAGTTTTTCAAAAATTTAAAGATGTAACATATGATAAATTTTCTCAGTCTAATAATTATTATAGCGCTAAAAATAAATATCATACTAATCTATTTTACAACAATAAACAAAAAATTGATCTTAAAAATGTGAATTGTAATGTAAATGATTGTGTTAATCATAGATATATAGAAACTAATAATTTTTATGATGAAGGAAATTTCAATAGTTCAAATATTCATGAGCATAGGCTCAACCCACCCTCAGAATTTCAGGATAAAATACCTGTAACTTCTGAAGAGGATAGGGTAAAGTTAAATGATCTTTTATCTAGTTATGATCATGTATTTTCCAAAAATAATTTTGATATTGGCAACTTAAAACTTCAACCTGTTAAAGTAAAGTTAACTTCTGAACTGCCCATATCATTGTGTCCATATCGAGCATCTGTTAAAGATAATGCAGAAATTAAAAATCAAATAGATAATTTATTACAAGCTAACATAATTAAACCCTCCTATAGTCCATACTCCTCCCCAGTTACTCTTGTTTACAAAAAAGATGAAGGTAATAAAACCAGATTGTGTGTAGATTTTAGAAAGCTTAATCAGATAACCAAAACTGACTCTGAACCTGTACCTAGAATTGATGATTTAATTGATAAATTGTCTAATGCTAAATATTTTTCAACTATAGATTTAAAATGTGGTTACTGGAATTTAACAATAGATCCAAATGATACTGAAAAATTAGCATTTACAACCAATTTTGGCCTTTATGAATTTTTACGTTTACCGTTTGGTTGGAAAAATTCACCCGCTATTTTTCAAAGAGCTATTCGTCAAATTTTACAGAAACATAAAGTTGATTTTGCTTTAAACTATTTTGATGATATTATCATATATTCTGATAATTATTTAGAGCATTTAGATCATTTAGAGAAAATTTTTAAAATATGTGAAACTGAAAATTTAAAACTTAAATTTTCAAAATGTCAATTTGCTAAAACTAAAATAAAATTTTTAGGATATGAAATAGAAAAAGGTCAATATTCACCTGCAAATGCTAATATCGAAACTATTAGACAGTTAAAACCTCCAAAAAATGTTAAAGAGTTACAACGATTTCTTGGTAGTATTAATGTATACCATAAATTTATTAAGAATTATGCAGAACTTAGATTGCCACTTAATAATCTTCTTAAGAAAAATGTTAAATGGAATTGGACAGTAGAATGCAATACCTCATTTAATCAATTAAAATCGTCTTTAATTTCTAAACCTGTTTTAACTTTGTATAATCCTAATTATCCATGTCATTTGCTTGTTGATGCCTCAAAAGAAGCAATTGCCGCTGTTTTAAAACAAAAACATCCCGATGGCTCAATGCATCCAATACATTTTCACTCCAGATGTTTATCTCAACGTGAAAGAAATTATTCTATTACTGAATTGGAATGTTTAGCTATTATTAATGCTTTAGATAAATATCATTGTTATTTGCATGGAAATAAATTTATCATTTATAGTGATCATTCCGTGTTGACTTGGTTAAAGAAAATAAAAAATCCTACAGGTAGACTTTTTAGATGGTCTTTAAAACTATCAATGTATGATTGTGAAGTAAAATATATTAAGGGTCAAAATAATCATGAAGCTGATATGCTTTCTAGATATTCAGTATTTTTTAGTTTATTTGATAATAATCCAGTTGTGACTCATGATGAGACTAAAGCAGCACAATTAAACGAAAATTTAAGTAATCCTAAATTCATCACAATTAATGATTTGTTAACGATTAAGAAAAAAGGTTTACATAAAATAGTAATACCATTTTCTTTAAGAACAAAAATATTGGAAAAAACTCATTTTCAATTTGGTCATGTTGGTATTAAAAAAATGATTGCTTTAATCTCACCTTTCTACTATTGGCCTAATATAATAATTGATATCTCTAACTATGTTAAATGTTGTGAAACTTGCCAAATTAAAAAAAAATCTCACTAAAAAAGATTTGGGTTGTTACTAAGTATGCCCCCTACAGAGCAACCATTTGAAATTTTATCAATTGATACTGTCGGAGGGCTCAACTATTACAACTCAACTAAAAAATACTTGCATTTAGTTATTGATCATGCTACTCGATATCTTTGGACTTTTCCTTCAAAAAGTGTGACAACTGAAACATATACAAATTGCTTAAAACAAATTTTTCAAATTCAAGTTCCAGATAAAATTTTAAGTGATCGTAATGCTGCATTTACAGCATCTAGATTTAGAAGATTTCTTAGAAACTATAATGTTAAACAATTATTGACTTCAACTCATCATCCGCAAACAAATGGAAAAGTTGAAAAATCTAATGCGACAATAATCTCTAGGTTAAGATGTAAAATCAACGAAAACTGTAAAAAAATTCCGTGGACAAAGTTATTAGAAGAAGTAACACATGAATATAATTACACCCCTCATTCTGTAACACAATTTCCTCCTGCTTATTTAATGTATGGAAAATTACCTTGTGATTCTCTTGTAAATCAAAATATTTATCCTCCAGTTGATGAAGTAAGAAAAATAGCTGCTCAAAATACCCAAGAGTTTTTTAAGAAAACCAAAATTCGTTATGACACTCATTTTTTGGAACCTAATTTTAAAGTTAATGATTTAGTAATTTACGAAGAATTCCATTATCCTAACACAAGGAAATGTCTTGTGTTAGGATAATGGCAACACAAGTCTGAATCTTTTGTTCAGAATTGTTTTGAAAAAAAATTCAGACACAATGTCTGAATTTTTTTATTACATGATGTTTGAGAGTTACTTTGGAAAATTTAGGTAAATTTCCTAAATTTTAATTTTGCAAATGAAATATATAGAAATGGTTTTTTGAACCGTGGGACTCCTCACATAGAATGTTTCTTTACTGTTGTTTTCTCCTCAATTAAGGATCAAGCATGAGTAAACAAACTTAAAACCCTATTTTTTTCCGTCTAGTTGGGAATATTTTACCCAACTTAGACTATCAATTGTTATCAATGGATAACGCTTATATTTTTATTATTTTGGAATAAAGCATATCATTTTCAACAAAGATTTATTATGCACTTTGTATGTAAATTTTTATGCTATCGAAGAATTTAATTATTATGTGGAAAAGTAAACATTTTAAACTAGATTGCTTATATTATTTGTATTACTTGTATTATTTTATTTGTATTGATTTCTTCAAGTGTATGTCATATGTTGTGAATAATTCTGCACAATATTTGTGAAAATACATAATTACTAATGAGAAAGTAAGAAAAACTATGTAAATGATAAGTGAATTTTAATGACTCCATGAATAATAATTGTTTTAAGAATGAAACAATGATGATAAAGACTGCAAACATTCTTTTCCTCTTCTTACATGAACGAATAATTCAATAAGTTTAGCAAACTATACGTCTGAACAATGGATCCAGTTTATTTCAAGAGAAGAACTTTTCACAAGTTGTGAAAGTTTGGTTTGATTTATTTTTATTTTAGATATGTCATGGTATATTTTGTTTTAGATATTCTAGAGTTGTTTTGATATTTCTTATTCTTTTCAACAGGACAAAGGAAAATGTACATAATCATTATTAATTATTATAAAGCTATTAATTATTGTTATTCAAAGTTATGCAGAAATATTTAGTTACTTTTATATAAATGTTATTGTTGTAATACTTTACTTATAAATGTATAATATTGGACAATATAACAAAAATAATAAATTTTAATTTGAAATCGCGTGAAGGGGGAAGTTCTGACCAATAGGCTAGCATATTGATCAGACCTTTCTTCAGAGGGGGGGAATATTATGTAATGTTAAAACAAATATATATTAAATATAATCCATAAATAGAGCATTTATCTAACGCGCGAACGTTTAAAAACCTTTCCCACAAGAAAGTAATAATATTGATCTAATTATCTCAAAAAATGTGATGATGTGGCTTTAGTAGCTTGGGAAATTGATCAGTCCCACGCTACTGAGACCTATTAACATTTAAATATATTGTCCAGAAAGATATAAAAACCCTCTTTCCAAGGTCAAATGTGCTATTCTATACCTATCCACCAGCATGTAAGGTTGTCATTCTGGGGCTCTGGCCCTTACTTTAATAAAATTATATTATGATTCCTGCATTTTCCTGTATCTTTTTCAAAAAGCACCGGCCACACTACGAACTTACAATGTTTAGGCTTTCAAAGCGTAATATATATATATATATATATATATATATATATATATATATATATATATATATATATATATATATATATATATATATATATATATATATATATATATATATATATATATATTATATATAGTTGGTATATATATAGATTATATCTTATGTAACCGTAGTTTTCAATCCACAAAACTATCTTTTATTTTTTTGTAAGCAAGCAAGCAGTGAAAAAAGTTTTACTTACATAAAAGGAAATATCTTCAGACACACTGTAAAAGTATTTTAGTGTCACCAAGAGTCCCGTATGGCGTTTCTATGCACCACTTTGATGTATATAAACGCCATACGTGTCTCTTGGACACTGCACCAATGTTCTTTGGCACTACTTGGTGTAATGCAGTCGCCACTACTTTTTTAATTAAAAAACACTGAAATTTATAATTCCCGTAATAAAAGGTACACATAGCACTCAGTAAAGTCATTTTTAAATGTACGCTGTGAAAATTTTGGTGTATAGTCACCTTTTGGTGTTGAGGTGAACTGCTTTTTTTTACAGTCCATATAGTCAAATTTCTTTAGAACTTTTTCGTTGTTAAATTATTATGAATTTATTTATTTATTTTTGTTTGTTTATTTACTGACAACACAGACTTTCGTGTGCAATAGACTGATTTTATGGTTTCATTGCGAAAACATTTCATTTAAAAAACTAGTACATTTTTAGCAATGAATTCAATGTTAATTATTTCAAACAATTTTTATATTGTCAATTTTACATAAAGTTTTGCGCAATAACTACAGTTGAGTATTTAGTTTCTTTTAACACAAAAAATGGTGGCAAATTAATTTAGAATCCGTACATGCACTGATTCTTAAACTAAAATTTGTTTATAAATACGCTTAGCACATACGCGCAGCGCAGAGAGAATGCAAGATGAATTCAAACTAGGCCTAATCCAGATTTAATAATCAACTAAAAAACCACTAGCAAGATATTTTTACTTCGCTTTTCTTGAATTTTTGAACTTGAAAATGTTAACATTGGTGTTTTTGAAAGTTGAAATAATTTTCATACAGTGTAAAAACCCTTTGGATTTTGGTGTAAGATTATTCAATTTTAAGTGCTTAGATTTCCAATCACACACTTTAAATTGTATATGAGGACTTGAATTGGTGTATAATCATAATAAAGTGTTTCATCACTCTGTTGTTCTGATCGCTAAATGTCATCTTGAAAAATTATACTACAGATCTTACATTGTACTCCGTAAAAATTTTGCTCTATATTAACAACAAAAATGGTCGCAAGGTTTTCACACTAAAGTGGTACTCCACTGCACCAAGAAGGTTCTATCACACTACTTGGTTTTAAGTACCCGTCACCATATTTTGAATTAAAGAGAGAACTAAAATTTTTAATTACATTGAGATAAGAGACGCACAAGAGTCAGTATCATTATATATTATAATGATACAATCTAAAGTAAGAATCATTAGTTTAGAAATATATGCACTTTTTTAGTAACTAAATGTGAAATTAGTTTGTAAATAAAACTTACGAGTAGCAAGTAGTGAGGAGATAACGACGAACTCGGACAAGGTTTAACAGAATGGAAACTGATAGATATTATATGTTAAAATCACTCAATACTGTTCACAGTGATTTAAATAACATATAATGATCGTTTTTACACAATAAAAAATATTTATACTTATTTCAACAACGAATAACAAATCATTCAATCAAATCATAACAAATCATCCAATCAAATCATAACAAATCATCCAACCAAATCATAACAAATCACTTAGACAAGTAAGTCTCGCCAACTAATTATATGTTTCAAACGCTCTTGATAAAAAAAGCGCGCCAACAAATCGATATTTTCTAAAGGGAAAATAATTCTCATTTTGTGTTTGCGTGAATGAGTAATAATTTGGTTTAAGCAAATTTTATTATAAGTGTTGTGACTTATATTACACTCTTTAAATTGAATCTAAACAGCATTTGGTGTTAAACCGGAATTAAGTGTTCTTTCGCACAATTTTTTAAATTGTTCAACATCTTATTCAAAGAGTTAATATTCCTAATATGGTTATTCCTAATATGGTTAAATATTTTTAATTTGATGCTATAACAAGTACAGGCAATAAGATTTCCATATTTATTTTACTTCGTGTGTTATTGCGAGTAAAAAAGGAGTCAAAACTTTTGATACTACTTGTATTACTCTTTATGTAATATTAAATTATTAGAAATACAAACATAAGTTTTTCCTATCATATTTATTTCATGCATTTTTTCATTTCATGGCAAAATAAATTGTTTGTTCAAATTTCATAAACCTTATGTAAAAACTTTTATTTTATTGCAAGGGAAAAAAATTTTTTTAACACTGATTGTCACAAATCGTAATGTAATCAATATGCAAATTATTTTAATAATTTTGTATCAATTATTAATATGCACCTGCTCATAGAAAAGACGCAATTTCTATACTTACGTGAAAGAGATATTTCTAACTAAATTAATACCCTGATATATTTTAAGAGTTGTAATTTGCTGCTTTAACATGTACAGTGTGCCAAAAAAAATGCCCACCCTGAATAACTAATGATTGAATATTCACATTCTGGGACTCCAACTTAATGAGTCGAGGAGTTGACCTTAAATATGCTATTAATTTGAGCAGACGATATTTTAAGTTACAACATCAGACACAAAAATGTAATTTCCTTGGATAACCATACCTTTTCTCAATGGATTCGGATTTCTGACCTCCAAAATATAGGGAGTAGCCGCATTCTTGGAAATATGGTCCCCATAATATGATTATGAGAACAATCCAACGTTCGGACCACATAATGTTAATTTTAGTTTTTGCGTATTTCACTATGTCTCGAGAACTCTTAGTGAAAATTGAAAAATATTTGATTACTATTATTAAATTCATTAATCCGAAGATAATTCCACACAGAAAATAAATTTTAGTAAATATCTATTAATTTATACAATAATAATCGAAACAATTTTGATTGCAAGGCGTACAATGTCCTACATCTTTTTAAAATGTATAACTTTACAAGGAATACAAAATTTGAGAGAAATTGGTTGTATTGGCTCCTGAAAAATCGAATTTCAACTATATATATATATATTTTTTTTTTTTTTTTTGAAATTCGAATTCTCAGGAACTGTTCTGCCTATTTTGCTCAATTTTTCTATTTTGCCTTTTAAAATTATATACTTTAAGAAGATGAAAAAAAACTGTAAACCTTACAATTCAAATTTTTTTTCGACTATTTTTAAATAAATTTTTTTTGTGCATTGTACAATTATTGGAATGTCCTATATTCTTTGTTTAATTAATTGTTTCATCTTAAATTAAGTAAATAAGCTTGATGCGATCTGTATTATACCTTATATAATGTTGATATTTTCAGAAACTTGCAGCCGAACTTACTTGTCTTACAAATGTAAGTTAAAACAAATGTGCCGAAGTGCATTACACCTAATGCAAATTTTAATTTTATTGCATAAAAATATTTTTTCAATTTTTTTCGATTATCCAAAAACGATTTTTGCATATTTGGCATATTTTTATGAATAGCCGCTTAGCGCAATTCTTTTCTTTCAAAAATAAGTTTTTTAGCAGTTTTCTGATGTTTCGTTTCAATGTAACTCTAAATAAATCTCTCATTTGCAAACAGAAAATGTCGTAACTCCAAACAATTCGTGCATAATAGATTAGCAATTTTTCATAATATTATTAATATAATATCGACGTGTATAACAAATTTGAATGATATTGAATAGCAAGGTACGGAAATGGTAAAAAAATAGCTGATATAACAGAATCGTATTTTTTCCCCAATATTATTAATATAATATCGACGTGTATAGACAAATTGAAATACTTTGAATAGCAAGGCAAGAAAATTTTAAGAAAAATACCATTCATTTTGTCCGAAATCTTTATTGGAACACTTACATTATTTGCTCAGTTGAACCACAGTATAACCCAGCTCATAAATTAGGCATAAGTTTTACTCTTATATAAAAAAATGCGAATAAAGATGTGTCCTAATATAGTCATGATTTGTCACAACATTATTGTAACATGCACAACCAACAAAATTGCCTTACTTTATCCTTTAATGCTCTTCATCAATCATTAATGCACATATCAAATTTAAACAAATATCTATGATGGAGTTGTGTTACACTGTATGCAACTTTGTTTTCATGAAACCCAAATATTCAATAATTATTTTCGTAATAATCTACATTTTGTGTCTAATATTATTTCATTTAATACATAAAACTCCAGTACAAGCTCACACGAAGATAAGGCAGAATTCTATACGTATATACAAAGAAATTCTCTTGGGAAAGAAATGGCATAATCAGTGTCGTACATTTCTGTCAAAATAGGAAATCATTTCTTAAGGATCATGTTACTAAGCCAATTTTCAGGTCACTCTATCTTTGAAACTGATACCAGGGACCCAAGCCAGTAGCCAGTTTTGTTACTTATTTTTTTCCTTCTCCTCTCTGTAGAACTCACCTATCTCTAGTTACCGTTAAAGATATAAATCACATGGAATATGAGTTCTAATAACAACACGGCTTCAAAAGAATGCCAGTGGACATAAAAAGAATGAATGTCGACTGATAAGGTTTCTGGCATTCTTGTCTTCGTTTTGGGGGGTATAAGGCTTTCGTGATTGAAAGGGATTACATTCACTTAAGCTCGCACATTATTATGTTTTGATATTGTGTTATGTTTAAGAGGTTTGACACAAATATTTCAGCACAGTTAAAGATTATTTTGTTATGCTGTGTAATGTTATTTTTACAGTGTTATTCTTGATTACATCTTAAAAATTGATAGGAAATATTTTAGACCAGTAAATATTTCAGTTCAATATGTTTAAAAATAGTAATAAATATCATTCTATAATCTCCGAAGAGTAAATAACATCTACACTTTAAAACATTTCGGATCGAATTGCGGTATAAAGCACCAGTACTTTGGGTGCTTCATTCGTAATACACATTTTACCGAAAAATGCATTTTTACCTTAAAATATTGAACCGTTATCTTCACGGTAATTTTTATTATTTTATATTTTATTACTTATTCACACAAACACAAAATGAGAATTATTTTCCCTTTAGAAAATATCAATGTGTTGGCGCGCTTTTTTTATCAACAGCGTTGGAAACATATAATTAGTTGGCGAGACTTACTTGTTTAAGTGATTTGTTATGATTTGATTGAATGATTTGTTATGATTTGGTTGGATGATTTCTTATGATTTGATTGAATGATTTGGTATTCGTCATTGAAATAAGTATAAATATTTTTTATTGTGTAGAAACGATCATTATATGTTATTTAAATCTCCGTGAGCTGTTTTAAGTGATTTTAGAATATAATCTCTATTAGTTTCCGTTCTGTTAAACCTTGTTGTAATCTTGCACTAATTATTACTGCAAAGATCATGTTACATCAGACTTTATGTTTCGTAATATGATCCGGTTAAAACGAATTTTTCGGTGAAATGTACTGGAGCCCTAAATGACGGTAATTTTTTTTCTTGATTAGATCTGAAATTTCTTACAGTGCACTATATCCTGCGAAGACGCGATCCTAGATGAAAGAGGAATTACATTCATAAGAGCAATTATATTTTTATTCATACCTTTTGGACACAAGTATACGGAAATTACAGTACTTTTTGGTAATGACATTTCTGGTATAATATATATATATATATATATATATATATATATATATATATATCGTCAAATTCACTGCAAATTGTACTAAAATCCTTACGTTTCAAACTAAATGTTTAATTCATTTTTGACCACAAAAGAACAGTTATTAATGTTCAAAAAATTATTCAATTTTTGTTATCAATGTAAATTTGTAACTATAAAAGTACACCATGTATATTTTGATTACTTAATACCGTATTATTCTGTTAAAAAAAAATCCTTCAACTAAAAATAATCATTAATCGATACAATGCATTATATTCATTGGCCTAGAAAACGAGTAAACTTCAATACTTAATGACGCTCTCCTTAACAAATCTTAACATTTACCGAACCAAAATCTGTATTGCCCCAGGCAAAATTATACTTGACATAAATTCGTTATATAACCCAAGGGAGTAAGTATTGAATTATCTTTCTTTGATGTTTCGGCTTCAAAAGAATTCTGTTTATCTTTTTGGATCGGTATCCTCGGATATAAGGTGAATTCAAAAGGAGTTTTGAACAAATATCGTTCTACTATTTCAAACAGAAATATACGTAGTTCTACTAATGCTACAAGGAATTACGTCCACAATGGCATCTCTACAATAACTCAATAAAAATGTACTTTAGATAGACCTTCGAAAGGTGTAAAATGTTTCTACAAAATAGAATAATTTCACCTCGTGTTTCCAAAATGTATTCAAATTAAGTTATGGTTAAGAGAGAGATAAACAAATTCAATTCCATCCACTTTTATTGTTTTAATAAAATATTTTTTGCTGTTGTTGCTGAATTTGGTATTTTGATTTGATTTTAAACTAACTATTCAAAACAGATTTCCTTAAATATTTGAAAACAAGTTTCTGGAAATGCATAGATTATATTCTGTAAATTTGCGTGATTTCATTGAAATATTTTAACTTACCCATTATTGGCCAAGCATGGGAATTTTATAAAATGTAGCATTATTTCCATTTAAATGTGCCTAAATTTCGTTTATTTATATAGAAAAAAAAAGTTTTGTGCATGAAAGAAATACTTTAATTGAGAAATAAAATGTGCGCATATGCGCCATTGGACAAATCAATTAACAAAAAATTTAGCATTTCGTTGAACTATAAAATTTTACCACATTTGCTTTATTTTGGTTTTAGTCGCAGAACTTGAAGCTTTATTCCGAAAAACATGTGGTTATTAGCAAAAGGAATAATTTTTCGTTTTAAAAAAGTCAAATTTGTAATTTTTTTTAAAACAAACTATTGTTTTTTTTTAAACAGAAAATGTTTAATAATATTGAATCTAAGCATTTAATATCTTCAGAACCCCTAAAAATAATAGAAAAATAACATGAAAAATAAACGTCATGGAATGAACTAACAAAAAAATAGTTATTTCAGTAGTACAATGGTGGAAAACTGCTTAATATCTGAAATAAATAACGATGTTCATTGTCAATTTTAAACTTCAAAGTGTTAACTTTTGAAGTCACTTCAGAATCGGCAACGGAGTGCCTTAGGCTCACGTTTCAGAGTTAAGAAAAAATAACAGTTTTTGACTTTTAAAGTTTGTTATAGTTATTTATTCAAAAAATTGTTTCGCAATTTTTTTCCATGTTAAATCGAATAAAAATTAGCTATAGTTGATAGCTTCAAAGTTTTGAGATTCTAAAGCATGAAAGGGTATCAGAAATTAAAATTATCTTTCATGAAACCCTTTAATATTTCTAAACTAATTGTAAGATGTAAACGGTTTAGCTTTCTCCAATTTCACAAAAACAGTGATACAAGACAGCAAAATCGAATCTAGATGCAATTATCTACATAGCAATTTCTGACAAGTACTTAGACATAGGGAAAAATTTGCACTGTTTTGCATAAAACCTAAAATAATTCTAAGTTATTATTACTTTTGAAATTATCATTACCTCACTCGTCGAGATAGCCAGCTATAATCCCCACTCCCTGTTTTACCCATTTAGTAAACTCAAGATGGTGTTCAAAACTTTCCTCGGAAGACGGGATAAACCTTAGATATCAGTATTAAATCTTAGCCAAAACTTTTAAACTGATTTAGAGCCTTCCCTTTATTTCTGAACTGATTTTTTTTGACGAATTAGGAATTGATTTTATTTTATTCGTATAGATTTGGACAGTTAATATTAGATTCGGGCGCAATTTATTTAGACATTTATTTCGAAACAGGTGTGTGTTAGCATGTTTTTTTAAAATTTGAAATTATTCTAAAGTATATTAGATACAATTTAATTTGGACAATAAAATATTCCTTGTACAAAAAGTGTTTGCTAATTTGTTTTACAACTATGCAAAAATAGTTGTTTCACATTTTATTTTGTTCAAATAAAAAATAATTAGATATAGTTTAAACTTACTTATGTAAACGAAATTTGAATTTATTTTCAAAGCATTTCAATATCTTCTGATTTATAACTATACAAATAAAAATTAAGAAGAAAACAGCCCGAAAAAATATTTAGTATAAATTAAACAATTATTAATAAGTACTATTTTAGTTCGCATTCTGTATTAAAACAAAGACTATATACTACAGAATAGCAATGAAAATTTTTCCTTATAATGCTTATTAAATAGTGAAAAACTGAGTGCCCAAAACTACACAGAACTCGTTTTGAAATTAAATGCACCATGTATGATATAGGTTTGGAAGTTCTTGAATATTTAAAATACGTAAATTACGTAAGACTAAAGAAAATTATTATAGTTTAAAGTTAAGAAACTTTGATACAAGATGGTTATTTTTTAAATGTTCTTATGTTCTTGCTGTATGATAGTCATTTCTTAAGTAATGCTTATATCAGTAGAACTGCAAGGAGCATAATGAAAGTTGCAATTATTTTGAGTAACATAAGCATATAACTTGTATTTAGTGCTTAATTTTTAAAAGTGCGCTTCAGACAGGGGAACTCAAGATGTTTTTGAGCATCATATTTCGCTTTCAGAAGTTCATTGCTAACAAAATGCACTAATGTATAACTATTTCTCTATCATGAATTTTTGTAAAAGCTTTAATAGCCTTATTTAAACCCCAAAAGAAAGCCAAAAACTTAAAAATTTAAAACTGAAAACTGTCCTGCAATATTTAGTATAAAAAGAGTTTCAAAACAAAATTTGTTACAAATGCACCTTCTAATAAAAATTCATCTTTGAAGTTAAACTTGCGCTGGCATGACCTGTCAGACCCTGTTTATACAGTGAGTAAAAAAGTAAGGTCTCAACTATTAGAACATGCTAAATTTTATTATCTGTCTAGTTCAATGGGAATATTGAAATGCTCGGTAATTTTCACCGAAGCTCTTTGCTAATGATTTTGGTAAAATTAATAATAAAATATAGTATTGCAATATATGATTAAATTTGTTAAATCAGGTAATATTTGAAAAATCTATGATGATAACTTGGAGCATAGCATGAAAACCATTTAATTTGCTAAATTTGTTTTTCACACATTTTAAAATTCTAAATCACATTAAGTTATTGTAAAAATTACAGGAACTCATCGTGTCGGTTCTTTTTATCGTACAATCCATTTTTTCCGAATAGTGTTACGGAACAAAGAAGCTGAGATACCGCAATTTCGAGAATAATAATTACTGTAAAATAACTAAATCACTTTAATTAAATAAGCATTACTGTGAAAGTTACGATAGGATATTCTGCCGTAAAATGAAGGTTTAACGATAATATGTATTTTACGGATTGTGCACCAAATGTGCCGTTGTTTAAACCGGAATTTTTCACAGTGCACTTCTGTATTTTTTACTAAATGTATGATAATAAGAGCTATACTTATAATTTTGAAAGCCAGAATTATATATATATATATATATATATATATATATATATATATATATATATATATATATATATATATATATATATATATATATATATATATATATATATATATATATATATATATATATATATATATATATATATATATATATATATATATATATATATATATATATATATATATATATATATATATATATATATATATATATATATATATATATATATATATATATATATATATATATATATATATATATATGTATGTATATATATATATATATATGTATATATATATATATATATATATATATATATATATATATATATATATATATATATATATATATATATATATATATATATATATATATATATATATATATATATATATATATTTTAAATAAAATTAGCATAATTCAGAAGTTTTCTCTTTTAATGAATTTACTATTATAAAAGAAGTAAATTATATACACTTTATAAATATTTTTGTGTTTTTAATAGAATTCTGAAAGCGCAATCATTTTAAAAGGAAGATTTAAATTATTTACAAAACATAAAATGTAAATTCTTTGCAAATAATGGATTTAAAAGCTTTAAATTCCAGCAGTGCAGAAGTAATCTAAATGAAATCATGCAATCATGTTCAATACTATTTTCTTTTGATCACATGGGTACCCGGATCAAGCTATATATTTAAAATTATCTCTATATTTTAAATCATTGGAAAAATAAATAAATAAATGGAATTTAGAAGTATAATCTACATTTCTCTCGGTTGCATTTAGAATATATTCCATTTCCAAATCAATAAAGAAGAGCACTTTCCCATTTTATTCCTTATCTTTTATTAAAAGATGATTGGATTAAAGAACGAAGAGGAAGATTCTAGAACGTAACGATAGCTCTTACCATTTCGAGTTTTTCGGTGAAATCAACTTTTTTCTTCGTTTAGTTCAGAGAGACCCATCAAAAAACAATTATTGGTCGACGATAAAAAAAGGAAAGAAATGAAATGAAATGAAAAGTAAAACAACCGTCAGCTACGAATAGTGTGTCATCACAAAATTTTATGGTGTAAATCCGTTTCCAATAAAAATATTATTTTTGTATCTTTCCGCTTTTCTTTATTTTCCATGGAGATTCCTATTGCAAGGGAAATTTCGTTTTTAAATATATTTTATTGAATTTAGTATTCACTTTTATTTGCTTTGTGTTGACAATGGAAGCCTGATTATTTTTTAAGGACATTGTGAATTATAAAGCCTACTTCTTAAGCGTATACATTATGAAGCCGCGTCAGGCAATTTAAAAACAGAGTGAGAAATTTTTATCGAAAATTAACTAGTTAAAAAGGTTTTTCAGAAACTGTAGTAAAAATTGCTTTTAACAAAATTAGGATTTAGTTTATTTTAAGTAAGGTCTAAGCAAATGTGTTTTGGTTTGTTTCATCTTCTTCTTCCTCTTCGTTAGGTTTAACTTTTTTTAAAAATTTCTTCATTATACAAAATTTCGTAGTGGAAGATATAACATTTAAATTGTTTTGTAAAGGCATAGGCAAATTAAATGTCAGTAACATATAGATGAAAAAAATTTCTAACTTTCAGTTAAATTTATTGCACTACACTGTGTAAAAAAAACTCGTAAAAATATGGACAGTAAATTTCAGGAAAGCCCATAAAAATATTTCAACCTCAAATTACGAATAATCTATTATGCCTCCTATCCATCTGCTTAAGAGTCTTTATAGTGTAGCGAAGTAAGCAAAAAGTGAAATTTAAATTACCGATCTCCTGACTAAGCTATTAAGATCATATATTCCAAATCACAACCCTTTGTAACATTGAAATAGGAAATTAGTGTGTCATTGAGGAGGCCACTTTATAAGACATCTCAACTTCTTATAAACAGGAAAGAGCAATTATTTTAGTTAAAGCTTCTTACTGTGAAATCGGAGGTCGTTGGTTCGATTCCTGCTGGCAGCTAACGAATATCACTCACGCACACTTCCTCCTCCACGTCACACTGGAAAATATGCAGTTTGCTCAAAAATGAGTATATGCTTCTTCAATTTTGAATACATGGGTTTCAAAATTCGACTATTATAATATGTGTTTCGGAGCTATTTGGGCATATTTTTGTTAAATTTTCAGAAACCCTTCTTTCGAAATAGTGTGCATCTGCTTTTAATACGGTGTTCCCGATTTAAATTTATTCAGTATTCCGACAATTTTATTTTAGGCATAAGTTATGCCTATTTTCAAATAAATTTATTTGTATCTTTAGAATATATTACCTCTAATTTTTTTTTACTTACTTATTATATTTAAGGAAGTGAAGAGTGATAGTTGTTTAGATTTGACGAAGTTTTCTTGTAAAGAATTTGCTAGTGAAAACATTTTTGAGATTTTAAGAGGCCAGTGTTTACTCTGCAACTTCATAAAATTTCAACGTTAGTTTCATTAGCATATTTATCAAATATTGATTGAATTAATACCTTTCACAAACCAGAAATTGCTCCATAATCAATCACATTCAGTGTTTACAAGAAAAAGGGGAAAAGTTTATACACCAACAAAAAATTTTACTTTTGGTAACACAATTATACAAACATAAAGTATAAATTCTGTCTTGTTTGGAAAAAATGATACTTTAAATTCAATTAAGCTGTCCCTTCAAAGCTTCATTATTTATTATCCTTATAATAATAAATTGTTCCTAGAGAAATTCAGATTACAATTATACTGCAAAATAAAATGAATTACAGGGAAAAAAAAGTTGATTTTATTCTTCTTATAGCTTCCTTTTGTTACATCCGTATTTTTGATCTTTGACAAATGGTCTTGTACTTCAAAAATATTTGAAATACCAAATATGCTATAAATTGAAATATAGATAAAAGCGCTGTCACAGTTAATCGTAAAAATATGTCGAGTTCTGAAAAAACACGGAGGAAAATTATAAATATTTTCTTTTCATAAAAAATGATAAACAGAAAAACAGAACCGATATGCTTTGAAAGCAGTATTTACAAGGGAAATAATAATGTTCATGATCATAAATATTTATTTTTTTCTTTAAAATTTTATATTAATGTAAAATAAATGCTTTTTATGTCCATAGATGTAAACACTCCGATTTTTCTCTCATAAAATGATTATTTTCGTCAAAAACATCGTCTAGAACGTAATAAAAATTAATTTTTAATAAAACAGCCTATTGAAAACTACTGCATTTTTATTTTATGAGTATCTTATAAAGTCTTAAAGCATTCAAAATATTAATAAAATCACTTCAAACTATCACAATTATTTTTGAAACGGTGTTTTAATAGTGAGAGACTGTTTTTTATAGGTAAGTTCATGGAAAATTTTAAAGTCATACATAAAACGTAGACACAGATATATTTCAAATCTAATTTTATTTTATATAGTTTTAAAAATATGCCTGGCTGCATTGCAATTTAAAGTTAAGGAAATAGAAATAATTCATTCATGCAAAATTTCTATATTTTAATGCTTAATGCAAAAGAAGATTTTTTCATTGAAAATTTATTAATCTTAAACAAATATGCCTTTCTTAGTAATAAATATATACTCGAATCAATTTGAATATACTCGATAAAATATATACTCGAATCAGTACCTTTTGAAAATTTGTTTATCCTTTTAATTTCAAATGTCTTGTTTTTTACAACTAAATGAGTAAAAAATATCTTCACTTAAGAAACATATATTTTTATTTGCTAAAAACTGTTTAAAATTGATAAAAATCTACAATAAAAAAATTATTATTGTAAAAGGAACAAAAATCAAACTACTGGAGAATTAGATAATTAGTTTAAAAGAGTTCAGTAAGTTTCAGATGGATACTCAACACTTGTCACTTCTTCGAGGAAATGAATTTCATCAAAAATTAAGAAACATTTCGTCACTTTTTAATGAATTCCCAAATAATAATACTATCTACCAGGAGGTATTGTTAAGTATTTTTTCATGGACACCATATACATGAATGAATGTCAGCTCAACAACACAAGATAGACGAGATGGACAAGATGGGAGACAAGATGGAAGATAATTTGTCATTCTAGTCCCTATAATATATCGATCATCTAGTCTTCATTCTAATTTCGTCATTCTAGTTAGCAATCTCCCACAATACACTGCGATGAGGCTCCAAGTTGAGGAAACACTTTCATCATACATTTGAGAGTTCTTGTTTCGTCACAAATTACGTGATTTTGTGATAAAATGATTTACAGAGGAAACGAAAAATGGCTCAAGGATTGTTGTATCGTCAAAAGAGAAAGTTTTGTTTCCCAGAGTGTGATTCTGATGATGTCTTAGAGGGAGTTAAATGATTTTTTAAGGAAACATATTTGTACATTGTGTCCTGAAATATTTTCAAGGGAAAAAAAGAGTTTTTCTTTTACGGTCATTCAGCTCGCTGTGGAATTTGACGCACTGATCAATGCTATTCAAAATCATTCCGTAGTTATCCTTGAATTTCTACATTACCCCAATCTACCATATACGTTTTGCCACATTCTTTAGATTTTGAAATCATAGGTGTCCAATTTAAAATTTCTATAAAACCCTTATTTTTGTTTATGCTGTCTATATTGTCCGGCCGTGCTAAACGTTTCCAGTTTTATAAATCGAGTGTTGATGTGCAGTTCAATTAAATGGTAAAATTGCAGTGTTCACCAGGTAAATAAATAGGTAAAGTTCAATTAAAATTCTGAAGCTCCACTGAGAATTGTTCACTTGAAAATTAAAATAAATATTCTTTTCTCTCCTATACTTTGGTTAGATGAGAAGAAAGTAAATTCGAGCAAAAAACTGAAATCTTTGTCAGGAGAATCCTTTAGAAAGCTTTTTAGTGAGGATTTGCAGGATTAGTTTACCAAAGGTTGAAAGGTGATGAAAACGATAACACGATGCTAAACTTGAATTGTGATAACATTTCTAAATAAAAATAAAATTTTTGCTAGTTTATTTTGTTTTCTTTTGTCGTATGCCCGTTTTAGGCACTGGGGGTGCGATTGTTCCTGTTTTTCATTTGCGCCATCTATGGCCAGGAATTCGACTTTTGCCACGCCATTCACACAGCCCGCTTATAGGGCGGGGCACATTCCCATACATTCACACACAAAGGAGAAAGGACATAGAACACACAGCGAGAGAAAGAAATACCCATGCCTTGTCCGGGATTCGAACCCAGGATCTTTCTGATGCAAGGACAGTTCCCTGCCCACTACACTGGCCGGTCGTTATTGTTACTAGTTTTCCATACATAAAAGGTTAAAAAGAAACATTTTTCTAAAAAAAAATTATTCGAAAAAATAGTAAAAATCTCATGAATTTTTTAATTGCAATTCTCCACAAAATAACGCGAAACTTTATAATATTACAAACCATTTTTACAATGATCTTCGTAGAAGTTTCATGCTGTTAAGTTACGATTGATATAAGTGATTTACTTCTCATCAGTTTCTTTGATATTTTCAATGTACCCACGGAATTTTTGTTACAGCTATTTATTTTAGAAATTTCGTTAAAAAAGTATTTCTAACATACATGCACCTAAAAATGAACTTTTTAGTACCTATTATTGATACTATTATTTTCACAAATTAGTTTCGACCTATTTGATTATTTTCACTGTAATTATTAACCGGATTTGTTTTTTCCAAAAAAACTATTATTGGCTGAAACATAGTTTTCGTTTTTTTTTTTCTGAGTCATTTAGTTTCCGAATGATAACGAAATACCTCTCTCATTTGGAGAGGAAATATTACCACCGGAAATGAATTTATTCGAAAAAAAAGAAGAAAAAAAGTCTCCATTTAGGAAAAGAAATAATGAAATACCATTAACGTTGGTAGAATACTTTTCCTAATACGCTGCTAAAGAACTGGCATTTTCACTACAGTGGAAAATCGTTTCTATATTGAAAAAAAGAGAGAGAAAATTACTTTTTCATAAGTATGTGTAAAATAAATGCGTTTTATTTGTTTAAATATACAAAGACATTTATAAAATGTTGAAGGGATTTGAATTTATTTCTTTTTAAAGGGAGATAATAAATAACATTAAGGGTTTTTCTTTAATAATGATAAGTAGAAGACACATATATCATTAAATTTTAGACCTTAAGTATTTATTTTAGTTTGTTAATTATAGGGGAAAGTGTTAATTATAGTTAAGTACTTTATAGCATAGATATTGGAGTGTTTAGAGTTTCAAATTAACTATATTTTTTCTTCATATTTGAGGAATTAGTTTAGATAAAACATATAATAACATAACTAACATTAATTTAGATAAAACATATAATAACATATAATAATAAAACACATGCTGAAAGGGGGGAAACAAAATTTCATAAAGTGAAAAAAATACCAATCTTTACGGTACCTTTGATAATTCCGAAAATTTAGGCAAATTTATTGGGGATAAATCAAGTATATTAATAAAATTAATATTAAATATTCAGGTCAAGAAAGTCAGAAATTAATCAAGTAAATGTTGTTCTTACATTTATTACAACTTTTTTCAAATTTTTTTCGTAAAAAAATTTACAAAATTTATACAATGTTTCAATTTTTTTACATAGTCCATATCCACTGAGATTATCATAGTTAAAATTAATTAATTTTCTCTTAGCAATGGTTTTGAAAATTACTCGAATTTCGATTATGTGTGATGAACACTTGAAAAGGTGATATTTTTTTAAAGAAAATATATAAATATATTTAATAGGTAATGTTGTTACTCATGCCATTTGTCAACCAGCAAGCATTCTTCAAACCAAGCAAATTTTTGAGGCGGAGGGTGCATTTCTTGTTTATTTTAGGGGAGCCATCTATTGCTGATAATACGACTTCAGCCACACAAACGTTAAAGTTTGCTAAATTTACTTGGGTAAAGTTCTTATCAGTAGGAGTTTTTAAACGAAATAGAATAGTGTGGAAGGGAGTTCCTTTAAATACAATCATTGTGTTGAAAGCAATTGCAAATCATCATTTATTTTTCATCAAGACTGAATACAAAAATATTTTTTGATTTCTCTTTGCATCTGCTTTGAATGTATTTCAATACCATTAATCTTTTGCAGTGGAAATTTTGCAAGTGGCATTTCACTGAAAAAAAATATTGAGGCAAACAAATACGTTAAATATTTTTCTTGATTTATGTTCTAGTTCTTCTATCATATTGTTGAAAAAATACTTATTTCAAAAGTTTATGTTTTTAATTAGTATTTTTTTTGTTCTATTTCTGACTATAAACAAAGCAAGTTTTTAGATGCTACCAAGAGAAGCATCAAGACGTGCATTGTTTATAAACTTAAGTTCAAGTTCATAAAAAGCGTGTGGAAAATCTTATGAGAAAAAAAAAGAAATATATGGCTATTGTGCAATAAAACATTTATTATTTCTCTTACTAATTCGTGTATTTTTATTTAAAGCCAAATATTCTTATTTTGCTTATGATTCATTTTTTTCCCTGGACAATTAAACAAGGTATTTCTTTGGCATTATATTAATTTTTTCAGGACACGATAACCAGTATTACATAAAAGGGGGAAAAAGACAACATCTTTTCACATATTTTGACGTTTTTGTATAAGCATTTCCTCACCTGACGATCAACAAATTAATTTTGAATAACGTAAATTTGAGGAAAGCATAATGTATATTCTGGCCGCACTTCTAGCCTTTGAAAATTTAGGTCTTAAAAGAAGCATTCAGAAAACATTCTGCATGTCATGTGAAGTATGATTGGATCGAAATATTTTCTTTCTTATAAAATGAACACATAAGTTACAAATTTCTTATACCACGTCTTTCGTCTCTACACATAATTAAAAATATACCTTTTTATGTATTGTCTTATGAGTGACATGCTCTAAATGTAATACTCTAACGTATTATATAATCTGAAATTATTTTTGAAAAATAGTTTATTGAGATCTTGCTTTATAAACAGAATTGAATTTGAACTTTTCAATGCTTAATTAAAGTTTTTCTTCAAAAACAAAGACATTTTTTTAGAAAACGATGCTGCTGTATACAAAGAATATATCTGAACGAAATTTTAGGAGCAATAGATTCAGGTAATAATGTTTTAAGACAGCAATGCATTACTTTTGCTGTAATAAACCTTCAGAAAATCATAAATCAGAAAAAAAACAACATTAGCTCATTCTGGACAAATATTAGAGAACTGCTTATAAAAAACTATATTTAGAAAACTACACTGTTCTATGAAATGAATATATAAGAAAAAAAATTAGGAGCAGTAGATTCCGGTAATAATGTTTTAAGACAGTAATGCATTACATTTGCGTAATAAACCTTTCGAAAATCATACATCAGAAAAAAACAACATTAGCTTATTCTAGACAAATATTCGAAACCTGTATTTATAAAACTATATTTAAAAAATTATACTGTTCTATGAAATGAATATATCAGAAATTTTTTTTTAGGGGCAATAGATTCAGGTAATAATGTTTTAAGACAATAATGCATTACTTTTGCCGTAATAAACCTTTCGACAATCATACATCAGAAGAAAAAAAACAACATTAGCTCATTCTGAGAAAAAGTTATTATTTTTAATGGGAGAATCGTGAGCAGAGGGAATTCCGGGAAAGAATTACGAAGTTAATAAAAATTGCGAGTTATAAGTTATTTACAAATAAAAAGACAAATTCCATGACTGCTTGATACTTCATGGTACTTCTATTTTATCATTTTCTCTAGCAAATAGAATATACTATCTGCTAACAATAGTCCTGATATCATTTAACAATAGTCTAAATTTCATTTATTTTAAGTAAAATTTAATATTTTGTTTTATTATGATTAAAAAAATGAATTTATTGAATGTGAGTTCAAAGAACTTTAATGTTGTTCCAACTAATACCTACATTTAAAAGTCGAACCATCTGTAAAAATTACGGTATAAAATACCGGCACTTTAGGTGCATCAACCGTGAAATCCATTTTACCGTAAAATCTATTTCTATCGTATAATACAATGCAGCAAATTTCATCGTAATATTTCTTTAATGTATGCGATTCCGTGATTTTACGGAAATTATCGATGTGAAAATTATAGTTTATCTGATCTATTGTACTGTAATGTGTTTCAGACTTTACGATACCGCAATTCGATCTGTAATTTTTTACTGAAAGAGATAAAATGTTATAATTAAATTATCTAACGAAGCGTTAATTTCCAATCAAAAATTACGCTTTAATCATCGTAATCTTTACGTGTAATAAAATAAAGAAACTTCATCTGTAATTGTCGTTATTTAGATTTATGTGTACAAAAGCTGTGACTTGAACTGCAGGTTAATGATAACTTATTTAATGCTTTCAGAAGTACATTTTCGAAATTTTGTACGAAATATTTATGAAGAGTAATTAATTTCTATATCTGCTGAAGAGATTAGAATGAAACCATTCTCATAATTTAAATGAAAATTTTTTTGTTTATGATAGTTTAAAAATGTTTATACAATGGCATGTAATATTTTCACCATTGGGGGAATTTACACGTGTATTGAACTGCATTTAAATTATGTGAATTATTTTTCCTTGTGTTCATGGTCATTTTAGAGGATTTTTTTTTACTGGAGTGCTATTTTAAACTAAACGAATGATGAAGTTTCTTTTCCAATACAAGGGTTGAAGTTAACCAAGTGAAAAGCGCAGAGCTAAGCAAATACTTGACCAATTCATAATTTGCCTGTCGGCAGATATTTATAGGTTCGCTTAAGTGATCCTACTATGATTTTAAGAAAATTATAAATAAAATCAGATATCAACTCAATTAACCTCGACACTAATTTCCCTGATTGATTTTAGCGATTGGTTTGAACAAAATACAAATTTTATGACTTTCAAAATTGTGCGTATTATTATTTTTTTATTCTATCTCTTTCTCCTTTATGGATTCAGCTTAAAATCACCCTGCTTTATTATTGGGTATTTTTTATACAAAAAAATTCCCCTATTTATAAATTGAAAAAGATATGTTAACAGAATAAAATACTAAGCTGCATCTCTTTAGAAAGGCGAAAACCAGTTTCCATAATGCAGCCATTTTGTTTGACCATTTTTGTTAAACTATTATCAGTTGGACTGGTGGCTATCTGACATCCAAATCTATAGCATCCACATTGGACAAAAATCTACTAATACTAACGACAAGAAGATCTAATTTCCAGTAAATGAATAGTCTCTAACGGAGCATGGGAAGGGGAATTCAATCAAAAGGGAATTCAAGGGTTATCAATAGATAATATGGTAAAAAATATAACTCTGCATTATTTAAATTGACTCTGTCTACAACTTATTAATAAAAATACAGACCTTTAGAATGTAATAAAATCCTGTAACTAAAACATTTTTATGATTATAGAAATAAAGAAGCCTAAAAAAATTAAGTAAAAAAGTATTCGATTTAATCGCTGCATATAATTAATTAGTATTACATTTGTATAGAATTAAAAATTAGCTTTAACATTGATTGTTAAGAAAGGAACAAAAGCATTTCTATTCGCAATTTTATAAAAAAAGATAAAAATTAAATAATTGATTAACAGATTAAAAATGAAATTAAAGAAATTTTAAAAACTAGGAAACATGTAATACCTATAATGGCATCACTCAGATATTATGTTTGCTGACAGAACTTACAAGATTGCTGAGAGTTATATACATTTATCGCATAGTATCTAGAATACTAAAAAAAATAATATTATAGGTAACACGATACATATATTCGTAGTAACTAAACTTTTCACTGTAACGTGTGTTTAATATTTTCAGAAAAATAACTTCAATTTACTACTTTTAAAGTAGTTTTGAAAGAACCCCCCCCCTTTTAGCATCATTAAACTTACTGACTGTCTATCCAGAAACAGAAACAATACCGAAACCACCTATTTCTGTCGCCTAATGCTTTTTCGACCTAACATCAAATCTAATGAGTTGCCGAGCCTTTTTAGAAATCATTTTTACAACAACAATAACCCACCCATCCTCTTTAAAATTAAAGGAAGAACCATTTCATGCCTCTCTCCTATAATCTAAGAGATGAAGAAGTGGTATGCGTTAAAAGAATCTGACCAGTTGCAGTCTGTCAGGCGATTTCAATTTAATTGTTTCCGGAACCATTTCAGCTTGTTTCACTGCTCCCTTTTTTCACATTTATTGTTAGCTACTGGATATATTTTAAACGAACTTGGCACGCAATTCCAAATGGTTGATTGGGATGGGGAGCGAACAATATCGTGCATCTGTGAAAAGAAAAGGGAAAACAAAAGGAAAAATTAATACCCAAGATGTTCGTTAAGCCATCTTGATAAATGTATTTTAGTGTTCCAAGTAAAGGCGCTTACTTCTGCGGCAGCACGAAAACCATTTAAAAGGTTTGGGAGATAATGAATTAAGTTTTGGGATTGAAAAGATAGAAGGAATTGGCTTTCTTTCTTCCTTGAGATATTTTTTTTTCTGGTGACATTCTCAAGGAAGTAATATATTGCAGGCAAGTAATATATATCAATTCAACTATTTGGTTTTGAACTTTATTCACCAGTGTTTCCTAATTTAAAATAACCTTACTTATTTTCAATTAAAAAGCAGTTTCATTGATAATATTAGAAATGTAATAGTGTTATCGGTAAAAATTATTTGAATTATTTAACTGGTAAAAAATCTTAACTATCCTGCTCTTTAAAAAGCATATAATATTGAACTGTAAAGTAATATACTATTTACACGTTTTAACTTAACCAAATTCCCCTTCCCTTTTCAATCAAATGCACTTTCAAAAAAATCTGTATGAAAAATACTATAGTATAATAAACCGTATTATTAAGTAAATTTTTGATCAGTAATGCGGTTTAAAATAGTAATATTTTCCTTAAACATTATGATGAACTATGTTTTGGTTGAATTGTCCTAGCTAAAAATAAACTTCTGAAAATCTACAGAAAAAATTCAGTTTTAAGAATGTGGTAATTTGGCCCATAGCACTACAGAATTTTTGAAGTCGAAACACAACAAAATTACTGCAGTTTGTATACTGAAGTAATTTTGTAGTACTACCAACTACAAACTTTTACTGTTAATATACAAAATGTCTGTATTTAGTGGTGCCATCTATCGTGAGCGATAGAAAATACTATAGTTTTTTTTTTTTTTTAAATTCCTTTTGGATAAAAAGTTTTTAACAGAATTTTTCTTTTATCTTAATCTTTTCTGACAGTAATTAACTAATTGGGAAGTAAATTACTTGTGAAAGTTTTAATTTTTTTGATATATGAATTTAGTACATACTAAATTATTGTGCATTCATTTTGGTGAAGGATCAATTCATCTCTTCGGTACCTTTTACATGGATACAGTAACTAAGCGCTATTTGATATGGTTCAACTTGATGCAGCATTTTTAATTGTTTGTTTTTATGAAAGGAACAAGTTTCTCAACACATAATAACACTACTTGATCTATTTTGAGATTGGGGTTGCTCATTCATAAGAACTGGTCTTTCTTCTTCCATCAGTAGCCTAGTTGCTCTTTTGGGTGTCGTCTTCACGTATCACTCTCTCCTTAGTGTTATACAAAGTGTAAAAACAAGCATGTTTCATCAAACTGCATTTTTTTTGACCGTATCTTGGTGGTTTGGAAATTATTCTTACGTAATTCCTCCCCAGTTTCTGAGCCAAAGACATCCGAGCTTGGCTGAAGAGAGTGGGTGGTAAGGTGGCCAGTATAGTTACTACCACCATCTACTTTCTGACATACGTTGTGGCATTGTAGTTTGCGCATGCGCCTTCAGATAATCATTAAGAATGAATTCTAGAACTTTGTCTATTTCTCTGCTTCAGCACAGCTCTAAAAACCAAATCAATCGTCTTCCATCGTAAAAAAATAGGATAAGAAGAAATCAATTAATCCTCCTAAGAATGTCACTTACCTGGTTCTTCCATAAAGTTTATTGATTGTGTTGGTATATGCCTCTCAGTTTTGAGCGTAATTTCGTAGTGCTTCTCAGTACTGATTTCTTGATTTTTTTTTATTCACCCCGTTCGAAGAACAGGTATTCAGCTAGTTTATTCTATTTATCAAGCGAATATGTTCAATAGCGGCAGGAAAAAAAATCAGATCCCTTAAACTTAAATATTTGGTATGCACTCGAATATGTATCATAGTATCTATGCTTGTTAAATTTTTTATTCATTATTTAAAAATTGCCATATTTAATTAATTCATTTACAAATCAAGAAATTTCAGTTTTATATGGTTTAAAACATATTTAATTCGAACAAAAATATAGGGTATACTTGCCGGTATGGAAACTAAAGCAAAAAACAACATGAACAAAGTTCAAATGAAAGTATATAAATTGCCATACTATAGTTTCAATTCTTTGAGCAAAAGCTTTTATCAGGGTCTAAATGTAAAATGAAGGTAGAGATAATAAAGATATAAAAACGTGTCAAGTAGTTTAAGCAATAGAAATAGAGGAACAAGTTTGAACAAGAAAATAACAAGGGAGAGATAAGAAACATGAGTGAGATTTAGTAGAAACCCCAAGGAACATATTAAATTATAATAGATATCCAAATATGGGAATACAGTGGGATTTCCTGAACGATCTTTAAGTTGTCAGAATTTTTAAAAATGTAGAATAACTCCCAAAAATCAAATTTGGAAGGTGAAGCCCAGTGTTGAATGATTTCAGTTGAGGGAAACTGAAACTTGCGATTTGAATTCTAACCATGTAAGGGCGATAGACGTTCAGTTAATGTTAGTTAATATGAAAATTCAAAACAATTAATTATAATGCACTGAATGCTAGTGTATAAGGTAGAAAATACAATTAATAAATTTGTATGCAATTATGGAATTGAACTATTTGTAAAATAATTACAAACAAAATTACTAGACTGTTTAATTTATTTCATAGTTCTTTTTCGCAGTCTAGGTTTAAAAGATAATAAACCTCTTTTTGACCGTATTTCAAAATATTTCTCTAGAATTTTCCTATGTATTAAAGTTTTATAACTAGCAATGAATAAAATCAATTTAAATTGTTTCTCTTTACTAATCTAATTGTTTAATTCAATAATGTACTAATTTAAGTTAATAAAGCAATTGTACTTTAACACCAAACTTATTTATTACTACCAATACTCAATTAATACATGGAAGCGGTATAATAGAAAAGTTATTTATAAAAATAATTCCTTTATTAGCTCATTTACAGACGTAAAACCTGTGTTTAAACTTATAAAATTAAAATTATTCTGATTTTTTGCCAAATTAAATATTTCCATTAAAATTTTTTTTACAAGAAATATTTTCTCTTACCTATACTTTTCTTACTTTTTTCTTCAAAAGATAGAAAGAATGAATGAAAAGTCAAGAATAAACGCAATGAAGAAGAAGAAGCATTCGTTCAGACTAGGAAGTTAACCGGCCAAAGAAAAGAGAAATTCAATTAAAACTATCGTATTGAATTTCGGTACAAGTTGCGCTTTGTGGCTGTGCTTTCTTTAAAATCTTCGCTGTTTTAGTTCTTTTATTTCTGTTTTTGCTCGTTTCTTTCCACGTTCTTTTTTCTCTCTTTTACTCTTACCTCAATAATTCATTCTTTTGATGTGCTTCCTTGCCTTAGATTTAAACCGGTTACTGCGGAATACCCTATTCATTTTCTCTCTTTTTTTATAAGAATAAGTAAGAGATTGAAATGGAAATACATTTAAACTTTCATTCTTCAACCTTATGCTTTTATCGTATTTTTGTTTCATAATCCTCTGTAAAGTTCAAAATTCAAATGTAAATATTGTTAAAAATAAAATCCTCATTATATGAGAAAAAAAAGGTTATTTTGGAATAAATAATAGATAGGAGATAAAATTAACTCCTACTTTTACTTCAATATTACTTTGAAGTATCGTAATTTATTGTTTTATTGTTATGAAAGGATAGTTATGATTGATCTTTATATGTGTAACTGGTTTTGTGGGGGGCAACAGCATTGTTTACAATGATCAGTATTTTTGGGCAAAACATTCAATACGAGAATTAGGTAGAAGAAAATAAGTTTCTTTACTTGTTCATTACTTTTTAAAACGAACGTGATCTTAACCTAATTGTTTATTATTAAATGTATCCAATTATAAAATACTACTGTATGTAGTACTGGGGAACCTCTGCAGGTTCCTTATCCTATTTAGTCCTGCAATAATAAGAACACAGGTCTGCAAGAAAGAAAGATTTCTTGATGCCGATTTTAAGATAAATAGTGAAAACTTTCGTCATGTATTATTTTACTCACAATGATAATTTTTAAATTGAAATTTGAAAGTTAAATCATATTACCATCAGCCGTCTAAACCGTGAGTTATCTAGGCTAATATGTGATGCGGATAAACAACAACAAAATTTTAAAAGATAACATGCGCCTTTTTTTGATAGATTTCGAATTTAAAAGGTTTATTATTCCATGCTATATAAAGTTATTTCTTTTTAGAATAATTAAACATTGTTTTGATTGCCATTTAGAATAAATTCATACAATGCTTATATGCATAGTAAAAAAAATTGTTGAAATAACAAAATTTTCTGAAGAACCTCAGCATTATTTTTTTGCTAAGGATCTTGCTGAAGATCTTCTTGATGGAAAAAAAATTAAAATCAAAAGTCGTGTTTTTGCATGGTATCAGAATCTAAGAAATTACAGCATCAACTCATACAAGCTTAAAAGACAAAAAGAAACATACTTATCTAAATCCAAAGATAGGATTTAGAAGCAATCAATTATATATTTTGGTAATGGTAAGAATAAAATAAATCTCATAAACTCTCGAGAGTTTTAAAAAAATGGGGAAAAGAATTTCAATGATGTTAGGAATGTAAAAATTAATTAAAATTAGATTTTTTTTATTTTCTATGAAATGTGCAAATATCTTAGTGAGAAAATTTAGCTGGAAAATGAATAGAGTATAGAGTTCGTCCTAAAAATTACCGATGATTTTATAACAATAGGGAGAAGAAAAAAATTAAAGCGATAAAAAATTTTGGTTAACCCCGTTCCACTACAGAAGACAGAAAACTTATTTTTACCTCTATTGTTTAAATTAGTAAATAATTTTATAAACAGATGAAGCTGCTAGCACCAAAAGTATCGATGTAATGATCTTTTTTTTCTTTTGCCGCTTTTTCAGACTCTTAAAAACTGGATTAATTTACATGTTTTAATATTTCTTTGTCTTCAAATTTTAGCTAGCACTTTGCTGCAAATTTCGGATTCTTTGAAAATATTATCAACATTTCATTATCAGCAGTCCTATCATTTGAAAAATAATGTCACTTCTTAGGTTAAAACTTAAAAATTTCAAGTTTTTGAAGCGAAATGCAGCAAACCATGCATTTATACTTCCATTCAATTTCCTTTGCTAAATTTTAGTAAATCATCGGGAAAGTTTTGAAATATCCAATACAATTAGCTATAAGGAGATATTTTATATGGGGGTTTATGACTACTAATGTTTAACTCCGTTGCCTTATAATTTTGAACCCAATCCAGAAGGCAAAGGAACTTATCAAGTATTGGGAGAAATTTACCTTCGTGGAGGACTTTTTAGATGGACCTACCTGCCTTTACGTCACATGGAGAAGAAAACTACGGAAACTTCCCACTGTTAGCCTGAAGGCGATGGGACTCTTACCCATGGTCCATCTACCCCTGAGGATATTTTATGTCAGCACTGTGGTCGGTGCATGCCGGATGCGGAATTCGTATCGACCAGCGTTGGCTGGGATTAGAACAAGGATCACCTCATTGAAAGGCGAACTCTCTATTTTTTGAGCCATAATCCTATAAAAAGATAATAAAATTTCTGAATTTCGTTGTTTCATAAATCTTCAAGAACGAGAAATTGCTTTTAATGATCTTTATTACTTTTATAATAATGCTTAATAGATTCTTTAGATAGAGACAACCGATAAAAAAAAAAAATAACTAACTATATGAACGTATTTTGTTTTACTTGAAATTAAAGTTCAATTGTAATATTCAATAGTGTATAAATACACAATCTTATAATAGTATAAGTCTTAAAATAATTACTCGAGCTAAATCTTCTTTAGTTCAAGTATTGATTATGAGACTTACCACTCCTGATTAACTTATCATCTGACCATAATTAAGAATCGTAAGCCATTTTCCTTGAACTAAATAAGCAAAAGCTTAGAGTGATTGATTAACTAAGAATATTTTAACTTTCTTTAAGGATATTAGGAAAGAGAGCGTTAAATATCGATTTGTTTGATTACTTTGAAAATTTAGTTAAGGCATCGTTACGTGTTCTAATTTAGCTTCTTAATATTACTTCATACTTCAAGTTGCTGTAGGTTTGAGCCATATATATGGTTCAAAAATGCTCAAACAATTATAATAGTTCAGTTCTACTTCAGTACAAAGTTATATTCAATATTTTTATAATATTTTATATTTGTTTTCATTTGTAAACAAATTAAACATTTTGCATTGCAAAGATTTTGCTCTATTGTTCGAAAATTTACTTTCTATGAAAACAAAAATATTTTACAATGGAGTCGGATTTTTTTAATTTTAGAAA
Source organism: Parasteatoda tepidariorum (assembly GCF_982258835.1). Lineage (NCBI taxonomy): Eukaryota > Metazoa > Arthropoda > Arachnida > Araneae > Theridiidae > Parasteatoda > Parasteatoda tepidariorum. The sequence continues at coordinate 83,980,941 of NC_141762.1, forward strand.
TATGTGAAGAGTACTGTAATCGGAAAAATGTATTCGTAGTAGATAAATAAGAAGAGCACTTTAAAAATTTGCAGACCTGTTTTGTTTTTACTTAAAGAATTTTGTTTAATTGGTGATAATATTTACTGACAGATTTAATTCATAAAATTACTTATGAAATATAAAGTTTTCAGAAATGAAATTTTAAACACTTATATTTTTTTCCTTCTCAAAAGTGTTCAATTTCGTTTAATTTAAAATTACATTTTTTAAAATTATATAAATTGTATGTACTTTGCAATTAAAAATGTTTCGAAAATTATTGATTTAAATAATAATGAATTTTAAATATTTGTATGCAAATATTTTTAATTCAAATTGTCTTTAGATAAATGACTTAAACTTTGTTGTGGAATTTTTCTTATCCCTTACTTACAAATAGTTCAATAGATATGGCAAAATATTTCATTTTATAACCGTCGTTGAACAGCTGAACCAATTTTTGTGGCTTAATGACTCCTATTGTTCAACTCCGTTGCCTTATAATTTTGAACCCAATCCAGAAGACAAGGGAACTCCTGGATCGAGTATTGGGGGAAATTTGCCTTCGTGGAGGACTTTTTGATGGAGCTAACCCGCATTTGCGTTGCATGGAGAGTAAGACCACGAGAACCTCCCACGGTTAGCCTGACGGCAAGGGGACTCTAACCCATAATCGATCTACCACTGAGGATATTATACGTCAGCACTGTGGTCGGTGCAAGCCGGACGAGGAATTCGCATCGACTGGGGTTCGAATCCGGTCCCCCTTATTGGAAGGCGAGCACCCTATCCCCTGAGCCATCACGGCTCTTGGCCAAATATTAAAGAAAATGTAACTGACATAAGAGAACGCAAAGTTTTGACTGTCTTTCTGGTCAAATTATTGAAGTAATATTTTCTGTATTAATACTGTCCTCAGTATTTTGAGTTTTATGAATCCGAATCCTCCAAAAAAGGTACATTTATTCAGAGAAAATGCGTTTTTGAATTTAATTTCAAAAAGTTTAAATATCGCTGCTCAAATTAATTAGCGTATTTAAAGTCAACCCCCCTGTTTCATTAAGATTGCATACCAACGTGTGATAATTTGATAGTTAGCTACAAAACAATTAAGGCTTACATATTTTTATTTCGCGCACTGTACATGGACATTATTTACTCTAAAGGAATCAAATATTGAGTGAATTTCAGCTTCATTCATAAACTTGGGTATAAACAAGAATTCATTTGCTTCTAAATCCAGCCACAAACGCTGCTTGTTCTCGTTTCAATCTCCAGGTATACACTTGGGACTTTCTCATTCTATTTTTAGGAAGAATACACACAACTTTCAGTTACGCTATTGGAAGTTTACGATCATTAAAAGAAAATATGAAAAGATCTTTGGAGGCCAGTGAAATGACGGCAGTCGTTTCAAGGGTCATTACAGCTTCTCTCTTTCTCTACAGCCAATCAACTTCCTTCGCCGTTCCTCTCTCTAGAAGATATTAAAGCTTATCGATTAGTTAGGCATCAAAGTTGGTCTTTCAACTATTGATGTTCAACCCCGCAAAACACTACATCCAGTGAATCATTTAAGTAAACTAAGGAGATTTAATGCCTTCCTAATATCTCATAAGATGTCCTGAAAGATAAAAAAAAATAGCACTTTATTCCTTCTATGTTTTTCGGAACACTTTATTATAGTATATAAAAGTATTTACCTTCGCGTGCGATATCAGGCAAAATACTAAATCTCTAATATTACAGAAAGCTGGTATAGAAACGTGAATTTGACCTCACTGAAGAAAAAAAAAACATAAATATATGATGAGCGCAGAAATTTTCGATAAAGAAACCACGGCTATAAAATATTCAAAACCAATTTGTGTTCCTGTAGTTTTATTTACGATGACAGAGGGTGAACTCGAAGTAAAAAACATATTGTAACGATGAATAAAGCATTCGAGATTCTAAATTTAGTTTGCAAAGAAAACGCGGGGGTGGATTATTCTTGTATTAAATCTGAAATTGCGCTTTAAACTTTTTAGAAATGTTGGCAAGATGGCAAGAGTGCCATAAATCATTTTTTGAAATAAAAAATAAATCCTAAATCCTTTATTACTTCATTTTAAAGTGTTGTGGAAATTTACAGCTTTTATTGACTTTAATATGTTTTTTTTTCTTCTGTTGTACAAAAATATGTAAAATGCATAAAAATTTGCCGTTTTCAAGATAAAACTTTTAAAACTATCCCTGAATAAAAAAGGAATTGATACGAATTAATCATTGTTATAGGATTTTGTTTTCAGAAATAGTAAACCAATTTTTTTAAACTAAACAGACGAAGTCCTTAGCTGAAGTTATTTTGAATATTGAATTTAACTAGTGCTATTAAACTTTAAACATTGGCAATCTCAAAAATAGTATAAATGGACTCGATATATTTTAACTCTAAATTTTTTAAACGTCATTTTATCTTAAAAAATGCTGACGAATTCTAAATACTCAGTTAGTCTATAGCCGATTACCAACTATTTTAGTGGAAATTTATATGATTATTTTTTTAATACTTAAAAAAATTAATTTAATACTTTAATTTATTAATCAGATATTACAGCTACTTTTGCAAATTTGATTATTAAGATAAGTTATTTTACTCAATTTTGATATTCGACCACTTTTGATAATATGGTTGAAATATGAAATACCTGCATATGTTTAAAACAAATTAGATACTCATGATCTAATTTAATCAGTAAGCAAATGATTCCTGAAATTTTTAAATTCAACATCAGATTAGTAAAAGAATTTTTTGTGTTATATAATAAAATATAAAGGATTACTTCAGATTTTGGATTTACGTCTTATGAACAAATATGATTTTGGCTAATTTTAACATTATAAGCGGTGCCCAAGACTTATAGTTTTCTTCTGTGCGTTTTTGGGTTTAGTAATAACAAATAAAATGTGATGAAATAGTTACTGTTATTGTATAGATTATAAATCACTCTAATCAATTTTTCCATTTCAACAGCTGAACACGATGAAAATGCAAAATGTAACGAAGAAGGAACATGGAGAAGAAAAAAAAATATAAAATTACCACACTGTATGGTAAGATGACATGTCTAGTAAAAAAAAAAAAAAAAAAAAAAAAAACATTATTTTGGTTCATAAAACAAAAGATACAGAATTTAAACCATTCATTCTGCGATTGTTCTTCATATGGTAATGGTATATCGAAAATTATTTCCAAATTAAAATTCTTATTACCACACTTTTAATAAACAACACAACTTTAAAGTAAATTTAACCGAATAAATGATTTTTATACCGTGATCCAAAATATCATGATAAAACCACATTTGTCAAATTTTGTCACACATTAAAAAATCAAATTTTATCTTTAATTTTACAAAACTTCCTTACCAAAGGGAATCTATAAAATTTGTCGAGAAAAATTGCCCATTGAGCATGAAATATGAAAAATTTTACCATATTCTGGCAGTTTTAAACATATTTTCTTCTTATAGATTAAATAAAAATTGCTATATTGATGTTTATAAAATATATGATGGTTATATCACTTTTTTTTCGTTATATATCACCTTTTATTTATATTACTTATATTTAAATCACCTTTTTATTTCACTGTTTGCAAAAAGTCTTTTCGCAAACTGTGTCCAAGTTGTTCGTTTATTGTTCATTGCATTTTTCATTATTTGTAAATCAGTACTTTTTTTACTCTTTTTACAACCTAAAAATTAAAACATTAATTTTTCTAAATTGTAGAGATAGTATATCAATGATTGCAGTCATAATCATGCATTAAAATTAATATCATTTATACAATTTTACCGAAATGCGTTTACATAATCCAGAGATAAAAATTGTTATAAGACTTCATTTGATTGGTATTTTACAAAACACTTTAATCCTTAAATAAAAGCAGCTCATGTGTGAAGCAATAAAGTTGTTCCGAGAAAATCTGTCTACGCCGAATTAATCAGTTTTAACCCAACTTAAACTTAAATACTAAGACTCACGAATTATTCTTCGAACTAACGGAAAAGTCTTAAACTTTTGAATAAGTATCAAACAGTTTGAGATCCTAAAACTTCTGCATCGGTGAAATTGACTTATTAAATGCGTTTAAGAGTTTGACTCTTTGCCATAAATGGATGTTCTTTTCGGTATAGATTTATTAATTGAATAATTAAGTTTACGATAGGAAATGTTTAATATTCAATTCATTGTCCCAGTCAGTAAACTTAAGGAAAGTGAGTGTCCCAAAGTAGACAAAAGGTCTTCAAAAATTTATCATGTGAAAGAAATCACAGTTGAAAATTAAAAAAATGTGACATTAATGCTTAATATGACATGGAATAAATTTTTCGCTTCAGAGCTTGGTTTCCAACTTTTGTTCAAATTTTTTTCGACAGATTAGTAGTTAATATGCAAATATAAAAAAAAAAATGAAAGTCTATTTACAAGTTTTCGAAATCTGTTAATGAAAACGTGTATCTTATGTACTATGGATGACTGTAATATCGATAATCAGTCGTAATCACAGATCATAATGTTTCTTGTGGTGATGAAGTTTTTAATAATTTTCCTTGATTTTAGGTTTTTTATAAATTTATACATATGTTATCTGCCAAAAAAATATGAATGTAGTTTTAAATTCTGGGAGAAAAAATTCTTGCCCTGTCGTATGAATTAATCGCATTTTTTAACCGTTTATTTTAAACACCTTGACTCAATCAAGTATACATATCCATTTTCAATGAGTAATTAATGAAGCTTCACCTTTAAGACAAGATAGCTCTGTGGATGGATCACTTACTTTGATCTCCATCATTACTGGTTGATTTTCAGTGTAAGTCTTGTCAAAGCACTGCTTACAGCTCTCACTGAAAATAACCACGATTAATGAGGCAACCCAGGTTCGATTCACAGCGATGGCTGGGGGAAACGAATACCTCTCCCGACTCGCACCGACCACAGTGTTATTGTAAAATATCCTCCGCTGTATACGGACCATGGGTTAAATCACTTCTGCAGTCAGGCTAATCGTAAAATAATTTCATGATTTTAATTGATGATTTTACAAATGCGGGTTAGTTCTATCAAAAAGTCCTCCTCGAAAGCAAATGTCTCTAGATATTTAATTCAAGAGTTCCCTTGTCTTCTGAATTGAGTTCAAAATTGCGAGGATACGGAGTTAAATATTGGTAGTTGTGAACTCAAAATTAGGTTGGCTGTTCAAGGATGGATATAAAATTAAATAAAATAATTTTGGTTGTAGACGAATTATACACTGTAAAATATCACGGATTAAATTACGATTTAATTCATTTTGGACAAATCATTCGTAAAATCTATTTTTACCTTAAAATATTTTACCATAGTTTTTATATTGATATTTAATTGATTAGAGGTACTAATTTATTAGATTTTACGGTAATTATTTCAGTAAAAATTACTGCAGGTCAGATTTACATGCTTCATGCTCTCAGTAGTAAGTAGTATAAGTAGTAAGTAAGTAGTAAGTAAGTAGTCCCAGTAGTAGATCAGTATAAATTAATTAAATGCTTGTTTTTAAAAATTTTCAAAGTGGGTCTCAACCCTTTATTTAAATTTATATCTAGAAAAAAATCCAAGCCTGTTACGCGTTAAAAATATTTTTTGAATACTAATAAATACTATATAAGGAAATGAAAGTTTATTCAGCATAAATTCCAAAACAAATAGCCATACTGTACTTTAGAAATCATACATATTAAAATTTCATTCCATCATTAGAAGATTGCAAATGATTAACCTCCGCAAACTGGATTTTAAATTTATTTTATTTCAAAATTTCTCAAACATACCTTTCTTGCTTTTCTTGGTAATAATAGCTCTATAAATCCCAATAATTCATCTTTCTGCTTTCGTTCAAAATATTATTTTTCTCCAGCCTGTATTGAATTTTTACTTCCCGGATAGTTTGCGTTTTGAGCATTAAAGTTTCAGGCAGATGACGATTCCCCCGAGATTTACCATGATTTTAAGAGATTTTTAACTGTTAATTGGTCTGAAAATTCTAAAAAAATTAAAAATTAATTGTATTGTAAATCAAGTTTTACAATTCAAATTCTCACCAGCCTACCAAAAATGACTATTTCAGGCAAGGATCATGGGGCAGTAGATATATAATAACACAGGAAGATATTTGAACGTAAGGAGATTTACTTAAATTTAATGATACTTAAAAAAGTTAGATTCGCTTATGTTTCTCGGGATTAAATTTATACTAGTTATACTATACTATATACGAGTTCATGATCAACGTTTTGATTTTATACATAAACTTTTAAACTAATCTCGATTTATATGAACTATAATTCCTTAATATTTTTACATGGCAGGCATTATTACATAAAATAAAGTTTACTGAAACGCTTAGACTTCTGACCAGCTATTTTTTTAAATCTATACATATTTTATCTTAGATTAAATCTTACATTGTACAGGTGACTCAATTTTGAGTTTACATTTATTAATGTTTTACTCCATACCCATGTATTTCAGTACCCTACCCGGAAGACAAGGGGACTCCTGAATCAAGTATTGGCACAAACTACCCTTCTTGGGTTTTGTTTTTGATGGAGCTAACCCGCATTTGCGTTACATGGACAGCAAAACTACGAAAACTTCTCATAGTTAACCTGATGGGTCAAGTTAACTTCAAACTTAACCCACGATTCGTCTACTACTGAAGATCTTTCACTTCAGCACAATGGTCTGTACGAGCCGGGAGCAGAATTCGTATCAACCAGCCACTACTGGGTTTTGAACCCGGGCCTCTTCATTTGAAGGTTAATACTCTATCCACTGAGTCGAAATGGTTCACTGTATACATATATTGTGAACGCTTTATTAAAACGTAGCCCATTGAATCTGGGTATATATTTTGATAAGAGAGTTAAGCTACCAATCTTATGACCGGCAGTACGGGGGTTCGACTCCCAGCGTTGACTTCACTATAATGCGGTGAGCGCCTTATAAAGTCCCTTAACTTATTTGAGCTGGGTATATACTTTATCTGAGAGGGCTAAGTTGTCAGTAAATCTCACAACCGGTTGAACGGGGTCATGGCTTACAGCGTGGACATCACACTATTACTCAAATAAAAACACAAAAAGCGTTTAGTTATCTTTTTTACTCTCCTCCCTGGAGTATTTAAACATACAACTCCCTCAAGCATGCATAGATTGCAGCTTAAGAGCTCTGCTTATCACAAAAAATCCAGTATTTTCTTTTCCTCGTGGTAGATGGCGCCACATGATCAACTAATTAAAATGCATTTCACAGTTCCTTGAGCACTGAACACAACTCAACCACAACTTAACTCTAATGTGAGATTACTGAATAGCACGGACATCCCCAAAAAGCATCAAAATACGGCTACGTTAAACTCAAAATTCACTTCACTCTCTTGAGGGGAGTGTTGTGGAGAACGACTTATGAAGTTATTTAGCTCATTAAAGCAGAGATATATACTTTAGCTAAGAAGGCTACGATGGCAATTATATGACCGGATGATGCTCAGATCCCATAGTAGAACATAATTTATTCTCCTTTCCTTTATATTCCTTCTAGAAATATTTACCTTTCTATAAATATATTCCTTCGAGAAATATATACCTTTCTATAAATATATTCCTTCTCGAAATATATACCTTTCTATAAATGTATATCTTTCCAGAAATATATACCTTTCCAGAAATACATTCTTTCTTGAGATATATACCTTTCTAGAAATATATTCCTTCTAGAAATATATACCTTTCTAGAAATATATTACATCTTGAAATATATACCTTTCTAGAAATATATTCCTTCTTGAGATATATACCTTTCTATAAATATATTCCTTCGAGAAATATATACCTTTCTGGAAATATATTCCTTCTAGAAATATATACCTTTCTATAAATATATATCTTTCTAGAAATATATACCTTTCTGGAAATATATTCCTTCTAGAAATATATACCTTTCTATAAATATATATCTTTCTAGAAATATATACCTTTCCAGAAATACATTCCTTCTAGAAATATATGAGGAATTTTCCATTTGGTACACACCTCATTTTTATCGTATATATGGATGTGAGAGAGAATTTTACACGTACTATTCGGCGCGTGTACACTGCAAACTTTATGCTCATGTTCGAAATACTAAAATTATTCTTCTAAAATTAAAATAAATAGAACTTTTACATGAAAGTTTTATCCTAAAAATCTGCTACTTACATTTAAATTTAATCATTCTTCAAACATTTCAGGAAAAAAAAGCTGAATATTCTTATCAATGAAGACTTAGAAAAACATGGAGAAACTGTTTCTTTTTTTTCATTTTTATGAATATTTATTTAAAGAATAATAGGAAATTTGTAAGCATTCTCCTTTATTTATGACTCTAAGACCGACTCTTGTAAGAAGTATATCTTCACATGTGAATTCGAGGAAGCGGAAAGCAAGTTATTCTCCCTTTTTGGTAGATGGAAATGTAATGTTGAGAAATATATCAGAGAATAAAAAAAACAAAGTCGCACAAAAGGAAATATATATACACTTTCGTATCACGAAAATAAAATCCAAGCTTTGGGAAAGGTGAGAATGAAAAAAAGGAAAACAAAATATAAGAGAAACTATTTTTTTGACGCGTCTCGGGATTTCACGCTAAGTTAGAAAAGAATGTTTCAGCACGTGGTCTGAAAATGTTATGAAGTCACAGTTTTACCGCTTTAAATCTTCAGTTTTTTTCCTGTCCGTAGTATGGACCGAGAGAAAAATTTTGGAAAAAAGTTGGTATTTTTTAGCATTTTTCGGAAACTTTTTCGTGATATATTTAAGTCTCCAGGCTAAAGCTTTATCTTATAAAAAAGTTGAAAGTTGGAGAATGCAAAAACTTGGAATAGATATTTTCTAGTCCTGTGAAACCGGGCTGAAGTATTTAAAATGTCTCTCTAACGTAGTGGGGTAAATTTGTTTATTACGAGTCTGTATCATTCTTTAACTGATTTACGCTATTCTTAAGATGACAAAAAAGTCTCTTTGCATTTACATTTACTTTTATTGATTGATTTTTTTTTACTATTCAACGGGCATTGCTCCGCTAACCCACTAGAGTTAATTTTTATGCATTCATAATCGTTTTTCTCTTAAAAATCGATGTTTCCTATAAAAACAAAAAACAAAATGCTAATAAATTTTGTTGATTAATTATCATCCATCATTGATTTTTTTCTTAAAACTTGATATTTCTTACGAAAACAAAAAACATTTTGTTAATAAATTGTATAGGTATAAACATTTTTAATGAGGACTTGTGTTTACTGTTTTAATCTTAACAAAATGAAGAATTGCTTAGATTTTAAAAATAGACAGCTGCACTTGAAAAAAATAAGCTTATGAAAGCATAACGTATGAAACAATACGAAGGAATAAAAAAGAAATAGTTTTATAGGTTTTGAGAATTATATCATTCAAAAATTTTAAGTAGGAAATCGTTTCCATCTCTTTTGAATAAAGTTTTCCCTTATATTTTTGAAAACTTAAAATGTTTATATTTGCGTTTGGAACTCTCTTTTTTTTATTACTTTAGATCACAACATCAGCATGACCTTTCGCAATAAAAATCTCGAGAGATGTAAGTAATTTTTTCTGGAATAATGAATTTATAGTTTTTATCTTTTGTTTTTCGCTTAAGATGCAATAGGTAAAAGAAAACTCGCTCAAATGTTTTGAGAAATGAAAATTTGAAAAAAAAAAACATTTTGTTACGTGAACGAATAAAATTTATCTCCAAATTGTCGAATTTCTGCTCCGAAGTAGTATTTTAACGTCATACAGGTTAGTTTTGCCTACCTGTTTTACTGTTAATAATTTTCTATAGCATTATTTAGTGTTACAATTTTCTTATTTCATCATACTCTTGGTAGATCATTTTACGTACCCTCGTAATATCGAGGCTCTAAGTTTTACTTTCAGAAGGAATGAAATTAGTCGAACAGTTTAAAGTCAATCAAACTGAAATGCAAATTTAAGAAATATTGTTAAATATGATGTTGGATTTACTATTTGTAGAACAGATTCGATAATTATGTAAAAGTTCCCCTGAAGAAGTTAATTGATGTGTTTTCATATATTTCTCCTATATGATGTAGGCAAGAGTAATGTAGATATTAAACAATAGTAGCTGCTTCATTGAGCAATTGAATTCGATAAATAATAAAAATATTTCATTTCAGAAATATGGAGTCATGTAGTGCTCTAAAGTTTTAAAAACAAATGAGTCATTTTTGGGTACATATAAATTAATAAATTTAAAAAATGACCCAGAGGTGCGGTTGCAGGGTTAAGACTCACAGGATATCCTCTACCATCAAGAAATTAAAAATGCGAGTCTCATTTCGCAAAGGAAAGTTACGGAATCCATGTAATGGCTATTAATTGATTTAATCTATTGCCAAGACTTTTATTTCTTAGCCTTACGCTTATAAATATGTTGGCAGAAAAGATAATGTGAGAAATAATAGCGAATTTTAATGAATCCAAAACATTAACAGCCAACGGTTTTTTAAATTCTTTGCTAATGTGTTAGGAAGATGTAGAGGAAATCTCTTAGAATAGATTTAATTCTGAACTTAATTCAAAGTAGTGGTATAACAAGATTGCAGAATATTTAATGATTTTTATTTATTGAAAAAGGATTAAATAAGATAATAATTTTGTTTTTAAATGTTTGGAAACATGTTATGCATATTTCAGCCTGACAAGCCATATATTTATTCAACCAATTTCCTTTTTAAAAAAAGTTTTTATTTTATTATTCAAATATGTATACTTTAAATGGATGTAAAGTAATGCATATTTTACAGTTCAAAATATACTATTTTAAAATTAAATAATAAAAAATAATGAATAATTATTAATTATTATAATTAATAATTATAATTTTAAATTTAATGAAAATTATAATTATTATTAATAATTAATAATTATAATTTTCATAATGAAAAATGAATTTCATAACAACGTTCCGAAACTTTTAGAATCCCTTAAAAATATCTCGAGACATAGCGAAACGTGAAATCAACAATATGGAGTTCAAACGGAAGCCATATTTTCCATATTTTGAATCATATTTGAGCCATATAGGCCATATTATTCCATATTGCCATATAGGCCATATTTTGAGATTTGCAAATTGCATTATTTCCAAATTGTGGCCCTTATTTTGAGAGACAAGAATCATACTCTGTTGAAAAAGTTTATGTTTATTTGGAAAAATCACGTTTTCTGTCGTATTCCTTAATTTAATTTATCATCAGCATTAATTAATAAGCAATTTTAATTTTTAGACTCTCGAACTAATAATATTGTGTTCTGATATGTGATTATTCAATCATTTGATCAAATATTACTCAGGGTATTCTCATTTTTGCTTTGTTGCTTTTCATTGTTGTCTAATTCATAAAAATATATCAAAATTACATATTTTTTTCGTTCGGTAAATTTGTAGAATTATTGGTAATAAATTGTTTGCATTATGATCGTTATAATTTGCTGATTGCTTGGATCATTTATGTATACAATATATTCTCATGCACAGGTAAAATAAAAAAAACTAACGTTTCCTGCTTCATATGGTCCCTAAGAACATTTCATTAAAAAAAAATCACTGTTTTTTTTCAAACTAAATAAATGAAAAGGTGATATGTTCATATGATATGTTCAAAGGTGATGCTTCATGTATAATTTCAATCATAGTGTGGTAAACAGTAGATATCCTATATATTATTTCCCTATTCCTTACAAAAGTATTACTCAAATACATTAGCTTACCGTTTATAAAAACATTCCTATTTAAATACTTAATTAAAATTAAAATTATTTGAAAGGTGTATTCAGAGACAATGAAGATTTTATAAATTTGTTAAATTTTTATTAATAAGAACAAAATTTTATGCCTTCTGACTTCAAATAATGAAATAATGTTGTTTTTTTCTAATTTTTAAACATCTCAATAGAAAGAAAATACGGAAATTTTAGGTGAACATTAATAGGCGAACATAAGTAATTTTAGTCGCGTAATTAAATTTAATTAAGTATGCAAATGTATCGAAAAAATGAATTATTACAAGACCTGATCAATGAATTAACTATGAATTATTTTTACGAAAACTATGAATTATTTTTAATGATAAATTATGAAAAAAATATTATTAAAATTTAATTTAAACATTGTTCAAATTAAACATGTTTTATTTACTTATTTATCTTTTTAATTAGTTTAAAGTAGATAACAAGCATACGAAACATTTGCTTAAAGAAAACCCATTCTGTAGTGTTAATTTTTATATTTATTTATATTGCTTCTTTCAATTGTAAAATAATGTCACTCAGAACTTAATGTAATGTAAAACATATGAAAAAAAACCTTCTCGAAATTAATTTCTTAAGAAATCAATATTTTTATAAGCTTAGGAAAATAGTAATAACAAATTTTTTTTAATTGAAAGTTTTGTATCAAGCTTGGTTTATTAATTAAAATAATATAAAATGTCCTTGAGATGTTTTATAGTTAATTAAAATTATTCACAAAATTTTAATTGTGATGAAAAATAATAAATAATTATAAAATATTTCCTTCAGTTTAGATGTACAATGATGCAAAGTTCTAATTTTTATAATAAAATTCATATTTAGTTATCACACTTTTTTATTAATTCGTCTTATAATTAATTTTCAGTAATTCTAAGTAGCGAAATTAGTTAACATTAGTTAATATTAAGAACTGAGAAACCTTTTTTTAAATAAACTTATTGAAGAAAAGAAATCTTCGAAGCTTTACTAATGTATTCGTTGTTATGTACATTTTAAGTATTTGATAAATAGTTATTTTAACCGGCAAATCAAAATAACTAGATTTAACAAAAAGAAAGTTTTAAAATATGATAAAACATGCTTTTTCTTCGAAAAAGAATAAAAAGGAACTGGATTTAAACAATATCTCATAGATTCAGTAACACTTAATTAAAAACGTAAAACAGATATAAATACTTCATTAAAAATAATTTAAAAGTGTATGCGTCCTGAATATATTTGTCGAATAAGTCCTGTCATTTCTTGAAGTATATGTTCTCTTTATTACAAAATAACTAGTAAAACATAAACACATTTTCAAAAAAAATCTTAATTGGGCTACATAAATAGTTCTTGGAAATATTTGCCATAATAAGAAGAAGAAACGAATAAGATGTACTAAATTGGTTCCAACTATTTCATATTTATTTCCAAAAATATCGGAATATTCATTGCTATGGAATAATTATAGAAATGCTCGATGTCATTTCTCGAATACCTATTTTCGATGATAAAAAGGGAAAAAAACTAAAGCATAAAAAAAATTGTCATAACATTCAAATGCACTATGCTAACATTTTGAAAATCAAGAAACTTTGCAAGAAACTTTGCTGAGACAATTATTACAATACTATATTAGCATCAAATGGGATACCTGCAAGTGACGTAGTGTGGATTTCTCGATCCTGATTGGTTGATAAAACGTGGTATTTGTTTACGTTAGCTACTGTCCTTTCCATTCTATTTGGAGTAAAGCCAAGCTCGTCAAGCATCAATTCTCTTAAGTGACACATTCTATATTCCGGCACAAAGATTCTTTCACTGAGATTTCTAGGATTTCAATTTATTCACCATATAATGCTTACTTAACACAAAGACGGGCATGTAGTCATGTAGAACATAAACAACCAAACTGTGCATAAAAATTGCCTGGTACACAAAACAAATTTTCATCACAGTTGCAATAAACTACATAAACATATAATAAATCTAAATTATGTGAAAGACGTAGACGAGAAAGAATTACATTTCCATAAATTCGATGTAGAATACGATGCTGTATTTAATTAACTTCACATTAATTAACATTTTTACTTATGTGGAGAAACTTAGACCAACTTTAAAACACCATTTTGCTTATAAGCGATCAGCTGGTCTAACGTCATAGTTCACATGTGTGGGTATCATTGATCTTCTTCTTTTTCTTAAATTAAAAGTACCCAATTGTCTTATCAGGAAAAAAAAATATTAAAAAAAATGACGCGTAGTCATTTTTTTTAGTAAAATGACGCGTAGTCATACATTCATGACAAGATATTGTTAATCTATAAGTAACTCCTACAATTAAGCATTATTATCGTCACTCAAAATTAGATGTACAGAAAAAGATGACATGTGACCGGATATTCCTTGCATGGTGTTGGTAATTTGCTAGTAACTCCTAAAAATGCGCATTTTTTATCATCACTCGAAATTAGACTAGCTGATTTGGAACTACTTCTCACCAACTATTATCAAGAATGTTGTTGTTGTTGTTCATTTACGTCGCACTAGATTGCGCAATGGGCTATTGGCGACGGTCTGGGAAGCAACCCTGAGGATGATCCGAAGACATGCCATCACAATTTTGATCCTCTGCAGAGGGGATGGCTCCCCCGCTTCGGTAGCCTGACGATCTGCACGCGAATTTGAGCACTTCACGATAGAACAGTTTAACGAGGACCAATACCGCACACCTTCGATCCCTACGCAGGCTGATCCAAGTGGTCACCCACCCTCACACTGACCGTAGCCAGTGATGCTTGACTTCGGTGATCTGCTGGGAACCGTGTCTTAACGATCAGTCCACTGCGGGACTATCCAGAATGGATAACATAGAGAATGTGATTATATTTGTTGACTCCATCTCGGCGACCCACGCAGTAGCAGATGTTTATTTTTGACTCTCTTGAAACTAAAGGTTGTAAAGAGAATTTCGGGGCTACTTTTGTCCTTAAAAAAAGAATATTGTGTTACAGTGGGTTCCTTCTTACTATCTATGGAAACGAGAAGGCAGATCTTCTGGCCAAAAAAAGAAATGGTATTTTACAGAGCTCCCATGCAGAAATTCCTTATTCTTCCATAAATAGAGTAATTAAAAACACGATAATTAAGGGTCATGAAGATAATTTAAATTAACCAATTGGTGACAAGGTATTTAGGGAGACTCTGAATAAGATCCCTGATCACTCGAGACGCAATGCGGTTGCTGCCTTTAGGTTGGAAACCGGGCACGACTGCCTTGCTGCTCACCTCCACAAACTTAATATCTTTAACGATTCAAACTTTGTCTTGTGCGGGGAGGACACCCCAATTAATGCTGAACATCTAGGGGGGGGGAGTCTGCCCCGCAGTTACTGGCAAGACCTTTGACAAATTCTGGAATGCCAGGGATCAGTTGCAGGCACTGCTAACTGACTGATTTTCTATTTATATTTCTCATCTTGATATTCTGTTTTATGTTTCTTTGTTCTAATTGTTTCTGCATTTCGTATGTTTTAATACTTGTAAATTTTTGTTTAATTTGCTGTTATTCCTTATGGGTCTGTGTGGAGTGTTTTTACTCTCCAGAGAATGATGTATATCAAGTGTTGCTGCTAGAAATAAAAAAAAAATATTCAACACCGTAGACTTGAAATTTTGAACTCAAACATGAAAAGTACTGTATCGAGCATTGAGGCTGGCTAATGGACTTCGTGGAGAAGTTTTTCGATAAAACTAACGCGCACTTGCGTGGCATGGAGAGGGAAACCACGAACACATCCCATGGTTAGCCCGACGGTTAGAGGATCCTCGCAAATGAGCCGTCTGCAACTGTGGATAATTAACGTCAGAACTGTGATCACTGGCGAGAAATCGTTTTGAATAACCAACAATGGGAATCGAGCCTGGATCACCTCATTAGGTGGTAGTCTCCTAAATCAGCACGGCTCTATATAATAGATATGACACAAATTTCGTTTCCCACATTTTAAGCCCCAAAATATTATGTGATTTTTTTCCCGATATTGTAGTAATTATTAAAATATTAAGCTAACTTAACACACATGTAAAGCAAAAAACATACCTTTCGAATAGATTCTTAATACTTTCTTTCCGGATAAATTATATGTTACTAATGCCAGTTTCTGAAGAACTTAAAAGCAACAATTGTGCATTCTTACTTGTTTTAGTAACTTATAGGAGAACTGTTTCATACATAGAAATGACCATACATCATTAAATATTCTTGAAATTTTTTAAAATTATTCTAATAACTCCCACTTCGCATCTTTTCTTATCAAGCTCTTGCAATAATAAATCATGAACTAATAAAAAAATTCTAAACCGAAACATGTAAGAAAATATTTATTAAGAAACGAAGCATGAGAAGATATGAGCAGAATAAATTGAGAATACATTTCATTTGTACTTATATCGAACAAAATTGATGAAGAGAAAAAAGAAGAAAAAAGTAGGTACCACATGTGATAATGAAAACACGCAGTGACATTGTTATTATCTTCAAGCACAGATAAAAAAAATGCATTAAAATATGCCCAGAACAACTTTTTTGTTAACTATAAAGCGTGAAGAAAATATATTAACTGGATAATTTAGAGAACTAATTCTTTTTCCAGCACGAGCTTCAGATTTTTTTTAGACAAATCTGATTCAAAGAAAAAGTTTCCTCAAGTGTAAGATACCACATTTAAGTCACACATGCAGAAACATGTCCGATTTTGAAAACCCGTGGCTCTTCTTATCTTACTCCACGAAAAAAAGTCCCTCGAACTGGGGATAAAAATTCCCCGTTGCCTGGAAGTTAAAACACAAAGCCGAGGCTATAACTGAAAGACGTGGCTGGAGTGTCAACTACAGTTTAACGGACCAGAAGTCATGACTTTCATGTGTTTGCTATGCTTCTCTCACTCGAAACACGGTTTAAAAACTACCTCACTTCACACTCTCGCCTGAATGAAAAATGCGACTGCCTCTTCCAGTGAATAAAGGCAGTGGAAGATATAAAAACAGCACTTCTGCCGCAGTTAGTGTCATCTTTAATCAAATGAGATGGGCGATAACAAAATAGTATGCTAGACATATCGTGACATTTTATTTTTTACTCATATTCTCCTAAGTAAACAAAGATGGTGTGTTATTTGAGGAAATGAGTCTATTGTACCTCCACAAAAGGGTAGAAAGGGATTATTTGATTCTATTTAAATAGTTAAGGAAATGTCTATATCCATAATTGTTTCTAAGCAGTTAAACTTTCAGCTTGTAAATTATTTGGAGAAATAAGCAAGAATTTTTTTAATTATTCTGAAAGAGTTTTATATATATATTATCTCCATCATCAATGTATATATATATATATATATATATATATATATATATATATATATATATATATATATATATATATATATATATATATATATATATATATATATATATATATATATATATATATATATATATATATATATATATATTGATGATGGAGATAATATGCCAGCCAAATTTAGAGAATCTATTATGTTTGAAGTATTAAATGAAATTTAGAGACCTATTATGTTTTTTAGAGAACTATTATGCTATGCTTGTAAAAATTGACCCCCATAACGTCCATGACTTGACGGAATATGAAAAGAATTTATCTTTATTATGTTGGATATGATATGATGTTGTTTAGACATGACTTTTTAGTAGATTAGAATAGGGATATTCAACCTGGTACCCGCCATCCCCCGGTAAACATTCTAGCTTTAACGGTCACCAGAAGAGATTTTGATTGCTAATTAAAATTCTTAACTTTTCTCTATTTACCTTGCTTCATCAAAATAATAATAAAACATTTTCAAACATTCAAATTTTAAATTATTATCAAAACTAATTTTGAAAGATTTTGAAAAAAGTATTCTGGCTTTTACTTCACAAGGACTTCGAAATCATAATGAAAAACAGCAAAACAAGTCTACTACAGTAAAACCTGACAGCACTTTGCTGGTTCTATAATTAAACAAGTAGTTAATCAGTTATAATTAAAAAAAGTAGTTTTATTATAACGGAGGGATTAATTGTTGTTGTCAGTTATTACATTTAGTTATCAGTTATATTTTAACATTAAAAAGCATAGACAAATAATCAGAGTTGGTCAACTTAGGCTTTAGAGTTGAAGTAGGGACAAGAAATAAGAGAAACCATGAAGCGCTGCAATTATTACGTAAAACAATAAATATTAAATAACTCTCAGATTGCTTTAACTCTGTTTCATAAATTGTATAAAGTCACCTTCCGACCTTACCTTATCAATGATTGTACTGTGTAAAACCTGTTGCAACATTGAAAATTTTACATTTTTAATTTAAGGGTATGCTTTTGTTTACACAGAACTTGAAAAGAATCGTTCGGACAATTTAGGGTACTTCATATTTAGCACATATTGAATTGAATTAAAAGTAGGTTTTAAGGACAAATTGACCGGATACGACTATACCATGTCAGTCTGGTAATAAGAAATTTAAGATACTGAAAGTCCAGTTGAGATTTTAAACGGTGAAAAATGCGGGGATCTATTAAAAAAATTGAATAAGTAAAATATTTTTTTCGGAACGAAAAAAAAGATTAATGATTTATATGATGAGGCCATATCTGGAACATATTTAAATGTGAATTTCGGAAATATGATTTGAAAACCCAAAAATAATTCAAATAATAAAAAAGTATTTTCAGTAACTTGAAAAAATAATAAAATACGCAATTTGTTTTCATCACTGTGAAACATATCAAACATCCCAGAGTTTGATGTCATTGAGGAAAATTAAAAGTAATGCATAATTCAAGATAAAACTCGAATTTTAAGGTTGAAATAATTTCCTTTTTTATAATCTTTATTTCCTTTGATCTGATCCAAAATACCAAAACAAATCTTTAATACTGAAAGAATTGGAGTTCTCAAGAAAATCGTCGAACTCTAAAAAGCTTCTTTTTTTTTTCCTATTTACCAATATTTTCTTTTCCCTTCCGCGTAAACTACTTTTGTCAGTGACTCTTTTATTACTGCATAATCTGCATCGTCTATATAGTAAAGAATCTTGAATATAGAGATTTGCACAAAGCATTATATAAGTGTTCTCAATCGATTAGAATTTGGAGGCCATCTGTGCATAAATTCACCCTGAGTATTGCAAACGTCTTTGAATTATGCTAATTCAAGCGCAACCGCATCAGCATATCTTGGCTTCTTCGAAGATTTCACTCCGATTCAAACGTTAGTAGATAGATGGCTCTGTAACTCTGACTTAATGTTTCTCTTCTTTATATGACAGAGGGAAAATATTTCCCTAAAGGCACTTACGGGAAGTGGATAAAGGAAAATACGGAATATTATTTTAGGGACACTTCTTTATGCTCAGCGACAAAAATCCCTACTATTTCGAATAATCATACCATTGGAATTCAGAGTATCTACATAAAGCCTGAAACATTAATACTGTTTTTGTTGCTGCAACAATGTAATGTAAATAATATATTGTTTTCAAAAAAGAAACAAAAAACACAAGACGAAAATAATGTTTTTAAAAGACGAAATATTTGACTACGAAAGGCGATTTTTTACGTAGTTTTATGATACTTCCAAAGGCGTTTTCTTCGAAATTTGATCAATAAATCTTTTTTTATGATATTTTTTTCCATTTAAGAACATTGAAAAATGTTATCATCAATTATTTTAATGAAAACATTAGTGATATTTGCTATCTCATAGCTGTATTTGATAAAAGAAAGAGTCTATTGCCCGTACTTTAATATTTATTTTTTTTCTATGTCAGATAAATTCATTGAACAGTTTTAGCATGAAAGCATGGGATGACTGCGTCGCCAGATTAATGTTTCTAAAGTTATCTGGAACCACGTGTTTAGTGGCAAATCTCTAGTTGATAATAAACAAGGAAATGAGCCAAAAACTTTTACATCATTCGAACTCTTACTGTTACTTTGCAAGCAACCAAATTATTTTTTTTTATAAATATAGTAGTTCTTTTAAAACGTGTTCATGTAAAAGTAAATAATTTAAAAGCGACGGTAGTTGAAATGAAAAAATAATAATCATGTATTGAAGGGCAAAGTTAATGGTAACGTGGGGCGAATTTGTTCAGAAGAAGCATAAAAAATTGGCATACTCTTATTGAAGCAAACAATGATGATTTAATTTAGATAGTAGATGCACAATGAAATTAAAAAAACCTATCTATGTAAGCAAAATTCATAGAGTTAAGGAGAACTTTTAAAAAAAAAGTCATGCAATTATGAGCTCCAATGATGTCTGATTAATGCTGGTTATGCCGATTAATTGAAATGCAAAGTAACATTCGTACTAAAAATCAAAGTCAATTGAGAAAAGATACTAATTTGTTTTGAAGAACCGTAATAAATAGCCCTATTACTATTTTTTCAAATGCTTAATCAATATTGGTAATGAGCATTAATTGAAATTAAGAAATAAGCTACTACAAAGTTAACGGAGAAAATATACTTATTCGTTACGGACGGGGAAATCATTAGACATCGTCATGCGCAAATTTCGCTTAAATAATGTAGGTAATGTGCGTACTGCTGGTATTTTGGTAAATGGTACAGTTTTAATACGAAATCTGCAAATGATTTGAATAATTTTGAACATTTTGTTTCCAGTATTAATATTTTAATGAGAACTTTTCAATGAGTATTATGAATTTTAATGAGTATTAATATTTTGTTAAGAACTTTTTTCACCATTAATTATGAATAATTTAATCAGTATATTCAAAATCAGATAGAAAATTAAAATATATTTTAATTCCTAAGTTAATATTCTTTTAATGGGCTTTTATGGTGTATGATACTATCAGCAGTATATCATGATCAACTTAATAAAAATTAAAAAGCAATACAAAATTTTATTGTGTTTTTCTTCCGAGAAAAAAATTTTAATAATTTAATATAATATTCAAAATGCAAAATACAAAAGCAATTTCTTTTATCCTTGCTTCAAATAACTTCGTAATAGGAATATAAATTTAGAGCATTTTCTGCAATCTTTATTCTAAATTAAGTCCGCAATTCATTTCGATCAATGCTGACTAAAAAGCATAATTAATCACTCTCTGGGACACATTCTTTTGAAGAAAAAAAAATTAAATGGCAAAAAAACTTTTGAAACAAAACCTTTAAAAGAAATATCTAATATTCCGACGCCTTTTAGTCGAAAAAAAAAAACGTCAGCTAGGAAAAAAACGCGTTTTCATCAAGATCTAATTCTGAATTCTGCAGTAAATCAAATCAGAAAATTCATTTTTGAACCACTTCCAAAACTCGGAAATGAATTCTCACTCAGTTCCTCCCCTGGCTGTTTCCGATTATAAGAATGACAAAAATGTAACTCACATTTAAATCATTCTGGCATATTACATTCGCTGTCATTGGACGTTCGGTTTTGCGGAATACATCTAATATTTCACTGACACTATGCATGGGTTAAAAGACACACCCGAAATTGGCTGATAATTTCATTTTTTGGTTTTGATATGAATTTTATCTTAATATATCATGTTATAATTAAATATTAACCGCAGGTTTTTCATTCTTTAAAGTAGTATATTAGTTGGTAAGTTTAAATACATATTTTATAAATTTTATTTTTTTACGATAAGCTGGATTAATTTTCGAGAAAAATTTGAAAGAGATCGTTGGTCATAAAAAGATGTAATGGTCATAAAATATTGTTGGTTCACGCAAAGGCGGAAAAAATTAGCAGTTTTATTTAGTGTCATTAGGTAATCAGTATTTA